>NC_143397.1:102774078-103415149 GCF_052110815.1 Crocodylus siamensis
GACATGATGTTGCACGTGTGGAGAGTGTGTGTGTGTGGGAGGGAGGTAAAGGGGGAGGACTAAAATAGTCAGTGAAATAAACAAAAAAAAAAGAGACAAATACTTCTGTAACTGTAACTGTAGCACATTTGTGCACATGCTTTTAAAAGCTCCAGGTGCTGCGGCACACCCATTTATATAAATGGCAAAATGCATGTCAGCACTGAGAAAATGGCAGTGGTGCATTTTTGAACTAAAACAGATTGAAGATGTTTTAGTGCAAAAGTTTACCACTGCCGCTTTCTCAGAGCTGACGTGCATCTTGCCATTTATACAAGTGCATGTGATGCAGCGCCAGGCACCTCAGCTTGTATGTGGAGCAGACTTGATTAATCTGAATTCATGTGTGGATTAATTGAGTCTGCTCCAGTGCACTGGATCTCTGGTGCATTGCAACAGACAAATGTATGTGTATAAATGCCCTTAGTCACTCAGATTTGATTACTTTTTGGCATAGGTTTATAGCTAAGTGTTCTCTCATTCGCTCCCCCACACTCTGCCCCAATATCTAAAGGATTGCTCCTCAGGTCATAGGATATTCCTTTGGCTGGAGATCTGTATCTCTTTCCTTTTATGTGTTGTCTGAGAGCTACACCTTGGATGGAACAAAGCTTCAAGATAAACTTGTTGGCTCAATCTGTGCCCTGTGATTGTGTTTTCCTTCCTGAGAGTATTATCTAGGTCAATATCTATCTTTACCATAAGCATTCCCTGAAGACTTTGACTCACTGAAGTGTATTCAAAAAGCACCAAATTGTTTTCTGAGAATGTCATATTCTGTTTTCCTTCCATCAACAACATTTTATTGAAAAGATCAATAGATAATTACATTAAGTTTCTCTCCTTCATTAACCCATTTATAAGCAGCAAACAGAACTGGTCTCCTGAGTGTAACAGAGATTGGAAAAGCAATAAATGCTGATATTTTGGTGCAACAGTCTTAGCAGGAAGCCAAACAAATACTGGCATATATCAGAATGCTTCATTTGTATTTTAATATTGTACACTGTGGAACCATTATATAGCACTGTAGTATTCCAAAAGAGGACATTTTTTCTCCATTATGCCTATAATCATCATGGACTATATTACCTACACAAAAAAACAAAACAAAACATGCAGGGATGACCTGGTAAGCTGAAGAATGTAGAGTGACTGCTTCATTTGTCTTCCCTGAGAGAGGGATTTACAGACCTAAGGCAGGTGCAGAGACCCATCCTTCCAGCAACACAGACGTATTGAAATCTATAGAGAAATTCCATGTTCTTAAGGGCACATGCAGAATGCTATCCTCATTACACTAGTCTCTAGTTCTGTTTCCCCTCTGGCAGTGTGATCTTTTTAAGGACCTATGCTAGGTTGAAATTACAGCATAGTGCCACTTCCAGCATCTGAATATGCCTGCAGCTCTTGCCGGACTTGCACCAGCAGTAGACCTGAAGATTGTTAAAAACATGCAAGTGTTTTGTTTGGGACTGTGAAAAACTGGAAAATTAATGCTTGAGTGAGCCATTTTTTAAATGTGTATTGGGAAGTTAGGTGAATGTAGTACGGGTGCAGTCCTCATTAATGCATGTACTAGGAATAATGCTCTACTTAAAGGGTGCATCTGCAATCCAGTGACACACCTCACCCATCTGCTCTTTTGGGCATGTCCCAAACTAAGAAGTAAGCTGGTGAGGTACCTTGGGAACACCTCCCTGTTCATCCTGAGTCTCCTTGAGAGACTGGGGTGGCTTTGCACTGGAATGGTTTCACTGGTGTACTTCCATTGTTAGAATGATTACTGGGTAGGCAGGGTGTGCTTGGGAATGGTGTAGCAGGGATATGCCATTACTGTAGATCAGGGGTACCAAATAGATAGCCTGCAGGCCAGATCTAGTCCATGAACTGTTCCATTCAGCCCACTGGTAGTTCTGAAGGCTAGCAGAAGATGGGGGGATAGCCTACTGCATAATTCAAAGCCTTTGGCTCCTGCACCTCAGCCCAAATGTGGACCTGTGCTTCTACCCACTCTCAACCACAGATAGGGGCCAGGGTAACGCTGGGACTAGGGGGTCAGTACACACACCCACAGGAGGCCTCAAATGCCTCTACACAAACGCTCGTAGTATGGGCAACAAGCAGGAGGAACTCACGCTCCTGCTGGCTGACACCAGCCCGGACATAGTGGGGATTACAGAAACGTGGTGGGATGCAACGCATGATTGGGCGGTCAATGTCAAGGGCTATAGGCTGTACAGGAGGGACAGGATAGGAAAGAGAGGTGGGGGCGTGGCACTCTATATTAAGGAGGAATACACATCCTCATTAATTAGCAAGGAGCCAGGGGAGGGGCACTCTGAAGTGCTTTGGGTTAGAGTACAAGGCAGTCGAGGGGAAAGGGACTTAACGGTGGGAGTCTACTACAGACCTCCCAACCAGGGAGAAGAGCTTGACCAGGAATTCTTGGGTCAGCTCACAGAGGTAGTGAAGGCTAAGGATGTGGTAGTCATGGGGGACCTGAATTTCCTGGATATCTGCTGGGAAGAACAGTCAGCCAGGTCTGAACGCTCATGTTGGTTCTTGGCCAGAGTGCAGGACCTCCATCTAACGCAGGAGGTGCACAGCCCCACCAGGGGAGATGCCTTGTTGGACCTAGTGCTCGCCACGGGTGATGACCTAGTGAGGGGGCTGCGGGTGCTCGACCACCTGGGCGACAGTGATCATCGCCTGCTGGAATTCACCATCCAGCGCAAGGTGGCAAAGGCATGCAGTAAGGCAGCGGCCCTAGATTTTAGGAGGGCAGACTTCAATGAGCTAAGGAGGATAGTTGGAGAAGCGCTGAGGTCCCGGAGGGGAGAGGAGCCAGATGTCCAAGGAGAGTGGTCGGTCCTTAAGGAGACGATCCTCCAAGCCCAAAGGAAGGTAATCCCAACGAGGATCAAAGGGAGCAAGAGAGCACACAAGCCTCTGTGGCTCACCAAAAGCATCCAGGAATGTCTCCTTGCTAAAAAGGAGGCTTACACCCAATGGAAAGAAGGGGTCATCACCAGGGAGGACTATTTTGTAGTTGCTCGTGGATGTAGAAGGGTAGTTAGGAAGGCCAAGGCAGAGATGAAACTGGGACTAGCTTTCCAGATTAAGGACAATAAGAAGTCTTTTTTAAATATGTAGGGGGTAAAAAGAAGGTCCCGGGTAATGTGGGGCCCTTGAAGGACGCGTTGGGAAACTTGGTCGTCTTATTGATTTTTGGGGGACATGAACCCCCGTTCCCCCAAGGACGTGTTTGCTTAGGATTACTGTGGCCTTGTCTGGTCAGGTTTCTGAGAGTGAAGTTACACATTACACTTAGATCATACTAAGGATGCTTAAAGCGTAAGTGTCTGCACAATTACAGCTTGCTAACTTGTGCGAAGTTCCCCTGCACATCTCAAAGTTATACCACTTCTGGCATGGGTTAACTTTGGGCCATCCTACGCAGGTCATGTGATAGTAACTTCAGTCTGCTCCATGGAGATAAAATGAAAAAATAGTATTATTCCAGCATCCTTATATGGATTGCTGAGCAGGGTTCTCATCTTCAAAAAAGGCAGGAAGGAGGACCCGGGAAACTATAGGCCGGTTAGTCTTACCTCGATCCTAGGCAAGCTGTTTGAGAAAATTATGCTGGCACACATCCAGGAGGGGCCAGCAGGGGACTGCATGCTTAGGGGCAACCAACACGGGTTCATCAGTGGCAGGTCCTGTCAGACCAACCTGGTGGCCTTTTACGATCAGATCACCAGATCATTAGATGCAGAGGTAGCAGTGGACATAGTCTTCCTGGACTTCCGGAAGGCTTTTGACACTGTCTCTTATCCCATTCTCATTAAGAAACTGGGGGGCTGTAGTGTAGACACCCACACAGTCAATAAGATGTGGGGGGATGTGGGCACACTGGAAGGATGCAACAGGCTACAATCAGACCTAGACAAGTTACAAGGGTGGGCAGATGAGAATAGGATGGGTTTCAACACAGACAAGTGCAAGGTGATGCACCTCGGGAGGAACAACCGGCACCATACCTACAGGCTGGGGAACTCCCCTCTTGTCATCACGGAGGCGGAAAGGGATCTGGGGGTCATCATTGACTCCAAGATGAACATGGGCCGGCAGTGTGGGGAGGCAGTTAGGAAGGCCAACTGCAGCATCAACAGATGCATCTTGAGCGGGTCCAAAGAGGTGATCCTCCCCCTCTATGCAGCACTGGTCAGCCTGCAGCTGGAGTATTGCATCCAGTTCTGGGTGCCACACTTCAAGAGGGATGTGGACAGCATGGAGAGGGTCCAGAGGAGGGCCACTTGTATGATCAGGGGACAACAGGGCAGGCCCTATGAGGAGAGGCTATGGGACCTGAACCTGTTCAGCCTCCAAAAGAGAAGGCTGAGGGGGGATCTTGTGGCCTGTTATAAACCAGTCAGGGGGGATCAGCAGGCATTGGGGGAGTCCCTGTTCCCCTGAGCACCGCCAGGAGTGACCAGGAATAATGGTCACAAGCTTGGAGAGGGGAGGTTTAGGTTAGATATCAGGAGGCGCTACTTCACAGTCAGGGCGGCTAGGGTCTGGAACCAGCTTCCAAGAGAAGTGGTGCTGGCTCCTACCCTGGGGGTGTTTAAGAGGAGGTTAGATGAACATCTTGTGGGGGTCGTTTGACTCCAGTACTCTTTCCTGCCCATGGCAGGGGTTCGGACTAGATGATCTGCTCAGGTCCCTTCCAACCCTAGAAACTATGAAACTATGAAACCTTAGGTCACTACCCCTGCAGTAATGCCCAGCTCTGAGCTGCTGCTAAAATTAAACCTTGCACTCACTGCTGCCAAAACACAGACAATAGCACAGTTGCTGCTGGCCCTGCAGGCTTGAGAGGAGCTCCTGTGGTCCAAATCCAACCTGGGGTGCAGGGTGTGTTTTGACACCCATGTTGTAGACTGAACACAACTTTGTAGACTGGGTTTTTTTTACCTCTAGATCTATGCTATTTGCTGTGTATCTTAATAAGGAACAAGAATTTACAAAGTAGAAGCCCCTGGTTAATCTCATGAGTCCTTATTTTAGACCTTTTAAATCAGTGATTTGATTTTCAAAGCTGCTGAGATTGCAATAGCTTTATTATCTTTAATGCCCATTTCCAAAGTTTCAGTGCTTTCAAAAGTCAAGTTACTTTTTACTATTTCATTATTTGACCCATTGCCTAGCATTTAATGATATCCTAATGATGGGTCAAAAATCTACAAAAGAAGTTTCCTAAAACACTTTTCTAGAACTACCACGGGAAGAAGGATACAGAAGTGGATGATTGCAAAAGCCCTTAAAAATGCAACTGTTCCTTTCCCTGTGTCATTTATACTAAGTAATTGAACAAACAGTAAACCTGTAGCAGGAAGAGGAGTCATTGCTTGGAATGTTCCTCCAGACTTGTTGTAAAAGTAAGCTAACTTCTAATAAAAGGTTGCAAGTATTACAATGCAGTTATGTTTTTGTCCTTTGTTCTGGCTGTTTTATGGCTGATGCCTTTACTGATAGAGTATATTGTGTGTGCAATAAAAGGTGGGAAATCTAAGCAAACATAACTCTGTTTCTTTCAAAATCAGTTAACCCACTGCTAACAAGATGACACAGGTGTTTCGGTATTTCTCTTTATTGATTTTTGGGGGACATGAACCCCCGTTCCCCCAAGGACGTGTTTGCTTAGGATTACTGTGGCCTTGTCTGGTCAGGTTTCTGAGAGTGAAGTTACACATTACACTTAGATCATACTAAGGATGCTTAAAGCGTAAGTGTCTGCACAATTACAGCTTGCTAACTTGTGCGAAGTTCCCCTGCACATCTCAAAGTTATACCACTTCTGGCATGGGTTAACTTTGGGCCATCCTACGCAGGTCATGTGATAGTAACTTCAGTCTGCTCCATGGAGATAAAATGAAAAAATAGTATTATTCCAGCATCCTTATATGGATTGCTGAGCAGGGACAGAGCCCTGGGGCACACTGACACATTCAGGTATGTGCGCTTGCAGCAGCTCAAGTAGCAGCAGCACAAATTTCTGCCAGAAATTTGTGCCTCAGCACATGTGCCTGAACATGCACTTTGGTGTGGGGCAAATTGTGCCACTTGGGGCAAACTGACCCTGCCCAGCTCCTCTCAAATCTTCAGTCAGGGGGAGCTAGAGGCTGGGGCTAGCACCTGTGCTAGCTCCAGTAGTATAAAAAGCTGCCCTGGTAAGCAGCTCAGGGCTATTTGCCCTCAGAAGCTTCTGAGACCCAGACAGTTGGTATCTAGGGACACTAGCCTCTTGTGCCAGCTGGATTGCTGAAGCAGCCA
This sequence comes from Crocodylus siamensis, assembly GCF_052110815.1. Taxonomy (NCBI): domain Eukaryota; kingdom Metazoa; phylum Chordata; order Crocodylia; family Crocodylidae; genus Crocodylus; species Crocodylus siamensis. The sequence goes on from NC_143397.1 coordinate 102,780,460, forward strand.
TAACCTGGAGTGGCCCCTGCACACTCTACACACTGCAGCAGTCTGGCAGTGGGGACTGCTGCCTGATTGTGGGCACAGCGAGATAAGCCTGGCTGTGCGGTATGTGGTGCCTAAAACATGTCTGCAGTACCACCTACCATAAAGTCTGGTGTGCTCTGCACTGCAAGGGTGCGTTGCCCATATATGCACTGCTCCAGTTGTTTTTTTCTCATGGTTTTTTATGACCCCTGGATATTCAGGGGCCAAAACAAAACCTTGGAGCGGGGTGGAGGGGGGAACCAGAGCAGCGCATGCTTGGGCAGCATGCGCCGCTGAAAAATGGAGCTGGGCTGCCCAGAGCTGTACTGCAACTGCCAGCCAGACTCTTTCCAACAGGATCACCACTGCAGCAACTCTGGGAGGACCCCAGGTCCCCAAGTAAGGCAGCTAGGACCAGCACTGTGCTGACCCCAGTCTCTCTTACTGCCCCTGGGGTAACTTGCTGCGTGCCAAAGCACGTGTGGCATGGACGTCTCTGGGGAACCAAATGTCATGCGCATCTGGACACACCCTATGATAGCATCTACCCTCTTGGACCTGTGGGCCCATTGAATGCCTGCCAGACCTGAATGGGGTGCACAGCTGTCTGGGCAGTGGTATGGGAACTGCAGCAGAGTTGCCTGCACCACTGGGCCAGCTGCTAGTGGGCCATGGTTGAAGAGTTGGACTTCGTGTGGCACTGGTGCCATGTCTTTCTGTGCCCCTGCCCTACCATCTGGGCAGCTATCACCCAGAAGATGTCCTCATTGAGGTGGCTAAATTTGAGCTGTTCAAGTGTGTCCTCCTGGCCCCAAATGACCAGAAGGTCAGCCACCTCATCTGCCCTCAAGCTGGGTCCCTGTTGCTGGCCCTGGACAGGCTTCTCTGCCCAGGTCCCAACACTTGCCTCACCAGCTGGGATCCTGGTGTTCCCTGTTTAAAAATTGCAAATTCTTTGACTCCCACCCCCTAAATTCTCTCAGTAAAATACTCAGAATCCAGGCTCTTCCATGATTAAAATGAAACACCACTATATATATATATAGAGAGAGAGATCAGTTGGGGAATGTTTTATTGATATATTTACAATTTTAAAGCAATTTGGAAGCCTATCATCACAATAAAATGAATTCTAAATATCTATACACTTTGGCATTTACTTTGGGTTTTTTTTTCCATAGAAAAATCAGAGCTGCCTGTGCCTCCTTCGCTCACCAGGATGTGAGGACAGCTCCAGCTGGACCCTCAGCTGCTTTGTGGAGATGAACAGAACTGATATGCTGGTGCCTTGCCCATGCCTATGCCCTCGCCTCTCACTTCCAACCCACAACTCTGTCAGTGCCCCTCACTCATGATCCAGAGCCCCCACTCGCTCCCTCCCTCCCTCCCTTCCTCCCGGCAGCAGCTCCCTGCCACCACCAGGACATGGGTCCAGCTGCAGCTGTCCCACCCACTGCTTTGTGGCTCTGAGCAGTGCCAGCCCTTGCTGTTCTACTCCCTGGGTTTGTGCCCAGGCCCCAGTGATCCCCATGCCCTTCCTGGGAAGTCCTCAACTGAGGCTCAAGGGGCTGAGCAAGCTTCTTCTCTTTCAGGCCAGCCTTCCTCTGTACAAGGGGGGCTTCAAGCCTGGCTTTGGAGCTGCTCCTATGCAGAGCCCTCCCCCATCCCCATCTCTGTCTCTCTCACACACACCCCTGCTGCCACCCCTGGCCCATCACATATACCCATAGACCCTGCTGCCACCTGAATCCTCCCCTGCCCATCACCCAACTTACACTGCCACCTCCACCCCACCCCTCAGCCCATCACACCCACCAAGTGGTTCTTGGGACCCGCAGCCCACCCCACGCTCAGATCTGGGGTGGGGGGCGGCATGGTTTTGTTCAGGGTTTTTTTTTCCTTCAAGGGCTTTGTGTTTGCATTGGGGAGCAGCTCCCCAGTGCTGTGTGCACTCCCAGGAGGCAGGATGGACCTGTGCTCCCCAGATCTGTGTGTGGGGCAGGGGTGGGGGTGTGCTTCTGTCAGTGGGGGACCATCCCTGCTGCCCGCACTGTCCTGCGCCACGTGGGAGGCTCTTCATGAGCCCTCCAAAGCCCCAAGGCTTCACCAGGAGCGATGAGTCTGGGGGTTATTCTAGGCTTTTCTTTTTTCTTAAAGGGCCAGAGCCCCAGCAGGCAGGGCAGCGATGGAGGGAAGCAGGTGGAGGGAGTTGAGGGGGCTCATGCAGAGTTCCCCCATGCAGCATGGGACATTGGGGGGCAGTGGGGGTCGCCCCCTCCTGGCAGCGCGTGGTGAGCACCAGGGCTTTTTTTAAAAGTATGGAGTTGGGGTGGGTGATGGCAACCTTGGGGGGGAGGGGCTAGGGGAGTGGACGGGGGCTGGCAGGGCTGCGGGAGCAGGGGGGGTTGGGGGCTGGCAGGCATCTTCCCATGGTCCCCTCCCCCCTTCCACAGCCCCGCCAGCCCCCAGCCCCACTCCCCTGCCCCTAGCTCAGAATGGCTGCAGCTCATTGGTGCAGCCACCGGGGACTGTCCAAATCATCAGAGCTCTCCAAATCTTTGCTGAAGATTTGGAGAGCTTTGAATTGATTCAGACCTTTAAATTGGTCTCGATTCACTTTGGATTCAGAGATTCAGCCACTGAATTGGGCTGAATCTCCTCCAAATGGAATCACCACATGGAGCTTTGCACCGCCCTAGTAAAGTATTCCTGAATTAGTGATACATTAGGATGCTGACTATAGAGTAGATATGAAACATTCCCAAGTCCTCTTCTTCATGCAGGAGAATTTATTTCCCAGCTCTCATGTATAGAGGCCCTTTGCATGGAGTTGTCACTTTCCTTTGGTTTCTTTTGGCATTTGTATAAGGAAGAAAATGTGTGCCTTATCAAAGAAATACAGGAGTGGATATTATAATACAATCATTTGTTAAAAAAAAAAAAGAGACCCATTAAGAGGCATATGATGATGAACTGAAAGTTAATAACGGAACTTTGAGAATGGTACAGCATATATCTTCTCTCTTTTCCCCCGAGGAGATCCCAGATAAGTTTTTTATTTTAACTGGAATCAATTATATCACATTCCAATGAAAACTGGCTCAAAGATCAGATAAGGCTGGAAATGTAAGTGCAACTGTAGTGAAGAGGAAAAGAGTGGTAACTTCTATCCTCTCATAGAAATAAATCTGGCAGGGACATTTGCACTTATTGAACTGTGAGATGAGTTTTAATTTCAGGCTTATAGGGATGTGAAATGTCACCTTTTATGCATAATGTATAAATGCCATCTTGTTGTTGCTTAAAAAAATAGGGGAAAAAAACTACTGAAAAAAATCAGGATCTTCTATTCTTTATCAATGTCCTTGACAGCCATGCTTGAGTACAGGCTTTGGTATTGCTGTGTGGTATTACTATTTCAATGTTTTTCTCCCATTTCCCTAGGTTTCTAATTATATTTTAAAACCAAAACTGCATCCATTTAGCTGGAATGATTAAATAGGCTTAGAACACTGGTATCTGAGAACTTGGGAAGTAATATGGAGTATTGGCTCGATATCTTCCCCATGAGGAAGCAAGTGACTTGACTAGCAAGTACCTCAGGCTAATGACATCATTTCAGAAATGATGGAGAATTAATTGTCTTTCCCTACAAATCTGTTAGTCTTCAAAGAATGCTCCAATCTGGAACACTGAACTTGCTTGAGAGGTATGGGTAAAGTAGAAGAGGCAGAATAGTAAGATTCTACTGTGTCATCTGGCTAACATAGTTCACAGCACGTCACAGATTTTTTTTTTCCAGGGACATCTCTATAAATAGGGGGAAAAAATGGGAAGCCATGAGCAGGATGTGCAAGTACTAACAATTGTGCTAATAGTGCATGAACAGACATAACTTTATAAAGAAGTAGATTCCTACTTTGCAAAAAACAAAACAAAAAATGGCCATGTGATACAAGCAGGACCTCTGTCCAAAGGAGCAGTAGAGATTTGAGTTTGTCAGATGTCACAGTACAAGGATATTAGCTGAGACTTCAGTTCCCTGAGCCAGATACTTAAAACCCAGGATTAACAGCATCAAAAATAGGACTATTAACAGCATTAAAGTAACAATGTATATTGTGTATATGTGTGGCAGGCTTGCTGGGCTTCTCCTGGCTCTCCAGGTTTAGGAGACCAATGCAACTGGGGAGGCAAAACCCGTCAATCAGAGACAGGCAGGGGAGGAGCCAGGAGGAGAGTCCACTCCCCCTCTACTCCAAAGGGGGGGCAGGAGTGGACTTAACTGGGAACTGCAGTTGTAGCCTCCCTAATTGGTTCATTTTCAATCTGGGGGTGGAGCCCCAGAAGGGGATACAAGCAGCTATGTGCTGATCATGCAGGTCAGTAGGTGAGGGACAAAGAAGAAGGAAGAGGTCCTGAGGCCAAGAAGAGCTGGAGGAGCTGCCCAGTGGGTGTATCGGGCTGTCCAGAAGAGCCCAAAAGATTCTTCCACCAGCTGGAAGTGGTAGACGTCACTTCATGAGAGGTCCACCAGGGACCGGGACCCTGGGAGCCACAGCGAGGCAGCTTGGGTCTACAACCCCGGCATAAGGCTGGGTCTAAGGGCTACTGCTACCGTGGGGTGAGTCATTGCAGGGTGTAAGGCCCTGGAGAAGGAGGGGCCGGGCAGTCTGGGACCCATTACCTGCAATGGGTCTGCAAGGGCCTTGGGAACGGAGCAATTTATGAGCACAGGGAACAGCATTCAGAGCGGCAAGGCCCTGCGCATGCATGAGGTGGCTCAGGCCTGCAACTCCCCCTGAGACCAATTGAGCCATTGAGAGCTTATGAACACTGCCTCTCTCAGCTCCTTGGGACACATGAGTCAGTGGGGCAATGGGTCTTGCGCCAGGGAGTGGCACTCAGGGAAAGGTAGCCTCAATAAAGATGCAGAAGGAAGAGACCCCCTAGAGGACGGGAACCACTAGAGAACTTTTGCATCTCATATTTTGGAGTGATTATTTGATGCTTTATTGGAATGTTTATTAACTGTATGCCTTGTATTTTAGTGTGTCATTTATTGTTGAACTTATCTGTTCATAGCGTTTAGGACCATTATGCTTACCTGTTTGCATTTAGATGTGCATATAGTTATGTTTATATGTGTGGGTAACCTGTAAATACTCACTTTAGTTCACTACCTTTTTATATACCTATATTAAATTTGTACCTGGTTAAGACATCACTTTCTATTCCTCCTCTATTGAGACATGATAGGTGGGAGGGTACTGTGAGTAGCCTGCAGTTTCCACCCCCAGCATGTGTGCCCTGCTGGCTTTCCCCTTCTATTGATGAGGACACCTGGGTTACATATGTAAATATAGTGAATTGATTATCACACAGAGCAGTAAAAGGAGGTACTCAGTAGGTTAAAAAAACACAAATTGATCCAACAATCAGATTCTGCACATAAACACATTTCATCCACCAACCATTATATTGCATTTGGCATCTGAGTGTAAAAGCCAACAGTATTACAATATAATTTATGTCCACTTTCATTCATTTGCAAAGGTATAAAAATTATCCACTGAGTTCAAGGTTGTAGTGAAATAGGCCTTCTATCTAATGGTATCATGGCCGTGATAGTCCCAGAATTATGTGAAATCATTTTTGTGAGTGATATCTTCTGTTGGATGAACTGCATGGTTTAGTTAGAGTTAGACAAACTTTCAAATTCAAGACATTCTTCATCAGGTCTGAGGGAAGATGCAGGCACAGGGATGATTAGAAACAGTGAGCAAGGCAGTGAAATTGGAGAGAGAGAGATTCCCATGTGCAGCAGAAAAAACAATTAACAAAATAAAAGAAGCTTGTTTAATGGGAGATTAAGACCTATTAAAAATGAGGAGGGTTATTAGCAACTGTAGAACAAAGGAAGAATTTCAGGAATCAGGTAGATTAGAGTATGCCATGAAGGTGACACTAATATTCAGTCATTGGTTCTTAGTGTCCAGCCAGCCTGTAAATTTGTGTTCTTAAGCTTGCTGTTTAAAGAAGTTTTGTAAATTTGCCTTTGGCATAAGGATAGTGAGGTGAGAAAAGCAGGGAGCCTGGCTGGCAGCCAGAGCATGGCTTTGGTTGGCCAGGCTCCAGTCTTGAGTAGCATGTGCTGCCTCCACGTGCACCACCCCGTTTTTTTTTTTTGCATGGTTTTTCTGACACTGGGATCTCCAGGGGTCAACCCTTCTCCACCCCTCATGCTACAAGGTAGCAGCATGGGAAATACCTGAATGTACAGTATGTGGTGCTGCCAACAGGTCTGTGATGCCACATACCTCATGGCCACACTTGTCTGAACATGGCTATACAGTGTATTTCTCTGCTGGTGTGTATGAAGGCAGATTTCAGGCTGGCCAGGTGGGTGTCACAAGTATTCTACTTGGAATAGATGCAGTGGTATCTAAGGGTCTAACTGCAGATTACAGCTTTTTTGGTATGTTTGCAATTATTTTGGTCTTGTAAATATAACTATGGTTGTCCATGGGTTTTTTTTTTTCTTATGGTGATTCATAAAGTGCCATCCAGTAAGAATATGCCAGAGAAAGTTTGATCAGGAGTTGGCAGTTGTTAAATTTGTGGTCAAAGTCAATAAATGAGCCCACATGTTCAGTCCATACGATGAATATACCATCTATGTATCACAATATGTATAGTGCAGGTTTGATGGTTCATTTTACTAAACATTCTGCCTTCAGGGGGCTTTTGAAGAGGCTGTCATATTTACGGGTCATCTTTGTACCCATAGCTGTACCCATGGTTTATAAGAAGTATCTAATGTGGAAAATGAAGTTGTTTTGGGTAAGCATAAAGTGACTAATTTGTACATATTGTTGAAAACCTGATGTTCGTATCTATATTTCAGAAAGGTAATCATGCTTCATGATATGGGATGCTAGTGTGCCACTTAGTAGGTTGCAAATATGACCTTCTTGGGGTGGTGGTGGATGTTCTGGATTTTATTGACTAAGTCTGTTGTGTCTTGTATAAAACTTGCTCTTTGAATGACAAGTAGTTTCCAGATCATTTCTATGAATCCTGATAGCTTTTCAGTGAGGGCACCACAGTTGGATAGGATAGGTCTGCAAAGGTTACTTTGTTTGTGTATCTTTGGGAGCATATAGTAAGTTCCTGAGGTAGGAAAGTAGGGGATTAGTGAAAGTACTTTTTTCCTGTAGCTGGTATGGAAAGTATTTGATAATATTTTTTCAGTTCCTGAGTGAATACTAGTGTGGGATCTCCCCTGAGTTATTTATAGTAATTGGTGTGAGAGAGTTGTCTGTTGGTCTTGTTGAGGTAGACTGGATTTTTGAGTCTCCTATCAGGTGATTGCCTTTAACCTGTAAAAAGAAGAATACATGTGTTTCACATTTCTTTCTTGTCCTTATATGTAGGGTTTAGATCATTTCAAATAATACATATTTTAGGAGAGAAACCATTATGAAATATTGGGAACTGAAAAAGAATATTGTGTAAGTCTGATATCTGCCTTACTCATTTGAGGAACTACCCTTATTGGAGGTAAAAGAAAGCTCACCCTTGGATACGGGGCCATCAGTGTTCTTAAGCAATATGTTTCCTTTGTAATGAAAACATAGGCACTTAGAAGAAGACCTCTTAGCATGACCAATATCAGCATGTCATGACATGAGGACAATAAAATCCTAAGGTTCAAATTAAGTTAAGGATGGACTTTTTCAAAACACTCAGCATTAATCCAAAGTTGCCTGCATAGGAGTCCATTGATTATTGACCTCAATGTATGCAGAACTAGGTCAATGCTAACAACATTTAAAAACACTTTTCTTCAGAGTTTTATAATTTATCCTTCAATATATGCAGGATTGCATCAACTGGCATATAACACTTATTTACCACTTATTTCTTCACTGGAACAAACATGTCTCTAGAGAAAAAATACCTAATCTTTCAGTTGAGTTCACATCTTTGTAGTGTTGAGCCTGCCTAGGAGTATATAAATGAGACATGTTTACTTAGGCTTTGTGAGGAAAGGTTAATGAATCACGAAGGGGAGAAAATTTAATGCCCACTCTTCCCATGTAAAATTATGCAAAATTATGCAAATTGATTCTATGATTTTGAAATGAATCTGGCACTCACAGTTATGAATTAAGTGTTGTCTGAGTTATCAGTATTGGCTAAAAAAATAAGAATCTTAAAATGATCCTGATTGTGCTGCTATTGAAGGCAACAGAAAAGTTGCCTTTGATTTCAGTGGAAACGCAAGCCAGTGCCGTCTAACAAGAATGTGTCCAATAAATGAAGAAATGAAATACGGAGCTGGATTAAATATTGGCCTTCATTTCAGAATTTCCAAATGACATGCGGTTCTTTTTCCTGACTCCTGATCCTGGTTTGTTTCTGCTCTGGGCAGGTTTGCACTGATAGAGATTTTGGGGACCAATACCAATAACCAATATTTAAGGAAGCATATTGGCTAATACTGGTCCAATTTCCGATACAGCTGCCTCCAGCTGGTCAGTTCTGTGTGGTGGAAGAGTGGGGAGGGAAAGGACTGGGGGTGGGGGGCAGGCAGATCAATGCTCCCTGTGGTGAGGGAGGAGGTAGGGGCAGGCACTGCCCAGGTCAGGGGAGGGGCAGAGCTGCAACTCATGGGAAGGGAGGTGGCTCCCACTGCTGCTTGCACCCTGGGAGGGCACGGGGGTGGTGGGAGGGTGTGCCCCCCGGATATACGCAGGGCAGGCTGCAGCCGGGGCTGCGCAGGGCTATTCCCGGCAGTGGTTGGGCTCAGAGCAGGCAATGGGAGGATGCTGCATCCACCTCAAATTTTGCCATTGCTCGGCTCCCAGTGCTACCACCACCAGCCGCTTGATGCTGCCCTGGCTCAACACCCTGCCTCCACCCATGCACCAGGAAGAAACAAGGCAGCACCAGGTGGCTGGTGGCTGCGGCCCTGGAAGCAGAGCAGTGGCAAAATTTGGAGTGAATGCAGCATCCTCCTAGTGCTGCTGGTGGCCACGCCGAGCCCAGCCTCCATCAAGAAGAGTCCCGTGCCCTCCTGGGGTGCAAGCAGTGGTGGGAATTGCCCCCACATGAGGTGCAGCTCTGCTCCCCCACCCTGCCTAGGCAGCACCTGCCCCTGCCCCTGCCCCTGCCCCCTCCTTCACTGTGGGAGCTGTTAATCTGCCCCTCCACCATAGCCCTTCCCTCCCTGCTCCCCTTTCACCACACCAAACTGACCAGCTGAAGGCAGCTCTCCACGCTCCTGCCTCTGCTCCTTGTTGCCTGAGTGCGGCGTTGCAGCTGTGCACAGCACTAGCATTTATCGGCCAAATTATCAGTCTCTTTGGGCCGATATCCAGTACAGCAAATTTTCTTTATATCAATACCAATCTGATATCAGACCGATGTATCGGTTCACCTCTAATTTTTGGACTTCGCTCAGTGGGTTGACCTCTGGATTGGTACTCAGCATCTGATCCCTGGATCATGACCCTGGATTGTGTCATTGATTCTGCTTTTGGATTTCCCTCTGGGTTTGGTATATAGCTCCTGCCCTTTGACTCAGTCTCAGGCCCTACTTCCACTCAGTGGCCTAATTATTGGGCCACACTACCTATGTACCAGTCCCTTACTCTGTGGTCCGTTTGAACTCTTTGCAACAAAAGAATTACTCCATTATTTTTCTATATTAAAAACCCCCTGAAAACTAAGAGCTGGCATTTTTCAAGTGGTGCCTTCAGTCTGACAAGGGGTGACTTGAGTTTAAAAAGGTTGAGAACCACTGTTCTAAATGAAGACCAAGGCTGATGCTTATGCTCTTCGGGCCTGATGCATTTTTGCACAATAAAGGTAAATATCCTGTGTACAGGAAATAGTATTCCCCCCTGGTTTGCCTGTGATTATGGAATAAATTTCCAGAGGAACTAATTGTCCCTCAAGCTTGCTATTTGTGAACCCAGGAGCAAGGTGTACTTCTTTGCTATGTCTTATCAAACATAAACAGAGCAGCATGTACATTTACAAACAACCAAAATCAAATTAAAAACAAAAAAACCCTATAACACCATTAAAAAAAAACTTTATCAAAATGTAATGGTCCACTTCACACAACTCTCCCTTGCTAGGAGAATCAGAGAAAACACAAACCACGTATGACAGATATTAGTTATGGCACTTAAAGCACTCCTGAATGCACTCAGGTATTTCAGCAAATGAGGGTGGCATATGGCTGTGTGCAGAAAAGAAGGTAATGGAGATTGTTTCTGTGATGTGATAGATGCTTTCTATGGTTTAGTTCACACCCTTAACTTCTGTTGACTTAACTGTGAGTTGAATTCTCTTGGGTTGTTGTAAAAAATGTGTGCAAAATTAATTGGGTTTGGTTCTTTCCTGCCTGAGTACCTTCTGTAATGATTTACACCTCTGCTAAACTGACACCAGGGCAGCATGCCTAGATGTAAATAACTGTGGATGATGTAAGGCAGTATCTAATAGCACGTTATTGTCATAAAAATTGGTAATGAGCATATTAATTAAGATTTTTTTTATCATATTGAGTAAGGTCAGTGACCAGTCATGTGAACTAAATCTTTTTCAAGTAACCCATTTATAAAACAAATCTCAGCTTAGGCCTCTGTCATTGTTATACAATAGTTTCAATACCCCTCAATACAGATCCCTGATTAAAATCATCCAATTAAATCTTACTTTATTATACCAAGAAGAATGCATTAGAGATAAAGTTCTCATCATGAGACAAGGTAGTTTAGATATTGTCTCATAATAAATTTGGTTAATTAATTATAACTGCCTAGATGCTAGATTATTGTAGGACTGATTATATGAAACACCAGGGGCCAAGTAACATTAGATGATCTACAGCAAGTTCTTTTGTTGAAGACTTTGTAGCCAGTTTATTTGAACAAGCCTCCCAAACCTTAGAGATTTGTATGGTCACGTTAGGTCCTTATTAGCAACACAAATGGGTGTTTCAGAATAAAAGGAACTAGTCTTTTGTCATAATATGTTAACATTTTGGTCATGACAGGCTAAAACTTCCTTCTTTTCCAGTTAATAACTGCTAAATGATGTGTTCTGGACTGTCTGAACTAACTTAAATAGTGTCACGTTCTGTTATTGGATTTCAGGTAGAAAAGTAAGAAATAGAGCTTGCAGATAAAATTAAAGAGTGTATTTAATTAGGCATACTCTGTATACAGCCTTTTTCAAATTAAAAGATATTATTGGTACTGTGTACAAAAATTGTATGATCTTCTTTTCCAATGAAATGAGTGAAAGGAGTTGTTCTTTTCCTTCATCAATTCAACTCCAAATATTCTAAATTAGCAATAGTTAGCACATAAATTAACCAAGAAGATTTTGAACCAACCGCAGATGGCAGGACACCAAAGAATTAGTATTATACTTCACCAAAAGTGCTATTTTAATTAAAGAAAACCTCCCCACCAAAAACCAAACCCACCTAAGCCAAAATACCTAAGCCAATGTTCTAATAATATATAACAGGGGTGACCAAACTGTGGTATGTGTGCCATAAGGGGCACAAGCAGCCATAAGTGTGGCACATGGCTTGATAAGAGAGTAGACAGGCAGCCTAGTGACAGATAGGGCAAAAAGCAGAAAGAAGAGATGGAGAGAGAGCACAGGGCTAGAAGCAGAACTCAGAGCAGCAGATTAGGTAGGGGAAGGGGATTAGAATGGCACTTGGCCACCTCTGGTGTATAACTAGAGTTTTACCCCACGGCATGACTCAAAGCCATAAAAGAGATGTTAGTCACATGCATGACACAGTTTTGTGTCCCTTTAGTTTGTGGAAGCCAGTAAAGGCCATTTCAGTTCTCTCTTAGTGACCATTAAATTGACAATTATCAGATCAATTTTCAAGAACCCATAGCTGTATACCCAAATACTTCCAACTATCAGCTTATCTCCATCCTTCCTTTTTTAGGCAAAATTGCCAATATTTCCAGTAGAAGAGGTCAAAATGGGAATCTGTCTTTTTGTTTGTTTTAATAGTTGACTCCAAGATGATCCTTCCCCTCTTCCCCCTTTCAACATTGGGGGAAAAGAAATTTGCCTTGGGTTTGAATACAGTCTGGGATAGGCAGCTGCTACAGATCTGACTTCAGCTCTGGTCCTGACCCAGGAGAGAGCCCGTGGTGCAGGACCGGGGGAGTGCAGGGGAGATCTCAAGTGAGTCCTAGAGGGAGCATGGAGGAGACTGTGCAGTGGCAGGGGATCTGCTGCAGCTGTATCTACAGCTGTGGCTCTGACCCAAACTCAGGATCTAAACTACTGGCACTGTCAATACTGGTGTTCAGTTATTAGTATCCCATCTGCTTATGAATGTTTGTTCTCAGGCTTGACTTTTGAAGGTGTTCTGCAATTTTTCCTTGAGCATAAGCCTTGTGAGGTCAGAAAGGAAGTGCTTGTTCTGTTAAAAGTATTCTTATACATGCATCCATGTGTTTCTGTCCTTAATCTCTTTCCTGTGGTCATTCATGCTGGTGCTTAATTTTAGTCTAGTTTCACCTACAGTTTTCATGAAGTTATTAGGTGAACTGGTTGACATACCATATTTGAGGATAGAGGTATGTAAGAGCCATGGATTCTGACCAGTTTGTTCTGGGGGAGAGATATTGATTGTTATACGAATGGAGATGTGTTCACAGGTTTTGCTTCTATTGTTAAGACAAGGCTGCGTCCTAGTTGATGTCAGCTGAACATCACGGACTGTGCTTCTTATGATGAGTAGGGAAAGAATATTGTCTTTCTTGAATTAAAGAATTGAATATTCAATATTGTCTTTATTGAATTAAAGAATATTGTCTTTATTGAATTATTGTTAGTCTTCATATTAGTTCAAGTGTAGAGTGTAGGTGACCCCCAGGGGTATGTGGTAATGGGTGGGGCGGCTCTAATTGTATTGGAACAGGTTTCTGGGGGGTATTTCAGTGGCTCTTGCAAAGATACATAGAGTCTATTTCTTTGCTGGAGTGTCTTTGTTGTAAAAAGGCAGATTTCATACTGGTTGGGGATATCACAAGCATTCTCCTTAGAGCATATGGTACATTACAGCTTCTTTGGTATATTTGCAATGATTCTGGTCTTATGAACGTAACCCCCGTGGTCCATGTTTCTGGGAGGTTCTTTGTTTATGGTAGTTTGTAGGATGCCGGTTCCAGATTCTGGCAACCCTAACCATAAAGAAGCTCTTCCTGACAGCCAAATCACTTATCAGAGCAAGGTCTTGTCTTTTCCTTTTGTCCCCAGCAACTGCTTATCCTGTTTGCTAGCCAAGAAGGCACTGCTGGGATTTGAACCCAGGATCACCTGTTTACTAGACAGGGGCTTTAACCAGCTAAGCCACAGTGCCAGCTGTTTTTCCCTTTAAATACAGAAACTTAAGAATCAGATCCCAGGGGACAGAAAACTAGAAATAAGCATGGTCTGGGACACTGGGACCAGAAGGCAGGTATCCATCTAGTTGCCCAGGCATCAAGTCAAGGATCAAATCAAGATTGTGATCAAGGCAGCAGTTATTCAAGGTCCAGAGCATCCAAGGCTCACTTGACAGTGCTGTTGTATTTACAGGAAATAGGATTATTTTCTAGTCTTCCCATCAGGGCCTTGTGTCTCTTATTGATTCACTCAGAACATCTGGTCTCCCACTGGGAATGTCATGACAGCATCCAGGATGAGCTGAGGCTGGTGTCTGGACTGCTGCTGGGTGCTTTTGGAGCTTAGGCTGGGCCTTGAATCATAGACTCAGAGAAGTAAAGCTGGAAGGTACCTCTCATAGGTCTCGTCCAACCCCATGCCTTAGACAGGATCACTCCTATCCAAACCATTGTATTCAAATCCATTGTCTAACTTCTAAAGCAAGAGTACAGTCAACTCTAACATAACACAACAACCTAGCCTGCGAAAAGCAAAGTAGAGGGACTACAGCAACCAATGTCCTACTGTTGCAAACATTGTTAATATATGCTTGCGAGAACCCAGAAAGAGATTATGGCTCCCACTAGAGAGGAAGGCAAACCCCCCATACAGTCCATGCCAATCTGATCATGAGGTAAAATTCCTTCCTGACCCCAAATATGGTGATCAGTCTGACCCTGAGCATAGGGGAAGACCCTCTAGCCAGGCACCACATGTCAGTCAAAATCCCCAGCCTTGGCTGCAACCAAAACCCAATGCATCTGAGATAGGCTTAACACTCCCCACCTCCCCCCACAAACCCCTGACATAGTAGAAGATGGTGCGGAGGGGAAGAAGGAGCAATTCCCTCCTGGCCCAATGTGGCAACAAGTAAAACCTAAAATAATGGAAAATACTCACAGTAGAACCTGGGCATAGGAACGCCTAGATCATCCCTGACTAGTGATAGTCTGACCTCCTTTTGGAAACTCCTGGAAGAGTCTATTCCACTGCCTCACTGTTCGAACGTTGAAGGAGTTTTTTTTCCTGATATTCAGTCTATACTTACTGTGCTGCAACTTCAAGCCATTGATCCACGTGCTTTTCTCTGCAGTGAGAGAGAAAAGGTGTTTTCCCTCTTGTTTATGGCAGCTCTTCATATATTTAAAGACTGCTGTCAGGTCCTCTCTTAAGCACCTTTTCTGCCATCTGAACTTACATAGTTCCTTCAGCCTCTCCTCATATGATTTGCCTTTCAATCTCTTTATCATTTTGGTTGCCTGGCTCTGGACCTTCTCTAACTTTTTCACATCCTTTTAGAATATGGATCCCAAAACTGCACACATTACTGTAGGTAAGGCCTAACCAGTGCTGAGTAGAGAGGCACTATCACCTCCTGTGTCCTGCACTAGTGCTTCTGTTGATGCATCCCAGAACTATATTCACCTTTTGAGTGGCTGCAACCCACTTAAGTCTTTTTAAGTCTGTAAACTACTGACTCCCAGGTTCTTTTTTGTAATGCTGCCATCCACCCATCTGTCAGTCATTTTGTATTTGTATTCGTTATTATTTATTCTGAGGTGTAGTACCTTGCATTTGTCAGCACTGAACTTCTTCCTGTTACTTCCAGCCCAACTTTCTAGTCTGTCTAGATCTTTCTGAATTGTGCTCACATCCTCCAACATGTTTGCAATCTTTCCCAGTTTCTGAAAACTTGCTCAAGAAGGTCTCAGTTCCAGCACCCAAATAATTAATAAACATAGTGAACATAACCGGGCTCAGGACTGACCCCTGTGGGACTGCACTCAAAACCTCCTGACATACTGACATGGATACATTTATAATCACCCTTTACTTGTGGCTATTGAATCAGTTATCTATAAACCATACAGCTGTTTTGTCCAGCTCACAGTTCTCCAATTAATTTATGAGAAAGCCACGTGGAACTTTGTCACTCCTTGCTAAATTCCAGATACACTATATTTATAGCATTTCCTTCATCCAACCAAGTAGTTTGTCAAAGATTGAAATCAAGTTTGACAAGATTTGTTCTTAGTAAATCCATTTGGAGAACTTGTGATCAGCATTTCCTCCTCCAGATACTTGCAAATGGCATTCCTTATGATATGCTCCAGTAATTTCCTGAGTATTGAGGTAAAGCTAAACAGTCCCTTCTTGGTTTCCTGGGTCCTCCTTTTGCATTTTTAAAGAGAGGCATTACACTCACCCTTTTCCAGCCCTTGGGTATCTGGACTATCCCACAACTTCATGAACATCATTGCCAAGGGTTTCAAGGTCCCTGCAACTTCCTTCAGTACCTTGGGATGAAATTCATTAGGTCCTCTTGTCTTCAGTTCAGTCAGACCCATGAAAAGTTTTCTGTCTCTGTTGTTATTTCATACCTTTGCTTGCACCCTTCCTTATCCAAATAATCCTTGTTAGCTGTCTGCTTGCAGGAAGATCCATATTTAAATCCAAGGGGCCCTGATACTAATTATCTGCATTTACGTGTTGCTGAACTGGAGAAGTAATATGATTCTTTGGACCTGCTAGAGTTGTTGTGTACTGGCAACATGGTTCAAGGTGATTTGACTAGTGCCTCCCAGCCACAGGTGTGCGCTATGCCCAGGCAGGGCTTGGAGTCCCACAGCTGACATGACTCTCAGTCCAAGCAGCTGCCTACTCTGGATCCTGGTAGCACCCAGCAGCTGCAGGGTGGCTTCTGGTAGCATGCTTCCCAGGACTGGTACTCAGCTGGTGCTTCCTGAAATGGGGAGGGGGTTCCCAGCCATGGGAACTTGCTCCCCATTCTGCGATCAGGATCGCCATGCACCAGGAATAAGTTGCAGTGGGATATAATGTGTGATCCTACAGTCATGCTTCCTGCTGTGCACATGTGACATGGCAGGAGCTTTTTTGTATAGATTGCATATTAGATCTCAGTGTGCCTTTGCCTGCACATATAGAGGGGCTCTGAGATCAATCTTGACTTCTACTATCCCTTCAATGCGTTAAGTGGAAACTCTGGATTGTGCTCTTTTATTGTAAAATATAGTGTTTTTTCTTTTTTTTAAATCTACAGTATTATTTTTTGGCACGTAACTTTCTTGGAGTTTTCAGGTGAATCCAGTCCTGATTGCTTTGCTCTTTGTGAATATTATAATCAAAATTCAACAAATCCTTTCAATCCTACTATAGTATTTAGGGATTTAAGTTTGCTTGTTCATATGTTTTCTCCTCATGATATCCATAGGGCCCTTAAATCTTTTTACCTTTACACTGGATAGCAGCAATGCTCATACATCAGCCCAACAGTCGATTAAATTTAAGCTTTGGTTGGATGTGAAAAGGAGATGAATAAATTCATTATTCATGGAAAGAGAAGTACGGATAGATTGAGATGCAAAGAACTGATGATCTCCTTTGTATAAACAGTTATTTTACATGCCACAGTCCTTTGTAGTCCCAGGCAGCAGCAGTAGAGACTAGCTTGTCATTTTACCCATGTATAACCTTTGTTGTCTTTGGTGGAAAAGGAGAGGGCCAGCACTGAACAAGAAGGAGCTAGATGTTTCTTTTAGGGGGAGAGGGATTTCCGTATAACACAGTACAGTTTCCTCACAAGCTGTTTTAGTACTCAAATAACTTGTGGGTTTGATGTAAAGACCACTGGGTGGGGGGGTGATCTACTGTGGGGTACGACTGTAGGTATGATTCAGCGCATGTTCCTAGCCCTGGCTCCAGTCCTGCATACACCAGATCAGTCCCTTTTCCTCGGCTGTGTGCAAATAGAAACTTACTCCAGCCCTGCTTTGCCAGATCAGGTCCCAGCCCCAGCTCTGCACATGCTAGATTTAGTGCTGACTCCAACCCTATATACACCAGATCTGCCTTGGCCTATGCATGCCAGATTTGGCCCCAGCCCTTGTCTGAGAACTAGCCCTGTGCGTGCCTGATCCTGGCATTCTTACCATCCTGGCACTGGCCCAAACACACACTGGATTGGGCCTGTCTCCCTGGTACTGGCTCTGCATGAGCCAGCCCAATTCAGTGCATGGACAATGTCATATGGCCATATGTTTTGGAAGTGTGGTGGTGATGGAGTAGTGGCAGCATTAATTGCCAACAGTGCCCTGCTGCCACATTTATGGACCTGCAGGGAGGCCAGCAAGCCAGATGACATGGCCCTGAGGGTCAGAGATTGAGTACCACAAGGCTAGACAATCAGAATGATCTTTCTGAGTCTTCAAAATCTAGGAAACTATATGATTTACCATCTGCTGAAGAGAGTTAAGCAGGTTATTTCCTTAAGCAGAGTTGCAAGGTCCTCAGGAACATGACTCAACACTTAATGGGATGCCAGTCTACAAGACTGTATTGGCAATAATCCAACAAAATATGTAAGAAAGAAGTGGTGGACTCAGTAAGCAGTGTGCGCGCGCACACACACACACACACACACACAGAGTGCAGATACAGGAAATGGTGCTGTCAGAATTTTCTGGGATTTTTTTCTTCCCAAATACTTCTAATTTACCAGAAAAAAATGACTGAAACTATTTTAAATGTATACCAAATTCACCAAATAGTTGTATCTGAAAAACCAGAAATGACATGTCGAGTCTAAGTTTATTATTTTTAATATTATAAAATAATAAAAACACCCTACAGTGAAACATTTCATCTTGGAATTAACAAAGTCTTTTGTTCCATCTAAAACAATTTGGTTTTGATTGTTTGTTTCAATTTTACAAGAAAACAAAGAATATTTTTGTATTGTGTCAAACTGACTTTTTTATTCGGTCAACTAGCAAACTGGAAAAATCAGTATTATTAAATTTTCTTTGGTTATGATAGACATTAGAAATGGGAGAAATTCAAATATATAATCTATATTTCATCCTTCTACTGAAATCCAGTCATTTAGGTAAAAAAAAAAAAATTAGGGATTTACAGTGACTATCTCTGATAGGAAAACAAAGAACAAACTTTTTTAGCATCCAAATGGGGTGGCGACATGAATTCTTATTTACTGTTTCTCTAACAGCTGGAAATAAATGGACTACTTTGGTGCTGTATTGTATGTCTTTTGCCTAAGGAAATGGACAATCAGAAGAATCCTTATGAATATATTATAAAGAACTGAAAGTGATAAGTATTTTGAGTAGCAGTTCAGTTTATATTTTGTTTGTATTGCGTGCTTAGGAATTAGTTATGGTAACTCAGTACGTCTCCGAATGTAGTTACTGCTGAAAAAGGTATCACAAATCAGGTTTGTTTACATGTGCATATTTACTTCACAATAACCCAAATTATTGCACAGTATGGGTGCATGTGTACATGTGCATGCCTGTACTGCACAGTAAATATGGTGACTTATGCCTGATTACTTACTGTGCAACAATGCATGTGTAGACACATTACTGTGCAGTAAACTAGGGGCCCTCCCTGCTGGGTCTACCTCATCACCAGGGGGGTGGCCTGAGCCTTAGGGCTCCTGGCTAGCCACCTTTCCTGGCTTCAGTTTGGGACTAAAGTTAGTGTCAAGTGCTGGCAGCCATGTGGCCAGAAGCTGGATCTCCCCCTGGTGACTGCAGGGGCACATAGCAGGCTGATCTGACCTGGGACTAAATTTAGTCCCAGGTTGCCTGCACATGTAGACACTGGCCTATTCCTGCTTAGTACTCAGTAATTTACTACACAGTAAATTTAAGCCAGTGTAAATACACATGTAGACACACCTACTGGGCACATCTACATGAGACATTTATTGCACAGCTCTGACTGGGCTCCATGTGCTGAGCATGAGAAACTTTGTAGCAATATGCTTTGGAGTTTTTTGCTTCTGGCCTCAATAAACTCCAGAGTTTATTTGTTTCGATTAACTGCACGTGTAGATGTATCCACTGGGTGTATCTACACATGCGCTTTACTATGGAGTTGACTAATTAGCTCTGCAGTAAAGCTGCACCATCTACATGTGCACTGGTATTAGGTTGCAGTAAATCCATGAACTCTGCCATAAGATAGTACTGCCCCCAACAAAACTATCATATGGCAGAGTACTTAACTCCACTAAAATGCAAGTATAGATGGTGACAGAGGCTGGCTGGGCATGAGAGTACTAAAGTGTGGGGGCTGCCTGTCATCTAACTCCACACTTTAGCACTCTCATGCCCCAGCAGTCTCTCCACTGCCCACTGTCACCGCCTGGAGCCTGGGGCTGGCACCCAGGTCCTCTTCAAGCCCGGGGATACTCTTCCCCAGTTTAAATTGCTGCAGTCCTCTGAGCACATGTAGATTCTGTGTCCAGGAGCAGTTGACTCTGGTGCAAACTGCACGGAGTTTATCATGTTGCCTTAATGGCACGTGTAGATGCATCCACTGTGTTCTTTCTGTATATTTCCATAAATAATTCTCAGGAGATTAAATTTATCTGAAGGTAAGAGGTTGCATTCTTGAGACTTGGAGAAGTTTCACCACTTTACTTTTAAAGAGAAACCTGGATCCACCTTTTCCAGGGGTGCTATAATTTATCCTTCTAGTTCAACCAACTAGAGGGAACCATCAGCTGAGAAGTTCCAATAAATTAGGAACCAGATCTGAACTTCCTAAAATATAAGATCTTGCCTAGGTGAGGTTTCTTTCTATTTTCAGAGTTCATGAACAGTCAAGATTGTACCTTGTTTTCATGTCGCTCATGGAATATATGGAACTCAGAGTAATTATAAAGTAGCTGTTGGAGCCTAGCATCAGGTCTTACTTAGAAGATCTGGTTGCATGTGTATAAGGCCATCCTTAAAGTTTATAGAAGGAAAAAAACCTGGAACACCAAGATATACCTGAGGCTTGTAGGTCAAAGAAATAAGGGTGCTTTTCTTTGAATGCACATTACATCAGACATCAGTTCTTGGGTCTGATACACCCACATTTCTGGTGTATATGGGTTTGTAAACTGGTATACCTACTTAATTGGGAATTCACTGTGTGGGACTGGAATCTTCAGGATACCTTCTGTTTTCATTTCTGGGCCAGGGAGGCTAGACTTTGAGTAAATGAACTTTTTAGCTTTCTTGCCTGCCAGAACATCTTAGGAATTAATGCTGGGGCTTGAATGACTGACTGTACAGTGATTCAGAAAGAAGATCATAGACATATAATGCAGACAGCAGATAATGATGGAACAAAACCCTAAAGCAACTGAAATTCTGGCAATAATTAACATCCCAATGGAAACAAGTACTGGGATAGGAAACAAAGTAAGAATTATTGTAGAGTACCAGAATATTACATAATGGAAAAGTGAACCCAGAGAGACTTAAGCTTCTTCAGTCATTATGGTTAGAAAGAACTGACAGGTGAAGACCCTGAGAAACCCTGCTGTGTGGAATTCCATGTCTGGTATTTCAGTGGCATAATGATGCAGCTAGAGTAAATGCCTAGATACATGATAGGTAGCTAAGCAAGATTATCATCATTCATTCTTATTTATAGGACAGCTGTCTTATATAATAGTCACCTAGGATATATCCACTCCATGTGCAGAGGTTGCAGAGATATCATAGAAGCATCTTCATTGCTGTATTTCTGAATTTGGTGAGTGCGAGCAGGAGCAGGTGGACAGGGCATGTTCAGGAGCATCCATCTCTGGCCTTGCCACAGGTACATCATAAACATAAAGCCTGATCTAAGCCCTTAGAATCAGTGGAAAGGTTGATCATATCTCAGTGTATTCTGTACCTCAAATCCCCATCTATAAAATGGATAATAATCCTCCCTTCTTCTCTCCCCCCTATCTGCATAGCCTATTTAGTTTTTGTAACGTGTTTGGCACAGAGAGCGACTGTAATTCTGTGAAAAGACAACTAGCACATGGGGATAGCAATAGTTGACCTTACTTGGGGGTTCTGCACATAAAGCAAAACAAAAGATATGGCATGCACCTAGAATTTTGAGCCCAGGACATTCTTGCCAAGTCTGGTGCAACTCCTGAGTAATTAGTTTACATTACTATTAGCTTTATTATGGTAGTAGCTCAAGGTCATGGCTGTATTTCAGGTCTCATTTCACTATATGCACTATAAGCCCACAACAGGTACTCATTTCCCCAAAGACAAAGAGTGAAAGGGAAAAGGAAAAGTGATAAAGCAAGTTGCTCTACTTTTAAAAACTGGGTACTGCTAGTAGAGCTAAGAACAGAACCCAAGTCTCCTGAGATTCAAGATTCATGCTTTACCTGTTAGACTATACAGCTTCTCAAGGCACTTCTTGAAAATGACTGTTTCTAGTGTTCCTAATTTTTGTCGACAGTTTCTTAATGACCTGACACTGGTTCTGGTTTAATCAGTTCTTTTTATTTCTGAAACACTGAACTGAAGTTCCTCACATTTTAGGTTAGCAAGGCAGAAACATCTGTATGTTTGTGTTCAAGAGCTTTTTAGTAGCTAAACAAATTGGAACCAATTTCATTTCAGCACATTCCAATAATGATAACTGCTGCACTGAAAAATATGCTTATGCTACAGCTAGTTGAAGCAGCAGCTGCTAATATGACCTCTTATAGTATTTGTAGTTTTTTACATTTTTTCCTTTGTGCTCCATCGCTTGGATAAATGCCATCTCCCATACCTCAGAGATATCCAACATTAATGGGAAAAGGAAAATTGTGAAAGACAGTGTTAGATGTGTATCCTTTTATGGGTTTCTAGTCCCACAGGCACTTCAAATTGCTTTTTTTCATCTACCAAATCTGAGTCAGAGGAACACATTGGCATCATCTCAGCTAGTCAGTCATCTTCCTGTCCTGCATAGAGTCCCCAGAGTCCCATCCATCAAAACAACATCTTCAGAAGAACAACAGTGTCTGAATCCTGGCTACCAACTCAGAAAAGGCAGCCACAGTAATGAACAACATAAAGAATCCCTTAAACATTTTTGTTTTGCCTTCTATAACAGACTTACTAAATGGCAGAGAACAACAGCCAAGAAGAACTAAGGTACAAACAGCACGGCAGTGCCACCTATATGCTACCCATCTAACTGTAGTCTACCTGATTTGTTAGAAGTGAGGTTCTTAGACTTAGTGCCACAAGAAGTCTTTTTAACACAGACGCTCTTTCTGTAAAATGCATACACAAGCAGATGTATACTTCTCCCTACCTGCTCATTTCACCACACAAAAAAACCATTCTTTTGGGTGTGTGCCTTTCAGATCCTGACTCATGCATCATAAATGTACGGGCACCTCTCTATCTCCGGGGTACATTGTGTACCATCTGCTGAACATAGGGGAGAGGATATGGAGGAATGATTTTTGTTAATATAGAGACCACCTACAATGAGTAGCACCTCAAGGCTTCAGCCTTGTCAGGACCCCATGGTTGGTGCTGTAGAGTCATGTGGAACTCATGTTTCTTCTGTTTATATTTCCTGGGAAGACAATGGGTCCTTGAAAAAGGGGTCCTGCTTTTCCTATACCACAATATGATAGTAGCTTATTTGTTTCAATTAGTAGCTGAAATCTCCTGAAAGTCCCATCAATACGCCAAGTCCGCTTGGCAGAAACATGGTAGGCTGGACTAGGCAGTTACTCCTCAGCTCTGGAACTCCCCCTCTCTTGAGGCATGCCAGACCCTGAGCCTGGGCATCTTTCAGAAGCTCTGTAACAACTTCCTACTGGGGCAAGCACTTATCAAACAAAGCTTAGATGAGGTGTTTAGGGAATCTCCGTTTTATCTCTATACTCTACTTCCCTTTCAAGTTGTTTTGTTCTCTTGTCATGCTTCTGTTTCTAAATTATTCTCTTCTCTTATTGTAAGCTGCCCTAAGCCTTTCTTGGAAAGCGTGGCATATAAATCAAATAAAAAGCTCCACCATACTTTCCTCAGTGCTGGCCCTCATGCACGGGCAGAGCTTACTATAAAAAATCATACTGTCCTCTCCACGTGTCTTCAAAACCCACTGAGGCTTAAAAATATTTGATGATTGTTAGGCAGTTGGGCTTGGACTGGTATTTATTTAATCTAAATTGGGTCCTTTGGTGTCTTATACTGACCACATCTGTTTGCTGTAGTGTTTGGTTTAAACTTAAGATTTTAAATGCTTTGAGGTTGTATGCATGATGTATGTATAACACGTAGCACCAGGAGTCGCTGATTTTTAATTGGGGCCCTTGAGTACTAGCATAGTGCAAATAATAAGAGAACATTATAGTTTTCCTGCATTGAATAGGTGGTGGTTGTGACATTGGTCTTTCTATCTCCAACTTCTACAATAATGTTTCTTTCATACTATGGTAATACCACATGCTGATTAGATAATATTTGATATAATGAAGTTGTATCATGGTATTAATTTCAAATAGAAAAAAGTTGCTCAAACCTTCTTTTGCTACAGGATAAAATGGGGTCCCTAATTATTTATTTGTACATCACTTTCATGATATACAATCTAAATTTTTTTGTAAATATTTTCATTAGTAAGAGGGAAGGGGAGCTCCAAGACCTCTGCTGCCAGAGCAGCAGGAGCAATGTGGGGAGTGCCACATGTTAACTCCTTTTGGGCTGCGTAAGGCAATGTTACATGTTGTTGCCAGGCTTGTCCATTTTTAAGAGGCCTAGGCCAGAATTGTAGGGCTAGGGATAGACATTTAAAAAGCCTGAGCTTTAATTTATTCAATCTTTGCAGGTTAGTCTAACCTGGCTAGGTTAAACCAGTTTGTAACCCAGACAGACATCCCAGAAAAGCATGCACATGCCTGCAGCAGCTCAGGCTAGAAGCCGGGGGCACTAGAGGAGCCCTTCCTTCCCTTCTACAGAGCTGAGGGGGTGGGCCAGGCATAGCAGGACACTTTGATTAGGGACCTCCCCACTCTCCCTTGATAACAGAGCATTTATCAGCTCTTATAAGCATTTAGCACCCCACCAGAAAACAAAGCCTTGCTCATTACAAGCTCTTCTTAAGCAGCTTTTTGCAAAGGAAGGAATGCAGGGACATTACCATCTGAGCTGTTAATTATCTCCAAAAATCTCTAAGTAGACACTGTCCTGTCTGTCTTACACAACATTAGCTTGCATACCGCATGCTGGCTAAAGTCTGTGCTGTCCCAGAGAGAGGAGGAAGGTATCTCCGCTTAAGCAGGGAGTGGTGAGGGTGGGGGAGGGGGACACAGGGAAGAGCAGAGGTGGGGGCCAGCCCTGCTGTGGAGCAGAGAGCCCTGCACAGCCCAGAGAGCATGATGAGATGCTGGGGGTGTCTGCTTTAGCTTAAACCAGCAAGGGATCTGAAACAGACATTGCATAAACTGGTTTAACCCAAATCAGGTAAGTGTGATACTACATTCAACCAAGTTTATCTCAAACCAGTTTCAGCCATTTTCAAGCTGGTTTATGTGCACAGAACATCTGTTCTGCTACAGGTTTAAACCAGTTTCTGATCACTTAAACTGGTTAATGTGTAATGTCTGTTCCTAGCCTAGGAGTGTAGCTAAAGCAGAAGGCCTCAGAAGTCTCTGCCTGAGTGCCCATAGCATGAACCTTTGCAGATATTTCAACGGAACAGCGTTTCATTTTGAGTTTCGTTTTGTTTTGAAAGCACTGTTCCATTTCGTTTCGTCCAACCTGTTTTGCTGTTTTGATGCTGTTTCAATGTTTTGCCCATAGGCTTTAATGGGGAAGCATGAAACTGCCTATAACTTTGGCATTTCTTGCCTGATTTCAATGAAACTTGCAAGGATGGTAGCCCCCTGCCAAGTTTCAAGGAGATAGGTGCAGAGGTGTGTGGGAAACTGCACCTCAAGATGCTGACAAGCAAAACTGTCAGTTGCTTTGTGTATTCC
Organism: Crocodylus siamensis; assembly: GCF_052110815.1. NCBI lineage: Eukaryota > Metazoa > Chordata > Crocodylia > Crocodylidae > Crocodylus > Crocodylus siamensis. The sequence goes on from NC_143397.1 coordinate 102,805,781, forward strand.
ATTATCATTTATTATGTGCTGCAATTTATTTTTTAAAAATAAAAATGATGAGTTATAGCCAAAACCCTAAAAAGGTCCATTCCAAGATCTTTCCCCTTCAAAAAACTTTACTTGCCTGGTGTTCTTCTGAAATGCAAGTCCAGCAAAATAGACCTGGCATTCACAAAGCACTTCGATTTCAATGAATTTCGTATTCTGATAGAATCTAGTTCAATGATGATTTCTCTTTACTGTAGTTTTAAGAACACATACCTCTTTTTAATAGCAAAATCTGATGACACCCATGTCGTTATAAGAATTATTCTCAGTATGGGCTGAGACTATATGATGTGGCTGTTACTAAGTCAAATTTTGCATATGTAGGACTCCAGTTTTTAAAAAGAGGTGCTTCATAAGGTGGCCATACTCTACAGCTGAACACGTAACTTGACACTTAAGTATACACCCATGCAAGTGTCGAGCTGTGATATTTTAATGACCTATTCAGGTAGTCTTGTTTAAAATCTTGTTAACTTTGCTCTACAGGCTCCATCTTAGCTGGAAACAATCATGAAAATGCCAAGAGATAATAACAGGCGATCTCTGAAAGCTCAAAATACTATAAAATCAATTATGAAGCCTTTGTAGAACACCAAAATAGGAGGTAAAGGTCACAGACATATCCTTTTGAAATTCCTCCTTCCCCTCAAAGTTTACTGGTTTTTTTTGTCTATCAGTTGAAAGAGCGCAGAGTTAACTATATGGCTGGCTAACATCTGGGTCCTAGAAAAAAAAAAAGGTTATTGCAAGAGTGCTGTAAATGCCATTAATCATTATTTTACTTCAGTTGTTTATTCAGTTCATGCTGACTTTAGTGATGGCAAAAATATGACCCTCTCTCAGATTTCATCTACTATTCTGCCAAACTTAAACCAGCCAAAACAACTTCTTATAAAGCCAAAGCAGCACATTATTATTTTATTTTAAAAGAGATAATCTAGCTACTAGTGGAAGAATAGCCTTTCATCCCTTCTCAAGCAAATTACTCTCATGCCTGTCTGTCAGCACATCCTGGTGCCCACCCACATATTGGCTAGATTGTTATACATGAAAGTTAGTTAATGCTCAAAATATATATTATAATAGTAATAATGGGTGACTTCAAGCATCCAAATGCAAGCTAAATGCGAATAACAGATTTGGCTATATAATTTAGCAGTTCTATATAATTTATTTTTATTTTAAATAGGTAAGGCCTGAATGCTGGTGGCAGCAATGATCCTCTGGGGAAAATATTATGTAATCATGTAATATAAGATTGTATAAGAATACATAGCATATGGAATCATAATTTTAGCAAAATAATCAGCTGTGAATTTGGCATTAAGTGCTTGACTTTCTGCAACCCAAATAATGATTTTTTTTAACATAATGGTCTTTTTATGAATTAGCATGCACAGAGCAGTCTCATGGCTGATGCAAATCAGCGTAGTTCCATTAACTTCAAAAGTGCTGTGCCAATGTACGTCAGCGTAGGATCTAACCCACTGAATGTAATCTCACAGGAGAATGAGCCATGTATAGAGCATCTTGGGAAACACTGAAAACCTTTAACATTTGTTACAGGGATCCACTGCACTTGTGAAGTGGTGCTCCAACCAGCATCCATAAGAAATAACCAATTTTCACACACAGCTTAAATGCTCTATGATTTTGTGCATCACTTTTTGCAGCATCTACAAGTACTGAAATGACATATAACTAAGGTAGATTTAGCAACTATTTAAGGATAACTACTAAGTGTATAAGGGATTTGTACTCTTAGTCATTCAGAAGACAATTCTTGAATTGAACAGAGAACAACTGTCACGCGACTACACCTGTATCCATCACGCAAAAGGATTAAATGTACATCATTAAGATAAATTAATAGGAAAAAAATCATTTGTAATTGAAGATGCTCAGACTCTGTGGCTTTAACTTTGGAAAACACATCATTTCACTGAACATCATCTGCTTTTCAGTCTTCCAGACCCTGAGATGCAAAAGTGCCATTTTGCAACATGGTCATGGTTTGCCAATAAGACAGGTGAAAAAAAAATTGTCCTTCTGCTGACAATGCTGCACCTGCTGGGTGGCTAGTGGGGCATTTTATTCTGAAGTGCAACTATTCAGGCAGCATCTGGGAACATTAAATTCACTTAAAATCCAAAACAAGAAAACATCTGGACTTCATGTCAGATTCAGTTTTAATGCTGATTCATGCTGAAAGGAAGAGCAGTGCTTATCTGTTCACCCTGGCTGATACTTCATGTTGGGTTGCATCTGTCGTGTTTGTACCGTAAGATAATTGACAAACGCTGAGCCTGAGGTTTCTCATCTCAGAAGACTCACAAAGAAACTCAATAAGAAGTTGAAGTACAGGCCTAGCTAGTTAAAAAAAAAAAATCAAAGATGCTTTTCAGCAGAGAAATGGAGCAGCCAATAATTTTTTTCTTCAGATATTGATTTTCCTTTGAACTATTCAAGTTTTCATTTTAAAAAAATAATAAAGCAGCTAAAGGGGTTAAATTTAGATATGCCTTTGTGGTGTTTCTTGAGAGAGAGAAATTTGGTATCTCATGTCTATTCTTTTCTACAGGCTGGGTTCCTAGCTGGACTTCATTTCTTGTAAAGCATTATGATGAGAATCCCCTGATGCCATGCTTTCCCTTGCCAATAGGGTGGAGAATCTAGCTCATAGAGCAGATAGCAGCAGTAAACTGTCCCAGTTACATGCCAAAAGGTACTGTAACAGAAGTAACATAACTAAGGTCCTGGGTGCTGACTTGGGGGGGCACCAGAATATCCCACAGCACTCCTTACCCCTCTCTCTGGCACTTGGCAACCCCTTCTCCCAACACCTTCCGGTGCTTGACATCATCTCCTCCCAGGACTCTGCTAGTTCTGCCTCTCTGCAACAGCACTTCAAAACTAATACATTCAATTCTATAGCTGAGCTATTTCAATTTTAGGATTTTTTTTTCCAACTAAAAGTTGAAATTTGGAAGAAAGTTGGACAGAGCTATTTTCTTATCAGCTCTAGTGAAGTACTTTGTAAACAAAGGAAGCAAAGTACAGAAATCATAATCAATAATTGACCTAACATAATGGACTTAATCTGAAGGCTGAAAAGACCAGATTTTACTTTGCCCTTATTCATAGTGTCTGAGGGCGTGTCTACATGTGCAATTAACACAAACCAATAAACTGCAGAGCTTATTGCCATCCACAGATGTCATTTGAATGTGCTTCAGGAACCGTGGCACATTGAGCTGGGTCAGAGCATCCCCAGCTGGCAGGTCAGCCATGGAGGGCCTGCCAGGGCATAAGGGTGCTCCAGTGTGGAGCTAGCTGGCAGGCAGCCCCTGCACTAAAGCACCCCCATGCCCCAGCCAGCCAGGGCAGCATCTACATGTGTGCTGATGCAAAGTAAAAACCCCGCAGCAGGATAGTACTTGTAAATATTGCATTTAAATTTACAGGTAGTCCTCACTTAATGTTGTCCCAGTTAATGTTGTTTCATTATTATGTTGCTGATCTAATAGAGAACATACTTATTTAACTTCATGCAATGTTCAGTTATACCATTGTTTGGCCACTGCCTGCTAGTAGGTAACTACTGTGATGTAATTGGATTTGCTTAACATCATTTTGCTTAAAGTCACATTTTTCAAGAGCGTAACTACTACATTAAGCGAGGACTAGTTGTGCAAGTACTATCCTGCTGCAGGGTTAATTAATTTACTCCAACCTAATACGGCCATGTGTGTAGACAGACAACATTTACTGTGGAACTAATTAGCTTAGTCTGCAGTAAACATCTCGAGTAGATATGCCCTGAAAGACAACACAAACCATAAAGCAGCAAAAACAAATTATAGCCCTACCTAGGACTGGATCCAGTGGGTGGGGGTGGGCTACAGTCAGACCCTCCCTTTTAGGCCATTCCATGGCAGCAGCACCTGGGGACTTTTTTTAAGTCCAGAAAGCAGGTAAGAATGCCTTCCTCCCACAACATCCCTCCCCCTCTGTGCTCAGTAGTATATGTCTTCCTGCCCCATTCCCCTACTCCATTCTGCCACTGCTACTTTTCCTACTGTCCCCCACTGACCCCAGGGGTGGAAGAAATAAGGTGCTATGGGGTGGAGTACATGTTAGAAACATGACCCAGTCCTAGAATTGATTTAAGCACATTTCCACTGACTATAACTAGTCTTGAAGTCACTTGGACAGAAGACTAAACCCCACAATATCCATGCTACTGGTCTGCAGGTATATCTGCTTGCCTTACTGTATTAAAATCTGATAGGTCACTGAACATTTCCATTCAGCTCTTCTTTGGCCTGTAGCTGTCATTTTCAATTCTGTCGGGTAAGAATAAGTGGCAAAAAAACATTACAGGGAAAGTTTTAATTAAAAATGACATTATTATTATTTTATTGACTTCTATAGCACACATTGCTAGAGCAGCTAGGTGCATTAATTACAGAGATTAAAATACAAAACAGAAATAACAGTTAATCAAGCTCTAGCAGAAACAGCACAGACAGTTTCCCTTAAGGTTTCTAAAGCTCGTTGGGATCCATCAGAGTGAAAGGAGTTATAAAGGTGTGAAATATTATCAGAGCTGGTCAAATAGGAAAATGTGTTCTTTGAAAATATTTTCATATATAAAATTATTGAGCTTGGTTTGTGGGGCTATTTTTTCTGCTAGAACTTTAAAAATGTTAAGTTTTATGAATTCTAGTATTAATGATTATTTGTGCAGCAAAATGTGCTTCTGGAAAAAGTGATTTGTCATCTTTTCTTATTCTCCTTCTGACAAAACAAGGTTCTTCTCAGTGCTTGTACCCGTGTGTAGACTGTAGGTGGAGAATCTTTCCTCCTTGTGCCCTTTGAAGTCTATACATGTGTCCTATCTATTCTTGTCCTCTGTACTGAGGTTATAAAGACTGGTGTGAGACCAATTGCCATTCCAGTTCCTTTGCACTGCTGTTGGTCTGAGATAGCAGGTTTGGGTGCCTAGCATTACCTCAGCTGGTTTACATCCTCGTTGGTATTTATATGGTTGTTAAGAAATGTTCAGAATGCTTTAACAGAGTTGTTGAGTGGCTTGAATCACAATACAGATTTTGATTCTGTTACCCTTTTTCTCTCTATGTCTCACAAAAAAAAAGCCCTTATTTTAAATATAGAGAATATATTATACTTGAATCTTCAGTTTTTAAAGATGGCATACTCCCCTTCCCTGTAAATGAGGACCAAGGTGATTTTTTTTTTTTTAGAGAAACCATACGTCCCTCCAAAGCCATATATTATACGTCTTTTTCCCAACATACAGGAAAATATATGGAAATATGCCTGAAAATTGTTTTTTGATAGACTGGTTCTTGAAAAAGGAATCAGATTCAGGTACCTCAGATCATCTAGTCCAGGAAAAAAGGACTACTCTTACACACACAGCATAAATCAGTTCCAGGTCTTCTTTCCTTAAGACTTCATCAGAGGATTCCACAGAAGAGAAATAGTGATAGAAAAGGTGAATACCCCCTAAAAAAAAAAAAAAGGAAATATTGTCCACTAAAGCCTCTTCTAAGAGGAAGGTCTAGTGAGACTCTGCATCCCAGCATGGATTTACCTGAGGCTTCCAGGAAACACTTTGGGACCAATACGTAAGGATGCCATAATGCTTTCTAGTACCAGAAGTTTTAGTATCTTTGATACCCAAAGACTTGACACTGAAGGACCACATATCTTTGGACATTTAATATGCTTTAGCTCAATTTAAGAAGCATTAAGGACTTGTGTCTATGTGAGTGTGCCCCTAATGTGCCTCTCCAGGATGAATATGAGTCGCCAATGCAGAGCCAACCGCACCCTGTCATCCATCAACAGGGGCATCACTAACAGTTCCAGAAAGGTCTTGCTCCCCCTCTATGCAGTGCTGGCCAGGCCACAGCTGGAGTACTGTGTCCAGTTCTGGGCGCTGCACTTCAAGAAGGACATGGGGGAACCTGGAGAGGGTCCAGAGGAGGCCACTCGTATGGTTGAGGGCTTCCGTGGCCAGCCCTATGAGGAGAGGCTGAGGGACCTGAATCTCTTCAGTCTCCGCAATTGGAGACTGAAGGGGGATCTTGTGGCTGCCTACAACCTTATCAGGGGCCACCAGCAGGGACTCGGGGAAAGTCTGTTCACCAGGGCCCCCCTTGGAGTCACCAGGAATAATGGCCACAAGCTGAGGGAGGATAGGTTTAGGTTAGATATTAGGAAGAACGATTTCACTGTAAGGGTGGCCAGAGCCTGGAATAGGCTTCCCAGAGAGGTGGTGCTCTCACCTTCCCTGGAGATCTTCAAGAGGAGACTGGATAGGCACCTGGCTGGGGTCTTATGACCCCTGCCACCCCCAGTGCTCCTTCCTGCCCATGGCTGGGGGTCGGACTAGGTGATCTGTCTAGGTCCCTTCCGACTCATTGATTCTATGATTCTATAAATTGCAAATAGCTAAGTTGCATTAGCGAATATGTAGACATGCTAATGCACATTAACATGGTATGTATTCATTGACTTGGGACTAACTTTAGTCCCAAGTTGGTCCACACACCCGTGTTAATGCACTTTAGCGTATACACATGTAGATGCACACCTACACCTTAATGCGCATTAAGTGTAGGTGGGTGTATAGACATGCACTTTGTTACTGAGCTCTCCTGAAGCATGTTATATAAAATCTAACTGCTTTGGTATCAGAAGGTGCATCTACACATGCAGTTAATTTGAAGCAATAAACTTTGGAGTAGTTTGAGCTGGAGTTAACTACTCCTGGACACAGTGACTACATGTGCGCCTGGGACAGCAGCAATTTGAGCTGGGGCAGTTTACACCAGGGCTGGTTAGCTCTGGGCTCCAGGTGGTGGTGTTGGGCAGCAGAAGGGCTGGATGGGGCACAAAGGTGCTGAAAGTACAGAGCCATGTGGCTAGGCAACAGGCAGGGATCTGCCCCCCTGCTGGCTGGGCTGACCAGGCACAGTTTATGCTCATGTTCAGTGTCTACACATGGCAGTGTTGGTTTACTGCAGCTTAATAGAGCCACACATGTAGTTACTGATGCTTTACTCCACAGATAATTAGTCTACTCCTCAGTTATGTGCATGTGTAGATGTGGCCAGGATAAGTAAAAGAACTCACTGCTTCTATTCTATCATTCAGAGTACCATTAGATACAGGATACAAGCAGGTTTGGAGGTTCTGTTCAAACCTGTGTTATTCAGAAATCAGATGGGGCCAATGAGTCTGACAGAAGTTCTGCTTTATTCAGTGCTTGAATTCTAACTTATGAGCATTGTAGTACATGCCTCTCTTCCAGACATAGTCAAAATAAGAATTCTAGTTGTATGGACCAGATTTTTAAATGCATTTAAATACTTTTAAAAACTGGAACTAATAATACAAAATAAGTAATCAGATTTTCTAAAGTTAAGACTGTGAAATAAAAGGAATCACCATGTAGCAGGAGCATTAAAACTATTAGGAAACACCAAATATATCAAAGTAAGGTTTAGTTCTTCTATCAATGAAGATTATTAATTGGATTAATTAATTACTTTGAATGTACCAGCCTTTCCATTTTGAAGATGTGGAAAACAGAAATAATAATATTCTCATGTGAAAGGTAAGCAACTGAGTACCAAAATCTTAAGCATCCCTGAGATGTAACATTTTTATATGGCCTCCATTCTGTGGTAACTGAGCATCTCACATACTTTAGTGTACTTAACCTCAGAACATCCTTCACAGGAAGGGGTGTTATAATCATTGATAGATGGTGACTTAATGCAGAAGAGGACAAGGATAAAATTATCCTCTGTCCTTAAGTAACTTACGCATCTACTTCCCATTGACTTTCATTAAGACTTGGGCTCCAAGGTGCCTAAAACAATATTGAAAATAGGATGTAAGCACTTGAGAAGATATTGTCCCTCAGAGTCTCATTCACAATTGAATTTATATTGGATAGCCAGGAAAAATTCTTTACTGTTAGCACCAGTTAAAACTAACATGTGCTAAGTGTAATGTGTAACAAGGCCTTTGGTCTACCTATTAGACAGTGAAGTATGCCTTATTTCTGAATGTTCATGAATAGGGTAGTCCATGTTGTACCTTTGTAGGAACACAATGAGTGTATCTACATGAGATGTTACGTCATTGTAGTGATGAGCTACAGTGACATAGCTTGTTGCCATGATGACGTAGCATCTAAAAAGAACCATGTACCACTGGAACTGCAGAGTACCAAAAGCAAGCACTAAATGACTGCGCAGTACTAAAGTGCCCGCTGTCTCTTAGTGCACTTATTGAACTGTTCAACTCTGTAACACCCCCTTAGTGAGCTAGTGGTGTAAAATAACTCAAACTGTATTTTTCCAGTAACAAACTGTGAAAGTCCTGGAGGAGAGCTTAAAGCTGATGCATTTCCCTGCAGTTGTCAATGTCCTTAATTGTGGTACTGCACCATTACACTCTCCCCAATGCAGTGCAGGACTGGTGAAGATAAAAGCTTCAGAGCTTGGGTTAGGTTCAGAAGTTGAACCCAGTCAAAGCTATGTGCAATTTAAAAAAAAAAGAGAGATTTCCATACCTCCTGTTTTTTATCATAACTAGAAATGATACCAGAGTGAGTAACCTTTATTTCAGTATCTTCAAAGTGCCCCTTCAAGTTATAACAAGTGACTAGAAGTACCAACAATAGCTTTGATCCTTGCCAGAGCTGAGAAGTATAAAATACATCTTTGGCATAAGTGGAGAAGCAGGGTATTTAAAGATGGCTTTAAAACTACGTGATCTCCTGGTCCTGGGCTAACTGTGTTCTGGGATGATCCACTAGTGTTACGTAGAGTCACCTGAAGGCTGCTCTAAATTATGCCAGGTGCCACTGGCTCTGAGGGATATTGCTATTTCTGGGATATTAGGAAGGCACCCTTCAGCTCCATGATAAAGTGCCCCCCACAGATCCTAAAAGAGGGAGAAACATTATAAATCCCAATGAATTCACATTATAATCCTTCCTTGGCTAGCAAATACCAACTCTAAAATCACTTTATTCAAGCACTGCAAATAAAAGGACCACATAACCCCTGAAAATTGTGGCAAACATTTCAGAGCTATTCATAATCCCCAGCTTCATTTTGAGTTTGCTTGGATAAAAAGAGAGATTTGGAGAGAGAATTTTAATTTTTAAACAATTTAAAATGTTTTTCCTCGCTGAAATAAGTACAGAGACAGTCTATCTGTGAAAATGGCTTGTCCTCCCCTGCTACTTAGAAGCCAACCAACTGCTAGATTACTGAAAAAGTATGAGGAAGCAAAACATAAACACCCAAACAATTTTGCCATTTAATAGCATGGCCCTGGCACATTGATCAGTGCTTTTATTGAGGAAAAAGATTAAGATACTTGACTTAGATTTGTTTGCTTTCTTGGGTCTTTTTGTTGTTTTTGTTGTTTTAGTTATCTAAATTAGTCATCTAATATTTCTCAGGCTGGTAAATTGTGTAATTTGTTAAAAAGACAACAGTTGTTAAAGATTTATTATTATTTCCATCTTGCAGTGGTATGATTTTTAATAAACTGCAGCTTGCAAAGATTGTGTTATCTTGGAACACAAATGAATAGTTTATAAAGGTGTGTAAGGAAAATAAATTTCATATAAATACAGGCAAGCATGTCTACACGCATGGATGACTGGTGCCTCTTGAGTTGGGGGGGGCACTTGCCCCCCCACCAGCGACCAGTTAGTGAAAAGGCATTCTCAGTACTGAGTTCCCCACAACTGCACAGCAAACCCCAGGCAACCAAAGCCCCCCTGGCTCCCAACACACACACTGAGGTAAGTCCTCCAGCACTCCAGTGCTAGACACAAGGCAAAGAAGACATGGGATCAACCCTCCCTGCCTCCAGGGAGGGTTCTGGGACCCTGGGAACCTTTCTGTTGCTCAGGAAACCAGGAAGCTAGGGGATTCCCCTGCAGGCAGCTGCTTGAGTATGCCTGTCTAACCACAGTAGTAGCAGCAGCTGGTGAGGACCATGTGGGAGCAATAACACCCAGCTGGTCTCCTACTCATATAAACACTCAGGCAGAAACATGACAATGGTCATCATGCATTATGGTGATGGGTACATGCCATACCCCAGGCTTCCTGGACTGGATGCCGCCCCCACCCCACCTCCCTCCCCAGTGCCTCTGAGGTCTCCATCCAGACAGAGCCTATGGTCCTGGCCTCCATGCAGATGGAGCCCTTGATTCCAGGCTGTGGGGGCTGCCTGGCATGTTAGCTGGATGCTGGGATCAGGGGCACAGGCAGTCCTACTTGTGGAATGTGCTCAGATCATGCTCTATTCCTGTGGGAGAGTATAACTAGTACACTCTTTCTTTCCAATTATTGTCCTATTCTGTTCTTTTCTACATTTGAATGTCTTCCAGAAGAGCACTAGGTGATATAACTAACATTTGTCACATATTGGTGCTATAATATATAGCTTCTTTATTGTAACAACTGATGATCCTCTCATCCTCCATTCAAGGAAGATTTCAACAGTATTTTTGTTTTGATATGTGTTTTTTGTGTGTTTTAAATCTTTCTTTTAAATCTTCAGATGCCTCTCTGTGTTTATATTAAAGAAAGCAGTGCCCTCAGAGACTGGCTTGAATTTAAATTAGAAAGTGGTGGAAAGAACAAACCCAGATCACAATGTGGTAGAAGTGTTCAGTTCATAAACATCTTGTAGACTGAAAACTGGAATAAATTACTTAGAAACTGGTGTTCAGATATGCAGAATATCCAGAAAGTCTCAGTGGATTTTTTGGGAAGTTTTAGGTGCTCAGTGCTTCAGAAAGAATGTTGACCCTTGTTGAACACTTGTGCATAACAAATGCTGTAACTTCAGAATAATTAAGAAACTGAAAAAGGATGAAGTGTGATGTTCAGAAGTAAAATTTAATGTTAGATAACTTTTTAATTCTCCCCCAAAGATATTGGGTCATATACAGACAAGAGGGGTGATGTATACAAACGTGTTTTTCTCCTACCCATATTTAGACTGTCCAGTTCAAAGTTCTCTCCAAGATACATAAATGTTTCATACCAGTAAAGAAAAAAGATATCTCACATTCAGCCTCAGGTACCTGGAAATAGGTAATGAGAATTACCAAAATAATTATTGTATTCTACTACTTGAGCGCATCTACACATGTTATTAGCATGCAGCAGTAAACTCTGGTGCATATTGCACCAGAGTTTATTGCTTCTGGGTGCATTATTTGACTGCAGCACATTGTGGGGGGTTGGAGCAGCCCTGGCTTGCAGGAGACCTGGAGTGTCATCCTGCCAGCCTGGGGCTGCTCTGATCCAGCTCAACATGCCAGAGGGGCTGGCTGGAGCATAAGGGTGCTCCAGCACAGGGCTAGCCAGCAGTCAGCCATGGTCAGCATCTACACATGTGCTGCTGCACACAAAAAAAACCCCCTCTGCAACACGGTAGCATTTGTATTTATTAGTACTACCCTGCTGTGGAGTTAATTAGTTTCCTGTGGCCTAATAGGGCCACACGTGTAGACACAAGACATTTACTGTAGAGGTAATTAACCTACTCTGCACTAAACATCTCTTATAGATGCACCCCTTCGTCATTTCTATCAGGACTTTAATTGATATAATTGGTTTAAAAAAGATGTTGCTTTTTGTTAGTAACCAATTGTCCTAAACGTAGGGGTAATATAAAATGCAATGAACAGCAGAGCTTTTAGAAGAACGTCTGCCTGCCTCATATCCCAAGTCTTTAAGCAGATTTAACATAACCCTGACTTTCTGAGACAATGTAAAATGGTAGAATGATGTCCAGAACATTAGAGACACATAAGTAACGAGAGAGAAGCACTGGCAAGAGCAGGAAAGACATTAGGAAAATCATAATACTTCTGTCATGAAGCTCTGGCAACATAGAAAATTTGAATTGTCAGCTAAATTCTATATTCAATGGATTATAGCATATTTTATACCCTGGGGCACTACTAAAAGATTAGACAGGACACATGTGAGTAGGTGTAAGTTACTATCCAATAACCCTACAATCTAGCACTACTCTGTACAGTACAAACTTCATGAATCCTGGTCTAGCATGCTATCCAGTAGAAAGAAGTAATGAGTACATAGACACAAAGAAAATTTTATTGAGGACTGTTTTAGTCAGAAAAAAATATAGGAGGAAGACTTTCCCCACTACCCATTAGCTGATAACTTTCTGCACTTTATATCTTATTCTTTTTCTGTCTCTTTTTTTGTTATTGAAGTTTTGGCCATTATGGACATAAGTGAGGATAATAATTAACTGGTTGACTTCAAGGAAAATGCGTTAGGAGAAAGTTTTATTCTGAAATGTCTTTTATTGAACCAACTGTATACTTGCAAGAGATTTTCTACAAACTGCTCTTCCTCATGTTTGAGAAAAACAGCCTGTTCTAAATACCAAATAACCAATGACTTGTTTTTACACACTCGTGTGTGAAATTAAATTAAAACTGTCACTTAAGGAGGCTCCCAACTGTGGAACACAAAGAAATTATGAGACATGGCTTCATCTGATGAAGAATGCCTTGCATGTTTTATCTTAGCTTTATCCCAACCAGTTATTAACTCAAGCTGTTGGTCCAATAAAAGGTATCACTCCAAAAAAACCCTTGCCTCTCACATAAATCTTGGACCACCATGGCTATACTGTGACTCCAAAACTTTCAAAACAGAAGGCATTCAGTTAAATAGAAAACTTCTACTCTACTGCAAGAAAATGTGTTAGTAGTTTATGTTGATTCCTGTATAGTGTAGTAAAAATAGGAAGGATCATATTGTGGATACCCCAGTGAGCTGGGATTTAGGAGATTTGGGTTAATCTCATGGTACTCAGAAACTCATTGAAGTCATTAAACAGTGCCAACACCAAATGGCGAGGCATCACAAGTAATGGACAGTGGGTTTTGTTCATCATAGTGAACAAGGACAGAGTCTGATGTCAGCAACTTCTTCATGCCCTGGAAAGCATTTTTGTACTGGTAAGTCCACTTCCACTGAGCTCCTTTATCCAATAAATGATGAAGGGGCTGTACTATGATGGCTTTGTCTTTCAAGAAGATGTGATAAAAATTGAGAAGTCCTAGGAATGTTTGAAGATCCTGTCTCCATTTTGGTGTAGCGGTATTATGTATTGCTTTTACCTTGTCTTGAACTGAAGACATCAGTTTGCATCAATTTGATATCCCAGAAAGTTTATACTGGAATCTCCCAATTGACATTTCTCTCATTTTACCCTGATACCTACTTTATCAAATCTCTGTAAAACTTTTTTGTGTCTCTCAGTGAATGTCTCTTGAGATGGCCCCATGACCAGCACATCACTGAAGTATGGAACAACTCGGGGAATTCCTGCTAACATTTTCTCCGTGAAACTTTCTGGTGCCACAAATTCCAAACTGGAGGCGTGTGACACGAAATGCTCCCCAGTGTGTAATCATTGTTTGGGCCTCAGCAGCCTTGTCATCCACCATCAATTGCTGATAGGCTTGAGCAAGGTCAGGTTTGGCAAAAACCTTCCCTCCTGCAAGAACAGAGAGTAACTGGTTAATGACAGGCACTGGGTATGGCTTCTGCTTAAGTGCTTTATTAACAGTGCACTTGTAACCCCCGCAGATGCAAACACTGCCATTAGGTTTTAAAACAGGAACGATTTCTGTGGCCCAGCTTGTATGTACGATTGGCTCGAGGACCCCTTGCACGATAAGCTTGATCTAATTCTGCATCAGTTTTTGGCTGCAGTGAGAAAGGTATATGCCAAGCCTTCATAAAGATAGGGGCTATTGCAGGGTCCATTTGGAACATCACAGGTGGACATGAGTAAGTTCCTAATTCCCTGGAGAATACCTGGGGAAACTTCCTTGAAAGGTTTCTCAGACCTTCTGTGCAGAGACTGCGTATGCCTTGAATACTGATTCCCAATGGTAAGAACCAGTTTCTTCCCAGAAGGCTTTTGTGGAAACCCTTAGTGTCAATAGGGGGTAGACACTGTCTAACAGATCCATACTGGACATCTACACTGCAGCTACCCAAAGTTTCCACAATCTGTCCATTGTAATCATGCAGGCGACACTCAGGTTTCAATAACTTGGGGAAAGGGTGCCAAAACAACTGAAAGAATCTATGCCGGATACTTCCGAACCTGAGTCCACTTCCATTTTGCACTTCTATCCATTTATTATTACAGCTGTAATCATCTCAGATCCTTTATTTCCAGCAACACCAACATTTTGAATCAAATATAGTTTTTGTACCTCATGTTCTGGGGAGGACTCTAACCCGTGAGTGGTTTGGGAGTGAATACATTTGCCACAGTCTTTTTGTCTCTCGGAACTGGCCTTCAAGCAGCAAACCCTCTCTGTGTGGCCCTTCTTCTTACAGGCATGACACTGCATTCCTAAACCTGCACTCCCTTCGTCTGTGTTGGCTGCCACAACTCAGACAAGTCTGTGGATTAATTGGCTTATGTGGTGCTGTTGGTGTGGGTATAATCTGTTGAATTTGCTGGTGATGATCTGATTCTTGACCTTTTTGGAGTATGTGGCCATTGCTGGAGATCACTTGTGAATTTCTCTCATGTTATGGGATGTTTGCTTCAGCTGCCAAGGCTTGTGCAGTAGCCAAAGTCAAATTTCATTGAGAGCAGGCAAAGATGTATTGCTTCATCCTGAACCCTGCTAAGTTGGTTGTGAAGTGGGCCATCCAGGAGATCACGAAGTCCCAAAATTTGGCAACACCATGGAGCTCAGCCAGGTAATCTGCTATGCCTTCATTGGCCTTTTGGTCCCATTGAAAAATGAAATTTCTGCAGGGTAACAGATGGCCTTGGTCAAAAATGTGCCTTTAGCAGAGCAATTAGTTCAGCATAAGTCTTACTGTTTGGTAAAGCAGATGCTGTGAGGGAACGAACAATGGCAAATGTTTTGGCACCACAGACTGTCAGGAGGATCACATGCTTTTGTTCTGGGTTTTCTACTTTGTCAGCTTCCAAGTAATAGGATAGCCTTTCAGCATAAGAGTCCCAAGAGGCCTGCTGGCTCACATCTAATTCTTGTATATGACCCAATATAGCCATCTTAACTAACATCAGCCACAGTAGAGAGAAAAACAAACAAACAAACAAAAACTTCCCTCCAATCACAAAACACAACCTAGCCTCAGACTGTAGTCCTCACAATCTAGGGATGACTTTAGCAAGAAATCTCATCCTTGTCACCAGATGATGTGTTGTGAGTTCAGCAATAACACTCTGGACACTCCTGTGTTGAACTAACAAGTATTTATTAACATAGCTCTCTGAAATCCTATCCAGGGTGGATCTCATCAATTGCCCTAGTTTGTATGCAAAATATTTACTTGCTCTGTCCTTGACCTTGACCCAGCCCAGTCCTGGTGAGTGAAAGGAACCAAGAATATGTCCCCTGGCTCCTCCAGGCAGGGAAAATGGAGTCCCCAGTGCTCAAAACTGCTGGAAAAAACCCTGAACCCTGCAATGCTGAAAATGAGGGCTTTGGCCTAAAAGGGACAGTGTAAGGAAAAATATAATAAAACACAACATCCATATTCACTACTAACTGTACAAAATAGAACCATAACCCATTAGGAAAGAAGTCATTTTCACTAATCCAATACAAAGTTATTGTGCAGTGGTGTACTGTATGAAGCTCCCAGCAGGAGCACTGCAGTCATGGGAAGGGCATGGGACAACTGTGAACTGACATCAGGGCAGAGTTCCAGCAAGGGCCTGAAGCTTGTAACAACCTGCAGGAATTAACAGGTTGTTTTACTAGTTGTAATGGGGATGATTTTGAGGGTGATGCCAGGAAGCTCTATGTGTTTGGAGAATTAGTCAAAAGCGCCAAGCACACACTGCTGGCCTGGGTGCAAGCACAGAGCATATGGCATTTTAAATAAAGATCCAGGTTCTTGCAGTCCAAATGGAGTCCCTTTCATGCTCCGAGCTCTGTGCATGAAACAGTCTAAAACTGTCCTTTCTATCAAATTATTCCATTTGCTATACAGCACTCCTTGTTTCTGTGGTTACCAATGGCCACAGCAACTTTCTTGGGAAATCAAAACCAAAGCAAAATGACATTCTTCAGCCAGAACAGGAGCACCTCTGAGCTGGGGGGAAGTAGGACTCTGGTAGAATACCTGGTTCAGGAGAGCTGGTAAAACTTCACTGTACCAACAAGGCCTTCACACTTGCCTACTACTTTTTTTATATAATTTTGACGGACACCTTAGAGCAGTGGTTGTCAGTCTTTTTAGACTTAAGAAACTGCCCCATAATTTTCTGAATTTTGTAGCCTCCTGATTGAGAAACACTGTTCCAGACATGCCATAGAAGGCATTCCCACAATGCAGCCTGGCACACTAACCCAGCCAGGATCTGCACCACTGATGTGGTGCTATATAGATAAACCCAACATTTTGGAGACTAGTTTTGACAGGACCATTTAGGAGGATGTAGGTCCTCTTATAGATTAAGCCTCATGTTCCCCAAATTTTTACATCAGTGGAGCTGCTTTTGCACATCAATGGGCTATCCTCAACTGGTGTTAATCAGCCTAGCTCTTCTGTATAGTCCTATTGATGTCAGCTGAGGATGTTGATAAAGGGTATTCTTATTGCTGTGTGGTATGAGTTCAATTCCCAATTACATCATTTGTAAACTAGGAACATAAGAGACTCTTTATATTACATACAAGCTCTTGGGTTGAGAAGTTTGTTGTTACAAGCCCCTTAAATTAATCCTGTTCCTTTCCATGTACCATCTGATTTTTAATTATTTTTCCATCTTTAGCATGACTAATGAGGGTGATGCTGATGTAAAGATTCTCTTTGCTTTCTGCTGCTCACTTGTCAGAATATCAGCCTTTCTCCTGTTCAGAGCTCTCAATGTATTTGCTGGAAAAAACCCCCACATCAATAAAGTGAATTACACCTTTTTGACTTGCAGGTTTTTTCCAACTTTGAAGCCTCAAACCAGAAGTTACAGCTACATTAAACATTTTATGTTAGCAAGTCCTCCTTTCCTTTTCTCTGCAATGCAGCATTTTGCCTATATTTCTGGGAGAAGAGACTGGTGTACATGTGGGATTCTTCTTTCACATCAATTCTGACCCCTCCCCCCAATATAAGCCAACCTTACCAGATGTGACTCATACCCTATTATGGAGCTACTTGTCATTTGCTGCAGTAGAAGAGAAGAATATGGCCCATAATCTGTTTGGATGGGGTTTTCAATAGCATGTGGGCAGTTAAATACAAATTTCACATGGCAAAGACGGAGAAAATAGCACAAAATGTGTCCCTTCACTTCTTTCTTGACTTTCTATGCTCTATGCTCCTCCCCAGTATAGTTTAGAGCAGATTGTAGGCTGCTCTAATTTGCACTGCCCACCAGTAAATCAAAGGGGTCACTTTGGCAGCTAGGGATTAGCGGGTATCTACACATTCATTAACGTGCCTTTGCTGCTGAGCATTAAGTTTAGTACCTCTAATATGAGTTACTAGATAAAGGCACAGAAGCTGGGCTAATGTGAAGTAGCAAAGGCAAACTTTTTTTTGGTGATGCTTAATGCACAGTAGACTAATTCTGTTGTAGATTAGCATGTTTTTTGCCATGATGCACTAATGAGCAGTACAACAGTCCACTGCACATCAAGGCATCTTGTGTGGACACGCCCAGTGAGGCCTACTGTTTTCCTAACCATGCCCCTTCCTGTGGGCTTTGCACCTACCTAAACAGAGGAAGTAGCATAGGAGCTGCTAGTCTGACACTACACTTAATGAGATTCCTCTTCAATGTAAAAGGATCATCCATTTGAGGCAAAGTTGTGTGTATGCCAGGATTTGTCTACTGAGGAAAGTCAGTGCATCCACAGAATGGATGATAAAGCACTTTATGCATTCATGGCTCTTAAAAATAAAACAAAGTGAAAAAACCAGCAGATTCTTGTATAGCAGTTACCGTCCAGCTCTTTTTTATCTAACCTTTGCTATGATCAAGGGAGCCAATATTATACAAAGACTTACTGCCAACTGTAGTAAACAATACCAACATGATCCAAATCCTCTGAAATAAATGCAAGGCTTTTCATTGATTTTCAAGAGCTTTGGGTCATAGTAGGGATTGCAGGTATGGTCCCTCTGGATGGTCTTTATGTTATGTCAATAGAATCAAAATGTCAGATAGTTTGGCAGTGAGTTATCAAAGAAACCTTTAATGAAATAATAGCCATGCAGATGGGAGCCGCACAGCTAGCCCTTTTGTTGTGTTGTCTGGTGCATTTTCTCTCCTTTCCTCTTCAGGCATTATATAGTTTGCTATGTCTGACAAAAGGGTTGATCCTGCTCATTAGTAAATGGAATTTGAAAGGGAAGAAAGAGAGAGACAGAAGATGGGGTTCTTTCACATTTGCAAAGTAAATATGCTGCATGGCATCTGATTGCCATTCTGTGCCTGGAAGAGGCTGCATTTCAAAAGTTGCTATAGTTTTGGGTGCAAAATAATTTCATGTATACTTTTCAGGAGTTACTCCTGAAAAATTCTCTTTCGGTCCAGAAATTTCCCTTGCTTGTTCCTTGCCAAAAGGCACATTTTGCTGCTGTTGAGAATTTTTACAAAACCCTTTCAGCCACTTTTGAGGCGGGGGGGAGGTTTGTGCTTGGAAAACATAGATTTTTGTTTTGTTTTGGGAATAATAACACTACACACAGGTCAGTTTGGGAAGTTAACTCTTGGCATATAAAAAGTGTAGTTGGGGGACTGAGGTTATGAGAAATACCTTATTCTCCTTATTACCTTAACTAGTCAATTGTCCTATGTTAGGCATTCTTTCAGTTTGAATTTATATCAGTGTGAACTAGACCACCAAAAGATGTGAAATGCTTCTGTTTTTATCTGGCAGTGTTTTACACTGACTTTGCATAGATCCAAGTGCCCACAAATATAGTATGAGTGAATCCATCCCACTAGAAATAAGATCAAGTTTTAAATCCATTTGTCCATGTTTAAAGAAGTGGTCAGGGACAGTGTTTCCAGTTCCCAGTCAGTCTTTATTGAAGATGGAAATCTCTCCCTAGGGATTTGCTGACTGAGGGCTCCTACAATAACTAAACAGAGGCAGACAAATCCCCCAATATTGTTGCTTTTTTTGGAGATGGAATTTTAACAAGGAGATCCATGATCATCCAACATCCATGTCACACATCAATCCACCTAGAGTGGAATTCATTTTTTTAAGTTGGAGATTTAAAATTAGAATGAACCCTCTCCACTTAAAAATATCAATATCCAAACAACCTCCATCTGTTCCCCTCTTGAAAAAAAACTAAGATTCAAGAATAGGTTTCTAAAACATCCCTTGTCTTTAGTACATCCTAAAAAGGAGCTGAAGTATTCAAGGCCAGAAGATTAAATTGCAACATTGCACAGTGTTAACTGTGAGGTTTTTGCAAATTAAATTGTACAAATAACAACCATAGAAGCATGTATATATACTAAGATGTTATATATTAGATAACTAACTAGGTAACTTAAAATATTTAATTTGCCAACAAAATCCAGTTAGAACTATATTCAGAAGGACATTCTAAAATAAGGTTAGGATAAGGAAACAGACACCATTATAGTTCTGTAACAGGTTATTTGGTCTTCGTATAAGGAAGACAGGAAGGGAAAGTGATCATTCAAAATAATGTCTCAAAATAAAACATTTCTTATTGAATTTTCAAAATATGAAATTTGAAATATGTCAATAAAGTAGAACTTTTTCTATTGTCTTAACTTCACTAATGTCTGTGAATGTTGACAGTGAATTTCGCCTGAAAAACAAACAAACAAAAATCTTCAGAATGTTTTTCTTTTTTCTTTTTTATTTCATACACGGGAATTGATATTTTTCATTTTCAGGTATAAAGAACAATTCAACTAGATGTTTGCATGTATTAACTATTATTAGCACTGTTTATCCGTATTGTGAAATAAACATTTTTTCACTTAATGAAGTGGAACTTGTTTAGATGGCAATGTAGCAGAATTAATTTTCTTATCAGGTCACTAGCAAAAATAATAGTTTATGGGGAAGGTATGAGAAAAAAAGATTCATTATGCTGTAAAGGACTTTTTCATTTTTTAATTTATGTTTAGAGATGCTAGCTTAACTTCAGTAATAAAAACTTACACTAGTCTCCATTATTATTATTATTGTTGTTAGCATTTTGAAGAGCTAAGAAACAGTATGCAAATGGAGGGACAAAACAACAATACATGCTTTTAGTTAGCATTATAACACCTAGAGATTATAGGATATAGAATCTATAATAGATATGTTTTGGGAGAGCAGGTCTTTGGCAAGAAAGTGCTTGTTGCTAGGGAAACTTGTTAATAGTTTGCATAGCAAATAGGTTTTGGATGAACACTGCTTGTATAGTCTTTGAAGTTTGTATCTCCCTAAGGTCTTGTGGCTGCAATTTTAATTTAATTCAAACTGTTCACCTGGCCTTGAATATTATTTTAACAAGAATCTTTAAAACAAGCCTCCCCCAACCCCCCCCAAAACCTCCATGTAATAAGAAGGAACTTGAATTAATCCCAAACTCAAAGGGATCCAATCTGCTTAGTCCTTCCACATTATGAGAGGAGCAATCAGTGATGCATTTCATTAGGGATACATTACGCTTTCCTTTACAAAACCCTGTTTTCATACATATTCATCTACATATTCACCTCCCATCAAATTTGGATCTGGCTACTATCACCCATGCATCTCCACCTTGAGGCTAAACTACTGACATGTGCTCTATGTAAGGCTGTCCTTAAAGATAGGAAGATGCAACTGTTCTATAATGTGGGGGGCCTGCTCTCTGACAGGGTTGGCTCTCTAGGAGTACATAACTTAAGTGACCCAGAGTCTACACTGTCTCCCAATAGCTTTCCAGGATCAATTCAAGGTGCTGGTGTTGACCTATAAGGCCTTAAACTGTTCTGACCCTATGTATCTATAGGATTATCTTCTCCCTTATGTCCCACCTCAGTCCTAAAGACCTTGAGAGCAACCCTCTGCAAGTACTATTAATATGCTATGCCTAATGGTGAAAATAGTGGGCTTGTTTTCAGCAGGCATGCCTCAGCTCTGCATCCCTTTCTTGCCTGAGGCCCAACACTGCCAGGGCTTGGGGAGCTTTCTGAAGTGCTGCAAGACCTTCCTATGTGGGCAGGCATTTAGTAAACAAAAGTATGCAGAGATGTTGTTTAAGGGGTCTCTGTCTTATGCTGATATCCTAGTTTCCATTTAAGTAGTTCTGTCATTCTCCTGTTTTACACGTTTTCTGTTTCTCTAAGGTACAGACATTATATTTAACTAATCTAAGTGATGGCATTAGTGATCAGAAACTGGTCTAAACCTGTAACAGAACAGAAGTTCAGTGGAAATAAACTGGCTGAAATGGGTAGATCCTGGTGTAATATAGACTTGGATAGATGTAGTATCAGATGTAATTGGTTTAGGTTAAACTAGTCCGTGAAATTTCTGCATCAGATTCCCTCTTGACTTAAGTTAGGTCACAGTTAGAATCCCAGGATACTTTGCTGGGGCACGCTGACCACCTCCCTCCCCCACCCCCCTTTGCACAGCGACAGGCTAGCCTCAGCTCATGGTTGTCTCTTCTGGCCAAGCACTGGGCTGGCCCCACCCCTGGACTATTACAGATGAACCTTGTTGGCACTCTGTTCCTCAGCTCTGCTTCCTGCCTGTACCTGTCAGCTGGTTTGGGAAGTGGGGGAGTCAACACAGCTAGGGGGAGGTGCATAATGGGAGCTTGCCAGGGCCACAGGCTGGCTGGCAGCACCCCCTTAGGTGTGTAGCAGGGAATGGGGTTACCCCCCTCTATTCCCAGGGGACTGCAGCTCCCCCACATGCTGGAGGGAGGGGGGAATAACCCCCATCCCTACCCTCCCCCAAGGGGCCCAGCCAGTCTGCCTCTTGCCCCACCTCTGCCTCTAGAGTGACAAGTGGGAGGTGACCCTGATGGGGGCTGTACCCCGTGTTATGTCCTGGAGCCTGAGCCTCTTTCCAGTGTGGGGGCTCACTGCGGGGTGGGCAGAGCTACTGCAGACTGCGCAGGGCAAGTGGCCTTGGTGCTAGGGGAGCTTTAGGGGCTCTGGCTCCTTCTGAGCCCCAGTGTTGCCACCTGCCCCATGCAGTCCGTGGCAGCTCTGACATCTGCTCATGGCTCCCTGCGAGGAAGAGGCTCCTGCTTCCTGATCACCCGGGCAGCGGTTGCTGCCCTATCAGGGCCCTGCACCCTTGCTGCTCCAGCAGCAGGCCAGGGGCCTAGCCAGAGGCTGGGTGGCAGGGGCCCCTAGGCAAGGGAGCAGGGAGGAGGGTAATTTACGCCTCCGTCTGGTGTCTGGTGGAGGAGGCAAAATGGGGGCTTATCCTGCTGCTCACACGGAGAAGGGAGTGAGTGGCAGCTGTGTCAGCTGGGTTGGGAAGACCCTGGCTGCAGTCCCCTGGAAGCAGTCGGGGTAGAGGAGGGAATAAACCCTTCCCTGCCCCCTCTGCCTCAGTGGGCCATGCCAGCCAGCGACTGGCCATGCCCCAGCCCCACTGTTGCAACAGTGAGGGAGCACCTGGCAGACCCCAACTCAGGTCCATGTCAGTGGGACAAGGAGGGGGGAATTCAACCCCCTCCCTGGGCAGTTCACTCCAAGCTACTTCACGGGCTGGCCACCCCCCCCCCCAGCGCTGCTTCCCTGCAGCTGAGGGCTGATCTAGGACTCCCTGACTCCTGGCCTGTGCCATTTCAGGCATGTGCCTGCATTTCATTAATGTCTATTCACTTGTAAAATCAATTCAGTCTCCAGGTTTTTTAATATCTGTCTCTAGCCTAGGAAATTAGAAGTAAAATCTGATGCACCACAGTTTAAAATCTGCAGGTGAGTTGTTTAGCAGGTCAGTAGTGTCACTAGTGTCATCGACATGGATAGTAGGCAGTCTTTGTGAATGGTATATTTAAGCTTGTTTTCAACAACTTTTCCTTTGATTTCATTTTTAATTCTAAGAAATGTTGGGATTAATTAAGTGTTCAATCTAGTATGGGGTCCTTGATATTGTATAGAAATCTTACAATATTTGCTAAATCACATTGAGCTTCATATTTGTTTGCCTAATCTAGGAGTCATTAACAAGGATATCTGCATTCTGCCTCCAGGACAATATAGCCTAGATTCCTTTGTAGACACTAATGACAATGGTACAAGAATGGAACCAGAAATGGAAATACCTGAAAGTTAACAACAAGTAGGAAAATTGCATATGGAAACATCTGAGCACACTTTAAAAGCATAATTCTTTTAAGAATTACTACTCATATTATGGAAGCAGCTACTACATGTTCAAACCCCATTTATCTTGGTGCTGTACAAGTGAAACCAGATCATGGACACTTTCCCAAAGACTTTACTGTGTAAGATCTGCTTCCTACAATAGGAGCATTATATCTGACCCTTGTGCCTTCTGTGAGCTACATTGACCTCAGGGGCCTAGTTACATAGAATAGGTTGCAGGATCAGGCCCCCAAAATAACAAAATATAGTCTGTGCTTAGCAAATATGCTGAAATATTTTCCACATAACTCCTGGACTTAATTGCAAGTGCTAAGCAAGATTTTTTAGAAGTTAAATCTACTCAATACATTGAGCCTTGTGTATTTGATAATCAACTATATTAAAATTTACGTTTAGAAGGGGAAGTAAATGAGATTTCCTTGCTCTTGAAATATCACCCTTACTATGTGATAGAATTTAGGCAAGGGCCTTGACAGTAGAAATGTCAGAAGTCAAAGAACATGAAATAAATCAACAATTGGAGAAGCAATTACATTTTCTGGTGTTTCAATCAGTTCAATATCATGCCCATCTGGACCTGTCATCTTGTACATATTTAATCTGTGTAATTCATGCACTGCTTTAACATGCTTGACAACTTTATAGGAGAAGGTTGATAAAAACAGACTAGTAGACTATTGGTGTCTTTTCAGAATAATAATAATGGATAGGTTACCTGTACCAACGTTTCCAGCTCATCAAACAGCAACTTTTCCAGACTGATCAATAATAACAATTCCAGGCGAAGGACGTAATTCATAATGGACATCGTGTATTTCAATGGATGCACCTTTGGCCTGTAGGGGTTCGACAGATTTAATATCCATTTAAGTCATTGCAAGGATACATTTGACAGTAAACCAATTGAAGATTCAGTTTTGCGCATATTTTAGAAAGTACAAATTTTTGTTTTTTTCCCCAAATCTCACAGGAAGACTTCAACAGATATCCTAAATGAGAATTGATAGGAAGTTGTTGCCTATGGGTTTTTTTGTTTGTTTGTTTTTCTCTGTAGGGCATAACAGTTGGAGATGCTCATTTTGGGGGGCTGAACATAATAAAATTGGTCTTAAACAACACCCATAAAATTGGTGAATGAGTAACTGAAAATCTTTAATATACCTTCTTCACTGTAGCACATTTAAAAAAATATTTAGAGCCTCCCAAAGCATTCTGTATAGCTCCTGCCACTTCTCATTTCAAAGAGGCTGAACAGAATAATTAAACAAGTCACAGCACAGATCAAATCTTATCAGTGACCAGTTGATCTAAATTCAGCTGTAAAACACCCTTTTGCTGTATGTGCTTATGTATATGGTTAAATTGTCATGAAACCAAATGGCTCAGAGGAGAAATAGCTCAAAATCAAGCGTGTGGGGAAAAAGTCATAGCTCAGTTAAGCTTGTTAAGGATACCATATAATCGTTTGACCTTCTGTGGCTTTCAGACAAGGGCATTAAAGTGCTTTTCAAAAACAGCCTAACCTCTACTAATCAGTAAATACTTCTAAAGAAGTTTCTTTAAAATATTAAAGAGGTTAGAGGTAAGATATTGTCTGACTTCTAGTATATCAGAAATTCTACTAAGCAATCAGTTATGGATGAAAAAATAATGCTTCACCCATGCAAATTAGTATCACTATTACCATGTAACAGGCTGATGCACTGAGTTTAGTCCAGTACGAGATTGTGTCATTTATCGTATACTTCACTGTGCTCTGTAATTGCAGCTGAGGGTTCACCAGTGGGACTTCCTCCACTTCCCTCAAATTTTCCTAATATCATCCTATATCTCTTACTGTGATTACTGCTATTTGAACTGCCAATAAGACTCCTGACCCACTTCTTCACTCTTCCCTGAACTTGCTTAAATTTGTCTACATAGTACTGGTAGTTTGCAAGTCAGATCTTTAATAGGAGGAAATTAGCTTTAGGCCCATTGAAGTTAAAGGAGCTGCAGTGTGAAGTCTGACCGCTCTCAAGTGCCCCCTACATGTGGTCAGAAAAGGACAATAGCTGTTATAATGTATTATATGATGTCTTTACCACTAACACCTCAATATCATTCCCCCTGCCAAGCAAGTTATGTCTTGAATTTTTTCAGGTTCCCAATTCCTCTCAGGCTTTTCTAAAAATGTCAGACTTACCACTGTTCACTTCTCACCCTTCCTTGTCTGCCACGTGAAAGTTTCAGACTGTGCTAATAGCAAGAATTGTTCAGCTTATAGAAGGCACACAAGGATGAGTGTCTTTCTCTGGAAGATATATTCCCTTATTACATTCTATATAAATTAGAGTTTTGCCATTCTGACCTGTGCATGGACATTATCCAAAAACTGCTTTAGTCTTTTATTTGCGTTTCCTTTTTGCTGTATTTCTCACTACCCTGAGCCCATGAAGTTAGCATTTAAAATTGTCACTGTGGTTGCCAGCGTGCTGTTCAGTCCTCTTTCTTCTATTCATCACTCCATAGCACCTAAATAGCTTATTGATGCTACTCTGTCAATCAGGCAGCTGAATAAAAAGTATTGAGACTCTTGATGGAGCTTTACCATAGTGCAGCGCAGAAGAGGTATCAACAGGAGTGTGACAGATAGAACTACAGGATTGGATTTGGCAGTGGATATAATTTCAAAGGATAGTCTCATTACCAGAGTGTCTGGCAATCTGGAATAGAGAGGTAGAAAGTAGAGTCATCTTGAGACGTTTGCTATATATCATAAAATGAGATTAAAATAGAAGCTTAACTTAAGCGTATAAGAATGCTTGTAGTCAATGACAGGAGGTATGTCTCCAGGACACAATATGTTGCAGAAGCAGTGTTGGGTAAGGAAAAAGCCATGCACTCTGCAGAAGGAATTAAAAAAAGTAAACAAGCATTAGAAGTGTACTGCTAATCCCTTTGCCCTGTTTGCCTGGAGTGTTTGATGCATCACTTTAATGTGATGTTCTTCAATACCATTGTACACACATCAGCTGCCAAGTGATAGCATGGTGTTATGTTTTTGGAAATGCTGACAGACTGAGGAGATTCCTCTGCTAAAAGCTCCTTTTGAGCTTTGGGGAAACTGTTGATTAGCGTGTTGTTTCTCAAATAAAGAGTCTGATTTTCATCCAGCTTTGCTAACTGTAATGTACCCCCCCATTTCAGGTTGTTTTACTTTGCCAAAATGGTGTAAAGGAATGTGAGAGGTAAATGAGACTGTGTGCCCAAATGCTTATTGTAATAGGGTTCAGTGAACTAGGTTACATAATACAAAACATTTTTGGACTTATTTGGACCCAAAAGATAGTCCATGGTACAGCTCCCCTCATATAGATGCAGTTTTACCTGTACAACTTATCCCCACTTGGGAAGATTAATAACTACAGTGGCATAAATAGTGTAACTGTACTAAGAGAACTCCCACTGCATAAGGAGTTGTCCCACTACAAATAGTTCAGTAAAACAAATTATTCACCCAACCAAATTACCACAAAATCTGTGTGCAAATCTAATCTAAGATTCTTTTCCAGATCCTAAGTCAAATTGTTGATGATGAAAGTCAACATAGATGTCTGATTTTCCTCCACCTTATTTGCTCCCTTCTGTGCTTCTAGCATTTATCTGGATCTAAGAACATACTGAAAGGGACAGTGTTTTTATACTGTCCACCCAGTTTAACTGAACAAGGTGAGTAGGACAACTTTTGGGGAGCAGACGGTTATATGCTTCCTTCTTGAAGCTAAATTGAACTTCCATACCTTTTGGTTTGACTCATGTTTATAAGAAGCCACACTGGACAGATGGCTTGTAAATGATATAATCCTCAGCCTGGTTAGATCAACTTGGAATTCCAAGCCAACAAGTCCTGGCTAAATGCTTGGTGACTGCTCTTCCTCGTTCTTCTCATGTCTATACACCACATTTGACCATTTTGTTATATGTGCTTCTGTTTGTTTATTGTACTTTGGGAGTCTTTCTTTGTACATGAGTCTTCAAGCAGTGGGCATTGCAGCAGGTGTTGCATAGTCTCAGGCTCTGTGCCACAGTCACAGGTGGTTGAATCAATGGTATAGCCCCACTTCTTCTTTAGTTTCTTGGAGCATCTGATTCTGGTACATAGGCAGTTAAGACATCGCCACATTGGCCATAGTTCATCAGCCCCTTATGGTAAGGACTCGGCTGCTGGAGTGTCCATTTTTCCACTGGCAGTATTTTGTTCAGCTTCTTATTCCACATCTGTAGTTGTGTCTCCTTGGGTGTGGCATCAAGACATTGGGTGATGGTGAGGAAGCTTCTGTGTGACTTCAGAGGTTTATGCAATGTGAGATGGTTGTAGACCGGTTGTCTCACATCTCCAGTTTCTTCTGATGTCAGGCTAGTACTGTTTAGGCTGGTGGGTTTCAGACATCCTGTGATGCATCAGCAGTTATTGTTCAGAATGGGGTCAGGGCACTTATTATGTACAGATCTCTCCCATATAAGGCATGCGTATTCGGTAGAGGAGAAGCCGAGAGCTGGAACAGTGGTTCAGATGGTTGAGAGGCTAGCTCCCTATTTTGAGTTGGTGAACTTATATAGAATGTTTTCTGTGTGCTCACATTTGCTTGTCTTCGTGTCATGTTTTGTATGAGAGGGTTTGATTGATGGTGACTACAAGGTAATCTGGATTTGCACTGTGGGATAGTAGTATCCCAGACTCCGTAATGTTGAGCTGGCAGTTGGCCTCGTGGTTTTTCAGATGGAAGGCACATATTTGTGTTTTCGCTGGGTTGGCATGTAATTGATTTACAATATACTATGAGTTTAGGCCAATTAATGCCTCACTTAGGGATTTTTCAATGTGGTCAAAGCCAGTTTATTGAGCTGTTATGCACAGGTGCTCTGTATAGATTAAATGTTTTGTTTCAAAATTAATTGGTTGATTATTCATTTAGTATGTTTCCATGGGGGAGGCCATTAATCTCCCAATGATCTGTAAGGTCCCTTCAGCATCTAACAACTATGAAACTATCTGTCATCTGCATCTGCTTTGCTTCCCATCCAGTTTGACAAAACAAGTCTGTTCTCACGCTCATATCAGCTCTGTAAGGTGTAGACCTTTTATCATTTCAAAGGTCCTGTGGAAGAGTCATTGGTGCTGAACTGTACTGTAGATGGCTGTTACATCAATGAACACAGCTAAGGTGATTTGGCCTCTTTTATAACTGTCCTTAATAAATTGAGTTAGATTAAGCAGCTGATTTTCCAAGGTGACAGCTGCCCTGTTCAGGGATTAGTATTTATCCACCCATGGGGTAAGTCAATTCAGTATCAGTCATTCACGTAATTTGTATGCATTGTATATCAGAGAGATACGTCATAAGCTGGATCTTTCCCTGGCTTTAGAAGTGCCATTATATCTTTGGAATTTTTTGGCTGGCTGTGCATGAGCTGTACAGACAGAGGAGCCATTCTTGAGTCTGGGGTCTAAATTGCTTGATTTGTTTGCTAAGTAGGTTGTCAAGGCTGGCTGCTTTCCCAGTCTTCAGTGGTTCATACTAGCATTCAGCTCTGTCATTAAGAAGGGCCTGTAAAACCCAGGTCTTTGGGGTACTTGTCCCTTTCTAGTCTGAGTTTCTTTGGGCTTTTGGACTTTTTCCATTGAGGAGCATCTATTGAGCAATTTGGTTAGTGGTGACATTAGGATGTTGAATCTACCTTTTCTGGGTCGTTGCTTAATTTAGGTTGCCGTGCCTTTTTACTATTATTTATCATATCAGTTGACTCCATCAGGGTCTGCCAGGATTTCCTGCATTCTTCTGTGATGGCCAACATGAGCTCCTCACCTCTAATGATGGTGGTTGTGAAAAAAAGTCTAATTCATATTATCATCTGTAGTTGTATAGTCCAGTGGTTTATGGAGTGAAGCCTGGGATACAATTCATGCAGTAGCCCCACAGGATGTTCTTCCTTTCAGATTTCTGCACACTGTTTATTAATTGGTCATAGCTCTCAGGCAGTGCTTTGACGGGTTTGATACCATGGCATCAAGGTATTCTGAAAAGATGTTCCAGTTTGCTTTTTTAAGGTTGAAACATTGGTGGAATGGCACTGTTAAAAGTGTTACTGTGGCTTTCATCTGAATTCCAATTAGTCAATGTTGGGAATGCGGTATAGGGTCTAATACCATTTTATTACTTAGCCCAGTGATATTGCTGGTGAAAACAAAGTCTGAGTTATATCCTTGTTTCCAGTGGGCACTGCTGAATGATTTAGACAGTTTTGTGTCATGGATCAAACTCAACTGGTATGCATCTGAATGCTTCTGCTGCGTCACCGCCTTTATTGGTCTCATCATAGATCCATTGCATGTTGTGGCTGTTAAAGTCACCAATGATCACCTGTGGCCTATTCTGAGTGGTCCTTGGTGTATCTGTACAGGAAAACTCATGTGAGGTAGTTTGTAGATTGAAATAATTTTGATTTTGATGAGCTTGATGGTCAGGATTTCATTGTTGTTTTCTTCAGTCTTTGCTGTAGAAATTATGACCATTCCTGTTTTAATAAATATGGTACTTCCAAATTGCTTGTGTAGCCCTGGCAGCAGCACTACCCACAGTCACGTCCAAATTTTTGGGATCCTGGGGTGCCAATAGGTCTTGGTCTACTCCCACTCCATCTACAGTCTGGGAGCCACCACTCATTGGAGTACTGTCTCGTGGTCCTCCCTGTAACAGACTACACACTAAATAACTATTTACAATAATTTATTATTTACAATAATAACTGAGAGACTGACAAATTCAACATCCCATAAATAACAAACAAAATATTTTCAATGAGTTCAGTCATAATCTGTACCACCAGATAAAGCAAATACTTATCATATAAAAAAAGCAATTGTGTTTTCAACTTTAACATTCAGGCAACTTATAACAGGTATATACACTTAATCAGCCATGTCTCCATAAAATTAGTCAGCCTGCAGAAAAGTAGCCCACTAGCTCTGGGGATGGGAACTGGCAGAAAAGTAGCCCACTAGCTCTGGGGATGGGAACTCAGCCTAGCTGGGTTGATTTCCCATTCCCAGTCCAATTGTAGGGCTGGGGAGAGGAACTGAGCCTGGGCTCAGTTCCCTTCCCCTGCACTGTGATCAGCTTCCCACAGCCTAGCAGTGGGAGATGGGGAGAACCAGGCTGCTTGGCATGTAGCCCTGGTTCTCCCGTCTCCCACCACCTCGCTGCTGGCTGCTTCAAAACTTGAAACATTTCAAAACTTTTGAAACAGTTCGGCTAGCTTCATTTTATTTTGAGGCTGTTTCGAAGTCCTTCGTTTTGATTCAATTTTGCTGTTTCAAGCTCGAAATGTGTCAAAATAGTGGCAAATCAAAACAGCCGGCAAAATTTTGCACGGCCCTAGTTATTATGGGGTCCTCCATGCATCTTTTATAAGCCCAAGACACTGTACTGGATCTCACATAGGTTTACAATCAGTTCTTTTTTTGGCATTGATAACCTTTCAAGGTTTGTGGACAGTATTGTCAATGATGGCCCTAAGTAGGTCTCATGACTATTTCAGTCACAAGGTGTTATGATTGGTTACAGTTGATCAATTCATAGGGACAAAATCGTGGTTTGGAGTGTTATCAGAATCTGCAGGTATTACCCGACGGGAGTCGTAATGTGAACACTTCTCTTGCTATGGCCCCCATATCACAAGCATTTGCTAGGTGTGATTGCTAGGCTGGAGAAACCATGCGAATGGCAAGATATCATTTGGCCCCATTGTTGCTGATGGATGGGAATAAAAACAAAGTTTACCACTGTCAAGATAGGCAGAAACAGATGTCATCATCATACTCAGCTGCTACTCAGCTCATACTCGGCAAGTAGGTCTGACACTGTAGATATCAGTTAAGCTAGCAGAGTAATGTCCATTTTTTAGACAGGAGAATGACTATGCCAATGAGCTTAATCATTTCACTTTCCTATCATGTTCTATTTACTGTCTAATGTCTCTACTGTGCCATTTCAAACTCATTTGTTTTCTAAGAACTTTCTTAGAACTTTCTTAGAAATTTACCTTCATATTCATATGGATTGACAAGATACACTGCTTGGCACTGGTCAGGGGCAGTGAAAGGCATCCCCTACCACTCCAAAGACTCCCCATGGGGGAGATTCTTACAGTTCTCCTGTTCTGCCTGCTAAACCCTTTGCAGTGCCAGGGAAAGGCTTGCACTGCTGCTGTCCAGCCACAGGAGCCACGTAGTTCAGTGCTGGCCCATATATTGTATGTGGGGTGCAGAGGGGTAAGTGGGGCAACCAGAATGTTGCTCTTCTTACCCCCAGGGACCCCAGCCTCCTGTCCTAGGCAATATTTTTGTGCTTGCTGTGCCTGACATGGGTCTAGGTTCAATGGATGACCAGGGGCCTTCCAGTTCTATGTTCCTATAAATAATCTCACTTTATACTTCTGTCTTAATTACCTCAAACTAGGTAGTCTGGGTAGGAATTTAAAGATGATCTTATTCTTTATTCCACTGGCATGTAGTTCCCTTCCTGGCACTTTTCAATTCTCCCCGAAGTTGGTCAGAAAAGTAGTATTGTGTGTCCCCAGCTGTCATTTTTAGAGCCCATCACTTCTCATGGTGAAGAAGCCCAGCTAGGCTTGTGCACTCCCAGTTTTCCTACTGCACGATTGGGTTGAGCATGATTTAAGAGAAGAATTATTCTGCAAGGAAAAGACAAGAGAAAAGGAAAACTGGAGCATTTAATGAAATATAACAAGTTTGTAAAATCTACTTGTTGCTGTTCCAGCAACAGGATGAATAGGGAAATTAGCCCAGACTGAGAGTGCAGCCAGCAGTGTACTGTAGCCAGCAGTGCTGATTTAACTTGGAAAAAGCTAACTATAAAATGGAGCAATATGGAAGCTTCCCACACAGTTTGCTTGAAGAGTGAACTGACCTTTGGGTGACTTTCATCATTTTGCTGTCGTTTTGCTCCAACTTGACAAATAGTGAAATGTGTACAGGATTTCAGCTACTCTGTAATAGTGTGGTAGCCAATAGCAGCTAAAAACCAGGTTTTTACAAGGAGTTAACTGGAGTTTATTCATGAACTGTTTAGACTACTAAAAATAATTAGAGAAAAAAGAACAAAGACAATGTCTTTTTGTATAACTCTTCCTCAGTGGGCTACAGCAACTGTGCTCCACAATGACAGCTGCCTGTGCAAAGAGGCAGCCAGGATCCTATAGCTGTCTGATGTTTCTAGGGCCTAATTCCTATTGCTTAGCAGCTCATGCAATCTATAGTTCTACCACATGGAGATAAAATTGACAAACCAAAACAGTAGCATTGTACTCCCATGTTTTACAGGAAAACGACTTTGCTGAGAACAAGGCAGCAGAAAACCCACAGATGAGTCTCCAAAAGGCTGCTCTGCTAAATATATTTAAACTTTTTTTAACAGAAATTAAAGATAGCTTGGGATCTTCATTGCCAACTAAAAATAGAATCCATTGATATGAAGGTCCAATTTCTCTTCTCTGACCCAGCTCTTTGCAAGAGGTATGGTAGGATTTCAGTCTTGCTTTACCGATTCTCAGGTGACTTCTTGTCTCTGCAGGCTCCTAAGCAGTTGTTGTAAATTAGAGCAGCCTCTAGCCTAATTCATATATAGCAATTGGGATTGTAATCAGAACCTGGGATTATAAACTTTAGCAACATACAATGGATCAAGAATTTAAAAGGGAATGGGAGGCTTTATATTCCCAGTCCTATTTTTTTCAGCATGCTATAATCACTTCACTATTATTTTAGTTTTGTCTTGGCCAATTCATTCTAATTTACAGATCAGTGGGCACATCTACATGAGGCACTACTTCGCAGTGGTTATCATGCATTTATTTAGTACTTGTATAATCAAGTACTAAATAAATGTGCTGGAACTCGAGTTACTGTGAAGTAGCACCAGTTTTTAGGAGATATTACTGCGCAGTAGCCTAAAAATACTCCACAGTAGTGTATTAGCACTGTTGGCACTGTTATGTGCTACTGTACAGTGTTATTCAGCTGCTGCACAGTCAACATCTTGTGTAGATGTGCCCAGTCTCTTTCAGACACTTAGTTGTACTCTCTGCATTGAATGAGTGGAGATATAAGCCTGAAAATCATCAGCATATAGGAAAACTTAAGTCTGTATTGCCTTTCTTCTACTAACTTTCTGTGTACAAAGAGTTAGAAGAATAAGCACTTTTGCACAGTAGGACACAGATTGGGTGTGGAAGACTACTGGTACCATTGCTGAAATTTGGTTTTCTTGGGGGAGAGAGGGAGGAGCCTCAAAACTTCAACACCTCAGAAAGCATTCTGTCAAATAATGTCAACATGGATTCTTACCCATCAAAAAGCGATCTTTACTAATCTAGGTGATACATGTAGCCAGATCAGAATCCATGGTCTACGTGCTTAGTTTCCTTCTGTGAGTTAGTAGGCACATGAATGCAAACATATCCTGTTCTTTACTTCTCCCCTCTTTTAGCAGCCGCAGGAGATCTGTACTTCTTTCACCTCCTCTTGCATAGTGCACTAAATGTTAATGATTTGCAAGGCTTTATTTCCTAACAGATTTTCATTTGAAGACTAGAGATTTCAGTGTTCCAAGCAAACCCCATCCATCTATCCCTCTGGGGAAATGTGATTCTTCTCCTACTGAGGTTAAGAAAGCTCAGAAAATCCAGAGGACATATGCCTCAGCAAGCAACTTCCATGACAAAAGGATTTAATTTGCTGTAGCTTTGGTGTGGTCTTAGGAGCGTATCCTATTAACGCGAAGTTAGAGGAGAGGAGGATGTACTTTGAGGTGTCCCATAGCTGACTGTCTGACTGCAGTATTCCCTAGTGCTCCTTGTGAAAGCTTAAGCAAATGATTTCTAAATAGGGGAGGGGGGAAGGAAGATAAAATAACTATCAAAGGCATATGTTTAAACATAAATCTCTTTCTCTTTCCTCTTGTGGGACTTGTAAGTAAGGCTTTGTTGCTACTGAAATATGTTCAGGCACTAGCACTTATTCTGTTATAGGACCCAAGTAATTTTAAGCATTTTGGTGAATTTAACAGGAATCATGATAAACTAGATTGTAGCCTTCTCTTGGCAGAGCAGGGGAATATAAGGTGAAAGTTTCCTCAACTTTTTTATTTGACCTACCCAGATCTTAAATTTTGGAGCATTGTCTGGGGAGTTTGTTCAATACATATTATTTTATTTCAATATTTGTATGTATTTTTATAATTTATCTGTTTTTTATTGCAAGCCACCCTGAGCACCCTGAATTACTAGGGAAAGCAACACATACGTTTAATAAATGCATATATAAATAAACCTATAGGTTGGATGGAATGTCTTCAAAGCTGCATGACTTCCCAAGAGACATGGGGTTCACTGCAGGGTATGTATATGATACAGGACTCACAGAGCACACCTACATGAGACACTTTACTGTGCAGCAGAGCTAATTACTGCATAGTAAGCATCACCATCTACACATGTTATGCAGTAATTTCCTTTACTCAGCAGTTAATTTGCTACCTGCAAATACAAGTAGCAAATTAACTGCTGAGTAATTACTGTGCAGTATGGCACATGTAGGTGGCCAACCAGGAGCAAATTTGCTCCTGGTCAGCTGGGAAGCAGGGGGCGGGAGATTGCTCCCTGCCTCCAGGAGCTGCCGACTGCTTAAACAGACTCTGCCACTGGAGCCTGAGCAGGGACAATGCATGAGAGAGTTCACCCACCCAGCCTGGAACTGGCTCAGACCTGCCTATGACTGGGACAATTCAAGGTCAGCCCTGGGCTGCACAGGGCAGACTGCATGTACAGCCTGGAGGTGGCTGGGGACCGTCCCATTTTGGGCAGTCCCTACTCAGCTCCAGGTCGCACATGCAGACTTCTCTGTGCAGCCAAGGGCTGGCTGAGGTTTACTGTAAAGTAAACTCACCCCACATCATTTGCACATGTAGACACACCCATTGGGTAAAATTCTTTGGCTGGGGCATTATATGGAAGATTAATCTAGGTTAGATGTGAGCAATTATTTGGGCTGCAGTGCCACTTAAAGAGTTTTGGTGAGCTGTTGTGATGCTGGAAGGGAGGAGGAGTGTTGACCTGGCCCAGTGTGGTGGTGAATGCTGACTGAGCCTGCAACAATTCATCAAAACTCCCTGAGTGGCCCTCCACCCCACATAATTGCCCATACCTGATCTAGGCTAATTCCCTGTATAATGCCCCAGCCAGAGAATTTAACCCATTGAGTCCTGTATCACATACATATCCTGTGGTTGAACCCTGTGTCTCTTGGGAAGTCATTCAGCTTTGCAAACTTTCCATCCCACCTATATGTGGGCAATTATTATATATGAA
This sequence comes from Crocodylus siamensis, assembly GCF_052110815.1. Taxonomy (NCBI): domain Eukaryota; kingdom Metazoa; phylum Chordata; order Crocodylia; family Crocodylidae; genus Crocodylus; species Crocodylus siamensis. The sequence goes on from NC_143397.1 coordinate 102,841,706, forward strand.
TAACACTGAGTTACATCACTTAATGTGTGCTTTTATAAATCAACATTCTTCAAATAGATGGCTTCTCTCGTGACACCAAATTTCCTTTTAATTAAAATCTAAAACAAACAAACAAGAAAAGACAATTAGTACTGCATTCAAAAAGAAGTCTTTTAGCTGCTGATTCTCCATTCTAAATGCTGTGCTCTGCCAATATTTTCCCTGGCACTCTATTCAAATCAGTGGAATAGAAGGATGTACAATTTGTATTTGATTTCCTAAGACAGCAGATGTGTTCTGCCACAACTTAAATGCTGTATGTTCAACTGTTGGCTGAGAGATTAATGCTGAATGTTAAGCAATATTCAGTGTTGGATTGAGTCATAGCTGTTGAATTCATAAATATGTTTTTTTCAAATAACATCAAGGTTTTTGTCCATTGCCAATGGCCTAATGGTCTATTGCTTGGAAATTGCTCTGTATGGATGTATAGGACAGAAAATGTTCTGTTAAAAAAAAGCCAAACAAAAACATTATGTAGTCTTATAGAACATCAACAGGACCCCATCTCTAGTAAAAATGAAATGGTTTATGATTAAATTACTTTGATAAGATTGGTAAAAGGGTCTGCATTTCTTAGTTGGACCAAGGTGCCCAGCTTCCGCTGGAAGTCAAAGCAAGATAAGTTCCTAATACCTTAAAACATCTTGGAAAAACACAGCTACAAACTTTATGTGCTTCTGTCTCAACTATTGCGAAGTCTGAGTGAAGGAGATCATGTTAGACTTGACAACTATAATATGGGATTTAAATGAGAGGAAACTGAATGCAATCTAAGCACAATATTTAGTCTTGAGGCTGGTGTCAAAGGCAGAACTCAACCCCCCTTTGGCTGCAATATGCTTATTAATACCAGCTGAATATTGACTTTGTTGTTTGTATGTAGGGGAGGGCAAAAAGCTAAGCCAGTACTCAAAGAGATTTGGAAATCCACATCAGTCCAACAAGTTAAAGGTATTAAGCTGTTAAACTCAAACAGACCGTTCCTTGATGTGATAAAAGTGCTGAGCTAAAAATCTTATAGAAGCTTGTGGCTTGACATCAGCCCAGTAGGATGGAGCCCAAGTCCAATCAAAATGTTTTGCATTTGGGTACTGCAACAAGGAAGCTATGCTGGAACTAACTACGGGGAAGGGTAGTAGTATCTTGCCCTTAATAAGTATGGCCTTGCTCCATAGAGAGGGCAGACTGGCTTAACTGAAATTCCTTTTAATGGATTTTGTTGGTGTAAAACTCTAGAAAGAATTTTACATTTTGGGTTAAAAATGGCTCATTTATTTCTATTTAGCCTAAGTGCCTCCTAAATATCTTAAGTAAAAGTAGCATAAGCTATGTTTATATTGATTTGAAAGGGCCCTATAGCCTCTTTCATCTCTTTAATTAAATAAATTATAAATAACCCACTATGTTAAAACTTGTATGTAAACAAGCTCAAAATCTGCCTGAGTCTACAGTGGCTGTATTCTGCTTTTAGCTACTGGTGCAAATCTAAAGTAAAGTTTGTCTTCATTGGAATTACATCAGATATTCATCAAGTTGCAGGAAGGGAAGTTTATGATAGATAATAAAAACTTTTTCATGAGGAGGGTAGTAAAGGTTACCCTGGGTGAAAGATTACTATGCATTAAAACATGTTCAGTAAACTGTGCCCCAGAAAGGATCTACATGTGCACTGGATTAGAAGCAAATTTGCTCCCAACTAGAGCAGTTGAGACCAGGATGTTCCTGTCCCCCTGCACTGCTCAGCCCCACTGCAGTAGTGAAGGGGAGGTCCAGACTCCCCTGAGTGCCAGCCCAGACTGGCAGAGGGCATGGGGCTCATCCCAATCCCATGTGTGGGGGGAAAGCTGTCCCAGCATCCAGCACTTCTGCATCTCAGCCATGTGGGGATCAGACCAATTTCCCATGTGGCCAGTAGGTTTTCATGCTCAGTTGGCATGGTTCCTGACAGCCACATGGGGATCAGGAGGGCTAAATTGAGGTCTGCCCCTCCTTCCTCCCCACCATGTAGGGATCGGGTTCCAACCTAATCTCCACCTGGCTGGGATGCAGCAGTCCTAGCTGCTAGGACAGCTCTCTTACACATATGGGGATCAGGATGTTCCCAATGTCCATGTGGTGGGGAGACAGCTGCCCTTACTGCTAGCACACCTCCCCACCACATCAGGGCTTAGCCAGGTAGCAGTGGGTGCCTTGATGCCTGGGCTGACCTAGAGAGAATTTCTGCTGGTCAGCACCTATTTATGCTTACTGTGCAATAGCTCAACACACAGTTACATAGTGGGAATGTCTACATGTGCATTTACACTGACTTAAATTTACTGCACAGTAAGTTAGTGCACAGTAAGCAGGAATAGGTTAGTCCCAAGTCAGTCCACACACATAGCATTACTGTATAGTAAGGTATGTGTTACATGTGTTACATGTGTTACTGTGCAGTAACTAATTGAACATAACTTGGATATCTGCATGATGCAGGTATCAAATTTATGCTCAAGTCAGTGTAAGTCACCATATTTACTGTTCAGTACATGCATGGACATGGAGACGCATGCCCCTACTGTGCAGTAATTTCAGTTACTTCACTGTAAATGCATATGTGTAGATGCACCCAGTGATACTTTAGTGTGCTGTAGATTAGTTCACTGAGCAGTAAAGCAGCTTGTGTAGATACCCGCACAGAAAGGTTGTGGAATCTCTGTCATTGGAGGTTTTTAAGACCTGGCTAGACAAAGCCTTGGCTGAGATGATCTAGATGAGGATGGTCCTGCTTTGATCATGGGGTTGGACTAGACGACTGTCTGGGGTCCCTTCCAATCTTAATTTTCTATGATTCTACACACTGTTCTAAATGTGAATAAAGTCTGATTCCAGTATTTTATTTTTGAAATGGAAGCAATAAAAGGGTGCCAGTTATACAAACTGGATAAACTATATGCATTGAATAAGGTTCAGTGAGTTTGACCTCTGAATTTGATACATTGCTGTCAAAAAAGAAAATAAAGTATTAAAGACACATGGGTATCATCATTAAATCCAATTCAAAAGTTTAAAATCTTGCAAATTGCATGTAGTTCTGTTATGTCTGTTACTAAAATATCTCAGTGGCAAATTTTAAAAAGGGTTTTATTATTCATGTTTAAAAATATTTACCACCTCTGACAAAATATGCTAATTTCCATATACTTTGATGTTCTTCACTAATTTTTTTACAAAGATATTCCAAATATTTGAAGTGTTAATGGCCAAATTGAGACAAACTGAATGTTTCTTTAAACTGCATGAAACCTATTGAAGTAAGATTATTTCTCTCCAGAATTACCATTTTTCCCCCCAGGAATAAAAGTCTCCAAAGAAAAACCTCAATCCCTCTAATATTTCTGATTGTTAATTTTGTGCTCAGAAGTTAGTTGATGTTAGTTTGTTTGGAAACACATATAATCAGCCATCTGTCTGTTGGCTTTATATCTGAGAAAATAGTTATGCATCACTTATTCCAAAACTCTATGAACAACTTGTTCATTTGAAATTTAAGCCAGTTTCAGGCAGGAGGAACCTAATACTGAAACTGGCTTAAACTTCAGATAGATAGATAGATAGATAGATAGCCAGGGTTCTGTGTTAAAATTTTGTCCAAGTTACACCCTTCAGAAGAGATGCAAGACACCAAAGTAAAAAAGCAAATCACTTTTTGGAACATAAAATGTAGAATAGTGATGATATACATTCATTCTTTCAAGTAATTCACATGAATTCCATAGCTGGTCAGAGCATTCTGTCATCTGGGGTTATCAGTGTCATCATTGCTGTTAGCCTCATCAGGTGTTATTGATGTGTTGTCAGTGCTAAAGTCTCAGATTCTCAGGAACCACGGTGCTGGCAAAAGTCACAGCCAGGAGATCCCAAGACCAATCTTGTCTTAAAGAATCACCACAGGCTCAGTTAGGTGGCAAAGATTTGGCAAGGTTTATTCTCTACAAGCACAGCCCTAACACATTGTGGTCTAACAAGTACATCAGACCAGGAGTTAAGGCATTTGTACCTGTGACAAGGTAGTCAGCACAATACCATGCAGGCTCTCTCAGGCCGCTACGAAGTTTCCTTGCTTTTAAATTCTCCTTTTATACATCAATCAAAAAAATTACATATTACATTCCATATCTGTATCTTGAATGTCCCAAACCATCCTGTACCAGGGGCTTATTTCACATCCTGATCTGGATGTTCACATTCCAGCCTTATCACCCCCTGAGGCAGAGAGGCAGGGAGCAGAGGCTGAATTCAGCTTGCAGCTGCGACCTGCCCTTGGAGCAAAGATCAGGGGGCCACATGCCACCCCTGCTTGGCTGCTCAGTGCCATGCCTCTGGAGGAACCACCAGGCTCTTCCTGTGGATGACATAGGGTGGGGTAGGTGCAGGGGTCTCAGGGACTCTGGGCCCCCCCCAGCAATGTGCAGCCAGGGCCAGGGTGGGGAGACAGCCAGAGTTGGGGTCAGGGCTGGGTTGTGGGGCAGTTGGAGCCCAGTGGCTCTCGCCACTGCAAGCAGCATGGGAGAACCAAGGGGGGCACACGATCCCCCCACACCACGACCCTGGATGAGCCATCAGGCTCTGATTATCCCATGACCCTGCCCAGCCGGGGCCCCATGCACCATGAATGGGGCCCCAGCCGGGTCAGGTCATGAGATAATCCCCACAGTTCAGCAGGGAGCAGGGCAGGGGTGAATGATTTGCCTTTCCCCTGCCCAACTCTCACATGCATTATGGGGGTCTCTGTCTGCCCTCCTCTACTCCCAAGCCCAGCCAGTGATAAAAAAAAAAACAGATTAAAAGAAACTTAACTGTCTATGGCTACGCTGGCTGTGATCCTGGCTGTGAGGGTAGCTCAGGGTAGCTGAGTGTCCTCTCCCCTCCCTTCCCTACTGCAGCATCCTGCAGCCAGGATGCCCTAAGGCCATGCCTGCTGCTGCCCTATGTTTGGGGCGGGGGGGCTGAGCCCAATTAGTCCCCCCCTCCACTCTCCATCACCTATGTTTATGCATTAACTATTGAAAGGGCTGGGTCAAAAGTAAGAAAATTGCTTATCCTCAATTTGTGATGCAAATAGTCTTTGTTGGCTGAATAAGTCAATTAAAGTCAACAAGAGCTCTGACTTGCATGCAGACTGAGAATACAAGTGAATTCCTGATGCTATGGATGTCAATGGAAATTGTGGGATAGAAAAGAATTGTTCAAGATTTTGAAAATCAAATAATTTTTTCTGAAAATTACTAAATATGTTTAGTCTAGAGAGACAGGAAAGGGTAGGCCATATAGTTGCCTCCTGTAATGCCCATTTGAAGACATGACCCCCTCTATTTTAGTCCCTGGGAAACTTTTCAATGCCTTAAGAGATTTTAACTAAGGACCTTCTTACACATTAATTTTAGGTGGCTCCTAGAGGTTTTAACCCATTGATTGTCCATAGATTCATGCCTGAAACTAGTTTTAAGGACACTTTAAGCAGCTTAAAGATGTAACATTTAAGTGGCTGCCCAGTTTCTCTACAACCTACAAGACAGTCTCTTGATTTATCTTTTCATTCCATAGGCATAATGGTCCAGCTCTACATGCTCAGTGTACTCGGTGCATCTAAAAAATTGGAGCAAGAGGAGCATAGGTGCCTTGCAGCCAAATTTCCAGCCTTCTTCCCACAAAGGGGCTGGTTCAGCCCCAGAGGCTGGTTACAGCAGTCACAATCCACCCCTGTGAAGAAGCAGCTCTACATCCTAGGTGGCTGTTGATACCCTTTGCCTGACTGAGAATCTGACCAAATGCTGTCATAGGTCTTTGTTACAAGTTAATTTTAAGTGATTCAGGGAGCTCTGAACCCCTGGACTGCCACTTAGTAGCTGCTTTGTTACATGGTAAGTTTAGGTGGCTTCTGGAGCTCTTAAACCTTGGGCTGGCTGCACATTAATGCTTCTTAAGTATTTTAAAGACCTCTTCATTTGGCTTACCATTATCTAGCTCCAGAGCAGGATTATCTCAAATCCAGCTAATTTTGTTTCTGTTTTCTGTTTTATTAACTTGTGGCCAATCTCTGCAACTTTTCCACCCAAGTTGAAATCCTCCAGCATCCCTGGAGGCAGTGGGCCTGCTATGCCTCCTGCCACCACTTGCTCTGACTGGCTCTTCTCCCAGCATGAACAGAACCAGTCAAGTCCAAATGACACAGTTCCCCTCCCCCTCCCATCTCTTTGGACCTGACTGGCTCTGCTCCCAGCGGGGAGTGGAGCTGGGTCCAAGGGATGTGCCTCCCACCCCTGCTTGGACCTAGCTGGCTCTGCTTCCAGCAGGAGCATAGCTAGTCAGAGCTGTGGCCAGACTAACTATGGCTTCCAGGAGCTGAGGCTGCAGCACTCATTCTGCCCTATCTTTCCCTTAAGTCCTTGTCCTGCCCTGTTCACCAAGCCTCTAGTGGCAAGTAACAGCTCTGCAGGTTAGGGGTAATCAGAGCAGGGTTTTTGCCTTAACCTGTGACTGCTCCACAAAATGTAATAGCACTAAGCTGAGTAACATTTGAGACTTACAGCATAAAGTCTTGTTGGTGACACTGGGCATAACTCCGGGTAACTCAGAGGGATGGAAGACCACGAGTGTCGAGGAAGTCCTTCTGCTCCAGGCTCAGAAGAGCCAAAGCCCCCCCTTGCCCAACCTTTGCAACCCTTTCTCTCTGGTGCCTGCAAATCTCCTGTCCTTCTGGAAAGCAGGCGAGCTAAAACTGTTATCTGTGGAATGCAAGGGCACCGCTCAGAGAGAGAAAGGAGGAGGAGGAGGAGGGAAAGGGGAGAAAGGGGGGGGGCCAGCTGGTGGAAAATCACTGACAGTGAAACTGACCGGGGTATAAAGATCTCGCTGTTGCAGGGTTAGGTGTGCAGGATTTGAGACAATACAGTCTCCCTGTGCCTTTTACTTGAGCTCAAATCAACTCTGTCTGCTTCTCCCCCAGTGTGTTTATTTGGTGCGACGCACACCAGGCAACGAACCCAATTGTTGCCTCCCTCGGGCACCTTGTGCCAGCAACAGTCTGACAAGGCCCTAAGTTATGTAAACTAGTTTTAAGCATACTGTAAGCATCTTAAAGTTATGCCACTACAGAGGAGCGTTATTTCTGATCCATAGTACCTAGCTCATGTTTCAATAATATGTGACCACTCCCCACAGATGAGTCAGCAAATTGCAGTCCTCCAACATCCCAGGACACAGTGTTCCCTTCCTACCCCCTTGTTCTGTCTGGACAGATTTTCAATCTCCTGAACTGCCCTGCGGTGGAGGGGTTGGGGGACAGTGTCGGCACCAAACCAACTCTAGCTTCTGCCCCTGAGGGTGTCACTTTCCCACTTCCGGGGGTACAACAGCCTACAGAGCACAGGATAGCTAGCCAGGTAGCAGGGCACAAGTAAAACTAAAGTGGGGCAGGAGCAAGGTGGGGGCAATATTGGGTCCCCATGAGCTGGGGGTTCCTTGCTGTGGCAGGGGCAATAGCTCCCCCAAGAGTGCCTTCCCTCACCACTCCAGCTCCCACCCACCCTGGGAAGCATGACCAACACCCCCCATGCCACAACCCGAGTCCCAGAACCGATCTCAATCCCAATCTTACTCCCAGTCCCAATGTATTAAAACATGGGAGCTGTTGAATTTGCTACCTCTTTATTTCTTTTTAAATTATTTTCCGCCGGCTTCTTTTTATTTTATCCTTCAGTGGCTGATTTCCTCCATTTTACCAGGCATTCCCCATTTCCATTTCCTTTTCATCTTCCATTTTGTTATTCATACTCATTCCTTTACCCCTACACCTTTCTGCTTCATGGTTCTGCCCTCCAATCCATCTCTCCAAATAAGAATATATGAGCTAATCATTTTGGAGTTTAATAGGAAAAGCAGTTAACATCTTGAATTACAATAGTATTTTTATATCCTGTAATTCCTTTGCCAGTATGCCACAACTTTGTCTCCCCTATGATGACTGTTTTGATGACATCATTGTATCATATAAGTAGTGTACCAGTGGACAGCTGGAGGTTGAAGGTTGTTTCATGTTTGGTCTTTCTGAAGGTTTCTTTGCTTGTAGACAGCCCAGGAAGAATTAGATGAACCTGAGAATCAGGGCAGAATGATAATGTCTTGTTCAATCCAGGCAGTTTTTATAAGCCTCCCTTTCCATGGAAAAGAAGAAAGAAAAACACATCTGCTTCAGCCTTGGCTTAGTTAAATATTAGCTGTTGTCAGCCTTTTATTAGTGCACCACATTTGTGGGTTGTTTTTTTTATCAGTTTCAGTTTATGAATAGGAAATCCATTAGTGAATATGTATTAAGGTTGTGATATTTTCTTCCTTTTTTGCCTTTGTTGCAAAAATTTCTATGCATGTCTTTCAAGTTTATATTTTAATATTTTCTGTTTTTCTTTTCTGAGATAGCCCTTTAGTTTCATCAGCGCTTAAGAGGTGTTGAAGTTCTAGTTGAAATAAGTCAAAGCGGCCTTACCTTTCTATATAAAACCCTTCCAGCTGTCAAAATAAGATATTTAAATATACATTCTTTACAGTATTTTAAATTTTAAATAGCCTTTTAAGATACCATAATCTTTCTAGCAATTTCTAGAGAGCTCTTGTCTTTTTGAGGTTGAATATTTTTAGAGAACAAATTAATTTCCCAATTGATATAAAATGCATTGAATAATAGCAATATTCTGTATTCCAATTGCTTCTTGTAGTAGTAACCAATCTAATATCCAAAAACCATGCTATATTGCATATAAGCTATCTCATTAGTCAAACAACAAGAATGTTAGGAAGTCATTATGTGAAGATTTGTATAAGAGCACACACTGTGTTTCCAAGTTTGCATCTCAGAGGAGTCCTGTCATCTCAAGGATTTAAGGATCAATCAAGGTTTACATTATCTAAAGGAAACATGATTCTAATACAAGTGAAATTTCAAACCACTGTTAGCTTAAATTTTGGAGGCTTTAGTACGAATACAGAAGATATTAATTTAATTAAGAAAACAGTACCTTTGAGTAGGTTTAAACTCTAGACTTTTTCTTAAAAAAGAATAGATCTTCTTTATGGCAAAGTTTATTGGTCTGCATATCCATCCCTACATTCCTTGCTTCTGAACACAACATCCTTACCCAGAGACTTAAGTGAGAAGTTCTGTAGTGGTAGTAGTGGCAGTGGCTGGGTCAAAAACATAGTATCTATTCTTTTTACTGCCCCCTCAAGGTCAGTGTCTTGCGGCTGGTGCCCTGGTCACCTCCCTTCCTCCCTTAGTTACAGTACTGTCTTCTGCCCTTGTGAATGGATTTTTTACATAACCAGGTCTCTTTTTTAATATCACTGTCTTACAACATTTGTTCTCTTGAGATATATATCAATCTGTTTTTTGTACAAATGGGAGGGATCTTGTTCTTTGAGAAGACACTTATTTGCCTATTGGCTATATGGTTCCTTGTATATTTGTAACCTGCAAATAATGTTTTCTATTAAATACTCCTATAAAGTACAAATCCCGGTAAGCAATATTTCCATACATCCTCAAAACACAATGTGAAGGAAAATAGGAAGTTATTTGTTTATAGTTATAGTTAGGAACTATTTCAGACATTGTCACAGACATCAATTATCTGCATATTGGTTAAGAGCATAAAATACTTAAACGCATAGTATCTTTCAGCCTCACTGTAGTCCTGAAGCTTTTTCCAGTTCTGAAGCTATGTATTACACTCTAGGTTATGATCACTTGCATTGCTTGCACCAGAATAATGTGATTTTTCTAGGATTAGGACATTCATCAATAAAATTCAAACATTCTGTCAGCTCTTGCACTGAAATTAAGTTGTCACACTCAATTGCATAGTTCTGATCCCTTTTTGGAGTTTGAAAATAAATGTTTAGCTCTTAAACTTTGTGCTCTAGCCTATGTAACCATCTTTGTGTCTCTGCTAATACAACATTTCTCATTTTCTTGACCTAATGTGAATAGCTTTCTCATATTCATCTTGATATCTGCTACAGCAATAGGAATAATGCTACCAGAAGACAAAGAAGAGTCATTAGTTCCCCATACTTTTGGAGGCAGCAGAAGCTGCAAGGGAAAGTTGTTATTGGTAGTAGTGATTTGTAGTCACTCTACTGTTTTGTATTTTAAAATTTCACCCTGCTCCATTTTTCTGCAAAATTAAAAAAAAACCATTTTCTACCTCCTCTAATAAAAATAATCTTTATAATGAATCTTAATTTCCTGGACAATAATGGGATACACTATACATGCCATTTTTCATAACCAAAACTATGGCTTATTCTTCCATTAGGTCTTAAGTGCATCATGCATTTATGTATGATTAATATGCTTTCTATAGGGCATTAGTTCCCCTAAGCCATTTTCTAGCAGCATGGCAGTTAAAAACAAACAAACCTTAAAATAGGACTGCTAGGGATTTGTTTGAGAGATGTTGCATGGCACTCACAGTATGAGATGCCATTGGCACTAATGGAGTTCAAGCTTGTTTGTTACACTCTGACCTTTTTAAAGCACTGCTAGTATAGCTGGTTAAGATACCACATAGCCACTCATCCCAGATAGCATAAAAAATGTGTGTGCTAGAGAGTAAACATTAACATAACATAAACATAATTGGTCTTGAAATTGGATGCACATATGATAAAGGCATCTTGATATCACATTCAGGTGCTCATAGATGCCTCTAGGAGTTTCCTAAGACCACTTTTCATGTCCTGTATATTATGGCAATTACCTTGATTTTGCTTAGTAAGCAGGTTCTCTCACTGACACCTCTAGTTTGCAATCATTAGCATCATCCTGTTACATAATATTGCTGATACTTTAAAATTTTAAGCTAATTCTGGAGGTCAAACATATTTTTGTCCTTTTACTTGTCTCATACTCTAAAAAGGAGGTAGGTGAAGGGAAAATCTTTTTGCCCAAATGAAAGCAAGAAACTAGAAACCTCAGAAGACAGGCAATAAGATGAAGAGACTTCAAGACTCCATTTTTTGTTTAGATGTGAATCAGGCTGACAGAAAGGGTAATGTAATCCTTATCCTTTATTTGTTGTGCCATAATCTACAGGGTGTTATTACTTTTTTTAATGAATATTGTTCCCATCACCACATGCAAAAAAAAAGTACCTTTTTTGTTAGTTTCACCAGAGACTACAAGTGCATTTGAAGTATAGGGAATGGATTATACCCATCATCCTAGTGTCATTTAAATGATTACAGTTACACTTGTTTGCCTCCTCAAAGGACATGCCTCAGCATATTTGCTATATTTTTGGGCTACACCTTGAGAGCATGAATTGCCACTGTCCAAATTGCCAGACCAAACCTCTAGATTTTAGAAAGAATATCAAGGTAAGATTTTTCAATTGCACGTTTACGGTGGCTCACCTCTTACTGACTTATTTATGTATTTACAGTGTATACTATGTGATTCCTGTAGTCTGAAGCAATGAATGGGCTGCTGAGTTTGATATTTGCAAATGGAGAAGAGCAGCCAAAAGCTACTTGAGAACTCCAGAAGTCCCACTGGGAAAGGACCTTGGTGCTGCCATCTCTTCACAAGAGAGGGGAATTGATGGGGCCCATGCCTCATTTGAATTTCTGCTGTGTGTTAGTTTGGAACATTTTTAGAAATCTCATTATGCTATGAAGTTGGGGTAAATCAAACATTATTATTCATGTTTGGTGAATGGACTGGAGAACTGTACCCAAAATGGGTGCATCTATATATTCAATTTATGCTACACAGTAAACTCCAGAGCATTTTGAACTGGAGTCAACTGCTCCCAGGTGCAACATCTACACATGCACCCAGGACAGCAGCAATTTGAGCTAAGGTGAAGCAGGCCCCTGTCTTGCTGGGCTGACTGGGTGAAATGTTTGCCTATGGTCAGCATCTACATATGCATTTCAGTGTAGTCAAATACTCCACTGTAAGAGTACTGTCCCCAGTGGTACTATCCTACAGCAAAGTTAATTAGTTTACTGCACCATAATACCAGTGCACATGTAGACTGTGATGCTTTACTGCTGAGCTAATTAGTTTACTCCACAGTAAAGCATACATTTAGATGCACTCAGAGCCTGTAGAGGAGGGTCACCCTAAGCAAAGAGTAGCCTGCAGTCATGGGGCACCGAGGCCTTGAGTAAGACCCATGCAAGAGAAAGATGGACAGATTTCTTCTTTCTTATGTGATTGCTTCTCAGTCTCTTGATAGTGCAGAACAAGTATAGTGGCTTCTAAACCCCTCAGAGGAAATACCATGTATCTGTGTCCAAGAAGACAGTTTTCCTGAACTGCATTGCAGGAGAACTGCTCTTCTGGCATGGTTCAGTACCTGCCGAGGTGCAGTGGCTTTAAATCCAGTCTATGGAAATAGGAGTCTCTTCCCTGGCTTGCTCCAAGGACTTTATGGGTAAGGGCAAGCAAAACTTGGGGGCATCCAAACCCCGAGCCTCCAGGCTTGGCCTGCAAGTAGGATGCCCGACAAAGGTTTTGGAAACATCTGGTGTGGGTGGAGGATGTTAGCTGGTAGAAGGGAGACTTATGGTTCTGGACTCTTCGATATGGATTTAGTTTTGGCTAATTTGGTCTCAGATACAAATTAAAAAAAAAAGTGACCTTTGTTGCTACAAGGAATCACGTGGAGGTTAAAATATCAGTGTATTTTTTCTGATCAGCTGAAACACAATGGGGGTTGATTTGGGGAGCAAGCCAAGCTGAGATATAGCAGGTTCCAACAACAATTGAGCTACAGTTACAGTCATGACAATGGTGCTAGAGCAGGGATGAGAAGCTGGTGCTGCTTAGGCATGTATAACAGCAGCTTAGACAAGGAATTCCTGTAAAAACTTCCCTGCCCAACACCTTTAGTAGTCAGAGAGCAGCTGGCCCAAATTCTGGCGTTCTCAACTAATTGAGTAGAGTATGTTAAAAGAAAAAGAGAGTGGCCAGCTAGCTCATCTGCCTTTGGGAGGAAGATTTCTTTCAAAACTCTTGCCAAGGTAACCTGGGGCTGGAACTTTGCAGTTAGCCTTTTTATTCAGATTTGCCAAGATGTGATTTTTCTGTGATTCCCTTCACTCCTTAATGAAGTTCTCTTCATTAAACCTGTGGGACTCAGTACTTGCAGCTGGAAAAATATTTCTCTTTAGAAACACTCAGCCAATGAGATTTCATTTCCCAGGTTTCTGGATGGGATCTTGAACTGGCTGTGATTAAACTTTTTAGTACTTTGTCAAGCAGAACCTGTCTGTTTATGTGTACATATTGATAACAGACCAGGCCACAATCAATTTAATATGTATATCAGGTGTTTATATGCAAGTATCAGACATGACACTGAAAAGCATACATCAAACACCTCACTTTGGCATTCTGAAATTTACTCTCTCCTGCTGTTAAGATGAATGCACCAATGTGTTAGTGCATTTAAGAAATAAAAAGGTAATGAGGAGTCACAATCTCCCTATAGACACTTCAAAAATATTTTGTGACTTTTAAATTTTATTAATTTAATTGTTCATGGCTGCAAGGTTCATGATATTCATTCTTTTTCCCTGATCAAGGAAGCGCTATATTTATTCACAGACCACATGCACCTTTCCTCAAAAATTACCCTTCCAAATTAGGATGCATGTTTTTAAGGGGAAATTGCTTTTCTGCCCAGAACAGTAGCGGTGGCATTTCTAGTCAGGCAGGCTGAGGGAGTCAATTGACTTAATGGCTCATTATAATCTACTGATTTCTGCTATCACTCAATAGGTGTTAATGACCCTCTCTTGCTCTTTAATGGTCTTGATGTTCCACTAATCAAGTTATGTTTTCTTTGTCAATTATTCTTTATGTTAACTACTCCTGGTCTCTCTCTCTTCTCCTATTTCACAGCCCTGCAAACTGTTTTGGTTTTTTTCAAAATCCTAGATCTTCCCATTAAATCCTTCAGCAGCAGCTTCAGCTTCTGACTGAGCAGCCAATAGCTTCTGGCAGTACAGATGTGAAAGAGTTACACTTTCAGCTTTTGTCTCAGCTGGAATGGGAGGATGAATGAGCTGAAGATTACACTCTGCCCCTGTTGCATGTGTTCATAAGTCTTTGTTCCTTCATTCTGCCTTACCAAAAACAAGGTGTGTGTCTTATTTGGGGAGTATGATGAGGATAAAATGTCATAAATCAATCCCCAATGTGCTTGGGGGCGAGGGGGGGGACACAAATGTGTGTGAATGTGTATATATTTGTATTTAGGGAAGTCATACTGAAAAAAAAATCAAGGAAGGCCAAAACTGGAGTTCTTCAATCTTGCCAATATCGAGCCACATCTTAACATTGTCTCTGTACAGGGGTGGATCCAGGGGGCATTTGGTAATGTGGATGCAGCCTCCTTTCAGTCAACAACACTGCAGAATCAGCAACTGGTGAATTTTTAACGTACCCAGATCAGGTAAGAATTTTTCCCACCCTTCCCTTCTATGCTTAGGAATACCTTCTTTCCCTATTCCTCCCCTCCTCCCCTCACCATTGTCACTGTCTCTGGTGGCCCTAGGGGTGGAGATACAGGTAGGGGTGAGGGAGGCTCCAGGGTCACTCCTGCCTATGCTAGACATGCTCTCAGGCATCCTAGGCTCTGACAGAGACAGTGGTAGCAGCAGCCAGGTTCTTCCTCCTTGCTTGGTCCCTTTAGTGTTTCCTTCCAGCCTGGAAGCAGGCATGAGAGAAAGGAACCAGTCTGCTGCTGCCACCACCTTGCTGCTGTGGTCTGTGACTGAGCCTGGCTCCATGTGTTACCAGCCTGGAGCAGGGGAAAAATGGCTCTGGAACTTCCCCACACTTGCCTCTAGATCAGCTGAGGACAGCAAGGACAGTGACAGTGGCAGGCAGGGGAATGGGGGAATGTGATGGTAGGGGAAAAGAAAAGACGTGCTACTGTGCATGGAGGGGAAAGGAAAGGGCAGGGAAGATTCTTACCTGACTGGGGGACTTAAAAGAAGTCCTCGGCTGCTGCTTCCACTGCATGGTGTGCCTGCCTCAGTGGAGCGAGAGAGGCTAGGAGCAAGGACACAGCCACCTTGAGGCAGTGGAAGTGGGGAGCTAACAGGGCTTATGCCCACCCAAACACCAGCATGTTATGACTGTTATCTCTTTAATAAAAAGAGAAAATCCTTGTTCCTGTCTAAAATTTCTCTACAGGCTTGGAATATATAGGGGTGAAAAGAGACTGGTCAGTAAGGATATCTTCTCATAAATTTTCTATATCTCTTCAGAACTGGAGGGTGATGGAAATGGAGGCAAGACATATGAAAAAGAATAGAAACACAGTAAGAAAGACAAAATATATGTGTGAGCTCCAGATACAAAGCAGGAACCGTGCTTCATTGTATATAAAAAGAACAGTTGTGGACATAAAATTCCATCTGAATAGACACATAAAGACTCAATTTGTCCTCTAGCAAGAAACTTTGGCCTCTAAAGACATCAGGCTAACTCCTAGCCAAGAAAGAAGGTGAAATAGATATGAAAGACTTCAGCTTTAAATATTATTTCCTTTGTTAGCAGCAAAAGGAAATTGGGACTCTAAAGGGGTATTTCCTATTAAGTGACTGTTCTGAATTGCTCTAATTTAAGAAAACATCCTTAAACTTGGACAATAAAACTGATCAATTATCTCATTACTTGTTAAAGAGAAAGTTAAATGTATTTCTTTAGGTGTCAGGTGTCTTAGGACAGACTCGTAAGTTGGTTATGGTTACATATAGAGGAAAGGAAGGAAATTCCTACCTTTTCTCTTTTTTTTATTTAACAGAACTATACTCAAGTAATGTAGAATCTCAAATCTCATTATTGAGTACTTTTTAAATAGATTGTTCTATTGCTGTTATTATTCATTATATATAATTTTGTCTATGAAGCTTGAATGTAACATTTATTTCCCTACTACTTTTACCCTTTTTGTTTATAGATCATCAATTTCTGCCTTTGTTTCTAATGGAGCTTGAAATTACTTTCATTTTTTTCACATCAGAATGATTGAGGTTGACAGCACTAAGAAGAGAATTTTGGCCAAATTCTGCCCATCTGGTGACCATTTTACATACCCACTAGGATTTCTTTTTGGCGTCACTTAAGACATTTAAATGGTTTTTCAATGAAGACTCTGCTTAGGTGACTATCTGGTCAGCCATCTCTACCTGTTCTCAAGCAATAGAATCCTTCATCCAAATCCTAGTTTTCCTTACTGAGGATATGGAAACAATGGAGTTTTGCAAATAATATTTTTTTTCTTCTGATTGGATAACCACGTTCAGCTGAATCACCTTTACTGCTGTCAAAATCAACAAAGAGACTCAATCAATTTTAGGACTGGAGCATCAGGACTCTCATGGACAATTATAAAATTAAACACCCAAAGCACCACACTGAAACAATGACTCAAGAATTCAATTGACACAACACTAACATTACTGCACTGAGCAAAACACAGTGAGCAGTAGATGGTCAGCTCAAAGAACAAGGAGGTGGCTATATCCTTTTCTGGAAGGGTAAATAAGAAAGCGAATTCAGACTTGATGGAGTTCACTTTGCCATTAATAATGAACTCATAAACCAATTAAATGAGTTCCCTAGCACAATTAATGAATTTCTCATGACTCTCCATCTCCAATTGGCAGGGAGCCAATATGCCACTGCCATCAGCATATATGCCTTGACTCACCACCGCTATCAGAACCAAAAAGGAATTCTATGCTAACCTTCACCTAGTCCTTTATGATGTTCTGAACCAGGAGGCAGGCTTATTCTGACTGATGATTCAGTGCCAGAGTTGGAAGGGTTTCAAACCTCTGGAACAGAATAACTGGCAAGGAAGGAATAGAAAAAATTAACTCCTCTTGGCCTCTGGCCGTCAGGTTTCGAATATTTGTTCTCGCACGACTTTCGCCCTGGTGGTAAATGTAGGGCATCCTACAGGCTCGTGTCGTTGACCTAGCAGGTGTCTCCTCCTCGAGTCGCCTTCCCCATTCTCACCTGCCACGACTTGTTGTTCTTCAGTGGACGGGATTGGCTGTTGGGTATGATCAATGGCCCGTGGTTCACCTGGTGGTCATTCACAGGGCTCTGACCCCTACACTGCGGTCTCACACCCCTTGTGTAAGTTGTCCCTCTGTTGGCCTTGTCCCTTCTCATGGAGTTGTGTCCCATGGCTTGATGCCTGTGTGCTTGTCACCTGCAGTCAGGTTTGCCCATGTGGGCCTGCCCCTGCTTCCTTCCCTGCCTCCACTCCTTCTTTCGTGGAAACACAAAAAAACCTCTGAGGCTCTCCCTCATCCCCGTTCCTTGGGGATACTCACAATGCCCTCTGCTCTTCCCCTCCACATGGGGCAACAAAATAGAAACTCGTCAACAAAACACTAAAGAGATAAGCCATCTCCTAACGTGGCTATGTCCTGTCACCTTACAGTTAGGCTCCAGAGTGGCGAGAGACGCGTGGGTGAAGCCCGCTGCACCCCTGCTCCCCCGAAGCCCCCCAGACACCCCCTCAGCAGCCGCAGAGCCCCCTGCCGACCCCCAGCACAGCCAGAGGTAAGCGGGCTCGTGGTGGGAAGGGGTTAACTCCTCACTCCCTGGGACGAGGCGGCTGCCTGGAGCCGGGCCGGGTCAAGCCCCCGCCCAGGCCCCTACTTGGCCCAGCCCCCCAGGGAGCCATGCGACCGGAGCCGCGCGAACAGGCTGTGTAAACAGGCGCTTGACTTACCGTGGAGTTCGTGCAGGTGAGAGCGTGGGAGGCCATGAGACCCTGCCTGTGACCCCCCCAGAGTAGTCAGCCCCAGATGTAGCCAGCCTACCAGAGACATGACACGGATAGGCACGCGCCATACCCCTCGGGTCCCTTCGGGCTCTGTGGCCCCCCCATTGGGCACCTCAGAGACGGCCACCCAGATGGAGTCCGTGGTCCCGGGCTCCACGCAGACGGAGCCCCTGGCTCTTGACTGTGGGGGCTGCCTGTCCCTTTTTCAGGCTCTGGGGCCCAGGAGCATGGCCACCTCCCCTTGCGGGGTCTGCTCCCTACTGGGGTCTCTGGCGCGCCAGCTGGAGGAGCTCCAGGCCACAGTCCAGAGACTGCGTGCCATCAGGGACTGCAAGCAGGAGATAGACTCCTACTGCCAGGCCCTTCTCCCCCGGGAGCCGCAGGGTAGAGCACCGTCTCCCTCCAGGACTAAGGAGGACTCTGGGACCTCCCGCTCTGCCCATTCAGGGGCATGGACCAAGGTGGTCAAGGGCCCCAAGGCCCGCCGCACCAAGGCCCCTCCCTCGCTGGAGCTTAGCAACAGGTTCACACCTCTTGCAGCCCCAGCAGAGCCTGCTCAGTTGCCAGCTCCTGCAGGCAACCCAGGCTCAACCGCAGCTACTGCCCCCACTCTCCCCAAGACAAAGAAAAAGGCGTTTGTTGTGGGAGACTCCATCCTGCGGGGGACTGAGGGGGCAATCTGCCGCCCCAACCCCTTAGCCCGGGAAGTCTGCTGCTTCCCGGGGGCCCGCATCCGAGACATTGCGGAGAGGATCCCACAGTTCCTCCAGCCCACAGACCACTATCCCATTCTCCTTATTCACGTGGGCACCAATGACACGGCTCGGAGCACCCCCAGCCAGGTCATGAGGCGCTACAGGGATTTGGGAGCGGGGCTTAGGGGTCTGGGAGCTCAGGTGGTGTTTTCATCGATCCTCCCAGTCTCAGGCTATGGGCTGAGGAGGGAGAGGAGGATCCATGCAGTGAACCAAAGACTGCGGAGCTGGTGTCATCGGGAAGGCTTTGGCTTCCATGACCACAGCCCGCTCTTTGGAGAGAGAGGCAGCGAGCTGCTGGGAAGAGATGGCCTCCACCTCTCTCCCCTGGGGAGGAGGCTCTTCTCAGCCAGGCTGGCTGACCTGCTCCACCGGGCTTTAAACTAAGCCCGCTGGGGGATGCGGGGATGACTGCCACTGCTGGCCCACTGAGCAACCCTTGCAAAGCCAGCAGACCAAGGCACTTAAGGGAGCCCACCCCTGCCCCAGCCCTGGCACAATCTGTGGGCAAGGCAAGAGCCCCCAAGGGGACACTTGCCTGCCTGTACACTAATGCCAGGAGCCTGGGCAACAAGCAGGAGGAGCTCATCCTCCTGCTCAGTGCAAAGAATTATGACGTCATTGGGATAACGGAGACCTGGTGGGACTCCACCCATGACTGGACCACAGGTATAAAGGGCTATACCCTGTACAGGAGGGATCGTGTTAACAAAAGGGGAGGACGTGTAGCTCTCTATGTGAAGGAAAGCTACATGTCCCTGCAAGCTGATGTTGGTGACTGGCATGGACAGCTAGAGACTCTCTGGGTAAAAATTCGTGGGGAGTATGGCACAGGGGAAACAACAGTGGGAGTCTACTACAGACCTCCCACTCAAAGTCCTAAGCTTGACCACGAGTTCGCCCGGGACCTGACTGAGGCTGATTGATCCAGGACCTTGGTTGTCATGGGTGACTTCAATTACCTGGACATCTCGTGGGATGATCAAAAAGCTAAATCCGAGTGGCCGCAAAGCTTTCTCTCGTGCGTGGATGACCTCTACCTGACTCAAGAAGTCTATGGGCCAATGAGAGGCAAAGCGCTGCTCGACCTGGTACTGGCTACAGGGGATGACCTAATCGGCGACCTAGTGATCAATGGGAAGCTGGGTGACAGCGACCACGAGCTGATCACCTTCACCATCCGCCGTAAAGCTGGCAAGTCAGTCAGCAACACAGAAGTCCTTGACTTCTGAAAAGCCAACTTTGACAAGCTCAAGAGGCTTGTCGGTCAGGCCCTCAGGGACCATGACCCCAGGGAGATGGGAGTTCAAGAAGAGTGGTTGCTTCTCAAGGAAGCGTTCCTCAATGCACAAGGTAAATCTATTCCAACACGGAGGAAAGGCAGCAAGAAGGCACAGGAGCCCTCCTGGCTCTCCAGGGACCTAGCGGACCTCCTGCGGCTAAAAAGGAAAGCTTACAAAGGATGGAGGACGGGATTCACCTCCAAGGAAAATTATTCTGCGCTGGTCCGGTCCTGCAGGGAGCAAACCAGGAAAGCCAAGGCTGCAACTGAACTCCTACTAGCTTCAAGCATCAGGGACAACAAAAAGTCCTTTTTCAGATATGTGGGGAGCTGGAGGAAAAGCAAGGGCAATGTTGGACCCCTGATAAACCAGATGGGGCAACTGACAACTGACACCCAGGAAAAAGCCAACCTATTAAATAGGTACTTTGCGTCAGTCTTTCATCAGTCCCATGGGACACCCGTGCCTGCTGTGGGACAGGGAGATCCAGGTGATGGGGATCCCCTACCTTCCATAAATGCTGACCTCGTGAAGGAACACCTTGAGAAGCTGGATACCTTCAAGTCAGCTGGCCCTGACAATCTGCACACCAGGGTACTCAAGGAGCTGGCAAGTGTCATAGCCCAGCCCCTGGCATGGATCTTTGAAAACTCCTGGCACTCTGGTGTAGTGCCTGAAGACTGGAAGAAGGCCAATGTGGTGCCGATCTTCAAGAAAGGGAGGAGAGTGGATCCGGCTAACTACAGGCCCATTAGCCTGACTTCTATCCTGGGGAAGATCTTAGAAAAGTTTATTAAGGAGGCCATCCTTGATGGACTGGACCAGGCTAACATCCTAAGCGATAGCCAGCACGGGTTTGTTGTGGGTAGGTCTTGTTTGACCAATCTCATTTCCTTCTATGACCAGGTGACCTATCACCTGGACGAGGGAGAAGAGATTGATGTCATATATCTTGATTTCAGAAAAGCTTTTGATCTGGTATCCCATGATCACCTCTTGGCCAAACTGGCCAGTTGTGTCCTTGGCTCCACCACGATCTGCTGGCTGGGAAATTGACTCCGTGGTTGGACCCAGAGGGTTGTAATTGATGGCAGACACTCATCGTGGTTCCCTGTGACCAGTGGGGTCCCTCAAGGCTCTGTCCTGGGACCCATACTGTTCAACATCTTCATTAACGATGTGGACATTGGAGTCAGGAGTGGATTGGCCAAGTTCGCCGATGACACCAAACTTTGGGGCAAAGCATCCATGCCAGAAGGTAGGCGGGTGATCCAGGCTAACCTGGACAAGCTCAGCAAATGGGCAGATGAGAACCTGATGGTGTTTAACACTGAAAAATGCAAGGTTCTCCACCTTGGGAGGAAAAACCTGCAGTATCCTTAATGGCTCAGCAGTGCTATGTTGGACAGCACTACAGAAGAAAGAGACTTGGGAGTCATCATTGACCACAAGATGAACATGAGCCTGCAATGTGATGCTGCGGCTAATAAAGTGACCAAAACGCTGGCTTGCATCCATAGATGCTTCTCGAGCAAATCCCGGGACGTCATTCTCCCCTTGTACTCGGCCTTGGTGAGGCCGCGGCTGGAGTACTGCGTCCAGTTTTGGGCTCCACAATTTAAAAATGATGTGAAGAAGCTTGAGAGAGTCCAGAGGAGAGCCACACGCATGATCAGAGGTCAGGAAAACAGATCTTACGATGACAGGTTGAGCGCCATGGGACTCTTTAGCCTGGAAAAGCGCAGGCTCAGGGGTGATCTGATGGCCACCTACAAGTTTATCAGGGGTGACCACCAGGATCTGGGGGAACGTTTGTTCACCAGAGCGTCCTAAGGGCTGACGAGGTCGAATGGTCACAACCTCCTGCAAGACCGTTTCAGGCTGGACATAAGGAAGAATTTCTTTACTGTCCGAGCCCCCAAGGTCTGGAACAGTCTGCCAGCAGAGGTGGTTCAAGCACCTACATTGAACACCTTCAAGAGTAAATTGGATGCTTATCTTGCTGGGATCCTATGACCCCAGCTGACTTCCTGTCCTTTGGGCAGGGGGCTGGACTCGATGATCTCCCGAGGTCCCTTCCGGCCGTGATGTCTATGAAATCTATGAAATCTATTCTTCCCCTTACTCTAGCTTGGGGACATTCTTCTTATTGCCCGTTTCCTCTGGGATTCATTCCCATTCTCCCATCTACCCAGCTGGGACTGGTGGTGATACCCGCCACTATTGTAGCCCCGTCAGGGCTCTCCTCAGGGTCTTTCCCTCTGGCGTGACTCTCTTCTCACCCTGGTCATCCCGATACTCCCACCTTGAATCTGCTTGAGCGTTGGCTGCATCTCTGACTCCATCTTCAGGTCTGGAGTGCCTGCCGCTCGCCCACCTTTCTGCCCATGCTCCCAATGGGGCGCTCTGCCTCACGCTGTTTGGGTCTGCCCCCAGCTCGTCGGGCTGTGTGGGTCCCGTGGGGAAAATCCTCTTCCCTCCCAAAGGCAGCTGCAGCTCCCTTGCCTTGCTACTCTCTCCTCCTCCTCCATGGCATCAGTGGCCATTTTTATCCCCGCTGGCCGGTGTTCGGGGCTGACATCACCGACCGGCCTTAACTGGATAAAGAGGCGGCTGATGAGCTGTGTGGGCTCTTATTTCTGCCCCTGCTGTGCTGCATCTCCTGTTGCTGGTGAGTACCTCTTGTTACTTTTTCCTTCTCTTTTCCCAGATGGCCAAATGTCTGGAACATGGATCCACCATCACCAACATCCTGTTCCACCAGAAAAACAGGTACAATACACCATGGAAACACCTGTGAGATACCCGTTGGCACTTGATTGACTACATCATTATTCATGCCCGGGATTGCAAAGATGTCTGGATCACTTGAACTATGCTAGGAGCCAATGATTGATGGACCAATCACTGGCTCATCTGCTTGGTTAGGTCACTCAAATTAGCTCCCAAACTACAGCTAAAGCAGAAGCAATGCTTACAGAAGGTCACGGAGGACTCAAGGACCTAATCAAGCAAGACCCCTTCCGCAGGTACCGCAAGGAAAAACTGGTGAATTCCAATCAACATCAGTGGGAAAATGTTGGCAGCACTTTGAGTGCCTTCAAATTCACTGTCATCAGTGCATGTGAAGAGACACTTGGATTCCACAGCAGGAAACAGCAAAACTGGTTTGATGAGAATGACCAGGAAATCCAAGAATGATTGAGCACAGGTGAAATGCCTTTTGTGTTTAGCAGAGTGACACCAACTACAAACAAAATAAATTGAATCACCAACAAGCCAACACAGAGGTCCAAAAAAGGACCCATGATATGAAGAATGGATGGTGGGAAGACAGGTTGAAGGAGATTCAGCATCTCTCTGACATCCGTGAAATGCATTGTTTCCTTAGTGCCACCAAAGCCATCTATGGTCTGAGCACTCAGGAACCAAACCCCTGGAGATCTAAGGATGGAGAAGACCTGATCAATGAAAAGGGAACCTTCAATACCTATTGGAAGGAAAATTTTGAAGGCCTTCTCAGTCGAGACCTTCTCTCTAGAAGAGAGTGTTCTCAATTCTATCCTGCAACACCTAGTCATACAATGATGATTTGAGAAGTCCTCCAGTGTTTGAAGTGAGAAAAGCCATCAAGCAAATGAAGAATGACAAGGCAGGTGGAGTAGATGGAATTCCTGCCAAAATCTTCCAGCAGGAGGGAGTGGAGCTCACATCACAGCTCCATGATTTCATCCTAAGGATCTGGAATGATGAGGAAATCCCAGATAACCTTAGGAACACCATGATCATGACAATCTTCAAGGTCTGATTTTGGAAATTAGAGGGATCACGTTACAGTCTACCACAGGAAATATCATTATGAAAACCCTCCTGAACCATCTCCTTCCACTCCTTCCAATAGTTTCTTCTGGAACCTCAGTAATGGATGTATTACTGATCCCTTTGAGATTAAATAGGAGTTAATCAAGGCTGTTTCATCATTCCAACACTCTTCTCTATATTCCATTTCTTTTGGCTACATCTGACCACCAACTAGGTTCCAGTCGGAGTGGAGCTAAACTACCGAATAGATCAGGGGTGGGCAAAGTGGCTGATCTGACCAGCAGCCAGACTTCATTTCCCAGCAGCCCCTGCCCACATGGCTGGGGCCAATCTCCATGGAGACCCCAGCTGCAGCTGTACTGTGAAAGCTCAAAGCTGGGGTTGCCTTAGGCATGCCGGCAGGCTGCACAGCAGAGTAGGACAGAGGGCTGCTCCAGAGATGCTGGGAACTTCTTGCTACAGAGCCAGGGCAGAGCTGCATGCAGGAAGGGGATTATGACTCTCTCCCTGCTCCAGACCAGCCTCTCACCACTGCAAGGAGCTCAGGCAGGGCTGCAATCCCCTGCCTGGGAGTTGGGAGACAGGGGAATGCCAAATTCGGCAAAATGTGTGTATACTTATTTTAGAAGCATGTTATGGAAAGAGACAATGGAGGGGATGAGGAATACTTCATGTTTCTGCCATTTTCTGGCAGGAAGAACATTAAGAAGATGGGGCATTTACAGAGGAGATTGGAAAAAGTCATGGGCCTGGCAGCCACCAGTCCACTATGTGAAAATAGAGAGCTTTGTAAAGGTAAATAAACTTGAGGGAGTGGGATTAGAGTGCTTGAAAGACCATTAGAAGGTAATTAATTTGATTAGAAAAAAGATAAGATAACAATAGTTGTGGATTTCACAGAAAGATAGATGTCAAATGTATGAAAAGAAGTGTCAGATAATAGAGAGAAAGGAGAACATATGAATATCATATGTATGAGGATATGGAATATTCTTCCTGTAAGGGGTATTCAGCATAAATTGGGTTTGGTAAGATTGGTGGCATGCCTGAGAGAGGGTTGTGAGGCTGAAGAATCTGTACTGCATGTATTTTAGGACTGCCCTTTTGTGCAAGGGGTATAGGAGAAGGTGTGTTGATTTTTGAGGGTGATTGATATGAACTGTGACTTAACATACAAAATGGTGCTGTGTGGATTAATGTCCAAAGGACTGGAGATACAGAAACTGAGATGCATACTACATTGTCAAGAGTAGTGATGTGGAAGGTGATAAAAATGGAGTAAACTGTGGATATTGCCTTTTACCAGAGGCAAATGTGGATTTCTCATTTTACCAGAGAAACCTGTGGATTTTGCCATTTTGCAATAAGCTCCCTGCAGGCTGGCAGAGTTACTGTCTGCAGGGTGCTAGGAGGGGCAGGAGAAAGGCAGAAATACAGGGGGCACCACATGCATAGACATTCACATGGCCCCAGGCATGCTCCAGCAGGTAAGTGTGGGGGGAGAGAGGGATTAAGGCCCCTGTAGGGAGGGAGCTGGGCAAGGCTGGAGCTCCTGCCCAGCTAGGTGGGGGCTGGGGCCTGGGTCCACAATGTGCAGCTGCAGGGCCCAAGTGTGGAGCAGCATGGGGCCATGGCTGGCTCATCTCCGGGAGGGGGAGGGCCATCTCTCTACCACCGCATGCACTCCTGAGGGACAGAGGGGATCTGCACCCCCAGATCTGTACCTGGGGCAGGTGCAGGCTGGGGGCTCAAGCTCCCAATCTGCTTCCCTCCCCCAGGGCCTCCTCAGCCCAGCAGGCACAACCTGGCATGGATGAGGACAGTGGGACTGAGTGGGGATTCCTTGCTGCTGCAAGCTTTCTCCACTGCCTTGGCGATGCACTTCCAGTGCCTGCTGCTGCTTTGAGGGGCACAGCCTCATGCCACTGCCCTCACTGCAGCCCTGCATGCAGGAGGCACATTGTCAGAGCAGCAGAGGGGTGAGCAGTGGCAAGGAGCTTTTCTGCACGGCTCCTCCACTCCCTGCCATGGCAGTTTTGGGGGAGGCAAGCAGGGCGGCAGGGAACAATGGTGTTCCAACTATCTTTTGCTCCCAGTAATGGTTGCATTTTGGCCATCACATGGTTTGCCATGGTATCATGTCACATTTTCTTTCTGAGTACTCTATCTGTTTTTTTTTTCCTATTCTTTAACACATAAGCTTCTATAGGCAATTTTTGTTTAGATAGTTGCTCACACAACTGGGCTTCTGTCTTTTGATACCTACTGCAATAGTCTGTATTATCTACCTGAACAGACACTTCTATTTATGTTTATATTAATGCCAAATTTGGAAAGGGATATTTTGTTTCCAGATTCTCATAGACTGCTGAAGGAAGGTTGCCTTTCTTTGTAGTGTGGGGTATGGCCCCCTACACAGGACCTTCTGACCATTTATTAACCAACTGTTTTCCTTGTTGTAGCGGGAGAGCATTGGTAGAGCCCTTGTCTCCTAGGCTTTTTACCTGCGGCAGGTTATAGCGTGTTCCTACTGTTTTGGATATTGTTCCTTGTAGCTGCATGTAAGGTTTGGAGTAGCGAGTAGTTAATGAGCACTTGCGAAAGCAGGGGACTGGACTTGATGTCCCATGAAGCCCTTTAACGTTTATGTCTGTAGAAGACCTGTTGGGCTAGCTTGGTTTAGACTGCAAACAGGGAATGCCTCTAACATTCTCCCTTGCTCACCTCCAACAACTATATCCCCATTTACATCTGGGTCTACTGTAGGATAGCCTCTGACACAAGTCTAGCATAGGTTTCAATTCACACTTTTAGATTAGGGCTATGCGAAGCTATGGGTGGTGATTCTATTTGGAGGAGATTTGACCCGATTCAGTGGCTGAATCTCTGAATCTGAATCAAATCAGGGGACCAATTAAAAGGTCTGAATTGATTTAAAGCTCTCCAAATCTTCAGAAAAGATTCAGAGAGTTTTGATAATTTAGACAGTTCCCAGGGACTCCAAGCTGGTAAATAGGGAACGGGAGAGGAGGGGTGGAGAAAGGGGGAGGGGGCCATGGGGAGACCCTGCCAGGCCCCATCCCCTGCTCCCCCAGTCTCCCCACCATGGCTGCCGTGCCTGCCCCAGCTCCTAGTACTTTAAAAAAAAGCCCCAACTCACTGGGAGCTGCTGGGTGGGGGGGCATCCCTGCTGCCCCCCATTGCCCCATGCTTGCATGGGGGCTCTGTCACAAGCCTACTCTCCCAGCCCCCTCACAGGTGCCCCACCCAGGCCTGCTCTGGCCCTTTAAGAAGAAAAAATGAGAAAAACCTCAGGACTAACCACTCCTGCGGTACTCCTGGGGCTTCGGGGGGCTCATGGAAGAGCCCCCTCCATGGTGCAGAGCAGCAGGGGGGCAGTGGGAATCACCCTCCACCAGCAGGAATGGTAAGTGTGGGGTTCTTCTCTTTTTTTTTCTTAAAGGGCTGGAGCCTCAGTGGGTGGGGCAATCATGGGAGGTGTTGGGAAAGTAGGAGGGCTTGGGGGGCTCATGCAGAGACCCCCATGCATCGTGGGGGAGTGTGGGGCATCAGGGATTGCCTCCCCCTCCACCTGGCTGTGCCTGGTCAGCTGGGGCATTTTTTCCCGCAAGAACTGAGGCGGGCGGGTCAGTCATTGCTGAGGCTGGGAGAGTGGGCTGGGGATGGCGCGTGGGTGATTCAGAGATTTGGTGATTCATTAGCAGCTGAATCGATTCAGGACAGTGATTCGAATCACCAAATCAAATCACTGTCCCCCAAATTGGCCGAATCCAAATCTGAAGTGAATGTTAGCCACTTCTCACAGGCCTACTTTAGGACATAGAAAGATTTCTTGACCACCCTGCAACCCCTGTATCTCCTTCCTGTAATAAACACAATTATAATAGCAGCTTTACACTCACTGTGCACTGAAGTATAGGAATTGTGTATCAAACCCTACATACACCTCAATTCCAGTCGCCATTCAATGATAGGGGTGCACTGTGTCTTTGCTGAACTTTACTGTAAGAATATAACAGAATTCCTCTCCAAGCAAAGGAATGCGATCTGGTTGAGCAAAATTTCCATCTGACTTTATATGGAATTAGAGTAGTTAATAGGCATAGAAAATAATGACAAAAAGGAGGAACGCAAAATGATAAGTTTGGTATTATTTACAGGTGTTCAATTAAGCCTCTTAATTAAGAATATCTTGTAGTGCATCTTACAAATAGGCTTCAGATAAGCATTTTACAAATCATCTGCTTTCCTGTAAAGCACATCCTACATTGGAGTTGACAGTTTGTGGTATAAGTAGCAATCAGCTTGTCTCTTCCAATTACGTTTACAAAATGAAGTTCATCATCCAAGGAGGCACCATAATTGGGAGATATGCATATATTTTAATAAGTCGCTTTAAGACATCTCTTATATTTCTTATGCTTTATGCCAATTAGAAGTCCCAAGGACAAGTACTTTTGCAGTTTGGGGAAGTGTTTAAACCTTCAGCAAAAACAGAGATTTGCCAAGGGTCTTTATTTTTAAATACTGTATTATTGTGCAGCAATGGCCTCCACAACTATGGAGTGGCACCACTAACCCCAAGTGGCCTGGGAGCTACTTGTTTTGGACATGACTTTTTTCCCTGTGAGATGCTGTCACAGCTGTGTTTAGTCCAGATGAAGCTTAGCACAATGAAAAGAGTGCTGCTACATAGGCATTTTCCATTAGAGCTCTCTTTGGCCTGGAACAGCCCAAGCTTTTAACTGTTAGATCACACTTCAAATAGTCTCTTTTTCTCTGCAGAGTAAAAAGACTATGGGAAGATTCTTATGGAGAATCTCTTAGTGGAGTTTATTGCATTTTCTTTATCTATATTGTTTCTGGGATAGCATGGGTTGTACTAGAATCTGTCCCTCAAAGTGTTATTTATACTCTGTTGGCACGTCTTCATGAGATGTTTTACTGCTCCACAGACTCATCTGATGCACAGTAAAGCATCACCATCTACATGGGCATGACAATTAGGAACCAGTAGACTTATTAAGTGGATAGTCCCATCAGATAGAAGTGGTATCTGACAGCACAGTAAATTACTGCGCTTAAACACATATGTAGATGGTGATGTCAGGATTAGATTACTTTGGCTCAAATTGGCCTGAAATATATGCAATCACATTAATTGCATGTGTAGATGTGTCTAGTCTCCCTTTCTCATTAAGACTATATAAAGGGGCTGTAAAATGTGTGCAGTGAAATCCATGTAAAGCTTATTTACAAGTAAAATGTCACAGTCGTTTAAAGTAGCCTTAGTGTTGCTTTTAATCTAATGAGTTTGTAAAGGAACTGACAAGTTTATTTAACATTCCCATAGCTTGGTATAGATCATTCATGACATAATATGTATGACTGAAGATGTGAATAAACACTGTAAATCATAATTTCCAGATACAGCCATTTTTAATGAACTTTTGTCCCATTGAAACATGCCAATTAGTTTAAACAAAATATTCTGTTAGAAAAAAAAAAGAAACCAGTTTTGATGAATTTAGCACTCCAGTTTCTAAACAAACTTCTAAGATTGTTAAAATGTCTGGAAATGACTTCTAGTTCAAAATTACTTACATTTTACCAATGTGAGCGATTACATTAAAAAATAATTGCAATCAAAACAAAATATTTTATCTTTTAAAATTAATTATTCCAACTGGATTGAATGCGGAAGTTAGGGGAGATCTGGGTTTCACCTTCCCTCACCATCAATATTTGAACTTTTTGTATGAATTTAGCATAGGAAAACCTTCCAAAATGTCAGAAAGTATCATAGGGCAAGAAAACAATTTCTCACATTCCAGCATGAAATATTACAATATTAATTATTTTTGGAATGCTATGGCAAAGATAATTGCATTTCTCATTTGAAATCTCTTCATAAATATTTCCAGGAGGACATCACTTTCCTCTCCATTATCTTTCCATCCAACCAGACCATTTCTAGGCAATTAATTTATCTCATGTCAGAATATACTGGGATATGTTTGTTTTATAATCAGGGTTGACAACTCAAGACGTTTTTCTACTAGCAATCTGCAAACCTTTTACTAGCAACCAAACTTTTTATTGACGTATTATAGATAATGTAAATGTAACTCTTCTTTCAGGACTTGACCAAGGGCTGGGTTCAAATTTAGAGATTGAACACAAACCACAGAAAAATAGTTTGCTTGTCAATAAAAAGGTTGCAGATTATAAACAACCAAGATTTTCTTGGTTGGCAACCCTTCTTGACTGCAGCAATGGTTGTACACCATGCTGCCTCTCCCCCAGAGGTCCCCCACTCAGCCAATACCCTGGTGCCCCTGACTGCCCCGCATGATGATTCCAGCCTATCCCCCTAGCCTTACTCCCGCCAGCCCCTCTGCCCCTGTTCCTGCAGAGACTCCTAAAGAAGGACTCCTGTCTGCCTACTTGCAACCCAGCAGTATTGCAGACAAGCGATGATTCAAAGCAGCAGCAGCAGCAGTACATGGATCTGTGAGTAGAGAACTGCAAAACTCTGAGAGAATGCTTCATGCAGAGTTCTGCACTCCAACTCAAACCTCAGGTTGTGCTTTTCCATCTGTCCATCAAGTTCCCAACTGCTTTATTTCTTTACAGACAGCTCCATATTTTTACAGACTTTACAGACAGGTGTTTGTAGCCTTGTTTTTTAACAGACTGCTCATAAATTTGCAAACAATTGGCAATCCTGCTTACATTTAATCCTTGTGTTTTCTAAATTGGTGCTTTTTCTGAATCCTTCAAATATGAATCACGTAGGCAAAGACTTATAGCCTTGAGATTAAGTTCTGATTTCTTGAAAATGTTGAGACAAAGAAAGCATGCTGATCAACAGTACTATTCTCATTTACAGGCCTTTTATAGATCAAAGAATTATTTCCATTCTTGATGCTTGTCACTTTCAAACCTTGCATTGCCCATGAAAGGATTACTTTTGCTGACTGTCTGATTTTTATATCAAGCTTTCACAGGATTATAATAAAGCGGAAAAGCTTTGTTTTGGCAGAGGCATCAAATACAAAATACAACGTTTATTTTTACTTATGATGGAAGGGTCAAGTACATACCATGATAAGTGTTTCTCTTTATCTACTAAGAGACCCAATACCAGGTGGCAAGTCCATGAATAGGGAAGATTCTAAGGAAATCCTTAGTAGAATTCTGAGAGATGCTTTGGGTGGCTTCCCTGGTTGTGATGAAGTTTTCAGTCTCTCACTGGACCAAGGGGAAAATCATGCCAGGTAGAGTAGAGGATGAGCATGGTAGGAATAATCACCTTCCTACTATTGCCACAGAATTGGTGTATGACTAATTAAAAAAATAGAACTATACAAGTCAGCAGGACCAGATGATCTTCATCCGAGAGTGCTGAAGAAGCAGGCTGAAGTCATTTTAGAACCCCTTGCAAAACTCTTCCACAACTCATGGCGCTCTGGAGAAGTCCCTGAGGACTGGAGGAGGGCCAATGTGTGCCCATTCACAAGAAGGGCAGGAGGGAGGACTCAGGTAACTATAGGCCAATCAACCTAACTTCCACCATATCGAAAATCCTAGAAAAAAAATCATCAAGGAGTCTTTCTGTGATAAACTTGCAAAAGTTAAGATTCTGAATGACAGCCAGCATGGCTTTGTCATGGGCAGTTCTTGCCTTACCAGTCTCATCTCCTTCTATGACCAAGTAACTTGCCACCTGGAAACAAGACATCAGGTTGACATTGTATACCTTGACTTCTAAAAAGCCTTTGATCTAGTTTTCTACAATATCCACATGAGAAAATTGGAGGATCATGGGCTTAGCTCCAAGACAGTCAGGTGGGTGAGAAACTGTCTGCAGGATAGAAACCAGAGAGTCATAGTGAACGGCTCTGTTATTTTGATGAGAAGAGGGCAGGGGTGTCCTCCAGTGGTCAGTACTAGGTCCAGTACTTTTCAACATCTTTATTAACAATTTGGATGTGGGGATGAAGAGCTCACTGGCCAGGTTCATAGATGACACCAGGTTATGGGGAAGCATGGTCATGCTTGATGATAGACTACAGATACAGGCAGACCTAGACAGGCTAGCAAGTTGGGCAGATCAGAATCTAATGAAGTTCAATGTCAAGAAATGTAAAGTGCTCCACCTGGGGTGAGCAACCCCCGACACACCTACAGGCTTGGCAGCACCAAACTGACTAGCATCATGAATGAAAGGGAGCTGGGGGTAATAACAGACCACAGTATGAATATGAGCCAGCAGTGTGATGCTGTAGCCACTAGGGCAAATAATACTCTGGCATGCATCAATCAATGCATTTCCAGCAAAATCAAGGAGGTGAGTCTCCCACTCTACTCAGCACTGCTGAGACCACAGCTGGAGTACTGCATCCAGTTCTGGGCACCAATTTTAACAAGGATGTGGACAAGCTTGAAAGAGTCCAAAGAAGAGCTGCCAGTATGATCAGAGTCTTAAAAGGTAAGCCGTATGAGAAAAGGCTGAGGGATCTGGGACTCTTCAGCCTGAGGACAAGAAGGCTGAGAGGGGACCTGGTAGCTGCTTACCACTACGCTGGGGGAGTACATCAAGGGCTCAGTGAGCAACTATTCACTAGGGGACCTAATGGGAAAACCAGGAGCAATGGCCACAACTCCTGGAAGACGAATTCAGGAAAAAATTTCTTTACAGTCAGGATGTCTAGACTGTGGAACAAGCTCCCTGCAGAGGTGGTGCAATCACCTATCATGGAAATCTTCAAGAGGAGACTAGATAGTTACCTTGATGGGGGTCACTTGACCCCCAGTTATCTTTCCTGCTTGGTGCAGGGGGCTGGACCTGATGATCTTCCAAGGTCCCTTCTGGCCTTACAATCTATGACTCTATGAATCTATTAAGTTACTTCTATATCTGGCTACTGCTCTATCATTTTGTGCCAAAAGGCAACTTAACCCTGGGTGCATCTACACATGCACTTTAATGCACAGTAGCCTACTTTTCTTCACCTTAAAGCATCACATAAAAATGTGCTATTACACTAATGTGCAGTAAAAAAAATAACTGCACATTACACATCACCTAAAAACTATGTGCAATCATTACTGTACATTAAAGCAGCCTAATGTGTGTATGTTTACTAGCTCACATTGGATGTACTAAATTTATTGCGGATTAGGAAAAGTGCCTTAATGCGTGTAGATGCACCCCTTGTGCTTGTCCAGACATGAAGGCATGTGTGCTTGTAGCAGCTCAAATAGGAGCGGCACAAATTTTGTCTCAGTGTACATGCAGGGTAGTGGAGAATAAGATAAGATAAAAGTACTGAGAGTTGCAGATGTGCAGGAAAGGGTACTTGAAAGGGGAACAAGAAGCAGCAAGAGTGTGCTACTGATAATGACTCTAGCAACTGCTTGGCAACAACAAAGGGCGCCAGTGGTCACAGTAAGGGTGGGGGGGTGAGGAATAAAGTGCCATATAGGGTTTATCATGGTATGCAAAGCAGGTAAACAGTAAACAGGGGTGGGATTGTAGAATGGGCAGGAAAAAGGTGGGAGATGGGAGGGATTAAGGTGGGGTTTATGTAAATTATGCTTAATAAAAAACTGTTAGAAACGATACTCTGGGTCACTATAGTTATGGGTGTCCTGAGTGCTATCATGCAATAAACCACAGCTTTGATAATCCAACAAGTACACCGGCCTGCTGCTATCCAGTCATTAGGTGTTGCATGGAGTTAGGGTCTAACACACATGCCCAAACAAGCACTTGGATGTGGGGCAAGTTGTGCCACTTGGGGCAAAATAACCCTGCCCAGCTCCTCCTGGATCTGCAGCCAAGGGGATCTAGAGCCTGGGGCCAGCTTCTGCACTCCTGTTATGGTCTGCTGCCAAGCCCACTGCCAAGGCGCAGTCAGAGGACAGCCCAGGCAGGCCTGTGGACCCCTCCCTCACCATCATTGCTGAAGCCAAAAGGTGCCTTGCCTGCTCTAGCTGCCTTAGCAGGTGACCCCATGCCTTCACCTCCACTTTCATCTGAAGCACACACTGAGTGGCTGAACTGGGCAGCTTCTACCACTGCTGCTGCTGCCCCCTCTCAGGAAAGAGGGAGATTCCCTGCTGGACTGTCTTGCACCACTTAACACACATCTGCACTGGGTTACTCCCTAATTGACTGATTGCTCCTGCACTCCCCCACAGCTGCCTCACTGCACCTGATCCTGCCTTGTTTTCCTGCCTACTGTGCTGCTGCTGAGTGCCTGGCTGGAGGCCTGAGGGGCTCCTGGACTGACCTGCAGCAAACAAAGCTCCCCCACTACTCCAGCAATCTTTTAAATCTGTCTCAGCAGTCTTCCTTGTGTGTTTTTTTGCCCTTGTGTGCTAAGTCCTGTGGACCACTCCCCCTGCCCTGATGTTTGTTGTGTGGCTGAGTAAGCCAGCTTGAGTCTCCCCAGTCCTTGTGTGTGTGTTCCCCCTCCCCCACCTTCCTCAGGCATAGCCTGCCTGATTTCCTTACTGAGCTTCAGCTCCCTTCCCCTCCCCACCTTCTCCCACAGCCCCAGCCTGCCTCTGCTGTATTTTTTTTCCTCATTAGTTTCCTCTCCCTTATGTAAACCCATGTAAGGGCAGGAACATTCTAGAGGGCAGATGCCTTTACAGAACTTCCTCCAGCCAAGCCCCCTGCAGCCCCCAACCTCCTCCAGGGATAGAGAAGCCTGCAACCTCTGCTGTGGGGGCAGGTGAGACTCCAGGCCACTTTGCCCAGGCCCACTCCTCTGGCATGCAGCTGACATCTTTCAGCAATCATCACCTTGTCTGGGCCCAGCCATGCTAGGGCCAGGGTGTCCAGGGTCAGCGTAGTGGAATTTCAGTGCCAGTCTGCTGGCAGATGTGGGCTTCAGGGAGGTGGGAACAACAGGCAGCTCTCCCCTTGACTCAGAGATAATGGGACGTGGGGAAGGTACGCATCTAGCTTTTTTGCTGCAGCTACGATCAGGGGCACACCTAGCAGAGGGAGGCGTCCCGGGAGCAGCTCAAGTGGGAAGTGCTGGAGCTGGAGAGGCACCTGGCCACCAACCCAACCAACCCATCCCTTTGCACAGAATGTTGGGAGAGGCAGGAAGAGCTTCGTGCTCTGGATGACCACCGCACCCGTGGTGCATTTGTCCACTTGCATGTCCAGCTTCTTCAGGAAATGGACTGCGGCTCCCACTGCTATGCCCTTGTGCGGAGCTGGGGGGCCAAGAAGTACATTTCCTGCTTTCTGGTGGGTGATGGCACCCCTCTCATGGATTTGGTGAGATGTGCTGGTGCGCACAGGCCTTTTAAGGAAGAGCTCTTCTCCCTGGAACCAACCGATGCCAAAGCCTGTCAGACCCTGTGGGAGGGACTCCTGCAGGTCAGCATGGGTGATCAGGACTGGCTGGAGGCTCCTCTCACTCTGGCAGAGTTTTTGGCCACCCTCTACCTGATGCCTGACTGTAGCAAACCCCCCAGTTTTTCTTTTAAAATGCATTCCCTCCCCTTCCCCAACTTCTCTGACTTTTCCTCTCCCTCTCTATTGCCTACAGATAATTATAAGTAAGCTAAGATGTAGGATAAGCTTTACATTTTATTGTAGGTAGTAATTTTTATTTTTCTCTCCCCACTGTGAATAAGTGCCCTGCTATTTTGTTATAGATATCCAGTGTTTTATAAGTGATAATTATTATGTATGTCTTGATTTTTTACTGCTTTTATATTGTGTGATTACTGTTTTAGGCCTATATATGTAAGTTAGCATAAGTCATGTCAAGTTTCCATCTTGTAATGTCAAGCCTCCATCTGTAACCTCATGCCCAGCTGTGTAACCTATGACTCATACTACCCCTCCTGAATGACTGGGGATGAATGAGGGTGCTTGAGGGATAATGGCAGTAGGTCTAAAAGTAGCTCCTTCTGAATGACCAAACCATCAACTTCAATACCTGGACCAACGACCCAGTCATTGGAACCAACCTCAGTATTCAAGACACAAAAGAAGAGGCAACCTAGCATTGTGCCAAGACTGCACATGCTCAGTAAGAACATCTGGAACCCTCTGGAACAGGACTGACCTTCGCTGGATTGGCCCTCCCCATAGGAGATCAGAGGTAGTCTGCCCCATAAAAAGGGGTAGTGAGGACTGACTCCTTGGGGACACTCTCTCCTGGACCAGCACCACACCACACCTATATACCCAGAGGCCCTGCCAGCGACCCCCCCTCTGGACAACACCTACTGGACAAAGACCCCTTTCCAGCCTGGATAGGTAGCTATCACCCCCACTCCCTCTTCAACCAAGGACTTGGACTCTGTTTCTCTTCCCTACCTGGACTCCATCCCTTCCACTGAGTCTCTTTCTCCTGCTTCCATTTTGAGTGCTTGTGTGTGTGTATGTGTGTGTGTGGGAACCAATAACTTCATGGGACTGTATAGTGTGTTGTGTGTTTAATAAACCTGTTATTTTGAAACCCCAAGTTGGGTTTTCATCTTTTTCCAGACTCTTTTGTCCTTACCACCACTTATCTGCACCCCCCTCGCCCCAAATCTATAAGCTGCCAGCCTCAGTTTCCAGCCCCAAGCTCCCAGGTTTCTGTCTCCCTCTCTTTCCTGGCTGTCCCCTCCTTGCCACCACTTATCTGCCTCCCCCCCACCAATATCTCAGCTGTCTGCCTCAATTTCCAGCCCCAATCTACCTTAAGTAACCCCAAGCCTCAGTTCCTCAGCTAGCTTCTCTCTAGCCCACCGGTTCTGGCAAATTTCACTCCCTACATGTCAGCTCTCTCTCTCTTACCTTAACCTTCCCCCAGGTACCCCAAGCACACACATACTGGTGTCCTGTGTCCTTCCTGTGGATGGACTACCAGGTAGCAGTGAAGGCTATCTCACTGCGCCTGCAGTCCATGCTGATGGACATGATCCATGCTGACTAGACATAAATGGTGCCTGGACATTCCTTCTGCAACAACCTGTATCTGGTTTGGGGCCTCCTGGAGCTAATACACTGGGGGCAGGGGGGCTGTCTTTCACCCTATCCCTGGACCAGGAGAAGGTGTTTGCTGGAGTGGATCACGGTTATATCACAGAAATGCTGTGGGCCTTTGCCTTCAGGCCTTGCTTTGTGCGGGCTCTCCAGGTGCTGGATGCTTCTGCAAAGTGTTTGGTCAAGCTCAACTGGACCATGACAG
The DNA here is from genome assembly GCF_052110815.1 of Crocodylus siamensis. Taxonomy (NCBI): domain Eukaryota; kingdom Metazoa; phylum Chordata; order Crocodylia; family Crocodylidae; genus Crocodylus; species Crocodylus siamensis. The sequence goes on from NC_143397.1 coordinate 102,878,710, forward strand.
AGCCCACCCCATTCAGGAGAGGAGTGCACCAAAGCTGCCCACTGTCAGGCCACCTGTATACCTTTGCCCTGGAGCCCTTCCTTATCCTCCTGTGGAGACAGGTTGTGGGGTTGATGCTCCAGAAGCCAGTGGTGCAGCTGGTCCTGTCAGCATAAGCTGATGACATACTCCTCATGGTCCAGGACTCAGGTGACCTGGCACAGGTGAAGACCTGCCAGGCATCCTCGTCTGCCTGGGTCAACTAGGTCAAGGAGCTTTGGCCTCGTGGTGGGTGACGGGTGGCATTTGGGCACAATCCCACCTGCACTGTGTGGCATCCACTCTATTTGGAGGTCTACTTCTCCTGCACAGTCCCCTCCCACCAGATAACTGGCACCAGCTGGAAACAAGGATGGTGGCGCTTGTCTGGGCATAGGCAGGGCTCCTGAGGTGTCTCTCCCTGCATGGGAGAGTGCTGGTGCTGAACCAGCTGGTCCTGTCCATGCTCTGGCATTGCTAACACACCCTGTCTGTGCTCCCTGAGGTCCTGACAGGGTTCCAGAGATGGGCGCTGGAGTTTTTCTGGCCAGGATGGCACTGGGTCACTGAGGAGTTCCTGAGCCTCCCCTTGTGGGAGGGCAGCCAGGGCCTGGTTTGCTTGCTCATCTAGGTCCTTACGTTACACCTTCAGGACCTGCAGTGACTGCTGTATAGTGTCAGTAGCCACATGGCATGGGGGCCACCTGGGGCGTGCCTTCCTTTAGTACTTCCTGGGGCTCCAATATGACTGGAAGCTCCTTGGCCTGTAGGGCTTTTCCCTTCAGAACCCGCTCAACCTGTCAGAGTTATACCAGGAGCTCCTCCAGGTCTGAAGGCACTGACCTGCTCATGAAGCCCCTCGTTTGGAACTCCCAGCTAGAGGTGCTGACAGCAGAGGTGTCCTGGTTGTGACAGAGGTTGATCCTAGCTGTTATCACCTAGCTGTATCAGAGACCCCCTGGACTATGGTAGACAGAAGGAGGTGGATCCCACTGTACTGGCCCAGTGCATGGGTCTACCCACAACATGTACAACCTGCCATCTGGTCTAGGAGGTGAAATCTGTCCTACCTCCCTACACCCTTGCTTTTGTTGACCTGGTCCTTCATGGTAGTGCTCCCTTCCCCACCCAACCTGTGTCCTCCAGCCCACCAAAGTTTTTTGTGGGGCCGGCACTCTGTGCATGCTGAATGGACCCAACCCAGCCCACTAGTGCATGGCTTTCCCAGTCCCTACTGCTGCTGGCAGCACAGGGGCAGGTTGGGGGACGTGCAAGTGGCAGCCCCCACTCAAGTCCCTCCACAAACCCACCCACAGGCTGCACATCCCCCCATACCACCAAATATCACACCACCACTCCTCACACTCTCCCATCCCCTTGCCACTCCTAACATCCACTCACACCCATAAACCCCCCACCCCATATCCCTACTTACCTGTGACAGTGCCTGGGTCCCAATCCTTGTCAGGCTTCTGCTTGTCCCAGCCTGCTAAGTGTTTGTGCCCCATGTGCTGGGGCAGTAGGAGCACCATAGTGATGCTCTGGCCAGAAACCAGAGGATCTCTCTGGAGAACCAGCTCTCCGGTTACTTCAAGGCATGGTCAGGGACTGTGCCCTGCCCCACTTCCCTCCCGCCCCATGTTTGATTTTGATACCCGGATATCCAGGCAACAAATTTTGAATTTTTTTTGTTCCCAGCATGCCTGTTGCCATGTCTCAAACTGATTTGAGGCACAGCAAGAGGCATGTGCAGGCTCATCTGGATGCACCCATTTTGACTCAACAATTTTTGGAACAGGTGTTCTTTGAAATATACTAGATAAAGTATAACCCCATTACAACAAATCCCATCAGAATGAGGAGAAAAGTTCATGCAGAAGAGGGAACTCCTTAAAATGGGATGAGTCAGTTTGCTACATCAAAATGACTAAAAAATACTTTTCCCTGCTGTTGGGATTGTTAAAAGCCTAGATTTGTTATATACACAGTTTGCTATATGTAAGCTTAAACTGTTTTTTCAAAAACACCTGTAGGTCTACAGACAACTTTTTCAGGTTCCCTTTCAGAAAAAGAAGAAGAAAAAAAAATAAGTGGCACAGAATCAATTGCTCTTATCTGATTGAAGAACTTCATTAGAATAAAGAAAATATATATTTTACTTTATTTCCTCTTGTCTAGTTGTATCCTTCAAGTACTGTGGGTTTATTTCCAGCATGGTTTCATTAGGGGGAGGTCATGTCAGACCAACCTGATTGTCTTTTATGATCAGGTCACAAAAGCCTTGGATGCAGGTGTTGCCATGGATGTAGTCTTTCTGGACTTCAGCAAGGCCTTTGACACCGTCTCCTACCCCATCCTCATTAAGAAATTGGGTGACTGTGGCATTGATGTCTACACAGTCAGATGGATTGCAGATTGGCTGAAGGGTCACACTCAGAGGGTGGTGGTGGATGGGTCATATTAAACCTGGGGAGAAGTGGGCAGCGGAGTCCCCCAGGGCGCGGTCCTTGGGCCTGCACTGTTCAATCTCTTTATCAGCGATTTGGACAATGGGGTGAAAAGCACCCTGTTTAAATTCGCTGATGATACCAAAATTTGGGGTGAGGTGAGCACACTAGTAGGGAGGGAAAGACTGCAGCAAGACTTGGATAGGTTACAGGGGTGGGCTAGAAAAAACAGGATGCGCTTCAACACTGACAAGTGCAGGGTGCTGCACTTGGGCAGTAGTAACCAGCAGCACACTTACAAGATAGGAAACTCCCTTCATGAGAGCACGGAGGCAGAAAGGGATCTTGGAGTCATTATTGACTCCAAAATGAACATGGGCTGACAATGTGAGGTCACAGTTGGCAGGGCTAACCGGACCTTGTTGTGGATCCACAGGTGCATCTTTAGCAGGGACAAGGAGGTGATCCTCCCCCTCTATGCAACACTGGTCAGGCCACAGCTGGAGTACTGCATCCAGTTCTGTGCACCCCACTTCAGGGGAGATGTGGACAACATTGAGAGGGTCCAGAGCAGGGCCACCTTCATGATCTGGGGACTACAGGGCAGACCCTACAATGAGAGACTGCGGGACCTGAACCTGTTCAGCCTTCACAAGAGAAGGCTGAGTGGGGACCTAGTGACAGTCTATAAACTCACTAGGGGGGACCAGAAGGGTTTGGGAGAGATCTTGTTTCCCCTAGCGCCCCCTGGCATAACGAGGAATGATGGCCTCAAGTTGTTGGAGAGTAGGTTTAGATTAGACTTCCGTAAGAACTACTTCACAATTAGGGCGGCTAGGATCTGGAACCAACTTCCAAGGGAAGTGGTGCTGGCTCCTACCCTGGGGGTTTTTAAGAGGAGGCTTGATGCCTACCTAGCTAGGATCATTTGAGCCCAGTTTTTTTTTCTCCTGCCCTGGCAGGGGGTTGGACTTGAAGATCTATAAGGTCCCTTCTGACCCTACTTCTATGATTCTATGATTTCCTCCTGATTCACTGTAGAAGAGCTGTTGTGTAACTTCTCCAGTCTCCTCCCTGGCTGGATTCCTATTAGAGATTTAAACATCTGGTAATCCAGTCACATTTATAATGGCTAACATAGGGAAAGGCAGGGCAGGCCCTATGAGGAGAGGCTACAGGACCTGAACCTGTTCAGCCTCCGTAAGAGAAGGCTGAGGGGGGATCTAGTGGCCTGTTACAAACTAGTCAGGGGGGACCAGCAGGCATTGGGGGAGTCCCTGTTTCCCCGAGCACTACCAGGAGTGACTAGAAATAACGGTCACAAGCCGGCAGAGGGTAAATTCAGATTAGACATCAGGAGGCGCTACTTCACTGTCAGGGCAGCTAGGATCTGGAATCAACTTCCAAGCAAAGTGGTGCTGGCTTCTACCCTGGGAGTCTTTAAGACAAGGCTAGACAATCACCTTGCTGGGGTCATTAGACCCCAGTACTCTTTCCTGTCATGGCAGGGGGTCGGACTTGATGATCTGCTCAGGTCCCTTCTCACCTTACTAACTATGAAACTATGAAAAGTAACAGAATAGAATAATTCTGAGGAATGCAGCAATGTAAGGACATTCTTAGGATAAAAAAGCAGTATTCAAAAAAGGGAGAAACAAAATAAATAAGAGTACATGCAATTACACATGCTAGATTAAAAAGTGACAAGCCATGTGAAGTCTTGTGCAGGACACATCCAGTTCTTCAAGAAGTGGTGAAAAGATTTTCCTTACTATAAAACAGCATCATAATGACACCACTCCCATGAGTAAAGTTAAACATGTACATGAGTGTCTGCAGAATCATGGCTCACAGTATTATAGGAAAAAACACTGTTTTTGTATAATCCTCTGAATAATATACTAGAAAGATTTCAGCTCCAAGGTGGCATGTTGGTACTTAAAAGAAATTAAAATAGGGTTTCAGGAACATGACTGTCTTGGGTTTTCAAAATACAGAATTAGCATTATGTATGAGTTTTTCACAAGCACCTAAAGCCCAAATCTTCAAAGGTATTTATGTACTTAAGGACTTGTGTAGATTATTTCTCTGTCCCTCCCAGAAGCACTGTCATGAATTGTGCACTACTCACTCACTACTGCTCCTCATATATCAATGAGGTAACAGCCCCCTTAGCATAGTCCTGAGTACCCAGAGTTGCTCTTAAACTGTTTCAGGTATGCTTACTAGCATTTTCTCAGCACCACTCTGCTGGTTACATTGCCTTGATTTGATAATTATGAAGCAGGGAGGCATGGCATGTTTTTGGCACTCCCAGGCCTGTCATGAAAAAGTGTGCCCGATGCCTAACTTCCATAGGAGTCGCACATGGGCACCTATATTCATCTAAGAATCTAGGCTTTAGGGTGCTCTGGAAACTCCACCTTCTTAAAAAAAAATGTAATTGTCTGATAGTTTTTATATTTCAGAATCAGCTTAGACCTTAACAGCTTTTTCTGAATTAGCATTTTTTAAAACTAAATAATGACTTTTGAGTAGCATATCAGTTTGCCAGAATACCTGTAAAAGAGTCAGCAAATCAAGATAGGAAAAAAAAGTAATTTCCCCCTTTGTTCCTTCTGCTGGTCTAACCAAAAATTTTGCATTTTCTTGCTTGTTTGCTTTGAAATCATTGTGGTCTTGCTGCTCTTAAGAAGTAGCTGGCAGCAAAATTAGATTTTAAGCCTGTAGTAAATATAAAACAGCTTTACATAAGCAATATTCTCCACGTAATTATAAAATATGCTCTAATTTTAATAAAATAGAAAAAAAAGTGAGAAGACAGTCTCCTGCTGACTCTATGTTCTTAGTTCTCTATTTTCTAATTTGAAAGTCGAATGGCTCTAGATAAAATTTCTACCAAACAGGGAAAAAAAATCATCATCAAATGGATTTGACTTGAATAAAGTTTTTCAAAAGGAAGAAAAGTATACAGATTGATTTCCTTGCTTTATTTCTATACATTATTCCTCTGACATTCTTTCTTTTTCTCTTTCATTTCTCTCTCTCTCACTCACTTTCTCGTTCACTAGCTCACTTTTATATGTAGCAAGTTCTGTAAGACAGAAACTCAGTGGGAGGAGACTAATTCAGAGGCTTGTAACTTTTCACTAGATCTCTGGTTCTAAACCAGTCCAAGAAATGAGTGATTGATAGATTTTTTCTGACATCTGGATGCACAGAAAATAAGGGTTGTTAGGGTGCAGATAGAAGTGACAATTTTTGCCCAATATGACCACAGAAAGCAGTTTATAGCCATGACCAAACACAAGCACACAGCTGCAGACAGCTTAAAAAATACCTGATCTGGTGAAAATCTAACCCCACATTGCATAAGGTATTAGATAAAATGTTTCAAAAAGTAGTGTCTTCTGTAACTTCAAGTTTGCAGCGTGGGGAGAAAATTAGACCCCTTGATATCCATGTACAGGTGCCCAGTGGGTACTTAAAATGGGTTAACACCTTTTAACCCATGAGCGCTCTCATTTTAAGTTATTTTAGAATGATTTAAAGGTAACTTGTCACACCATCCTAATTCACCTTTGTACCTATACTAAGGATACTAGACCTGGAGCACACTTGAATGAGCAAGGAAGGGTGAAACACATGAAAAAAGGCCTGAGGCAACGTGGTAATGGGGTGGGATTGAGGGCTAGCCTTAACACTTATTTATTTAGGGATCACAGGCAGAAGCTTTTGACAAAGGTGGGAGAGAGAAGGGTGGCCTTCAGTTGTTTCCCATGTATCAAGAAAGGAAACCAGAGCAAATTCTGGAAGAAAGAATAATCAGCATGGGGAAAACCTGTTTATTTAGGAAGAACTTTGTTTCTCTTGGAAGGAAAGGACTCTGGAGGTAAATTATCCTTCCATCATGGACAAGTTTACTTAAAACATGAAACTGAAGCACAGCCCACATCTCTATTATGGCAAGGTAAAACATTCATCATCCATGGTAAGGGGATCCATCAGTTTTCACAAAGGCAGTCATATTATGCTAAACAAGGATAACTTGAAATTTAACAAATAAAAATCATACATAGGAAAAAAAGTGTAATGGCATTATAGTTATGAATACTCTTTTATTTAAATATGTTTAACAATTCTACATACATTGGGGGTGAAGACATCAGACCTCAATCTAAGATATTATTTAGGACATAGCATCCTGCTATGGATTGGACTGAACCTCATTGAAATTGGGGGTAGAACTAGTCCTCTCAGTTTAAAATGGTGGTAAGAAGCCAATGTATTTCTTTATTGAGCCAGGTAGTGGAAATAATGAGTGGCCAAACAAAATATAGGCATATATACTGGCTAAAAGACAGACACTTAGGAATTTGAACTATGTTGGCAGAGAGGCTCTGCAGGTACTGTTAGTAAAAGTGTGTGCACATGAGTGAGAGAGAGAAGGGAGGAGGAGTGGGGAACACTACAAAAAAAAAAAAAAACCCGAGAAAAAAAGCAGAAAGCCAAAGGCACAACCTTCTGAAACATGGTAAGTGTGGCCATGAGAAAAATCCTAGAGAGAATTATTTTGGACCAGCATTGGGTAAGGAGGTTTGTAAGTACATGGAAAGAAACTATTACTTATTTTTTTTTAATTCCTCAAATACTAAGGGTTACTGAATTTCTGCAGATTTTTTGCAAACAAAAAAGTCTTCATCATAGACACCAGCTTCATTGGGGTGATACAAACTTGGAGGGGCCTTTGTACATGCCACAAAATTGCCCTTTGAAGTGGCTTAAATGCCCTTTTGCACCGCTTTAATGGCATTGATGTTGGCACGTTTGGCAGTATATTCCATTCTAATGGTGTTGCTGTTTGCATGCCCAGTGGCATATTCCACTTTAAATGACTTTGGTATGTAGTAAGATAAAACACCTTTGAGGTGTTTTAGTTTGCTACCTAACAAAGTGCTACAGTGCATGGGGTACTGGAAGATGACATGTTTGGGGGCTGGGTGGGTCTCGCTCAGCTCAGGGGCTGTGGGACTCAGCGGCAGCCCATGCAGGCTGGCTCCACTGAAGAAAAAAAAAAAAAGTGGTGAGCCTGATCTTTTTTTTTTCTCTTCCTTGAGCCCGCTTTCCTGCTTGTGCTGTGCGGGGGCCCAGTGCTTCCCTCTGCAGCTGCGGGGGTGGGGGATGCTTCCCTTTGCACGTGCAGCACCCCCAGGGACCACCTCGACCAGGTGCCAGCAGGCAGATGCCACCTGCCCCCCCCAATGGAGCTCAGGGACTGGTCGGCCCACCAGAAGCTCACCCCCTGGTGCCAAAGAGGCAGGTAAGGATCAAGACCCCACACTTGTGTACACACCATGGGGGTTTAATTTGGTTTAATTCTCCCTAAACTGAAGCAATGTTTTTAAAAACCCACCATTCCAATTTAGGGAGAACTTCCTTCTTTAGCTACATAGGGAGTAAAAGGTAAACTAATGGGAATGTGGGGCTGCTGCTCAATGCATCAGGATACGTGGTCACTACCACTTAAGAAAAAATAGAACTCCTAAATGACTACTTTGCCTCGGTCTTTCACAAGACTAAGGGGAACAACATGCCAGGTAGGGCACAGATTGAGCAGGGTGGAATTTATATCATTCCCACCCTTGCCATAGAACCGGTGTATGATCAGTTAAAGAAATTAGACATACATAAATCAGCAGGAATGGATGAACTCCATCCAAGAGTGCTGCAAGAGTTGGCCAAAGTAATCACAGAGCCCCTGGCAAAGGTCTTTCAGAAATCATGGGGCTCTGGAGAAATCCCCAAGGACTGGATGAGGGCCAGTGTTGTGCCCATCTTCAAGAAGGGGAAGTGTGAAGACCTGGGAAACTACAGACCAGTTAGCTTAATTTCTATTCCAGGGAAAATACTAGACACATTCATCAAAGAGGCTATATGTGACAAACTTGCAAAAGGCATGATACTGAATAACAGCCAGCATGGCTTTATAGTGGGCAGGTCTCGTCTTACCAAACTCATTTCTTTCTACGATCAGGTGACTTGTCATCTGGATGAGAGAAACGTAGTTATCATATATCTTGACTTCCAGAAAGCCTTTGACCTGGTATCCCATGAGGTACTGATCAGAAAACTGGAAGATATTGGGCTCAACTGTGGGACCATCAAGTGGGTGTGAAACTGGTTGTGGAGTAGGATACAGAGAGTCCAAATGGATGGATCGGTGTTGTCCTGGTGAGATGTGGGCAGTGGTGTACCCCAGGGGTTGATACTTGGTCCAGTACTGTTCAATATCTTCATCAACGACCTGGATGAGGGGGTGAAAAACCCCAAGTTTGTGGATGACACCAAGATATGGGGTTGTGTCGGCACACCCGCAGATGGGCTACAGGTACAAGCAGACCTAGACAGGCTGGCATGTTAGGCAGGACAGAACCAGATGAGGTTCAACATAGAGAAATGCAAAGTGCTGCATCTGGGAAGGAAGGACCCCCAGCACACCTACAGTTGGGCATCACTAACCTGACCAGCACTACAAATGAAAGGGATCTGGGGATAACAATAGACCCCAGCATGAATATGAGCTGGCAATGTGACGTAGTAGCTGCCAGGGCCAATAAAACTCTGACATGCATCAATCGATGCATCTCCAGTAAATCCAAAGAAGTGATTCTCCCACTTTACTCAACATTGGTGTGGCCGCAGTTGAAATACTGCATCCAGTTCTGGATGCTGCACTTCAACAAGGACATGCTAAAGCTTGAGAGGTTCCAGAGAAGGGCCACCCACATGATCTGGGACTTGCATGGCAAGCCACATGAGAAGAGGCTGAGGGATCTCAGACTCTTTAGCCTAAAGAAAAGAAGGCTGAGAGGGAATCTGATTGCAGCTTACCACTATAACAGAGGCATACATCAGGGGCTCTGGGAACAACTGTTCACCAGGGCATACTGGGGGAAAACTAGAAACAACGGCCACAAAATCCTGGAAGATAGTTTCAGACTGAACATTAGGAAAAACTTCTTTACAACTAGGATGTCCAGACTATGGAACAAGCTCAACCCAGAGGTGGTGCAATCTTCTACCTTAGAGGTCTTCAAGAGAAGACTGGACCGTCACCTGGCTGGGGTCATCTGACCCCAGAAGTCTTTCCTGCTCACGCAGGGGGATGGACCCAATGATCCTTTGGGGTCCCTTCCAGTGATATGATTCTATGATTTTAAACCCAAATTAAGCCCCTGTGTCATGTACAAGCAGCCCAAGAACCCAAATTTTAGTTAACCACTCCGGTCACTGGTGCTCAACATGGGCTGAATGTTTGGCACAGGACCAGTCCTTATGTCAGTCCTGTGGCCTGGGTCATTCTATGGGTCTGATTCCATGTGGGGGTGGTCCAGAATGGGGAGCAACCTGCACTGTGGTGTGATTCAGTCATGCTACCTGGCCTGCAGGGCTGTACCTGGGACTGGAAATTTGGTGGCCAGGGAGAGAGAGCAGCATTAATTGTTATAGCTCTGGAAACCTCCACAGCCCTCTGGAAGCCACAGAAATTAATGCTGCCTTTTACTCCTTCCACCACCAAATTTCTGGACCTGTAGGAGACCTCAGGGGCTAGATGATTGCAGGCCATTTTTGGCTTACATAAAAAATAAGCAACAGAGGGTATATTAAAGGAACTTCACATCCATAAAACAAATAATCTTAACAATTTCAAGGAGCGTACTATGGCAACTCACACAGATAAAGTCCTTACATCTTATCAAAGATAAGTTATCTGTAATATGCCACCACACATTTGTATGCCCAACACTTTATATGACATATGGTCAGAGATGACTTTAAAGGCTAAAGTGTTGGTCCATTTACCAAAAGGTTTAACAATTTCTCATCTCTCAATTTCTGCAGAATGATCCTTTTTGCTGTGATGAGTGCAATTCTTCTCATTATACATAATGAGTTTTCTTCAGTCTCCCAGGCAGACATTAAAATAAAGGAGAATAATGACTTTTAAAGATACTATAGGTGTGGGAAATGGATTTTCTGAGAAAAAAATGAATTAGGAATTTAGGAAACAAACATTAGGACATTAATTAGGAAATAAAGTGACATAACTCCTAGATGATCTCTGCAATATCCATTACTAAGGAGCTCGGTCTCATACTAAGACTGTTGGCCATGAGTGACTATTTTTTTACAGGCATGACTTTTCTAGTATACTCTAGTGACCAAGTTGAAGGGTTTTGTGTTTTTTTTTAACATTGGCAAAATTGGCCTTTTAAGTGGTTTAATTGCCTTTTTTTACTGTTTTAATGGCATTGCCATTAATACTTGTGGCAGCATATTACGCTTTAATTTCATCACACTGTACATGTGCAGTGGTGTATTTTGCTTTAAATGACTTTGTTATGCAGCAAAGTAAAACACGTCCAATGTATTTTAGTTTGCTAAATAACAAATTGCAGCAGTATATCCAGAGAAGGCAGTGGGGATGGTGCAAGAGGCACTGGAAGCCTAGGCATGTTTGGGGAAGTTCAGGCTTGGTGGGTTTCCAGCACCCTGTGCACTGTCCCTGCCACCTTCTAGGTCACCAGTATACCCAGTCTCTCCTACACTGTCCCAGGGGCAAGCCATCCCATTTCTGGGTGGTCCCAGGCAGCAGAAAGGTGGTGGGGATGTTGCAAGGGGCACTGGAAGCCTGTCAAGCCCAGGCTTCCAGAACCCCATGTACCCTTGGATTGGGCTAGGTGCTGCCTGTGACCTGAGGGAGCACCCACTCATTAGTATGCCACCCAGGCAGTCCTGGGGGGCACTGCCACTGCAGAGGGAAGCACTAGGCCCAACTGAAGCTCTGGGGCTGTGTGATCTGGTGGCAGCCCTGCATCAGGGCCCTCTGCAACTCAGGGGCTGCTCGGCCCTCTGGCAGCTTACCCCCTGGGCATAGGAGACACAGGCAGGCTCCAGGAGAAAAAATAAAAGGATCAGGCCCCTTGCTGCTTTTTTATTTTTTTTTCCCCTTAGTAAATCCTGCTCATGTGAGCTGCCACTAGGTTGCGCAGCCCCTGAGCTGGGGGGAGGGGGGAGGCGGTCCTTGCCTCCATGGTGGCAGCACCCCCTGGGACTGCTCAGCTGGGTGCTAGCAGGTGAGTGCCATGCCAGGGGGCGCTGCCACCATGAATTGAAGCCCCCTCACACCTCAGGGCCCATTGGCAGCTCGGCCCCTAGCTGTGGTAGAGGCAGGCAGACTCCAGGGGAAAAAAACCCTCAAATGATCAGGCCCCTCCCCGGTTTTTTTTGTTCTTATTTTTTTTGCTGGAGGAGTCTGCCCATGGCCAGGGGTGGGAGAGGGGAGAAGTGGGGTGGGCTGCTGGCAAGCCAACACTGTTCTGTAACAGCCAAAAACTTTTCCAAAATGCTGCACTAGACTTACAGGTCATTTGTACATGTGACAGGGGTTTAGTTCTCCCTAAATTGAAACAGTGTGTTTTTAATTGACCCAATTAACTCCCTTCCCCCCCACCCCCATCAATTAAAAACCCACCATTTCAATTTAGAGAGAACTAAACTCCTGTCACATGTACAAATGGCCTATAAGTCTAGTGCAGCATTTTGGAAAAGCTTTTGGCTGTTTTTGAGGAAAAATAACACAACCTCCCAATTGCACTTGAAGTGAGATATACTGCCTTGGATTCTCATGGTTCAATCAACTTGACTTTGGAGGAACTGAAAAGCAAAGAAATACATCAAGCAATATTGGTTAATAAATACTATGTACAATCTTGTTCCTATTGAAGTCAAAAGGAAGTTTTCCATTTCTTCCTTTTGAAGAAAGAAACGAGGTTTTCATACATAGCGCTGAGTTCACTATTCTCTTTCACCTCTGTGGTCATTTTTACTGAAAGAGTAAAATGCTATCATATCAAAATGGGCTGCTATTTTACATGAACTTTACACAGATAGAAATGATATCACAAACACAGCAGACTGAGAAAAGTGATTCCCCCCTATTTAGCACTGGTAAGGCCACAACTGGAGTACTGTATCCAGTTTTGGGCCCCCTACACAGAAATGATGTGGACAAATTGGAAAGAGTCCAACTGAAATGGTCCAAGGGCTGGACAACATGACTTATGAAGAGTGGATAAGGGATGAGTGGGCTTATTTTGTTTGAAGAAGAGATGACGCAGGGTGGCTTTAATAACAGCCTTGAACTACCTGAAGGATGGTTCTGAAGAGGATGGAGCTAGACCGTTCTCAGTGGTGATAAATAACAGGACAAGAAACAATGGCATCAAGTTGCAGCAAGGAAAGTTTAAGTTATGTATCAGGAGAAACTTCCTCACACAGAGGGTACATCTACACATGCAGTTAATGAATCTGAATTTTCTGTACAGAAAATTCAGACTCATTAATGCACTTCCAGGTGCACATCTACATGCTTGCCCCCATCACCGGTAAATTACATCTGACAGGAGCAGCCAAGTCCAGGACTGTCCCTATCCTGTTCTGCCCACCTTCAGCAACCCATGGGAACTCCAGGTTCCCCTGGGTGCTAGGCCTGGGGGCTGGCAGGAGCCACAGAGGCCAATGCCAATCTCTGCCAGACAGGGAGAGCTGTCAGCTGCAGAAGCAGCTGTCCTTCCAGACCTATAGGAATCAGGATGGGTCCCAATCCTCATGTGGTGGGGAGAAAGCTGCCCCTGCAGTCAGCACAGCTCCTCCCACATTGGGGTAGCCAGGCAGCAGCAGGCCTCATGGTGCTTGGGCTGAATGGCAGGAAACTGATCCCAGTCAGTGTCTAAATGTGTGCTACAGCACATTAGCTAACGCACCATTTATTTAGTTCCTGTATGTGTTGGTAATAGCAAATGGTACATTAGATCAATTTAATGTGTAGTAAATCCTGCAATGTGTAGATAGTTATGATCTAATGTGCATTAGATTAGTCTAATGTGTAGTAAAGTGTCCGGTGTAGATACACCCAGAGGGTGGTAAAGTACTGAAACAGATAACCCACAGAGGTTATGGAATCTCCATCCTTAGAGATTTTTAAGACCTGGCTAGACAAAGCCTTGGCTGGGATGCTGTGGTTGGAGATGGTCCTGCTGTAAGCATGGGGTGGAGAAGATGACCTCCTGAGGTCCCTTTCAATCCTAATTGTCTATGATTCTATGATACTATGAGGTAAGGCAGTGAAATCAGACTCATGTTTCCCAAGCTTTTTAATTTGCTTTGCTAAAACAGGACATATTATACAGAATCCTTAATGCTGGTGATTTTATATGAGCCTTAAGCAAAATATCAATGTGAACAGTAAAAGTTAAGGGGTAAATCCTTTTTTTAAGTGTGCAGAAAGGGAAGTGTGGTAAAACAGTGCCCAAGCAGTGATGCCCTCAGACATTGTCTGGGTAGGAGGAATGAAAGCAAAACTCATCAAGAGGAATTGAGAAGTCAGAACTGTAGTAAGTACACATACAATATGGAACCAAGGACACATCCTCAACCCCTAAAATTTTCCTTGAGTGTATTAATGCTTCTGGGCACATCGGCCCACTTAAAATCATAACCTGTTCACTAGAGAGACCATACATCTAGGTTTTGCCCAGGATGGTCCTGGACTTCAAAGGCCAGTTCTGGTTGGTTGGTGAAAATTAAAATGAGAGACCCAGAATCTCAGGGGCATGGGGCACAATCCAGCGAGGAGGTGGAGCAACATGGTGTGCCAGGCAAGCACTGCTGACTTGGGAACGGAGAAGGGAGGGGCAGGCAGTGTCCCAGATATCCAAGATTTCATTATGGTCACCCTACTCTCCATTGTACCAAGCCTGGATCCAGGCAATAGATTCCTGTGCATTCTGTCCCAACCATTCTCCATCCTCAGCCACCCTTATAGAGACCATTGGAATTTAGTTCCAGGCACATAATCAAAATGTGCAATGTTAGAATTGGGTTAGTTTTATATTAAAACTAAGAGGTCGATGTAGGCTAATATCTATATACGAAATTAAAGGATGTACTCCAATTTACTCTTGCTAACCATGTATCTTTGAATAATTTGTCAAAGCTTGACTTCATATTCTTAAGAAAATATATATTTTTAATTGACCATTCCATGATATCTGTATAATTTCTAATAGGGATGAGTGAATCAATTTAGGTAAGATCAACACTTATTAAAAACTTTGCCCCCAAGAGGACTAAAAACAAACACGCAAACCAGGTTTTTAAAAAGAGAGCTTATATGCTCTGGCAAAGTATTAATGGAAAACATATTTTGATCTCTCAGTCTTCATTTTCTAGAATGATTTTCAGAATGTATTGGTGTCATATATAAAATATCTGAAATGTCATGCCTATTTATTTAACACCAAATTAAAAACCTACTATGAGATGCTACTGGCAAAACGTGTATGACCCTCGATGGAACCAGGACTTCTATGATACAGTAATATAAAACCTTATTAATAGTGATTGACCATAAAGGAATAAGAAATGATTGCTTGGCCTAAAATCAAATGTAGGGTGCTATGAGTGCAACATCACACTCCAGATGGCACTGAACAATGCCTGGAGAGAAAGAAGACAGTGTACACTGGTATAGCTGAACATCTCCAGTACCTTCAGCTCTATGAACCACCCCCCACACCCCGCCAGGAACCTGTTATACCAGAGAGGCCCATTGACCTCATCTGGGAGCTCTATCCACCATCATCCAGTTCTCATCGGGTGAGACATGAGACATCTCAATCCAGACTGGAATCAAGCAGGGCTGCCTGCTCAGCTCCATCATTTTCAACCTGGCCATAGAACTGCTCCTGGCCTAAGCCAATAGTCTTGTATTCCTTACCAGTGACCCTAAGCAATTGGAGAAGATGCTCAACATCAGCTCTGAGACAGCCAAGTGGATGAGGCTCCACTTCAATGCCTCCAAATGCACCTCCCTGCACATCAACTGCAGGAAGAAAACCACCATGCAGGGAAAGCAGATGAGGCAATTGAGGGATAGCAAGAGCTACCTTCACCTGAGAATGCCCACTGCTCACTGAGCAAAGCAGATGCCAGAGAAAACCATACACGGGATTGTATAGGATGCCCACAAGCTGGACGTATCTTTGTTGGCCCCCTGGAAGAAGATCAATATAGTGAGCACTATCTTTATCCCATGCATTTCTTTCATCCTGAGAGGCTTGACAGTCCCTAAGACCCCCCCCCCTCAAAAAGGTAGACAATGAGCAAAAGTGGCTACTGAAAAAGTGGTTCTTCCACCACTCCAGGCCAGCAATGAGATCCAGCACATTCCCTGCCAGCAGGGAAATGCCAATTGTGGCGAAATGCCGGGCTAGCGGCTCCGGCACCGCTTAGGGGAGCCGCGGGCTTTGCGGAGTTGTGCGAGCGCGCGGCTTGTGGGGCGGGATTGAGGTAGCTCTTAGCCGCCCTCGAGGTTCACCAAGTTGGCACAAGTAGACGACTTAGAGTAAGTAGTTAGTGTCTCTTAATCTATAGGGTGTCCGTTGGTTCATGAGGTTCCAGAGCCAGCCCTTGCGTTCCAACAGTGGAACAAGTCCAAAGCTAGGTGCGGCTGCCGATTCCTTAAGTCCCAGAACTGGTCAATGGCTCATTGATATGGAATGTTAGTCAAAAAAGTTATTACGGAGTAGATATAGAGTAAAATAAAAAGATTTATTCACTCACCTGGCCTCACCCTCTTACAAGTAAGAGGGGAGGCCGGTTGGAATGAAGTTGCAGTAAATACAAGTATAGCGAGCGTAGGTATGCTGTCTAAGCTACGATGAGAGGCAGTCGAGAAGCGGAGTCTCTGATGTTTCTTCAGTTACAGTATGCTGGATACTAAAGGGGTCTGTTGGTTCACGGGGTTCCAGAGCCAGCAGCTGCCGACTCCGTAGTCCCAGAACTGGTCAACAGCTCATGAATGGGATATTCTATAGGGTGTCCGTTGGTTCACGAGGTTCCAGAGCCAGCCCTTGCGTTCCAACAGTGGAACAAGTCCAAAGCCAGGTGCGGCTGCCGGCTCCCTAAGTCCCAGAACTGGTCAACGGCTCATAATTGGGAAACACAAAGCAATACTGTAACACAGTGAATCGTTGTCAGTTGTCGGATTTCTGAGGCCTTTATCTTCGCTGGGATACGCCCAGGCGGGGAGGCTGAGAACCGGTCTGCGGGGTGATCAGGCCCACAGAGTTTTCCAGTTGTCGTCTCTGCTGCTTCCTGCTTTTTTGCCTCTTTTATAAATGTTTGTTGGACTGCCTCTATGACACTAACTATAGTATACAGATAGGATAATTTTCTTTTACATAATTATTGCTAGGCAGATTTTCTACATAAGTTTCATTTCTGCAGAAATGACACTTCTAGATAAGAAATGAAATTTACAGAATGCGCATGTGTAGCTTAATGCCAGTGGAGAGAAGTACAAAGCGTTCATTTTGATTAACAGTCCACTTCAAGGTTACATAAATGTGAGAGTGCCGCGCGGCAGTTACACAAAAAAAGAGAAAATAATATAAAGTCTTTGCTAAAAACTATAAGACAGTTACATGCCCCCGTGCCGTGGGGCAGTGAAACATTTATGTAGTGGTCTCATTTAAAAACGGGTTGATGGTGAATAGTTCTTCTTCGTTAGGTTCATTAGAAAGTTTGGTATAGACAAAGGCACTTACAGAGTTTATACGATTTTGGATATACTTCATAACACAAGAACAAATACAAAAGAAAATGATAACAGGTACAAATACTAAGAGGAGTGCTGAAAGTAGGTTAGATAGCTAAGATGAAATATTAAAACCTAGTGCATTAAAGACTTGAGAAAGTAGACTGTTGCCAACGCCAGCGATGCCGTTGACACGGGTAGCTATTTTGCGAATACTATTAACCTGTTGGTTAAGTGGAATGGAAACATTTGGAATTGCAATGCAACATAGGTCATTAGATAGGTGTAATAACTAGGAACAGGAAAACAGAGTGTGTCACTAATGATAGACATAGCATGGTGGGCATTAGCTTGTAGCTATAGTTCATTTACGGGAATCTTTAGGCGTGACAGATGGTGTTGTATAGTGGTTACGACAGTGATGCGCAGGGGTAGTGTTAATGGAACGATGAATAGGCTCGCCGACATATCGCGTTAGCAGGGAATACAGCTACTTCTTCGGAGGAGTGGTTTCTACGGAGTCAAGGCGCGTATACAAGATAGGTGATGGAGGTTTTCCGAACGGCTGTCCTATGCGATACACTTGCCTGTAGAGAAAATAAACTGATTAAGGCAGGGTATAAAAGTTATATACAGAATAATAGCTAGTCTTTTATCTCAGAACGACGACTCAGCCAATTATGATGAGCTAATAATGTCTTATTGGGCGTGTCAGTTTTAACGTGATAAGTGTTTGGGTAGGTTCCTGCAGATTGTATTGTTCCTTGGTATAGAAGCTGTTTCTTTTCGTTAGGCCCTGGTATGGCTACCCAGACAAGTTCCTCCGGCTGGAATCGAGGCTCCCACGGTTCTGGTGTTTCTTGCTTTCTGTCAGTCCATAACGACTTGTCTTCATTTAGTTGGATCAGAATTTGTGGTAGGCGGCTCGTCCAATTTGAATATGTGCCGTTTCCTGTTAGACGGAGTTTTTCTTTGAGGATGCCTATGAAACGTTCAACGACGCCATTTGACTGTGGGTGATATGGGATGTGAGTGTGCCAGACGATGTTATAGGTGTTGCAAAAAACTGCTAGGGCCTTTGACGTAAAGGGTGGTCCTCCATCTGATTGGATCTCATTTGGCACTTGCCAGAGGCTCATGGCCTGAAGTAGCGCAGAACAGACGGTTTTAGCGGTGGTTTTCGTAAGCGGGATGCATTGCAATTGTCTGGTGCCTAGATCGACTAGGACTAATGCCTTAGCCTGACGTTTGACTCCAGGGAGTGGTCCCATGATATCAACTTGCCACGTCTTTCCTGGGGAAAAGTACTTTGGGTCATATGCTTGTTTGGCCGATGCGGTAGGCGTAGTCTTGACTTTATTACATATATAGCAGGTTTGACTTTGTGCCTTCCAATCTTTAAGTGTGATGGTAAATGGTGGTGTTTCAGCAGTTACTCGCTTCCATTTGAGATGAGCTTTGTTGGGGCTGATATGGCCCCAGAACTCATGTAGCCATTGCACTAAGTGTTGATTATTGACATCTGTCTTAGTGAGGATGGCTGCTGCAACTTTTTGTGGTCTATTTGCTGTTTTCTTGATGGCCTCTGCACGCTTCTCTGCATCTTGTAACACGGCATCGATGTGGGCATGGACTGGGTCGGTGTCTGGTCGGTGTGAGCGGGTGTGTTGTAACAGAGGTATTGTTTTAAATTGAGGCAATATGGCGAAGATATCATTCCACAAGAGTTTGTTTTCTGTGGCTTGTGCTTGTCCAGTTAATATTTTGTAGATATATTGGGAGTCAACAGCTATTACAGGGACAGGTTCACGGACATTATGAGTGTCTAGGCAGTGTTGGAGGGCTCCTTTGAATGCGAGGAGTTCTTCCAGTTGTGCGTTTGGAGGTGGGGCTGCAGGTTCTACTTCAATGTATTGGCATGGGCTACAGAAGAATCCATGTGCTCCACCATGGGCTGTACTTCCGTCTGACGCTATCCAGGCAGGCAGGATGGTGCCATACATTAGTAGGAGGTTTTGGTGAGGGAGGGAAGGTGTTGAACTTGCTGGCGCTTCTTTCGTCTTCCAGTGGTGGAAGTGAAAATGGAAGACTTGTACTAATTCTTGCCAGGTGGTACTTAAGCCATGAAAAGTTGGGTCTGGTCAGTCAGGAATAAGGAGTGAAAGTAGTGTGATGCCTGATCCGATGAGGGTTCCGGTGGTTGTAGAGATGCTGGGATAGGCAACTGTAGTGAGCTGAGATGCTAGTAAGAGGGTTCCTGTGACTCCATACCGAAGTTGGGACGGTTGCATGGCTTTATAAGTTGAAAATACTAGCTTGTTATCGTTGGTAGTGCCGGTTGCCCAAAGTATTTGACTTGTATGTCCGAGGGCGACAGTTATAGACTCATTGGGGCTGACGCTGTGGAGAACTGTAGTTGAGGTGGCTTCTAAGAGTTCTTGTAACTTATCATAGTCATGAGTGGGGTCCCATATGCTTCGAGTATCAGTTTTAACGCGTAGTTGCTGATGTAGACATGCGATGACTTCTAGTTGACTTGTTGGTACATGCGCTCTGTGCCAGTTCAGCTGGCCTAGAAATTGTTGAATTTCTTTTTTCGTTGGGGTAGTACCTTTGATCCAGGGGATGGTTGGAGTTGTATGCGTTGTTGCTTTGCGAGTGTTATGATCAAATACTTCGCCAAGGAAGGAAATGTGTGGCTTTGCGGTGAGTTGAGATTTTTGCATGTTTACAGTCCATTGATGGGCTTGTAAATGATGTATGAACTTTGCTGTAGTCTGGGTTACTACTTCTGGAGTTCTGCCCATGATAGCAATGTCGTCAATGTAACTCCAGATGCGGACATCCTCAGACGTAGAGAAGGCTTCAAGGGTAGTGTTGATGGCTGCCGTGGCTACTGCTGGTGAATTGCAGTACCCTTGGGGACAGACGTTCCATTTAAACATTTGTCCATTTACACACATGTTAAGTATCCCGACGTCATCGATAATAGGGATAGAGAAGAACATGTTTTTGAGGTCTAAGGTACTTCCAAACCAGGGGGTTGCCTGGTAGGCTATCATTTCACTTAAAGTCTGTGGTAGCGTCTTAAGGCTGGGCTGCGATAAAGGTTCTACTTGCTTGTTGGCACGACGATAGTCAACTATGAGTCGAACTTCGTTAGGGCTTCCGGGTTTTGCAATGCCCCAGGCAGGTGATAGAAACTTAGCATGCGAAATTTTGGAAATACGGCCTGCTTCTTGTAGTTTATTGAGAAGCTTCTGGAGTGACTCTCGAAGATGTGACTTTGTAGGGATGGGCGTGTAGCGCCACGACAGGTGATTGATGACTTTCGGCGTATGGGGTGTGATGCTCGATGTTTTACAGGGTGTAACTGGAAATGCTTGTAAAAGTGTAGGCTTGAGATTAAATTTGAGGATCTCTGAGACACCGAGTAGGTTGACATCTCCTATCGCTGCTACGAACGACTTTCCTGTTGGGTGCTGTACACAACGGCCTAACGTGACACTGGCGACGGAGTTTAGGCCTTGTACGTGGATTCTTTTTTTAAGCGGGGTGTGGGGGGTAGATGGTTGGATGACTGAAATTTGTGCTCCGGTGTCTAGGAGGAACTTAATTGCTATTGCCATCTTGAGGCCTAGAGGGCCTTTATCGGATGAGTTGCTTTTGATGTAAATAGTTGCATAGGGGCGTTGATCATGCAGTTGTTGAGGTTCGCCACCGAGGTTAACTGCCTCGGCGGCTTCTACTCATTTTTTGGCTTTGACTGGCGGTTAGGATCCCATCCTAGTTTGATGGCGAGGGTTAGTTGCTCTCCCTCTGATAACTTTCGGAGAGTCGCTTTATCTAGCCCGGATCGCCCCAATAGGAAGCCGAATCTTGCTCGCTCTAATGGCATTCGAGTAGGTGGTCCTTGAGCTGGTGGTTGTTGGGGCAAATTATGAGCGGAGGGATGATTTGGCTGTTGAATCGAGGGCTGTGTCCATACTGGTTGAGTTGTAAGGGCTGCTGGGGGAAATGGAGAAGACGACTGAGATACAACTCCGGTGGGTGAAAAAGACTGCGGTTCTGCGAGTAGAGCAAATCGTTTTAATGTTTGACTGTAGGGGAGTCTAGTTGGCGTTGTAAATGAAGAACAGTACTGCTAGGCTTGCCAACAGCAGTAATCATTACTAGGCGAGCTGCTTGCCCAAACCCAGCTCCATAAACTTGGTATGCTTCTTCTACTCCCTCTAGGGTAATTGGGACTTTACTAGGATCTGGTAGGTACTTATGTGGCCACTTGTCTATAGTGGTCCTGAAATCTGCGCTGCCAATTTGGTTTTCTCTAGGATCCCATCGCAGGAAAGAGCAGCCTATCATGGCATAAATGAGTGACAAAGCTCTTGGTTGTTCAAGTAGAGTAGAGAGTCCGTCGTGGATTCTATAGGGACAGTTGAGAAGTGCCCCGACAGCTAGGGCAGCCGGTGATAACACTGGTAAGTCTTCTACATCTAGAATTTCGGTATTCAAGCAGATTCCTCCACTCCACTGGGATTGTTGCATTAAATATCGCGCTTCTGTCTTGTCCAGTGTCTCCATAGCATGTACGACTACGAGACGGCCTAACCAGATGGCGGGGGTTTCATCTGGGCCGATTCATGTATCCAAATAGAGTTCTCGTAACTCGCTTCGGTTGCGCGTTCTGAAGACGATGGTTGTACGTTCTGTTTTCATGGTGTCGCGCTTTCCCTTAGTTTTGTTATTTTCTGTATGTCGTTGGTTGCTCTCACCCTCGTTTTCTTCTTTTATACTTTCTTCTCCTTCTCCCCTTTCGCCCTCCTCTTGCTCCCCTTCATCTCTAGAAAATGGAAGTGTGTCATCCTCCTCTTCATCTTCTTCAGTAATAACTTTTCGAGTCCGGGTAGTAACAGGCAAGGCAGCTCTTCGAGTAACAGCTGGTAAGGTAGTTTTTCGGGTGGCAACTGGTAAGACGGCTAATGGCGGAGTTGTCGATGGTAATGGTGGATAAATTGACGATATTAGCGTGGTAGTAGTAGCAGAAGGGTTAAGTTCTGTAGTAACGACAGCGGCTAGTGGTGCGGTGGCGGCTGGCGGTGCGATGGCTGGCGGCGCGGCGACTGCTGGTGGGACGGTGGCTGGCGGAGCGGTGACTGGCAGCGGGACGGCGGCTGGCGGAGCGGCGACTGGCGGCGGGACGGCGGCTGGCGGAGCGATGACTGGCGGCGGGACGGCGGCTGGCGGAGCGATGACTGCGGCTGGCGGGACGGTGGCCGGCAGAGCGGCGACGGCGGCTGGCGGGACGGCGGCCGGTGGAGCGGCGACGGCGGCTGGCGGGACGGTGGCAACTGCTGGCGGAGCGGCGGCTGCTGCTGGCGGAACAATAGCAACGACTGGGGGGTAGAGGAGATTTGCGGCGGTGTTAACTGGACGGTTAGGCTCTGAATACGGAGGTGGTTCCTTATATTTGGTTAGTGTATATTCTGGAGCAGTTGGAGTAGTTGGGGGAAGGCATGGAAGTAACTTCGCTTCCCTTAAGCACTTAGGGCTCCTTTCTGAGTCGGTCAGCATGTTTGATGCCTTTGCGGCTGCTAGCTCTGTGGCATTGCGGCATGCAGTGTGGAGCTGCGACTCTAAGTCTCCTATAGCTCTTACAGCATTTATGAAGTGTCCCAACAAAACTTCTGTCACTTTACTGGGAATTATTTTTGTTTTGTTAAAGAGTCTTTTCTTGGTTCCCCTCTCGGCTTCTAGTTCGCGGTGGCAGCGGACTAGACTATCATAGGCCTTCCCAGTTTCAGGTATTTGCTGGGGGTTAATTTGGCCGGGGGGGTGCTTTCCTATGACATTATGAAGGAGCCCTAGAATAGAGGCTTGTTCTTCACTGGCCGGTGACGCATCTCCTTTAGAAGGGAGAATACCTGCAAGGGCTCCGTTTCCCCCTGCGTTTGTTGGGGAAAATATAACTTTGGGGGCGGCCATTACACACCCCAGAGCAGCAGCAGCTAGTGAGCATGTCCAGATTCTACTTCCTGGTTCGTTCACCCAAATGCGACCAGAGATTTGAGTCTTAGGGTCACTATCGCCTGCCGCATGATAGGCAAGATGATTCCAAAGATCATCAGAGGTTAATGGGGGTGAACGGTGTCCCAGTCGCCAGGGACACATGCAGACTAGCATGGCCTGATCGTCTACTTGGGATCCTGTTCGTGACGCCATGTGGCGAAATGCCGGGCTAG
The DNA here is from genome assembly GCF_052110815.1 of Crocodylus siamensis. Lineage (NCBI taxonomy): Eukaryota > Metazoa > Chordata > Crocodylia > Crocodylidae > Crocodylus > Crocodylus siamensis. The sequence continues at coordinate 102,902,076 of NC_143397.1, forward strand.
CGGCTCCGGCACCGCTTAGGGGAGCCGCGGGCTTTGCGGAGTTGTGCGAGCGCGCGGCTTGTGGGGCGGGATTGAGGTAGCTCTTAGCCACCCTCGAGGTTCGCCGAGTTGGCACAAGTAGACGACTTAGAGTAAGTAGTTAGTGTCTCTTAATCTATAGGGTGTCCGTTGGTTCACGAGGTTCCAGAGCCAGCCCTTGCGTTCCAACAGTGGAACAAGTCCAAAGCTAGGTGCGGCTGCCGACTCCTTAAGTCCCAGAACTGGTCAACGGCTCATTGATATGGAATGTTAGTCATAAAAGTTATTACGGAGTAGATATAGAGTAAAATAAAAAGATTTATTCACTCACCTGGCCTCACCCTCTTACAAGTAAGAGGGGAGGCCGGTTGGAACGAAGTTGCAGTAAATACAAGTATAGCGAGCGTAGGTATGCTGTCTAAGCTACGATGAGAGGCAGTCGAGAAGCGGAGTCTCTGATGTTTCTTCAGTTACAGTATGCTGGATACTAAAGGGGTCTGTTGGTTCACGGGGTTCCAGAGCCAGCAGCTGCCGACTCCGTAGTCCCAGAACTGGTCAACAGCTCATGAATGGGATATTCTATAGGGTGTCCGTTGGTTCACGAGGTTCCAGAGCCAGCCCTTGCGTTCCAACAGTGGAACAAGTCCAAAGCCAGGTGCGGCTGCCGGCTCCCTAAGTCCCAGAACTGGTCAACGGCTCATAATTGGGAAACACAAAGCAATACTGTAACACAGTGAATCGTTGTCAGTTGTCGGATTTCTGAGGCCTTTATCTTCGCTGGGATACGCCCAGGCGGGGAGGCTGAGAACCGGTCTGCGGGGTGATCAGGCCCACAGAGTTTTCCAGTTGTCGTCTCTGCTGCTTCCTGCTTTTTTGCCTCTTTTATAAATGTTTGTTGGACTGCCTCTATGACACTAACTATAGTATACAGATAGGATAATTTTCTTTTACATAATTATTGCTAGGCAGATTTTCTACATAAGTTTCATTTCTGCAGAAATGACACTTCTAGATAAGAAATGAAATTTACAGAATGCGCATGTGTAGCTTAATGCCAGTGGAGAGAAGTACAAAGCGTTCATTTTGATTAACAGTCCACTTCAAGGTTACATAAATGTGAGAGTGCCGCGCGGCAGTTACACAAAAAAAGAGAAAATAATATAAAGTCTTTGCTAAAAACTATAAGACAGTTACACCAATATCCCTCAAATGGGTGACCTCTGCAAGGTCATGGTGGTTACCTGCCTCCCAAATTGCCCAGACAAGATGGTAAGAAACACTGCCACCAGCACCTTGGGGGCAATTGCTTGCATGTGGATCACCAGGCAGATCACCAGCACAGAACTGACCACCTTCTTGAGCAGCTCTCTGGAAGGTGAGTTCAGCCAAGATGAAGAGGACATTGCTGTGGAGTCAAGCCTGCAATGCCATGCACTACCTCAGGAAGCACATTGGCTGTGCCTATACCTGGTCTGAGGAGAAACAGGAGTCTGGAGTCTTGCAGCTCCCAGTTCCCAGCCCCCATCCCCCAATGCCAGCCACATTATTGAAACCATCTGCCTGAGGACCTGGCTAGAGAGGTTCCTAAAAGACGCTATGCAAGCCAAGTATGCTGGTGACCTGAAGACAAAACCCAACAAGGGTAAGGTCTTCAAGCTTACCTTGAAGTGGAACACAAGCAACCACTTCATGCCCAGCAGGATCTTCATGCATTTTGTGGACTGGTGCTTCATCTACCATGCCTGACTCAACCGTCTGCCCCTCAATGGTGCCATCCAGTAAGGGAGCCATGACAAGAAGTGCTGAAGATGCTGCTACAAATCAGAGACCCTCCCCCATGTGCTACGCACCTTCAAACCTCAGACCAGAGCATAGGAGCTCCACCACAATGCTGCACTGTCTCAAAATGTGAGAACTAGCTGTGTCCAGACATCATCATGGCTAATGGGGAGAACAGGTTCATTGTGATGATTGACACCATGCCCTTTGAGAACTTTCAGCAAGTTTTCGTTGAAGCCCATGAGTGGAAGCAGATGAAGTACCAGTCACTGGTGGACACCCTGAGGATCTGGGGATATGAGGTGATTGACAAGGCATTAATTTTCAGGGCACTTGGAGCATGGGACCCTAGCAACAAGACTGTCCTGCATGTGTTGCAAAGCATTCCACCACTATGCCAAACTGATGAGGTGTCTCATGGTGTCTGACATCATCAGATGGTCAAGACACATCTGCTTTGAGCACATCATGGGTGAACACCACTACCTGGACTCCAACACATCACCAGCCAGAATTAACTCAGAGGGGACAGCCTGACCCCTCCGCCCACCTTGAAAATGAATGAAGCTAGTCAGTTTCAGGACTGATAATATTACAACAGCCCTAAAACTGACTAGATCCCTTCATTTTCAAAGACTTTCAGTTCTTCAAATTTTCATGTCACCGAAACAAAAAATTCTGAAATGATTTTGGAGTTACATTAAGCCTTAGCTAATTGGCTTGGAAGGAAGGTTAAGTGAGGGCATGGGTCCATTGTAACTGGGCTAGAGACCACAGATTTTGTGACAAATCACTACAATGCTGGTAGTCATCCTGCAGTTTCCTCTGATGGATGCCCACTTCCCTCAGTTTCATAGTCTCATAGAAGCTAGGGTCAGGAGGAACCTGAACAGATCATCTAGCTTGACCCCCTGCCACAGGCAGGAATAAATGCTGGGTTCACAAGACCTCTTGTCATGGCTCCCATACTGGATGGCACCATTGCATGAGGGTTCAGATGAAAATGTTTTAAAAGTATCATCTTTTGTAACTTCTGTCTGCACTACCTCTGAGCCTATCACTTTTTTTCAGAATGGGAGCAAGAAAAGGTAGCAGAGGAAGTTGGTTTGGGTTTTTTTCAGCACCCACTGGAGAGTGTGGCAGGTCTATTGGATCCTCTTGGGATTTAGGGGCTCTAATTCACCCACTCCACCCTCCAGCTCCTTCTGGGGAAACCCTAGAATAAGCTCCCTCTGCTCCCTTTCTCGCCTCCCATTCCGAAAACAGGGATAGGCAGGGAGGAAGGAGGAGCCATTGCTAGGGGAAACTGACTGCAGCCAGCAGCTAGATTCCCCTTCTTTCAGGAACCAACAGTGAACTTCTGTTTGGTCCCAGGGATAGGTTTAACTCAAAATGTTTCCTGCCAAGCATTCTGAGTTACAGCAGGGAGCTGCACTTTTCTTTCTGTGTCCTTAATGTTCTTCTCTAGAGCTGTCTAGATTCTTGCCTACTGGCTTCTATCCCATCCAGGAGAGCACAAAACAATTGCAGACACTCCCTCTGCTTGAAGAAGGGTGTTTGTATCTGAAAGCTTGCAAAAAATATTTTTTCCAACTATTTGAGTTGGTCTAATAAAATATATTATATTTACCCAAAGAACATTGTTTGCTTATGTCTTTAGACCAACCTGGCTACAACTAACACCCCTGTCTAGATCTGTGTAATTTGCCTGATGCTTAAAGTAAAGACAATCCTTTTAGGAACCCTTAAATGAAGCTGTGCACAGATTCCCTATCATGGGTCCCTCAAAAAAGTGAACTCTGAATCAAGAACACCTACAAAAATGGAGTTTTGAGAGGGTATTGGCAACAAGGGTGTCAACACATGTTGTAGGAGTTAAATGTGTTCAGATACATTGTACTACTCTGAAAAAGTGATTTTCAAGAGCACAATAGCCCACTGTGGTTGAACCTACATGAATGTCCAGCTGGATTAATTATGTTAGCGCAGTGTGACAGTCCCAAATACATTTTCTTATCAATAGCCATGTCACATATGTTGAAAAGAAAAGAAAAGAAAAGAAATACAACATTTGTAAGAGTCTGAAGGAGCTAAATTTGGTTTCTCATGTATCAGTATACCACAATTATCAAATGTAATTGTAAAGTACTGCTTCTCTTTCTTTTACAATAAAGTTTTGGGAATAAAAGTAAAATTTTACCTGGAGGTGAATGAATGTTGAGGTGAATGAATATTATATAATTATAACATTTCTGATTGCATGTTAAGTACTTGTTAACATACATCTGAGAAAGCACCTGATAACATAATTTGCTCTCTATGAAAGCTTATGAATGAGTTAGTGTCTAAGGTGCTACCTTGCCCTGCCTTCTTCATTGTTTAAACATCTAATTTTTAATCCTCACATTGGTAACTTGCCTTGTGTCATAATCGTGAAAGCATTTTTTAATGAGTCCATTTAAAAGTCCTGTTTTTCCTGTACTTCAGACTGTGCATATTGCCTAAAGGCTAGACTTGTCATCGTATCAAGAGTGAAGGCTATTTTTATGCCAATGCTTTAAAATTCTTTTTGTTCAAATTCGAATAATTGAAGTATTTTAAAGTGGTCCAGGAGTTGGGCATTTTTTTCTTGACTGCTAGTAAATTGAAGTCCTAGGTGGACTAAGTTGAGGTCAAATTCAATTAATAGTTTCAGCTAAAAATAATAAAAGGGGGAAAGGGGTTGAAGTTTTGAAAATGTTAGAAAAAGTTGACAAAGGTAAAAAGGAATGACATATTTTATATTGAAATTACTGAACACCTTGTTGTGACATGCTGTGCAATACTTTGAAACGGCATTTTTCATTTAAAATTTGGGAATAGGGTCATGCTAGGAAAAAACAAACAACGTTTTTGGGTCAAACTAATTACTTTCCTTTATTACATATACCCTGTTCCAAAGTCTTCTATTTCTGTCATTACTCCCACCTTCTTTTTTCTTTGGGCTAATAAACTAGGAAGTCTTAGGGCCTTGTTGCATGGGACACTTAGCATACATTTTATTTAGATTACAGTAAGAATCACTGTCCTAAAAGTACAATGTGCTAAAAGTTAGAATGTGTTATATTAATGTACGATAATGTTTACTATGATCCAACATGAACAGGGCTGGAGCCAACTCTGACCTCCCTCCCTTCTGCCCAATGCTGGATACTGAGCCCAGAACTGGGCACCATAATTCACACATTCACTTGTGTGGACATGCAAACCCTATACTCAGGGTCCATACCCTTCCTGCCACATGCCTAGCACTGCCAAGCCTGGGGGCACCTAGCCCTGGCAACCTGAGCCAAACTGGGCTTCTGCCACTGGTAATAGGCAGAGGTAAGCACAGGAGGCCAAGACTAGGAGCAGGTTCTTCTTCTCTTGCTGAATATGTGGGTAAGCTGCTGGCAGTCTCTAACCAACTGAGGTGTGGTGCAGTAAAGTGCAGGGTCAGGGACCAACATTCAGTTGATGTGCATGGGCAACCTTCCACACAGGTTGGGATCCACACAGTAAGAACTCTTCTCCTATGAGCAGCACAAGCCCCACCCCTGTCACTTCCACATGAGTCATATAAACTCTCTGTGACCCCCACCCTCCACCCCTCCAGGCCTTCCAAACTCCCCACTGGTGCTGGCATGTGGTCAGCCAAAGCCCCACCCTGCCATGCAGCCCCATCACACATACCCAATCCCCAGAGCATCAGGAGCAATGATGGGGAGTGGCAGCTGAGTAGGAGCCCACCGGATTCACATTAACCCATTAAGGGCCTGATGCAACCTGCAAATCACCAGCTGAACAGCTCTGTTTTAGGGCATTTTTGGCCCTAGAGATGGATGGTTTATATTTGCAATTCTCGTAGTACATTTTCCAATCAAGCATATCAAAAGCATAAAGAATCTTGAAAGAAAACCCTTAAGGATGGGTATTTTTCTAAGGACTGAAATCCCAATAAATAAAATATTTGCAGTGCTGTTGCATGGGAAAGTACCTTTTTGTTAGTAAGGGGTGTACTTGGTAGCCCAACAACGGCTACCAAGTACACCCCCGAAACATGGAAGATGCTGAATTTTAGTCAATTTTGGATTTTAAACTTCATTGCAGAATAACAAGGATTTTTTTTTTACCTCCCTGCCTGTCATCTGACACCTCCAGGGAAGGAATTCTACCTGATCTACACATCAAAGAGCTACTCAACACAGCTCACAAAGACATTCTCATGAACCCAGAGGGATAGCTTTGCATCTTCAGCTCCTTCTGTGCAAAAATGAAGTTTATTTCCTACCTATGGGGACTTTTTACCATCTTATACCATCTACACTTTTTCCGGAGCCTGACGAAGGGACTTCTATCCCAAAAGCTTGCAGAAAAGGACAGTTTTCTTGCCATTTTCCAGTTGGTCTAATAAAATGTATCATTTTGGAACGAAGAGTTCTAGTTTTTTGTATGTCTTTTTGCTAGTAATGCCTTGCTAATAATAACAATAACAATGATATAATGAATGTATCTTATTTACATAGGATGCATCCTCATTTAGAAGTAACAAAGTGATCCTTTTAGAGTTTGAATCCCTCCCATCCTCTTAAAGGGAGGGCATTGCACAGCATGTCACAACAAAGGTGTTCAGTAGTTTCAATATAAAATATGTCATTCCTTTTTAACTTTGTCAACTTTTTCTAACATTTTCAAAACTTCAACCCCTTTCCCCCTTTTATTATTTTTAGCTGAAACTCTTAGAGGTCAGTGGAAAAAAAATCTGGATTAACATTAATTGGAACTGAAAAAGATATTTTGAGAGAGAAGCAAACAGCAGGGATGTTAAGTTCCTGATTCAAAGACTATTTCTGTTTTAAGTAGGAAACATGCCATAGACTTCCATGTGATTTGGATCATACTCTAACCTAACAAAAAATGTTCATGCTTTCTCTAAAGATGTGGATGATGAAAACTTGATATATTTTCTTTTACAATATCACAAATAATATAATCAGTGAAAATGTTATACTAGCAATTGTTTAAATTGCTCTTTAAAGGAATTATAGTAAAAAATTGTCAGGTTACCAGGTTGTAGCCATATTGGTCTAGAGGAAAAGGCAATCAGGACTCGTACTGGAGATGATATCTTTTATTAGACCAACAAGATAGTTGCGAAAAAAAAATCTTTAATTGCAAGTTTTCAGCCATATATACCCTTCATCAGGCATCGGAGAAAAGATTGTAAAAGTTCTCCTGGGTAGAAATGAAAGTTCATATTTCATAGGATTTTACAGAGGAGTCAATAGCTGGAAAACTGCTCTGGGCAGTCAGTTCATAGCTGATATGGAGCCTCTCACCTCCTGTGTGATGATGCAAATTACCTTGAAACAAAGGCAGGAGCAGGATCTCAGGTTTCAGGTGGTCACTATTGCTTCCTGCTTGGGAAAATATGAAGATTATTTTCATATTTTCCCAAGCAGGAAGCAGTATGCCTACCTGAAATACCCCATATATGCTCTTAAGGCAGAAACTAGAGGACCTGAGAAGTTAGAAAAGAAGGGCACACCCTCCCATGGCACTGGTGATTGCCTCTACCATCCAGCAAGGAAAAAAATCCCACAGAGATTAGGATAGAAAGGAAAAAATTTCCCCCAGAACAGCTGAAAATTATAGACAAATTCCTGGAGCTATTAGAGAAGGATACAGTAATTAGCTGGTTAAATAAGTCCCATAAAATGACAGGGGATGCTGGGGGATTTACTTTGGGATACATAGTAAATATTACTTGCGAGCAGAATTATTATGTATAAATGTGGAATTAGTTCTTGGCATATACAGGAAAGAACTGAGACAGTTCACAGGGAGGTCAATAGGGAAATGTTGTGAGTACTCTTTCCTGAGGTTAATTCCTTTGTTTTATTTAACTAAGGAAACAAGCAGTGGGACAATGACCAGACACATACGTATCTAGGAAAAATGTTATATATGTAGCCCAGGTGTACACGGGTATGCACTTCCTTCTCCAGTTGAAGGGGATTCTTAACTGGTAGGTGTGCTGTGGATGAAACTGCAGACTACTTACAGTTTCTCCCTGTCCCAAAGGAGCCAAGCCAGGACTATTTGGAACTTAACTATATACAAACATATTATTATTTACATAAGTGGGTAAAATGTAAACATAAATATAAAATATGTACACATATAAGTATATATTCAGATACATAACTATAAATGTTAGTCTTTATAATGGGTTACTACCACTGGGGTTTCAGGTAAGTGACAGGTAAACACAGGTAAGTAATAGCAAAGGGTCCCAGTGGATCCCCCAGGCAGGGTTATAGACTCTATTAAACTACCAATTCACAAATATAGAAGTATACACAAAATATAAAGCTTACTATTACAAAATGTAAGGCACTCTCTCACAAAATATAAGACACCTTAGCCTTAGAATAAACTCTTTAAGCCCTCCCACAGGCTGATCCTGGGGCATTGGCTGTTCTCCAGCAACCAGTAAGGCAAGAGCGGGGCAGGGATTCCCTCGCCCTTGGAGCCCTGGCAGGGATGCCACCCAAAATAGCCCACCCAGGAGGGCGTGCCTGGGGTGTTCCCTCCCCTGTGAAAGAGACCCTTTTCCCCAGGTAACTCATGACTCTGGGTCTGGGTGGGTGGTTCTTGTCCCCTCGGCCAAGATGCTTCCTCCCACACAGAGCCTCCAGGACCACTGGCTCCCTCAGGGCCACCACCCACTGGAGGTCCTGGGCACCACTGCATGCACTGGCAGGCTCAACCTTCTGTTATGGGTTGGAGGTCCAGGCTACCTTGTGCAGCACTGGGGCTTGGTCCACTCCCAGAAGTGCTGTGCAGCATTATTTGCACTGAGTTGCTAGCACCGTGCCAGCAGCTGCAGACCTGAGCCTCCTCAAGTGGCTCCAAGGGTCTTAGGTCATTGGGGACCCACTGTGCATTGAAGCCTGCACCAAGCCTTGGTTGCTTACCAGGGGTTGGAGGCCTGAGTCACGTCAAGAGGCTCTCAAGGCCTCAGACCCACTGTGCACCATCCATGCACCAAAAAAGCCTTGCTGTTGCCAAGGGGATAAGGAACTGAGCTACCTAGTGCAGCTCCCAGGGTCCCGGCCCACGGTGTGCACTGCTTGTGTACCAGAAGCCTGACCTCAAGCCTGGGGTTGGGACCCAAGCTGCCTCAAATGGCTCCCACAGTCTGTGCCCCATGCACTGTGCTGTGCGCTGGCTGGGGCTGGAGCATCAGACTGATGTGGGGAGTCTTTGGGGCTCTTCTGGGTGCTGGCTCTGCCCACTGGGAAGCTTTTCCCAGCTCTTCTTCTGCTCCACTCTCTCTTCTGTCCTCCAATATGTCTGCTGTGTGCTGGGCACACTGTTTCTTTTATATCTTTCAGAGGCGCCATCCACAGATTACAAATGGACCAATCAGATTGAAGCGAAGTGCAGTCTTCAACCGGGTCTGGGGCTCTTTGCTTTGCCCTGGATAGGGGCGGGGCAAGCCCCTCCAACCATTTACCTGATTGGTGTGCATGTTCCACCAATCACAATGAAGATTCTCTGAGCCTGGATGTGCTGGGGTGTTATCAGGAAGTCTGCCACATATAGAATGGCAGATGCCCATATATGGGCACTAATGTACTTCTAGGAAAGAACCTGATCATATCAAAAGTGACTACAGGGCTCTGGGTGCAAGGGTGAAAGGGGGATGTGACTCAGGTGGTGTTCTCTTCAATTAGTCTAGTTAAGGAAAAGGGTCCAGTCAGGATCAGGTGCATCCTGCAGATCAATACTTGGCTGTGCAGGTGGTGTTGCCAGCAGGGCTTTGGTTTCTTCAACCATGGAATGTTGGTCCAAAAAGGATTTCTGGGAAGAGATAGGAGCCACCTGAGGAAGAGAGGGAAGAACATCTTCACAGACAGGCTTGCTAGCCTAGTGAGGAAGGATTTAAACCAGGTTCACTGGGGGATGAAAACCAAAGTTCTGAGGTAAGTGGGATAGTGGGTGACCTGGAGGAAGAGCAAGCAGGAGGGGGCAATAGGGAAGGTGTTCTCATACTTCCAGAGAAATCAGGGAAATTGACTAGTTACCTTAGGTGCTTGTACACGAATGTATGGAGCCTCGAAAACAAGCAGGAAGAACTGGAAGTCCTTGCATAGTCATGGAGCTATGACATGGTTGGAATAACAGACTTGGTGGGATAGCTCACATGATTGGACCACTGTTATGGATGGGTACAAACTGTTCAGGAAGGACAGGCAGGGAAGAAGTGGCACTTTATGTAAAACAGCCATATGATTGCTCAAAGCTGAAGTGTGAAACTGGAGATAGGCCTTCTGATAGTCTCTGGGTTAGGGTCAGAGGGGAGAGAAACAAGGGTGATGTCATGGGGGGTCTGCTAGAGACGACCAGATCAGGAGGAAGTGGTGGATGAGGCTTTCTTCAAACAGCTAGAGGAAGTTTCCTGATCACAAGCCCTAGTTCTTGTGGGTGATTTCAAACATCCTGACGTATGCTGGGAGGGCAATAGAGCAGTGGACAGGCAATCCAGGAAGTTTTTGGAGAGTGTTGGGGACAACTTGCTGCAAGTACTGGAGTAGCCAGCTAGAGGCCATGCTCTTCTTGACCTGCTGTCCACAAACAAGGAAGTATTCATGGGAAATGTAGTAGTCAATGGCAGCTTGGGCAGCAGTGACCACAAGATGATTGAGTTCAGGAACCTGAGGAAAGGAAGGAAGGACAGCAGAAGAGTAAGGACCCTAAACTTCAGAAAAGCAGACTTCGACTCACTCAGGGAACTCGTGGGCACATGGGAAACCAGTCTGAGGGGGAAAGGAGTTCAGGTGAGCTGGCTGTACTTTAAAGAAGCCCAACAGAGTGCAGGATCAAACCATCCTGATTAGCTTGGCTTAGCAGAAAAGTCTTCAGTAAAATTAAATCACACAAATGAAAATTTAAATCACACAAATGAAGCTTATAATAAGAAATGGAAACTTGGACAAACAACTAGGGAGGAGTATAAAAGCAGTGCTTGGGAATGCAGAGATGAAGTCAGGAAGGCCAAAATGCAATTGGGCTTCCAGCTAACAAGGATGTGAAGGGTAACAAGAAGGGTTTCTAGAAATATGTCAGTAGCAAGAGGAGGATCAGTGAAAGTGTGGGGCCCTTACTGAATGGGGGAGGCAAACTTGTGACAGAGGATGCAGAAAAGGGTAAAGTGCTCACTGCCTTTTTTCACGTCAGTCTTCACAGGCAAGGTCTGCACCCAGACTACTGCACCTGGCAGCACAGATTGGGGAGGAGGAGAGCAACTGTCTGTGGTGAAAAAATACATTAGGGACTGTTTAGAAAACTGGACATATACAAGTCCATAGGGCCAGATGGGATGCACCAAGGGTGATGGGGGAGTTAACTGATGTAATTGCAAAACCACTGGCCATAATCTTTGAAAACTCATGGTGATCAGGAGAGGTCCCAGATGACTGGAAAAGGGCAATAATAGTGCCCATATTTTAAAAAGGGAAGAAAGAGGATCCAGCGAACTACAGACGAGTCAGACTCACCTCAGTCTCTGGAAAAAAATAATGGAGCAGATCCTCAAGAAATCCATTTCTAAGCACTTGGAGAAGGAGGTGAATAGGAACAGTCAGCATGGATTCACCAAGGGCAAATCATACCTGACCAACATGATTGCCTTCTATGATGAGTTGCCTGGCTCTGTGGATGTGGGGAGACCAGTGAATGTGCTGTAACTTGATTTTAGCAAGGCTTTTGATACAGTCTCCCTCATCATTCTTGCAGTCTAGCTAAGGAAATATGGGCTGGATGAATGGACTGTAAGAAGTATAGCAAAATTAGCTTCAGCATTACGTTCAGAGATTAGTAATCAGTGGCTTGATGTCTAGTTGGCAGCTGGTATCAAGTGGAGTGCCCCAGGTGTCAGTTCTGTGGCTGGTTCTATTCAATGGCTTCATTAACGACCTGGAAGATGGCATATAGTGGACCCTCAGCAAGTTTTCAGATGACACCAAGCTGTGGGGAGTAGTAGATATGCTGGAGGATAGGGCTAGGATTCAGAGTGACTTAGACATATTGGAGGACTGAGCCAAAAGGAATCTCATGAGGTTCAACAAGGACAAGTCCAGAGTCCTGCACTTAGGATGGAACAATCCTGTGCACCAGTACAGGCTGGGGGCTGATTGGCTGGACAGCAGCTCTGCAGAAAAGACCTGGGGGTTACAGTGAATAGTAAGCTGAATATGAGCCAACAGTGTGCCCTTGTTGCAAAGAAGGATGACAGCATACTGGGCTACATTGGTAGGAGTGCTGCCAGCAGGTCAAGTGAAGTGATTATTCCCCTCTATTCAGCACTGGTGAGGCCACATCTTGAGTACTGTGTTCAGGTTTGGGCCCTGCACTACAGAAAGAATATGGACAAATTGGAGAGAGTCCAGAAGAGGGCAACAAAAATGGTTTGGGGGATGGGGCACATGACTTATGAGGGGAGACTGAGGGAACTGGGATTATTTAATCTATAGAAGAGAAGACTGAGAAGGAATTTAATAGCAGCCTTCAACTACCTGAAGTAGGGTTCAACAGAGAATGGAGCTAGACTGGTCTGAGTGGTGGCAGATGACAAGGAACAATGGTTCCAAGTTGCGGCAAAGGAAGTTTAGGTTAGATATTTGGAAGAATTTTATCACAAGCAGGGTAATAAAACACTAGAACAGGTTACCCAGAAATGTTGTCTCCAACCTTGGAGGTTTTTAAGACACAAATAGACAAAGCCTTGCCTGGGACTATTTAACTGGGGATGGTCCTGATTTGAGCAGGAGTTGGACTAGATGACCTCCTGAGGCTCCTTACAACCCTAATTTTCTATGATACTATGATTCTACAGGGTTACTCTTTGATAGGGCTGAATTCAAGGGATCTCAAGTCACTGATTTGACCACAACACTGAGGGTTATTCCAGGGGAAGGAGCTGCCAACAGGGCCTCAGTAAAGATTATGAAATTCAGAGAAAAGCATTCTCTGGAACTGGAGGGAAGAGGAGAGAAGAAGTTGCTGTGGTTACATTACAAAGGTCCAGGCCAAAGGAAAAGTGTTCCTGAGAGAGGAAGACTCAGGGAACAAGCAAAAAGAAAGCCTAATCCATGGAAAGCCAAGTTGTGATGGAGGCTAATTAAGTGTGAAAAAAGAATATTGATGGAGTCTCAGACATAGAATTGGTGAGGTCCTTAACTCCTCATAAAGTTCAAACACAGTTGGCATGCCTTCAACTCCCCAAAAGGCAGCACTGCCATAGTTGTGCCCAGCATACTGAATGTCATTCCTATTTTTAGCACCCATAAAATATGATTCCTGGGGATGACCAGTAGCAGCTATACCATTTAAAGCCAGTGATGATTTGCAGATGCCTACACAAAATATGCTTATAGATACAAGTACATCATACTCAATTGTAAGTTTAGAAAACAAGCCCTTTTCAGTCCAGGAAACAGAAGGAATAAAGACCTCTGAGGGATTTAATGGGATGGAAATGGTAGTAAAGTTTTCCAAGCACAAAATGTTCAGAATAGGCCTATACTGGACAGATGGATCTTTTGCAATGATGTCATTGGGAGAAACCCAGTGCCATTGGTGTTGATACCTTAAAGAAATTAAATGGAATTGTAGATTTGCCAAGGGGGCTACTCATATCCCATGGGGCTATTCATGGGCCTGACTGGATTTTCCTGGGGCTTTATTGAGGAATGCCAAAAGGGCAGTTCCTCTATAAAAGTTGTTATGGAAAAATATCCCATGGGAATGGGGAATGGAACAGAGTGAGGCAGTCAAAACCCTAAAGAAAAGTCTAGGGCAGGATCTAGTGATGACCTACCCCCACTTGGGAAAATAAGATGCTTTACAGGTAGCCACAACTGCTACAGAGACTGGAGCAGTGCTAAGCCTGAATCATAGTACTGGAATATACCTCTAGAATGTTGATCCTAGTGCAGCAAAAGTTTACTGCCTGGAAGAAGGTGCTAGCCTTAGTGTGGGCTATGCAGTTTTGGGACTACTTAGTGGGTCTCTCCCCTATGACCTTGAAAACCATCGCTGTCTTAGGGCAATATCTTTAGGGTAAGGAACTTCAAAGCAGCCAGGGGCTGATTATTGGTCCCAGCCCCCACACTGGACAAGAGGCAGAGGCAGAACTGGCTCGGCTCTGTTCAGAGAGGGCTGGAATCATATGAAGCATTCCTCTGTGACTGCTCAGAACAAGTTCTAACTTTTAATACAGTACCATAATGCTGATTGTCATCCCTCCTCACCCCAATGCACTAGAATCTTGAACTCATGTTATCTGTGAAGCAGCCCAACAATAGAAGAACACGTTATATGATATGATCTAGGGATACTCCCCCCACAAACAAATCTTAACTTTCCTATGACATAATCAAATTTAGCATGTGTTTCACTGCTTACATGCACAGATGATCACATTTTAAGTTCAGTTAAGGTGTCCCAAGTGTAACATGCAATGTGGCCCTTACTTGCCAGCTTCTCAGCAACTCATTTTATTGGAGAAAGACCATATCCAATTTAATTAAATTCAGAGTAATTTTAAATCACCTTTCAATTTAAAAATAACAACATGAGAAAAAGTAAGTAGGGAAAAACAGAGCAGCTTAAGAGAACTTCTGATCTTTTTAGAAGACACATGATAGATGAATGGATTTTTTAAAAATCCCCAAATATACAAAACTGAATAATATTGGTATTTCTTCAGATAATAAAATATATATTTAAAAGTAGTAATAATTTCAAATCCCCATTAACCCAACAAGAGGTGTATCAGTTAATTAAGGTAGAACTATTGAAATAATATGGGCATGTGTACATGAAATGGGGGCCCTAAATTGAAATGGTGGGTTTTAAAAAACACCGCTTTAATTTAGGGTTGATTAAACCCCTGTGTCATGCACATACTTTACCATATAGACCATGTGTAGACGAAATGAGAGGCGTGTGTACACGGCATTTTAAAGCAGGGGCTAAATGCTTTTGCACTGCTTTTATGGTGTTAGTGTTTGCGGGCCTCAGTGGCATATTGCACATTATTTTCAGCTGCTGTAGGAAATTTGGTGGCATAATGCACCTTAAATGACTTGGGGCACAGCAAACTAAAACTCCTTCGAGGAGTTTTAGTTTGCTGCCTCTATAGCTGCGGAGCGAAGCACCAGGCTCCGTGGAGCTCCAGGACTCTGCAGGAAGCCCTGCAGGCAGCCTGGCAGCAGCCTGGGAAAGCAGGCTCTGCCCAAGAAAAGTGGCAAACCTGATCTTTTTTTTCCCCAGAAGCTGCCTACCTGCCTGAGCTGCATGGGGGCCCGGTGCTTCCCTCCATGACTGTGGTGCCCTGCAGTACTGCCCGAGCCAGGTGCTTGTGCATGGGTGCTGCCTGGGGGGTGTGCTGCCACTGCCAGATAGGAAAGCACCAGTCCCCCCACTCCCCGCAGGGACCGCTCCACCCACCAGTGGCTCACCTTCCCCTTCCTTCCAGAGGGGCAGGTGGAAAACTGAGCAAAAAAAAAAGTTTTGTTAAGTGGTATGCATTTCAAACAACACTTACTCTATTCATTAATTTGTACCTAGATTATTCACATGTCTCTTTGCTTAGTCTGCTAACCAAGAACCCTGATCAGCAGGACAGTAAATTCTTACTTCGTGCCATGGCAGATTCATTGACCACATGAGTGATTGTATCCGACTGTAACAGGATGTCAGAGGGCTAGTGTTACTTTAAGAGAGTGCTCCAGGCTAAGGTAGTTGTGAGGGGCTGCAGCAGACAAACACAGACTGGCTGTTAAGTAAAGGAGAAACTCTTCTGCTTGGCTGCAGGGCCACATGACATGAAGGGGAGGGGCTTTGAGGCATATAAACCCAGGGCCTGGGCCAGAAAGGGCAGTCTGACCCTGCATGTTGCAGAGAGAAGAGCTCCTGGGGAATCTGGCTGTAGGGTACAGGCCCATGAACACCAAACTACCCCTGAGACCAAGACTGCTAAGGGGAAAGCGCAGCTTGCGGTGAAGAGGAACTTTTGAATTTGTGTGGGAAGCAGTTTTCTTATATTTCTGTTATGCTTAAGTTTAAGATCAGAGAGCTGGGTTGTGGATACAGTGATGGTGTGGAGGCCACAAGGTCACTTAAGAAGCATCTAGTGTAGAGCTCCCTTGCTGGAGTCAGAGACCCTGGGCAGAGTAGCACACAAGCTGCTAAGCCAGGGTCAGGGATCTCAGGGACTGCCACAAGAGACCAGGGCCAAGGGCCCAGAGCCCAAGAGGCCGAGACCAGGGACTCCACCCTCCAAATACTGATTGACACATACGAGGCATGGCCATAGCTATGTACAAGGATGGAGGTCATGATTATAGCCCCTTAATGCACAACTGGGGCTGTCTTAAAGGAGAAACCCACCCTGTAGAATTTGGTTCGGAGTAGCCCCAAAGATTGCACACAGAGGAAAGGCACCCAGAAAGAGGCTACCATGGCCTCTGGAGGCAGCATCTCTAGATTAAAAAAACCTTAATACCAAGTCATGGAAGATGGGAGATAGGGAGGTAAGGGAGGGCAAATGTGTCTGGCCACTAGGGAGCATCAGACACCAGGCAGATTGCTTGAGCATGTCACATTCAAGCAGTTCGCTTGAGCATTACAAGCTATAAAGCTAAGAAAGTAATTGTATGTCTGTCAGTCACCTTTAGATTGCCAAGAAGAAAAAGATCATATTTGAAAAAGATAGATTTTTAAAAGAAGAAAAAGATCTTTTCATCTATGAGAGACAGTGGAAATTGAAGCTTATGATGTACATGGTTTGCAATGTCTCATGTGACTGAACAGTCCAATCTGAGGGTTTTTTTCCTGCACTTGAGAATTTCCACAGGAATGCTATCTTTTCCAGGAGCCTTGCCACTTGATAATGAATCAATGGCCTTGCTTAGCTCTTCTACAGTGTGCTCCATATCTAACTCTGGTATGACTTGTAGAGTTGGTATTTTGTCCTGTGATGCACTGGTGAAGTTTCTTTCTTGTGAGTATAGCTCTGAGTAGTATCAGTACAATGTAATATTTACTTACTTCTATCTGTAATGGCTTCACCACTGCATGGTATGAGGGGGCAACCTTGTTGACAGTAGAGCCTAGAGCTTCCTTCAGACCATCATACATGACTTTTAGGTTTCCTGTGTCTGAGGCTATCTGTATCTCTTCACAGAGGTTAGTCCAGTATTGATTTGCACATCATCTGATTACACTTCATACCTCATTCTTTGAATGTCTAAGTCTCGCTTTGGTATTTACTGTTAGCTTGTTGTTGTGCTCCAGATAGGCTGTGTTCTTGATGCTGAGGAGAGGCAATAGTTCTTCTATATTTTCTTTGCACCAGTCCTTATTGGATGGTCTCCTTTCCCCAAATGTAACTTTAGCTGTTTCATACATTTCAATTTTTAAACCTTCCCAAATTTATTTTGCCTTCTCTTGTAGTGACTTCCCAAACATGCTGAGTTTGAAAGTCTTCACAAACTCTTGGTACTTCCTCTGGTTCTTGGTGTTAGTGGTATTGACTTTGGGCTTGCTCCTAGGTTTTGCTCTATGTAGTTTCTTAGCTATAATTTTCACTTTGCTAATGGTCAGGGAATGGTTGGTGTCATAATCGGCACTGTGGAATGTGCAGGTCTTCTGCACTGAAGGTAGGTTTTTCTTCCTAACAATAACAAGATCTAATAGGTGACTATGGATGTCACCGTGACACTTTGCAATGATTTTTTCCAGCAAAATATGAATTGGTAATGCATAGTTGGTTTTGGGCCCAGAATTCAAGAAGTTGTTGGCTGTTTACATTCATCTTGCCAATGCCAAAATGGCCTAGCCAATTTCACCATGAGTTGTTGTTTGCACTGACTCTTGTACTGAAGTCTCTGAGGAGGAATAACAACTTGGTTGATGGTGTTCCTTCGATGATTTGGTGCAAAGTGTCATAAAAGTTATCTTTCTTCTCAGGGTTGGAGTTGAGCGTTGGTGCATAAGCACTGATGATGTTCACAGAACCAATGACTGCCTGAAGTCTAAGTGAAATGATGTGCTCTGACTTCCCAATGGGTGTTTCTATAAGCTTTACCAGCTTGTTACTCACAGTGAAACTAATGCCACACAGACTATTTTCTTCAGCACTTTTACGTTGCCAAAAGAAGGTATAATTGGTCTCTTGGATAGAACCAGTATCTGCAAGTCTTGTTTCCTGGAGTGTTGCAGTGTAAATGTTGAATTTGTACAGCTCAGTCAATGAAAACTGATTTCCATATGCTGCTCGTGTACTGTAGGTTGTCATTTATCAAGCCGGGATGCACAGTCCTAATGTTCTAGCTTCCAAGTCAGAAAGTTCTTGGTTCTTTGTTTTTGCCAGGTGTTGCTGGTAGGTGTTGTAGGGCTTTGACCCGTTCTTGACTGGTGCCTTGGTCCCCAGCAATGTCAGGTTGAGATCTGGATTCCGCACCACTGATGTAGTTTGGTTGCTGCTCTTACTTTCCTGCCAAATCTTAGATGTTTTATTTTTTCTTTGGAGACAGTTCCTGATAGGTGGCCTGTGGGATCTTACACCTGGGTTTCTTTGTGGGGCTCCAACCTCCCCTTTACCCCACCCTTACCACATCCATGGCCAAGGCGGAATCTTCTCTCTACAGGTCCTACTCTTGCCTGATTCCACCTCATCTGCACCACCCACTTCCAAGGGTTAGTAACCTTCTGGCTGTCAGTTTTTCAGAGGCTGTTCTTTGTCTATGGACTCTGGCATTGACAACTAAACATACCCCAGTCTTGCGTTAACTGTAACTTAGGAATACAAATGAACATAAGAGGTCAGCATCTGCTGATGGGTCCCTGGGATCTCACCTCCTGGGTCCTTCATCCCACTTGAGAATCCTCAGCTCCCTTCCTCCTAATAGATGTTGGGGGGGGCAGCAGCCCCCTGCTGGGCCTCTGCTAGATCTCTTGGGGGAGCCTCCTTTGGGTCCTCACCCCTTGCCACCTTAGCCCCATCTAACCTGAGGCTGGGCTGTCTTGGTCCCATCAGCTGGTCTCTCCTTCCACGTGCTCCATGTTTTCCCCAGTTTGTCCCACTGTGGAGGCTCCTGGTTGAGCTGGAGTCTCTCCTGCACTGAACTCTGTGGTACTCTGTGACCCCCTACCTGCTGCACCACCCAGGAGTGTCAGTGGTCCCTCAGTGCTGCTCTCTGCCATGTGTCCTGGGTCTCCTCTTGCAGCCCCAGCTGCTTGTGCGGGTATCCTGGCAGGCCGCTTCTCCCCAGTGGTGCTCCCTGGTGTCCCTCTGCACTCGGGGCTTGGTTTCCCCAGTTTTCCTGCCAGCGTCTCTCCACTGGTGTTCAACTCTTCCCCTTCATTCCTGGGGCTTGTATTCCCCGGGTTCCTGCCAGTGTCTCCCCACCAGTGCTCAGCTCTAGACAGGCTGGTTTTCATACATAAAAAGCATAAAGACAAACTATGACTGACTCCTGAGTAGGTGCATAAAAAGAGGTTGAGGGGGAAAAAAAATTCTCCTTTTCTATGAACTAGCCACAACAGTCCTTATCTACAACCCCCTAAGATGTACACTGCCTTCAAAGTGGTAGAAACTGGAAAGAAAGAAATGAACAGACAACCAAGGCTCAACTTTGCTGTGGTGTAGTGGCTGGTACATTCCCCCTATCTCTTAGAACATCCTGGGTGCATTTACATGTGCAGCTTGCTGCACATTAGACTAATCTAGTGCTCTGTGCTCCACCAATGCTGACACATGCTGGTTGCTACAACCGTGTGGACCCTAGCTCCACCTCCTGGAACTCCTTCTAGGCAAATCCTGCCTCTCAGACACTGTGCCCTATGCCAGAGGGTATGTGCTACCTGGCATTGGCACTTGGAGCCACGGCCTGACCCCCCCCAAGGCCTCTGCCAGCCTGAGCCTGCAGGGCTGCCAGAGGCTCCAGACTAAGAGGCCCCTGCCACCCTGAGCCTGCTTCTCAGGCAATGTGCCTCATGTCAGCAGGCATGTGCTACCTGATACCAGCACCCAGAGCCCTGGCCTGACCACCTGAGGCCCCTATCAGTTGCTCCAACAGTGGAGACATCAGCCTGGGGGCCAAACTAGACCAAACAGGAGATGATGGACCTCGTCACATTTGGGGTGACATAGAAGTCCAGCGCCCATTTCCCTGGGCAACAGTGACTAAAACCCATATCTATGTGGCCATTGCAGAGCGCCTGCAGGAGTAAAGCCCCCAGCACTCTGGTCAGTAGTTCCATGTCATGGTGAAGTCCTGCAAGTACAGTGGGTCCATGTCAGGGACTACAACTCATTGTTTGGGGCTGTGCATAGGTCCATGCCATTCTGGCACCAGCTGGATTGCATCCATGGCAAGAACCAACACATGTTTTCTAGCATAGGCAGGCTGCCAGAGACTTCACCAGAACTCAGTAAGCAGGTAGACTCAGCATGGTAGAGCCCATCAGGTATCCAGCATCAGCTCCCAGTGCACTCCCCACCCTCAGCCTCATCTAGCAGCTTGGGCAGCCCAGGCCACCATGTGCTCTGGCTATTCTAGCAGTGGACCAGCAACATGAAGGACAGGTCAAGCAGTGAACTGACCACCTCCAGCTCCTCCATGGAGTGAGTCACTGCCCAGGCAGCCAAGTTCTGTGCCTTGGCACCCAGGACACCATCTGTAGTTGGACCATGTCTCCATAGCTGGGCATGGAGTCTGAGTGCCAAAGAGCACCTGCCATGCCCACCTGGTAAGCCTCTTATAGGGAGTAGAGCAGGGGAGGAGGGGGCACTGTGGCCACTTGTGCCCATGCCAGATCACCTGCCTGCTCAGGGACTGAACGCCTGGAGCCAGGGGCCCCACACAGGGAGGGTGAGGGGGCTCTCCCCTCTCCCCACCCTGCCATGGCAAACCTCCCCTCCTGCCATCCAAATTCCCAACATCACACCACAACATGCAGGGAGGATGGAAGAAGTTCAGGGCTTTATTGAGGGCCCTGCAGACTCCCAACTAGGCAGCCAGGGGCCCATCACATGCCAAGAAACTCATTGATAGCAGTAGTTATCTCCTCCTTGATCTAAAGGGGTCAGGCAATCATAGTGTAGGCAGTGATATCCCTCCAGGTGGTAGCTCACCTTTCAGGGAAGCATGGGCTTGCCTGGGATGCTGTCAAAGGTCAAGGTCCCATGCCAGGTTCTCAGCTGCGCCCGGGGACCAATGGTGATCAGTATCAGCAAGGTGTAGTGGGTTGAGGACCCCTTGTTGCACTCAAACAGCTCATCACAGCATGCCCAGGTGACTCTGACCAGGGGCAGGCTTGGGGTTCAGGCCCAGGGCACCTCTGCAGAAAGGGCCACTTGGGAGAGAATGGGGTATCACCAGCTCCACATCCTAGATAGGTGGGGGGCCCTCATGCCCAGAACCCAGGTGCTGTGGGCCTGATGGCATAGGAGCAAACTTCCTGGCCTGTAGGGATGAGAGTAGTGGGAGTCGGTCTGGAGCTGCCATGGCAGTTGCTGGCAGGGGCTAGCCCTGGCCCATTCTGGGTAGGCAAGAGGGAAGGCAGGCTGCCTGTAGCAAGTGGCAAGCAACACATCTGCCGTGACTGTGGAACTGGAAAGGGAGGGCAAGGGCTCACTCATCCAGTGTACCATTGTCCCTGGGCACCTGTGCATGCACAATTCCTGAACTGAGGGTGGGCAGTGCACAGCCCCTCAGTACAATTCATGTTATCTTTGAAATGTTGCAAACTCTCACAAAGAGCCTTTCTGTCCTTGCTCTGCAGGAACAGCAGCTGCATGTGGGGGACACCCACCAGTCTCCAGCAGAGATGTCCTCACAACTCATTCACTACTCTGGAGTCAAGGTTATTGGCATCAGAGGGTAAGCATTTGCTCACCGATTGTGTGATATCTTTTCTCATTTGGAGCCACCACCTTGTGACTCGTACTGAGGCTAAGGTCTCATCTATCCCTAGGTGGCCTTTGTCATGAGACAAAACAACCAATTCTGTCCTGACAAACCTTGGCACCACCCAGACAGAAAAGTCTCCTCCTTCCTTCTGTGCAATTACAAGCCCAGAAGGAGCATTCCATATTTTCCATCCCCAATACTCTTCATTATCTACTAAACCATGGAGACTATTGTTTTCCTTTTGCAAGGAGGCCCATTTGAATCTTTTCTTTGGGCATCTTGGACAGTCATTATTACCTCATGGGCTTCTTACCCCCATAATCTCCCTTCCTTGGCTCCAACTTTGACTTACAGGCCTGCCTGATTGTTCTATTTGGCCTTTTATGTTCCTTGCTTATTCACCTTAACCTTGATCATTTGAACTGGCTGCTTCTGCTGTTACGCCAATCTGGCTAGGTAAAGCAGCTTCCCAGTATGTTCTACCAATTTACCATCTACTGTTTTCATATCCCTTTGCCTCCAAAAGAGTAGTTGGTTTATTGCTGCCCAGACCCCAAATCTAAATCTGAGAAAACAGCCATGGGTTTTCCTACAGGGATATTCTCTAAGGCTACTGACATCACTGCAATCGCAGTGGCTTGCAGTGGCTTGTCCAATTATTATGTTCACAGTGGCATAGCCTGTATACAAGGTGTCCTTTTCATAATTACTAGATCCATTAACACACCATATCTCATAATCTTCAGACTTAGCCTCTTCCAAACTAACATCGCTCCATGAAAGGCAGGTCCTAGTGGTGAGGGATCAGGTATGTTAATAGCAGCCTTCAACTACCTGAAGCGGGGTTCAACAGAGAATGGAACTAGACTGGTCTGAGTGGTGGCAGATGACAAGGAACAATGGTTCCAACTTGCAGCAAAGGAAGTTCATGTTATCCTTCCCCTGCCACTAGACTGTAATCTACTGGGGATAAATTTGCCTGTTTCTTTACCACAACATCTTTATTTAGCAATGTCTACATCCATTTGGCCAATCAAGGACTGGACAAATGGCCATAGTTAGGCTTTCCAGTTAACACATACTCTACCCAAGTGTTCCACCAGATATTTTGAAGGGTGTTGCAAGGTGAAAGGAGATAAGCAGGTAAGTGCAGATTTAAGCTTGCCCTTGCCTGGACAGTCTCCAACCCTAACTATCCAGCCCCTCTGCAAGGAGGTAAGTGATGTAATATATATGTTAGTTTTTGAAATTGGGTGTCACTCAATCCAAAAAAATTATGGAAGGGTGCCTTGAGTCCAGTGATCTGTGCTTGAAATCCAAAAAACATTGAGAACCACTCCCCTAAGGCCATGAAGTGACATTTAAGGAAACTGTTGGAAGAGTGGTTAAGGCATCTCTTAACTATTGACATCTCTATGGCTCCAGAGGCTTCTGTGAGAGCTTTTCTCTGCATTCATACCAACTGTATGACCCAGCTGTAAATGGATACCTGGTTATTAGTGTCCTGGAGCCAAAAGTGACCAGACATTGCACTGCCTTGTATGCTGTTGAGTACAGAAAGAGACACATGTACGTGCTTTGCTGGATCATGGATAAAATGAATAATGTCTGACTTAATGATATATAGTTCCAGCCGGTCATTTTTTTCTTATCTTTATGTCTTGTGCTGTTTGAATGTAATTTTTGGTAATAAGTTTAATATTCTTGAATATTTTGGAACTGGACTGGCTTATATCTGTGTTGAGAGGTAGTTAAGACAGATAATTTACTAGGTCAGTAGCAAGACAGAAGACATAAATAAAATTCACAATATTTGGGGGAAGACTAAATTTTAATATGGAAAAAGGTGATTTGGTTTAATCAGTTAATGTTAAGTGTAAAATAAAATGATTTAACTTTTAGCCCAAGTTATTTGGTTGCTCTAAAAGAAAACGGGCATGATGTGGAATTCCATTCCTGGAGCTGTATTTTTTATATGTAAAATAGAATCATAGAAAGTTGGGGTTCGAATGGGACCTGAGGAGGTCATGTAGTCTAACCCCCTACTCAAAGCAGGACCATCCCCAACTAGATCATTCCAGCCAGGGTTTTGTCTAGCTGGGTTTTGAAAACCTCCAAGGATGGAGTTTCCATCACCTCTCTGGGTAACCTATTCCAGTGTTTTACTACCCCGCTAGTAAGAAAATTCATCCTAATATCAAACCTAAACTTTCTTTCCTGTAACCTGAGACCATTTCTCCTTGTTTTGTCATCTGCCAACACTGAGAACAGTCTAGATCCATCCTCCTTTGAACCTTACTTCAGGTAGTTGAAGCCTGCTATTAAGTCCGCTCTCAGTCTCCTCTTCTCTAGACTAAATAAGCCCAATTCCCTTAGTCTTTCCTCATAAGTCATGTCCTCCAGCTGCCTCACCATTTTTGCTGCCCTCCACTGGATTCTCTCCAATTTGTCCACATCCTTTCTGTAGTGCATGGCCCTGAACACAGGACTCCAGATGTGGCTTCACCAGTGCTGAATAGAGGGGTTTAATCACTTCCCTTTACCTACTGGGAACACATCTACCAATGCAGCCCAGTATGCTGTTAGTCTTCTTAGCAACAAGGTGAACACTGTTGGCTCATTTTCATCTTATTGTACGCTATAATCCCCAGGTGCATTTCTACAGAGCTGCTTGCCCAGCCAGACAGCCCCCAGCCTGTACCAATGCATGGGGTTGTTCTGTTTTAAGTGCAGAACTCTGCACTTGTCCTTCATAGACATTAGATTTCATAGACATTAGGGCTGGAAGGGACCTCGGAAGAGCATTGAGTCCAGCCCCCCGCCCAAAGGGCAGGAAGTCAGCTGGGATAATAGGATCCCAGCAAGATAAGCATCCAATTTACTCTTGAAGGTGTTCAGTGTAGGTGCTTGAACCACCTCCGATGGCAGACTGTTCCAGACCATGGGAGCTCGGACAGTAAAGAAATTCTTCCTTATGTCCAGCCTGAAACGGTCTCACAGTAGTTTATGACCGTTTGACCTCATCATCCCTTGGGGCGCTCTGGTGAACAAACGTTCCCCCAAATCCTGGTGGTCACTCCTGATAAACTTATAGGTGGCCATCAGATCACCCCTGAGCCTGCGCTTTTCCAGGCTAAAGAGCCCTATGGCTTTCAGCCTGTCATCATAAGGTCTGTTTTCCTGACCTCTGATCATGCGCGTGGCTGTCCTCTGGACTCTCACAAGCTTCTCCACATCCTTTTTGAATTGTGGGGCCCAAAACTGGATGCAATACTCCAGCTGCCTCACCAAGGCCGAGTACAAGGGGAGAATGACGTCCCGGGATTTGCTTGAGAAGCATCTATGGATGCAAGCCAGCGTTTTGGTCGTTTTACTAGCCGCAGCATTGCATTGCAGGCTCATGTTCATCTTGTGGTGAATGATGACCCCCAAGTCTTTTTCTTCCGTAGTGCTAGCCAGCATAGCACTGCCGAACCTATAAGGATGCTGCAGGTTTTTCTTCCCAAGGTGGAGAACCTTGCATTTTTTGGTGTTAAACACCATCATGTTCTCATCCACCCATTTGCTGAGCCTGTCCAGGTCAGCCTGGATCACCCGCCTATCTTCTGGTGTGGATGCTTTGCCCCAAAGTTTGGTGTCATCGGCGAACTTGGCCAGTCCACTCCTGACTCCAATGTCAACATCATTAATGAAGATGTTGAACAATATGGGTCCAAGGACAGAGCCTTGAGGGACACCACTGGTCACAGGGCACCACGATGAGTGACTATCATCAATTACAACCCTCTGGGTCTGACCACGGAGCCAGTTTCCCAACCAGCGGATCATGGTGGACCCAAGGCCACAATTGGCCAGTTTCACCAAGAGATGATCATGGGATACCAGATGAAACGCTTTTTTGAAGTCAAGATACATGACATTAATCTCATCTCCCTTGTCCAGGTGATAGGTCACCTGGTCATAGAAGGAAATGAGATTGGTCAGGCAAGACCTACCCACAACAAACCCGTGCTGGCTATCCCTTAGGATGTTGGCATTGGCCAGTCCATTAAGGATGGCCTCCTTAATAAACTTTTCTAAGATCTTCCCCAGGATAGAAGTCAGGCTAATGGGCCTGTAGTTAGCCGGATCCACTTTCCTCCCTTTCTTGAAGATCGGCACCACATTGGCCTTCTTCCAGTCTTCAGGCACTACAGCAGAGTGCCAGGAGCTTTTAAAGATCTGTGCCAGGGGCTGGGTTATGACACTCGCTAGCTCCTTGAGTACCCTGGGGTGCAGATTGTCAGGGCCAGCTGACTTGAAGGTATTCAGCTTCTCAAGATGTTCCTTCACGGGGTTAGCATTTATGGAGGGCAGGGGATCTCCCTTACCCGGACCTCCGTCCCGTAGTGGGCATGGGCATCCCATGGGACTGATGAAAGACCAATGCAAAGTAACCATTTAATAGGTTGGCTTTTTCCTGGGCGTCAGTTGTCAGTTGCCCCACCTGGTTCAGCAGGGGTCCAATGTTGCCCTTCCTTTTTCTCCGGCTCCTCACATATCTGAAAAAGGACTTTTTGTTGTCCTTGATGCTCAAAGCTAGTTGGAATTTAGTTGCAGCCTTGGCTTTCCTGGTTTGCTCCCTGCAGGACTAGACCAGTGCAGAATATTCTGCCTTGGAGATGAATCCCATCCTCCATCCTTTGTAGGCCTTTCTTTTTAGCCTCAGAAGGTCTTCTAGGTCCCTGGAGAGCCGGGGGGGGGGGCTGTTGTGCCTTCTTGCTGCCTTTCCTTCAAGATGGAATAGACTTAGCTTGTGCATTGAGGATCGCTCCCTTGAGGAGCAAACACTCTTCTTGAACTCCCCTCTCCCTGGGGTCATGGTCCCTGAGGGCCTCATTGACCAGCCTCCTGAACTTGTCAAAGTCAGCTTTTCTGAAGTCAAGGACTTCCATGTTGCTGACTGACTTGCCAGCTTTACAGCGGATGGTTAAGATGATCAGCCCGTGGTCGCTGTCACCCAGCTTCCTATTGATCACTAAGTCACTGATTAGGTCATCCCCTGGAGCCAGTACCAGGTCACACAGCGCTTTGCCTCTCGTTGGCCCATAGACTTCTTGAGTCAGGTAGAGGTCATCCACGCATGAGAAGAAGCTTTCCGATCACTCGGATTTTGCTGAGTGATCCTCCCACGAGATGTCCATATAATTGAAGTCACCCATGACAACCATGGTCCTGGAGCATGCGGCCTCAGCCAGCTCCCAGGCAAATTCCTGGTCAAGCTCAGGACTTTGGGCAAGAGGTCTGTAGTAGACTCCCACCGTTGTGTCCCCTGTGCCATGTTCCCCACGAATTTTAACCCAAAGGGTATCTAGCTGTCCACCCTGGTCACCAAAATCAGCTTGCAGGGACACGTAGCTTTCCTTAACATAGAGAGCTACACCCCTGCCCCTTTTATCTACACGATCCCTCCTGTACAGGGTATAGCCATTTATACCTGTGGTCCAGTCATGGGTGGAGTCCCACCAGGTCTCCGTTATCCCAATGACGTCATAATTCTTTGCACTGAGCAGGAGGATGAGCGCCTCCTGCTTTTCCCCAAGCTCCTGGCATTAGTGTACAAGCAGGCAAGTGTCCCCTTGGGGGCTCTTGCCTTGCCCACAGATTGTGCCAGGGCTGGGGCAGAGGTGGTCTCCCTTAAGTGCTTTGGGCTGCTGGCTTTGCAAGGGCTGCTCAGCAGGCCAGCAGTGGCAGTAGTCCCCCCATCCCCCAGCAGGCTTAGTTTAAAGCCCGGTGGAGAGGTCAGCCAGTCTGGCTGAGAAGAGCCTCCTCCCCAGGGGAGAGAGGTGGAGGCCATCTCTTCCCAGCAGCTCGCTGCCTCTCTCACCAAAGAGTGGGCTGTAGTCATGGAAGCCAAAGCCTTCCCGATGACACCAGTGCCACAGTCTTTGGTTCACTACGTGGATCCTCCTCTCCCTTCTCAGCCCAAACCCTGGGACTGGGAGGATCTAAGAAAACACCACCTGTGCTCCCAGACCCTTAAGCCCCGCTCGCAAATCCCTGTAGTGCCTCATGACCCAGCTGGGAGTGCTTTGAGCCATGTCATTGGTGCCCACATGAAAAAGGAGCATGGGATAGTGATCTGTGGGCTGGAGGAGCTTTGGGACCTTTTCTGCAACGTCCTGGATGCTAAAATGTCGGGTCCTTGTTGAACCTCATGAGATTCCTTTTGGCCCAATCCTCCAATTTTTCTAGGTCACTCTGAATCCTAGCCCTATCTTCCAACATATCTGCTTCTCCCCACAGCTTGGTGTCATCTGTTAACTTGCTGAAGGTGCACTCTATGCCATCTTCCAGGTCTTGATGAAGACATTGAACAAAAACAGCCCCAAGACTGACCCCTGGGACACTCCACTTGATACTGGCTGCTGACTAGACATCAAATCATCGATTATTACTCTCTGAGCCCAATGCTCCAGCCAGTTAGTCCATTCACTCAGTCCATACTTCCTTAGCTTGCCTTTGAGAATGTTGTGGGAGACTGTATCAAGCAAGTACTGATACTGACTGTATCAAGTAGGCCTGTGTGAAGCGGCTAGTATTTGCTTTGGATTTGGCTGATTTGGCGGACAGAGATTTGATTAGGTGATTCGAATCACTGTCCTGATTTGATTCGGCTGAATCTGATTCAGAAATTCAGCAGCAGCTGAATCTCTGAATCAGCTGGGCCACGCCCATCCCCCATCCCTCTCCCAGCCCAGCAATGGCTGACCCTCCTGCCCCAGCTCCCAGCAATTGGGGGAAAAAAAGGCCCCGGCTCAGGAGGTGCTGCCGGGTTGGGGGTGATCCCCACTGCCTCCCACTGCCTCATGCTGCATGGGGAGCTCTACACAAGCACCTGAACCTCCCCCAACTCCCCCAGCCCCCTCATGGGTGCCCTGCATGGGCCAGCTCTGACCCTTTAAGAAAAAAAATAACCCTGAAAAAACCCTGGGACTCACTGCTCCTGCCAGAAGGGGGTGATTCCCACTGCCCCCTGCCATATAGGGGGCTCTGCATGAGTCCCCAAAGACCTGAGGCTTCACCAGGAGCAGTGAGACCTGGTGCTTTTCTCGGCTTCTTTTTTCTGTAAAGGGCAGAGCGCCTGGCAGGTGGGGCAGCTGTGGGGGTTGGGGGGCTGGGGGGGTTGCAAGGTCTTGTACAGAGCCCCCCATGCAGCATGGGGTACAGGGTGGCAGTGGGGATTTTCCCCCTCTTGGAAGCACCTGGTGAGCACCAGGACTTCTTTTTAAAGTACTGAGCTGGGGCAGATGGAGGCAGCCATGGGGAGCTTGGAGGTGGGCAGGGGTCAGGGGGGTGGGGAGGGTGTCAGGAAGGCTGGCAGGCATCTCCCCCTCCCCCACCCTAGTACTTACCAGCTTGGAGTGGCTACAGCTCCCTGCTGCAGCCACTGGCTACTGCCCGAATCATCAAAGCTCTCCGAATCTGCTGAAGGTTTGCCACAGCTTCTCAGCTTAAGCATGAGGACATCATGGGAGACTAAATCAAAGGATTTTTTGAAATCCAGATATATGACATCAACCTCATGTCTTGGTTGAATGAACCCACAATATATTTTTCATTTTGGTGTTGGAAATGAAGGCCAATTGTATCTTCACCATACCATGGGAGTTCTCCTTGACTAACTACACGAAGGTAAAAGCAACCTATATGTCTCATAGTTTCATAGTTGTTAGGGGCTGGAAGGGACCTTACAGATCATCTGGTCCAGCCCCCTTGTACTTGGGTAGGAAAAATTGCTGGGATCAGATGACCCCAACAAGATGGGTGTCAAGATGCTTTTTGAAGATCACCAGGGTGGATGAATGTACCCACTCTGGGGGAGTCTGTTCCAAACTCTCAGTACTCGACATGTAAAAAAGTTTTTCCTTATGTCTAGCTTGAAGCAATCCTCAATCAGCTTGTGCCCATTATTTCTTGTCCTCTTCTGGGGGGCTTCGGTGAACAGATGCTCCCCCAGGCCCTGATGTGTGCCCTTGATATACTTATAGGCTGCAACCAAGTTCCCTCTGAGTCTTCTCTTCTCCAGGCTGAGCAGTCCTAAGTCTTTCAGCCTCTCCTCATATGACCTGGTCTCTTGGCCTCTAATTATGTACATGGCCTTCCTTTGGACTCTCTCAAGCTTCTCCACATCCTTCCTGAAGTGCAATGCACAGAACTGGACGCAGAACTCCAGCTGCCATCTTGCCAAGGCTGAGTAGTAGGAGGATGGCATCCTTAGCCTTGATCAAGATGCCTTGGTATATGCATGCCAGTGTTTTATTAGCTCTGCCAGCTATAGCATCACACTGGTGAATCATGTTCATTTTGTTGTCTATCACAACACCCAGGTCTCGTTCAGTTGTGGTGCTAGCAAGCATAGCACTGCCAAGTCTGTAAGTGTGTTTTGGATTATTTCTCCCCAGATGGAACACTTTACATTTCTCCATACTAAACAGCATCAGGTTGAGTTCTGCCTACCTTGTGAGCCTGTCCAGGTTGGCCTGTATCATCTTCCCTAAGACTTTACCTCAAGATGGAAATCTCAGCTTTAAAAACACCTCTCACTACAATGAAGACAAATCCTTCTGTAAGTTTTTTAGACTATTCATGTGATCATAAGTTGAGGGGCATTTTAACCATCCAGGGAAGGGAAATAAAAACTAATGCCACAAGCATTAAGGTTCTGCAGTTTTTGTTCATTTGCATAACACAGTCTGTATTTCTCTGGAGTGAACGTGCCCCACAGAACACAACATAAATCATCCTAAATCAACAAACACACAGAGGCAACAACAGTAACAGCTTAACTCACACCCTTTAGTCCTTCCCTGGACGCAGACAGAATGCTATGGCTTGGTGCTGAGGCCCCTGCCTAGTAGCCTTCTCCCCCTATTTCTCCCAAGTTCTCTCCCATGGGAGCTTTTAACTTCCTCTGGGTCAACCAGCTGTCCTCATCAACTGGCCCAGTCCTCTTAGGCAAACTTGCACTCACTTTCTTGCCACCTGCAGCTTGGCAGCAGCCCCTGTGGCATACAGTCTGTCACAGGTTCTTTCCTTGGTACTTGTTCTTTGTCTACAAAATGAATCATTTGAGAAATAATGGGCAATAACATTAAATTATCACTAACAAGCCCCAAAGAAAGACTTGCCCTTCCATTCAACTCCCTTCTTACCCACTGAGTCCAGGCTGGGCTGCCCTCTCTGTTTCTACCCTCCAATCATTGATCTTGGACCAGGCTGCTTGCTTCTTCAGCCCTCAGGTCCCTGACCCAGACTAGGCTGTCTGATGCTGAGTGCCCTACCAGGCACCTTTCTATGGCCTCCTTGCCTCTCCCATGGACACAATCCGGTCCTCCACTTCTAAAAAATACCCATCCACATTAGCATAACAGCAATGTTAGCAAACTGCTTCTACAAAGTCCTTCCCTGCTGTGGATCAATGCCCTACCCCAAGGTATAATTTCCAGGGTAGGCGCACTCTGACTTGTGGGTAGCTAAGGTGACTGGACCTGCTTCCTACAGTCAGCTTCCCTGGGGAACTTCTCTTGCTGCAGCATACAGGGTCTGACTGCCCACTCTGGCTCAGGCCCTTGGATTATATGCCTGAACAACTCACATCTCACCCCATTTCTGTCATTTGTTTCCCCAGTCATCCACAGGAGTTTCTCCTTTCTAATTAGGGACCAGCCTGTGCTCCTGCTGTTGCATCCCTACACAGCCAGCTTAGCCTTCTGCCTTCTCCCTGTTACATACCTGAAGGAAGAATAATAATGGGAGAGAGAAGAGGGAGGGGTTGAAAACTGTATAAGTTGCTCTATATTCTTTCTGTCTTTTCCTCTGTGGAGCACTTGGGCGGGGGGGGGGGGGGTCATGGAGAAGTAAGGTAAGAACAAGTGGTTGCAGATTCAGTCTCTTTGGGGAGAAGGGTTAGTTCCATTTTTTAAGAGTGTCATGAGATAGACTGAGGGGAAATGCCAAGTGTAGCAGAGACCTTTGTGTAATCTGCTGTATTAATATTTGAGTGGATTTATCTCAAAGATGTATTTGGACAGTTCTATACCATAAGATTAGGCAAGGTGCCATTCTCCTTTGTGCTTAGTGGGGTATTCAGGACAAAGCCATGCTTCATTATGATGATCCTGAAATCCCTATGAATGTCATCATTGAAGCAAAAAGTGAAAAATTCTCACCAAGTTATTTCACTCAACCAACTAATAGAAAAACAAGTGGGGAAGCATGAAGAACCTACACTTTTGTATGGCTTTCTCTTGGAACTGAGAAAGCCCTACAGAGAATACACATATTTAACACTAAGTATAGAGCAGCATAGGGCCACATTGAGAATATTTATGCCAAATTATTTACTTTCACTGTTGTGCAGAGGTTTTTTGTTTTGTTTTGTTTTTTTCCTTTTGGGTCCTGTAATTCATTTGGATTCAAAAGAAGAGAAGAAAATTATTATTACAAAGATGCATCAACTTGACTTAGGCTTCAGTTTTGACCCAAGCATGTAAGTGTCGGGGTAAATCCATACCGTCTCCCCGCGTTGGGGGCACCTACCGGTTGCCAGGGGTCTGCTCACCATTGGTTGGGCGTGTCACATGCGCTTGCCTCACCTGCCACAACTTTGATTTTAATGGAGATGGTTCATCTGTCCAGTGTGTGCCGTCCAATTATGAGACTCCTTGGCGTCCCACGGGTCCCGTGTTCCCGAGGGCTCCTCCACCCCTACACCCTCGCCCATTCCAGCGGGATGATGGCCGCCAGCCTGGTTCGGCCACGTGTCCGTACGTTGCCCATGTAGTCCCCAAAAGAAAGAGAAAAAAATCAACACAAGCACTACGACACAGGGGGCTTCGCCTGGTCAGATCGGCTGCTCCCACTGGACTGCACTCATCCTCAAATAACAACTCACCCTCTGTGGGTCGCAGAGTCCCTTGGGAGGGCTTAACCAAGTTCTCCCTCCTCCTGTTAAAGCTCTCTGTGAGCTGGGCCCCTATTACAGGAGCTACGGTGCCCGGATTCAAATCAGGCCCTTCTAATACAGTCTTTATGGTACCCGGCTCGAGGCGGGTTCTCTCTGTTCCTAGCCAGTAAATCAACAGCCCTATACCCCTCAGGGGTCTGCCGTTTGGCCTCAAAACCCCGGGTGTGGCTGAGCCCTTCTCTAGAAGCTCCTACCGGCACTCAGCGTTGCTCGCATCCTCTGCAGCGCCCACCGGCCTCCTCCATCACCTCCACGTCCTTCTTCCGGTTCCGCTTTTCCTCCGCTTGTCAGCCCCAGCCTCTCTTTTATGCCGGCGAAGGAAGTACTGGCCCCTCCCTTCCCCACACACCTGGGTAAGGGGGATTTTTGCCTGTCTCCTTGGGGTTGCAGGCCTGGGGCCACTGGCCCTCCGCTCAGGCTGGGAGCCAATCAGCCTGCTGGCTCTTTCTCTTCCTCACAGTAAGTAGGTGTTTAACTGTGACTAACTTTAAAATGTGATGAAGTTTCGTTAACATCACTGTGGATTAAGCAGATTAGTATAGTTATCTATGTACTTAAATAAATATGTATCAGTTATAAGAGAGAGAATGGTGGTCTCTTTGAGGGCCCTGGAATTGGCTTTTCATTTCCGCTTTTGTATTCAATTTTCTCTTCTTCTTAGGACTCTGTTACACTTTGAACTTTGGGCTGCTCATATGTCGATCGATGTCCATGCTAGCTTGAGTTTGGAGCAGTCACATCTTAAGGCTAAAAACCTTCTCTGATTGTCCCCAACCTGCACAGCTGTGACTTGCCAGTATAAGGCTGGCAAGCAGGGACTAGACTAGGAGCTACATCTGGGATCTGCCATTACAAGAGTGGTGAGCCAAGAATGCCTTCTATTCATGCTCCAAGTGTGTGTGTGGGGGGGTGAAATACAGGGGAGGGGAGTATCAAGATGGGAGGTGGATAGTTAATGGGATGGGGTGGCTAATGAAATGGGAAAGAGAAAAGAAATGGGGGTGGGGAAAGGGTGGGAAAACAAAGTCAGTCAGCCACTGAAGGATAAAATAAAAAGAAGTAAAAAAAAATAAAAAAGAAACAAAGAGAAAGTAAATTAAAGAAAGTCTCATGTTTTAATAAATTGAGATTAGGGACTGAGATGTGGGCTGTCCTGGTCATACTTCTCAGGGTGGCTGTGAGGTGGGAGTGGTGAGGGAAAGCACTTTTGGGAGAGCAGTGTCTCTGCCCAGGAAGAAAGCCTCAGCTCATGGGGACCTTATCTGCCCCCCAACCTTGTTCCTGCCTCCCACCCCCACTTAGTTCCCACACCCCTCTGTGTCCTGTGATTTGGCTGGCTGGCATGTACTCAGCAAGCTGTTTGAAAGGGATTGCACCCCTGGGGATGGGAAAGTCACACCCCCGGGGTGGGAGAGGGTGTTGGCTTGGTGCCTGAATCACCCCCTGGGCAGTATAGTTCAGGAGACAGAAAGTCTGTCCACACAGGAGGGTGGTGGAGGGAACAGTGCATCTGGCACTCTGAACAATTGCAATTTGGGTAGATCCTCCATGGGGAGTGGCCAGACATTAATGGAAAATGAGCTGAGTAACATGGATCATAAATAAACCTGGAGGGCATTTTTACATTCGTTTCTGATGCAGCACTGGGCATTTTTAATTAGCAAGCCCAGTAATTAAAACCACCAGCGAATCACATGTATCAGCAGTGCAGCACATCCCTGCACTCAGAAAATAGTGGCAGGGCACTTTGAACTAGAACATCAAACACGTTTTAATTTCAAAGTACATTACTGCCATTTTCTCAGCACAGAGATGCACTGCACCACTGATACACATAATGCGTGAGGCTGCCAGAGTGTGTCAGTTTACATGCTCCAGCTCAATTAATTGAGTCTGCTCCAATGCATGTCAGAGCAGGCTCTCCACGTGTGTGCTGGGAGTGACATAACTTTAAGCTGGCTAAAGTGTACTTAAAATTACTTTCAGGTGTTAATGTGTTGATGATCCAAGGGTTAAGAGCACAGGGAGCTACCTACAATTAATGTGTAACAAGGCCCTCATACTGGCTTTGTGAATATTCTTTCACAGCATCTGATTGAGTGAGCTTTAGGCAATGAAAGCCTGTGCTATATTACACACATACACACACACACTTTGGTTAGACTGTAAAGTGCAAATATACTCTGCCTTCTACTTGACTGGAGACTAACACAACTCTGTCTGTTTTCCCTTCTTGCCAACCACCTGTTCCAAAACAGATGAATATAGTGAGCTTCTGAGCATGCTGCAAAAGACACTTCTCTAATAGGGGTTTTGGAGAGGCATAAGGGTGTGAATTTGAGAACAATGATGTATTGGAAAAGGGGGGGGTTGTAGTTGACTGGATGTCTTAATTTACTCATTAAATGATCACTTCAAAGTTTCTGAGGGTTATGGTAGTATTAACCTTACCTGTCAGCTCTGTGTTCCTGGGGAACCCTGGTGGTGTACCCAGCCTGTCTGACTCACAAAGGACACTTCCCCCCACCCCTCTGCCTGAACCAGAACTGATCAGGAGAAGGACTTTAAAAATGCAATGAAGATGCAGTGAAAGACACCTGAATCCCTCCAAATAAGGGTGACAAGATTAAGGAAACTTTCCTAGTCTCATTTACATCAGAGATAGGAAAGGGAGGCACCTCCATTAGTATTTAGAGTGGAGAACAGAGATTCCAAGGCAAGGACTGCACTGAACTCTGGGACCAGAGAAGCAAGGGAGCACTGCATGATGGGGGATCCCTGCTCCAAATGCGAATCAACCCACATCTGCACACACCCAGCTCAGCATTTATCAGACCACTACTAGTAATCACTCCTTTATTGGTACCCAAAACACTGAATCTGGCTGTCTACATTGTGAGCTCCCTCAGAGTAATGCCACCCATAGCCAGGAGTGATCAATTCTTATTATTCAGCATATGAGCTGTTGTTTACCCAAAAACAAAGCTAGTGTTCTCCCTTGAGCCATTGTTAATTCTCTATAAAAACCCCTACCCAAGCTCAAATCTTCGTTCTGATCCAAACACTGCACCAGTTCCACTTCCCTGCCTGGAACAACTTCACTGTGCTGAGGACTCTGCTTGTCTGCAAGCTCCAACAAACACCTGGGAACCTTGACTGGTTCAAGCTTCACTGTATGGAAAGACCCCAACTCACTCTCTCTCTCTCTCTCTCTCTTTCTCTTTTTGTTTAAAGCCGACGTTCTAAACCTTAGACTTGGTTTAATCCCTCTCTCTCTTACTCCAGACACATCTTTATATACCTGAGTTGCTCATCAAACTTGAGCTAGACTTCCCCAAATATCCAGCTGAAACTGTAATATTGTAACTGCTTTGTTTGTTTGATGTGTTAAGGTACTTAGATCTTAAGA
Source organism: Crocodylus siamensis (assembly GCF_052110815.1). Classification (NCBI taxonomy): domain Eukaryota; kingdom Metazoa; phylum Chordata; order Crocodylia; family Crocodylidae; genus Crocodylus; species Crocodylus siamensis. Next base: position 102,938,299 of record NC_143397.1, read on the forward strand.
ATCTCTTATTATGTTGTAAACTGAAATAAGTATTTTTTAAAAGTCGATTAGTTTGATATGTTCCTGTAAGCTCCTTTTTCCCTATCTCTTTTTTTTCATATAGTAAAGTATCAGCTATCCGTCAGATAACGAGGTAAGTTATCTAGATAGATACCAAAAGCATGAACTATATACAATAAAACACATGACTAAAACTTAGTTTTTGTTACTATAATGACTAGGTACCTATGGAGCAGTTTGAGAAATTAATAAATGAGAAAAATATCCAAAATATTTAATAAGTAGTATGAAGTTGAAAATAGCCTAATTCAAAGAGAAATTACCAAATGATTAATTTCAGTTTGAAAATGTACTGATAATGATCTGTTCCATAAAAGAAACTCTTCCCCCAAGCATGGGCCATAATTTTCTTCTGGTGAGTTCAATTTGCATAATATTTCAGGTACTAGTTAGTAAAAGTGGATTAGCTCTAAGGGTTGGATATTTCCTGCATACCCACGAGCTACTTGATCCTTGAATATGTTGAAAGTACTGCATTACTTTGATCATTGTCTTTTATATCACTACTCACTGAATTCAGAAGTTAGAGCTATTAAGATATTTTGTAAGGAAACAAAGTTGTATTAGAAAATGCCAATTTGTTCAGCTCAAAATGTTTTGTTCAGCTCTCAGAATAGGTCAGCTCTTATGAACTCTTCCCAGTCCAAAGCAGGGGATCCTGTCTAGATTCTTGGTAGACTTCTTCAGGGTCAGGAACAAACACATTTCCAGATCCACAGCTCTGGGGCAGATCTGTTAGGTAGACTGAGTCTCAGCTGGGAATCAGGAGATAGGGTAAAATCCTCTTTTACTTTTGTGGCCAAATGGGCAATAATTTAGGGACATAGCTACTCTTCTTTCACTTACACAGTTTATGATCTTATTCCACATGCCTGGGGAAATGTAAAGCCCAAAATCGTAGCCAAGAAAGAAACTGCAATTAACAGGTGGTGGACACTACAGGAGGAAAATGGCCAACCCAATAACTTAGCAGTTAGGACACTTGTGAGAGAGGCAGAAGTTGCAAGGTCTTCCCCACCTTCTCAGAAACAGTTTGAAGCTATATCTTTCTGATTTTCAAGCACACTACTGTAACCATCAGGACACAAGCTGGGCATTATACAAGCCTCTCTCCAGCTGAACCACTGCACCATGCATTTACTATTTGTTGCTTAAAATGAATGGAGAGTAGTGTCATGGGGAAGCTCCTGGCCTTTCAGGGTCAGGGGTCCAAGCTAGAGTCCAGGGCTTCATCCCTTCCAGTGCATCATCCATCTCACTGAACCACAGACCCTTTGCTTATGACAGACCCTTTATGGTGAGTGAACAGGGATAGCAAACAAGGCAGTTTGCAAGCAGTTCACTGGGAGAAAGAGGAAGAGGAGCTAGGCACCAGGAACCAGTTCCTGCTCTGGGAAGGTAAGTGAGCCAGGGTTACCTGAGAGCGTGTTTGGTGTGTTGTGTGTGTTTGGGCATGTTCCCTGAGCAGCTGGGAGAGCTTCCACCTGATTGATTGCTGGATGATTGTTGCCTGTGTCTGACAAAAGCCCTAAGAAGGGGGTGGAACCAGGCCCAGAAGGATATAAAAGGAGAATCTCTGAGAAGCCATGGAACATGTGAACAGGGACAGCAAACAGGGCAGTCTGCAAGTCAGTTCACGCCCCGCCCCTCGCCCCGCCTGCTTTGAAGGGGAGCCTTTAAGGTAAGCTCTTTCTTTCACTAAGGAGTTAACCTATATTTAGCATTCTCTATGGTTAGTAAGACTGTTCACCATAGAGGCTACCACCCAGGTCCTGGTTTGGTGCTGTGGGGTGTCTATATACATGTTCCATGGTGAAGAGGGGGTGCTTTAATTAGACAGCCTCTCTCTGAGAGCGGCTCTAATTAAAGTGCCCACAGCTTCATGTGTATTCAGTGTCCTTTGCTTCAAAATGATGGCGATGGCACTTTAACTAAAGTTTTTTGATGAGCTTTAGTTAAAGGTTCCCTGCCACCATTTTGAAATGCAGGGACTCTGAATACGCATGACATAGAGGCTGCTGGAGCATGCTAATTAGCACACTCCCAACAGATTTCAAGCAGACTCAGTTAATTGAGTCTGCTCTGACATGTGCTAGCTAGCATGCATTGGAGCAGCAGTCTATCATGTATATAGGTGCCTGGGGGGACTGTGGCTTGCAGGCTCCTTCCAGTGACAGCCAGGTTGGGGAGTGCCTGTGATGTGAACAGTGCCTCCTGGTGGTGTTCCTCAGGGAGCAAACAAGAGAGCTACAGGAGGAGATGGCAAAGCTCTGAAGCATCCTCTGCCATGAGGACTTCATCAATAGATGCAGAAGGACCCCACTAGGATTGCAGAGGAAGGACTGCCAGAGACAGCACTAGAGAAGGAAGAGGACCTGGACTCCCAAAAAAGTGGAAGCTGGAAGCTTGTGACTCCTGGTATAAAGCAGAAGTCTTCATCTCCACCTGCAGCAGTTTGCCTAAAGAACAGATATGGAGCCTTGGGAACAGAGGAGTAGGAGCACGTTCCACTACTGGAAGAGGCCAGGCCAGGCTTCTCCAAAGTTGGAATGACTGAGACCACTGTTATTAAGAGCAAGTGACACGAGGAAGTGGTAAGAAGACTCCCTTTTGCAGATGACAGAGGCATCCATCTGCTGGCCTGATCTGTTGTCTTGGGTCTTGCTTGCCCAGAGTCTGTATGCAAGGTGTCATAGAGGGATTACCAGGACCCATCCAGACATTTTGAGTAGTAACCCATGATGCTCATCCTTGTGGGCACCACTGATACTGACATGGGTGTACTTGATCTGAACTTCTGAGCAGATCAAAAGTGACTACAAGGCTCTGGGTGCAAGGGTGAAAGGGACAGGGGCTCAGATGGTGTTCTTGATCCTTCCAATCAAGGAGATGGCCCCAGGCAGGAGCAGACACAAAGTGCAGATCAATGCATAGCTCTGCAGATGGTGTCATTAGTAGGGCTTTGGCTTCTTTGAGCATGGGATGTTGTTCCAAGAAGAAGGATTGCTAGGAAGAGACAGGATCTGAGATGTTTATAGACAGGCTTGCTGACTTAGTAAGGAGGACTTTAAACTAGGTTTTCTGAGGATGAAGACCAGAGCCCTGAGGTAAGTGGAAGAAGAGGGTGACTTAGAAGAAGTGCAAACAGGAGGGGACAGCAGGGGAGGTTTTTTCATGCTTAATGACAGAGTAGGGTAATTGGGTAGTTACAGCATGTGTCTATACATGAATGCACAGACCCTGGGAAACAACCAGGAAGAACTGAAAGTCCTTGCAGAGACCCTAGAACTATGATGTGATTGGAATAACAGAGACTTGGTGGGATAGTTCTCATGACTGGAGTACTATCATAGATGTGTATAAACTGTGCAGGAAGGACAGGCAGAGGGGGACAGAAGAGGAGGAGTTGCACTTTATGTAAAAGAGCTATATGATTGCTCAGGCCTCCAATATGAAACTGGAGATAGGCCTGTTGAGAGTCTCTGGGTTAGGGTTGGCGGGAAGAGCAACAAGAGTGACATTGTGGTGGCTGGCTGCTATTGACCACCAGACTAGAAGGATGAGGTGGATGAGACTTTCTTCAAACAGCTAATGGAATGTTCCCTTCACAGGCCCTGGTTCTTATGGGGGACTTCAATCACCCTGACATCTGCTGGGAGGGCAACACAGGGGTGCATAGGTAGTCCAGGAAGTTTTGGGAGAGTGTTGGGGACAACTTCCTCATGCAAGTGTTGAAGAGCCCAAATAGGGGCCGTGCTCTTCTTGAACTACTGAACAAAAACAGGGAAAAATTGGTGGGGAATGTAATAGTGGATGGCAACTTGGACACCAGTGACCATGAAATGATCGAGTTCAGGATCTTGAGTAGATGAAGGAAGGAGAGCAGCAGAGTATTGGCCCTGGACTTTAGAAAAGCAGACTTTGCCACACTCAGGGAAATGATGGCCAAGATCCCCAGCCAGGCTACTCTAAGGGAAAGGAGTCCAGGAGAGCTGGTTGTATTTTTTAAAAAAACCTTAGTGAGGGCTCAGGAGTAAACCATCTAGATTTACAGGACGACTAGTAAGTATGAGAGAAGACCACCTTAACTCTTCAGTAAGCTACAATACAAAAAAAAATGCTTACAAGACATGGAAGCTTGGACAAACAAGTTGGGAGAAGTATAAGAGTACTGCTTGGGTATATAGGGATTAAATCAGGAAGGCCACAGAGCAACTGGAGTTGCAGCTAACAAAGGATGTGAAGGGTAACAAGAAGGGTTTCTACAAGTATGTCAGAATAAAGAAGAGGATCAGGGAAAGTGTGAGTCCTTTACTAAATGAGGAAGGCAACTTAGTGACAGTTGATGCAGAAAAGGATAAAATACTCGAAGTCTTTTTTGCCTTAGTCTTCGCAGGCAAGGTTGGCTCCCAGACTACTGCACCTGGCAGAACAGTTTGAGGAGAAGATGAGCAGCCAACAGTGGCAAAACAACAGGCTAAGAACTCTGACCTCTGATCATGCGCATGGCTCTCCTCTGCACCCTCTCAAGCTTCTCCACATCCTTTTTGAATTGTGGAGCCCAAAACTGGATGCAGTACTCCAGCTGTGGCCTCACCAAGGCCAAGTACAGTGGGAGAATGACGTCTCATCTGCTTGAGAAGCAGCTATGGATGCAAGCCAGTGTTTTGCTCACTTTACTAGCCGCAGCATCACACTGAAGGCTCATGATCATCTTGTGGTCAACTGTGACCCCCAAGTCCCTTTCATCTGTAGTGCTAACCAGCGTAGTCCTACTGAGCCTATAAGCATGGTGCAGGCTTTTTCTTCCCAAGGTGGAGAACCTTGCATTTTTCGGTGTTGAACACCATCAGGTTCTCATCTGCCCATTTCGTGAGTCTGTCCAGATCTACCTAGATCACCCTCCTGTCCTCAGGTGTGGATGCTTCATCCCAAAGTTTGGTGTCATCGGCAAACTTGGCCAGTCCACTTCTGACACCAATGTCCACATCGTTGATGTAGATGTTAAACAGTATAGGCCCTGGGACAGAGCCTTGTGGGACCCCACTGGTCACAGCACACCAAGACAATTTGCTCCTGTAGACCACCATCCTCTGGGTCCTACTGCAGAGCCAGTTCCCCAGCTAGTGGATCATAGTGACATCAAGGCCGCAGTTAGCCAGTTTAACCAAGAGGTGATCGTGGGATACCAGATCAAAGGCTTCTTTAAAGTCGAGGTATATGACGTTGATCTCTTCCCCTTTGTCCAGGTGATAAGTCACCTGGTCATAAAAGAAAATGAGATTGGTCACGCAAGACCTACCCACAACAAACCCATACTGGGTATCCCTCAGGATATTGTCTTCAGCTAGTCTGCTAAGGATGGCCTCCTTGATAATCTTTTCCAAGACCTTCCCCAGGATAGAGGTCAGGCTGATGGGCCTGTAGTTTGCCAGATCTACTTTCCTCCCTTTCCTGAAGATAGGCATGACATTGGCCTTCTTCCTATCATCAGGCACTTCACTAGAGCACCAAGAACTCTCAAAGATGCATGCCATGGGCTGACCTATGATGCTTACCAGCTCCCTGAGTACCCTTGGGTGTAACCCATCAGGGCCGACTGACTTGACGGTATCCAGCCTGTCGAGGTGTTCCTTCATGAGGTCAGCTTCGATAGAGGGCAAGGAATCTCCCTCACCCAGGTCTCCCTAACCCATAGTGGGCAGGGCCATCCCCTGGGGCTGATGGAAAACTGACACAAAGTACCCATTTACCAAGTTTTTTTTTTCCTGGGCATCAGTTGTCAGTTGCCCCATCTGGTTTAGCAGGGGTCCAATGTTTCCCTTGCTTTTCCTCCAGCTCCCACTATATATAGTGCCCATATTTAAGAAAGGGAAGAAAGAAGATCAGGAGACTATAAAAAGATCAGCCTCACCTCAGTCCCTGGAAAAAATCAGTGAACAGGTCCTCAGGGAATCCATTTATAAGCACTTGGAGAAGTAGGTGATTAGGAACAGTCGGCATGGATTCACCAAGAGCAAGTAATATCTACCAACCTGATTGCCTTCTATGATGAGATTACTGGCTCTGTGGACGTGGGAGTAATGGTGTAAGTGATGCACCTTGACTTTAGGAAGGCTATTGATACAGTCTCCCACAACATTCTTGCAAGCAAGCTAAGAAAGTTCAGTTTAAATTAACGGACTGTAGGCAGACAAAGGGATCGACTAATGCCTAACCCATGACCTACGGTTAGAGGATGGTATCAGGAAGGAGATGTAGGTTGAAAACTCTGTGGGTGACTGGATTGTGAGAACTTGGTGCGCTCACTTCCTGGGCAATTACCCTCATCACTAGCCTATTGGGCTAAAACCCTTCTCTGCCCTCTAATAGCTGGCTATGATGTTTGTTTTGTCAAGCCACAACTTCAGGACTTACGTATAAATCTACCTCCTGAGCTTGCTCATTAGCTGTGTGGAGGCTTATGTGTCCACGCTACACTCAGAATGGAACTGTAAATGGTGCATAACTCAAAAGCAGCAGTTAAGTGCCTGGGTAAGTGTCAGATTGGCACATAAAGTGATCTAAGCCTTAGTGTCCGCAAATTCAAGGGAAACCAGCAAATGGCATGCTTTTGAGTTGGGAACCCTGGGACCTCTGAAAGCCCTGGGAGTAGTTGGGTGAGAGCTGAGTCCCAGTTAGAACTGAGACTTACAATAAGTCTACACTGAATTCCAAGCCTGAGCTCCCAAGTCCATGTTGTCCACCTGTTCCTGTTCACACAGTGAAAGAAGAGAAACCACTTTGTGAGCACAAGTAGGTTCAAGAATAGCTGGGGGTGGGGGGCAGGGAAGAGGCAATATCTATTAAATCACTTCACTGCTGCATTTTCGGGGTTTGGCATGGGCAAGAAAAGATCCTTCCCCAAATGCAAGGGAGGCAATGTAGACAGACCTGCACATTTTTCAGCTATTAGCAGTTCTGTAGCTGACAATGTCAACTTCACTGAGCAGATGTTGGATCCAAGAATTTTATTGTTTCATAAACACTGAACTACAGTGTTTTAAAACACAGTTTTATCAGAATTTCTTGCTAGGCAATATTAAAAAAGGTTTTGTTTGTTTGTTTTGTTCATTTAAGTCTGATTTGTTTGTCAATTAAAACAACCAACCAAAACCTTAGAAAGTGGAAACACACTTTTCAGCTAGCTCTAGGTAGTAGAACAGATGTAAAAAAAAATGCCAGAGGAGTAAGAAACAAAAGGATCTGTGGCTTATAATTCAACTTTCCCCCAAAAATTGGAAATTGGAGAAAACTCAAGAAGCACCATTCTTTAGTCATTATTTACTGGCATAAAATCAAGGTACTGAGTAAATATACTTACTCATTTCTAAGATGAGGTTTTTTCCTCCCCATTTAACATGAGGGGAAAATAGCCCCTTACCATTGAATCAAGTATGGGGGTGGGGGGAAGGGTACAGGGGGTTGCACTTCAGTCCATACCCAGGGTTGGGGCCAGTAACCAAAGCTGCTACTTCCCTCACCTGCTGCTTCAGCACTCTACCATCTCCCCACTGCAGCCTCTTCCCCTTATCTCTCTTTTCCTATGCAGCCTCTGTTCCCTTGCCTGCTCTTTTCCTCCCCCATTTATCTTTTCTCCATGCTGGCAAGGTCCAAGCATGCTGTACTCTGGGGCACTGAACATGTTCCCAGCCCAGCCCCATAGCAGTGGAACAGGATGGAGCCTCCCAGCTTAGAAGGACTTACAACTGTTTCATTGAGAAGTTCTGGAACCCTTCTTTGTTGGAGCAAGTACTAGGAGTTTAGCATGGGGGTAGGAGAAGTTGTGGGGGGTTCTACCCACATGAAAATTCACTGAAATGTCATGGGCTACTAAGCTCTTTGAAAGAAAAATCTGTTTTAACTATCACCAAAAAGCATCATCCTCTCCTCTTTAGTCTCACTATGGTCCAAAGAACCTTGAGTTCTGTTCTGAAACTGTTCCACTCTGCAACACAAGATAGAAGGTTAGTGAACATTATAATAAGGTACAAGAGGAGCTGGAATTCCTTCAGGCTCTTCCTATTTAGATTCTGATTGGGTTTAGGCATAAAATAGATGTCAAGATTGCGGCACCACTGTATATATATATCCGGAAGCAGAACTTCTGGATACATGGCTTGGAGAGCTTCAAGTTTAAAAGACTGGTGTTTGTGGAGTTTAGGCAGTAGACAAAGGTTAGTTTTCAGGGAATTTTAGCTGATTAAAAAAAAATGTTCACAATTTGTCAAGGAAGCAATTTTGACTACCTGAAACCTGAGATACTGCTCCTGACTTTTGTTCCAGGTAATTTGCATCTTCACAGAACCTCACAACATAGCCCAGAGACACCTCACCAGATAAAATACTTCCTGTCCAGAGAAGTATCCCATCTATTGACTCCTCTGTGAAATATGAAACCCCATAACCAGAAGGAAATATGAATACATCCTGCTTACCATAAAAACTTTGAGGTAAACTGACTATTCCAACTTTTTCTCTGAACCTCATTTGCATATAAAATGAGCTTTCCAAACATGAGCTTTTAACACCTGCAACTCTCTTATGAAATATGAACTTTCATTTCTATCCAGAACTTTTACAATCTTTGTTCCGATGGCTGATGAAGGGTGTTTGTGCCTGAAAGCTTGCAATTAAAGAGGGGGGGGAGGTTGGTTTTGTTTTTGTGGGGTTTTTTTCCAAAAATCTAGTTTGTCTAATAAAAGATATCACCTCTACCATGAGTCCTGATTAGTTTTCAGGGATACACTTTTGTAAATTTAAGCTCAGCTCACAAAACCTACAGACTATAGCAGAACTACATAAGGTTACTACAGAAGTACCTTGCTGCGTCAGGGCCTAAAGGCTGTCTGTTCACTGAAAAATGCCTTGTCTTTTAGTTTCCATATTTTTTCCTCTTCTGTTGTTTTAATATGTAACATTGGGATAATAGAAGCTACATTTAACTCAACTATCATCCAACACAGCATTTTTTTAAGCTTATTCCTCAGTGCTGTCCTGCTATTCATTTTCTAAACGTATCACAGAGAACCCTGCCTGCGGCATCTTTTTGACTGACTACCACATGTCTCTTACTGAGCAGTGCTACATAAAGGATGAGTAATTCAGAGTAGCAAAACAATGAATAATTATAATCTCAGGGGAAAGTTTCCTTCCTCAAATACCTTACTACCCATGCAGCCATTTAGATGTCAAGTTACACATCACAATTTTATAATGGTTTTGTATTATGGCAACTAGGGAAACAGTGTTTTATTTCTCTTAGCTCAGTGTCAGACTTGTATTCTACTTTTTCACAGTAGTGGCTACAGGCCTCATTGTACTACTGAGCTACAGTCACCCAATGTTCAGGTTGTTTATTTTAATTGAAGTGATAGTGAGACTATAAGCATTAAAATGTCTAAAAGATGTGTAACTGTGTGTGGCTACAACTGCCTAATCAAGTTAGATTTGGTCTGAGAGGTTCACAAGATGTATGCTGGTCTTGTATTGACAGTGTGAATCATGAGGCAGCCATTTGGGATCCAACTGGTTGGATGTTCACACAGGAAAACATCTGGTAGGCTGGGCCCTATCATTTTAGGGATGATCGAGTACATTCTGTTAAATACATTTGGGTCCAGTTCCTTAGATGCATGGGAATAAAGATGGAGAAAGTGGCCAATCTAATTGCTGGTGCCCCAACTGCTGGGGCTCCTGGGACTGGAGTCAGATGCCATTAAAAGCAAAAAGGGTCAGTTCAGAGGAGTAAATGAGACAGGATATGCTTGTGGACTGGGTACCTACAGAAAGTGGGGAAATATGAAGTTGGAAAACTGGTGTTCCTCCTGAGTAAATATTGTGCTCACAAGGGTTAGGGAGGATTACAGGGGAGAATTCAGAACTGATCTGATCCCAGAGGTAGGCTGAAGATGGTCTATGATGAAGTCTTCATTTTAGGGTGGGAGCTTCTCTGAAGCCAGTTAAAAACCTGGTATGTGACAGTAAAGAGTTAAATATATTAAGTGATCGTCTTCCACTAAAATGCATCCATTCATTCACCTGTGCACCTGATAAATCTAGCAGTATTATGGCAATATCTGCAAGCCCCTGGACATGGTACAGGTAAATAGTAAGAGAGTTGCTTTGAACTGCTGAAAAAAGAAATGTTGTTCCCATTTTACAGATGGGATTTGTGGCTCAGAGATTAATGGCATGATCCAGAATGGCATGTAGGCACCTCGGACTTAAGGACTGCAGTGCCTAACAGTTAGACATCTGGGTGCAAGACAGCATTTCAAATAGACAAGTTTAGGGGCCTAAGCTTCTCACACAGCTTGTAGGCACCCAAGAGTTGGGTGCCTACAAGCTACATTTTAAAAGTACACTGAATAGGGTGCCACCTATAGCTAGCCAATAGGAACACTAAGCAAAGGGTTGCTTCTAAATTCTTGTGCCTCTTCTAGCATAGGTACTTGAGTCTGGGATACATTTTAGGTGGCTCTGTTGACTCAAGATCCCAAGTGCCAAGTTCACTTCTCAAGGTAAGTGCTTAAGTTCAATAGCACACTGTAACAGGAGTATCGCTACTGGAGCCTTTCTAGTAGTGACTCTGCCCTCCTGTTATGGGCTAAGCACCTGCTTACTATCCTGCCATGCCTTGATCTTAATTGATTAATTGGTTGATGTAATTAGTGGGAGGCTGCCCCATTTTATGTGCCCTGGTGCCAGGGGCACTATCTGCGGCTCCTTTTCCTCCCCAACACGGCAGCCCAAGCTTTGCAGATGGTACTGACATGGTTTTGACCTGGGCCCTGTCATGGCTGGGCCCTCTCCTTTACCTCCTTGGGTCTTCGCACAGCCCCCACTTGCTCTGGGGCTGGGGTCAATGCACCCCAAAATGCTATGCCCTTTCTGGCGCCAGGGTCCCCACACTACTGTGGAGCCCCTATGAGGCCTCCTCCAACCCCTAATAGCCTCACCCAGTCCTCCAGTTAAAACAGCAAACACAAAACACAGAGCCCCTGGGCTATAACATAAAAAAGTTAAGCTGTCCAGCCAAACAGCTTTCAATCCTTACCAGAAAAAACACTCCAACCCCAGCAGTGACCAGGGGATGCTCATCCAGTCAGGGTTCTCCCTTCTGTCTGTACTAACCGAGCTCCTCCTCCCTTGCTCGCCAGAGGGGAACTGCCCTCCTGGCCTCCTGCCTGGGCTTATATGGGCCAGGCCCTGCCCCTTCCTGTCAGTTGGCTCCCCAGCAGTTGTCCTGGCAACCAGCATCTGTTACTCTGGCTGCCCTGGTAACTGGCAGCTGGGGCTCTCTGTGCTGTTTTCTGCTCTCAGGCGCAGGGCACCTGAGCGCTCTGTGACACACACCTTTTGCTTAAAAGTGATCAGAACACTTGCAGAGAAAGTAGAGGACTTCATTCTAGATATGCAATTCTCAATGTTTTTGGGACTCGAGGCACCCCTTACTGAACTCATGGCATTCCTCCATAACTTTTGTGAATTGATTTGAACCCAATTAACTAATTTATATAGTACAATGCTTACCTCCTTACATAGGGGCTGACCAGTAGAGGTGGGTAACCATCCAGGCAGGGACAACCCTGATCCTGGCGTATCTGTTTATCTGCTCACGCCTCACTTCTCCCCTCGCACCTTATGGGATCCTTCAAAGGATATGGTGGCACCTCAGGATGCCCCAGTACCCTGGTTGAGAATCACTAGTCTAGATTTTCCTCAGACTGATGGGATTCAAGCCCCTATCTTTAGCTTACCTGATCTTTAGTGTACCCTAATTGGGAGAAGGAATGCTTTAATTGAAGTGATTCCCAGAGAGCCACTCTAATTAAAACACCTCACCAACACATGTAGTAAGCATAGCACATTTCAAAATGGTCATGGGAGTGCTTTAACTAAAATTCATTAGATAGGTTTTAGTTATAGCATCCCCGTGGCCATTTTGAAATGTGGGGCACTTAATACATGTGACATTGAGGTATGCTGGAGCATTCTAGGTAGATTGAGTCTGTTCCAATGTGTTCTAATTAGAACGCCTCAGAGTGCACCTATAGATACCCTAAGAATCTCGATTTTGGAGGGGGAAGGAGGAGGGACAACCTCCATCTCCATGTTGAAGAACCTGGGACACTGGTTAGCTTAGGACACAAGAGTCTTTGGGCTAAAAGGAGAGTACGAGGTAGGAAGTTGAGGCAAATCAACTGTGAAGAGAAGAGACCTACCTTCTACTCCCAAATTTTGCATTAGATATTGGTTGGATACAAATTAGAAATAACCCTGAGGAAAGGGATAAAAGATAGGGATATACTTGTCTTTGTGTCTGTTAGTACTTCTCCAGTGGAAAAAGCAAGATACAAGATTCAAGAAACCTCCAACAGTGTAACTGTTGTTTGGCCACTTGCAATCTTTTGATCATGAAAGCAGCACCTCAACTTTATCTAATAACTTATCCACTAATTGCAAAATGGGGGGGGGGGTTATATAAAAGGGCCCTTACTAAGAGGCACTCAGAAAATTAGTGAAAATTATGGCAAATGGATTTTTCCTCTGTCTTTCATCTATCTGAAAATTGTGAATGTATATTACTTTGTGAAAAATAAAATCTAAGTTTTAATTCAGAATTAGAGAAGGGAAAATAAATGCAACCCCCCCAACTCTTACACTAATTATTAATTTAGATGGCAATGTAGTTAAATCCTTAATTTAGTTTGCAGTTCTTTTTATTCCCTTTCTAAAAGTTCTAGTAAATGAGTTTACAAGCAAAACAAATGTTTTAATTGACTATTAGAGAGCATTTGCAGAAGAGGAATTTTGAACTGATACGTGCATATTGGCAGCAGAAAATAGACTCTATCTGTATTCAATAACTATAATGACAAGAGCAATACCAGGTAGACTATAAGGCCAGATTTCCAACAGATACAATTCATTGACTTTGGATAACTTCATTGACTTTGAAAGGTTCTACCTGGACAAAAACCAAGGACCAAGACTTATTTGCATAAGTTAAATATGTATATGGTATGTCACAGCTTTGGTCATACGTTCTCTGCTGGACCCAAACTCCTTTGTTTGGGTTTTTTAAGTCCCTTCCTCTGAGAAGAGGCTGGGCACAATCTCAGTTTTCCCTTACACACTGAGGGTACACACTGTCTACCTAGCATCTCCTCTATGAACTGGGACTCCACATCTGTTAGAGGCCTACTGTGTCCTATTCCCAGCTAGATATGGATCCAGCAGGGGTGCAGTGGATTACCTGCACCCCACTTATGACCATGCCACCTGAGCTGCAGCCAGAAATTTAAGGGTGTTTATACATGTACTCCAGGAATGGTGGGGGGAGGGGGCACTTTAATTAGAGTGACTCTCAGAGCTGATCTAATTAAATCTCCGCAAACATTTCGTGTATTGGTGTCCCTGCACTTCAAAATGGTGGATGGAATAAGCTTCAGAATAAGCTTTAGAGAAAGCACTCCCACTGCCATTTTGAAGGGTAGAGACACAAAATGTGGGAGGCTGCTGGAGTGCAGTAATTGCTACACTCCAGTAGACTCGATTTAATTGAGTTTGCTCCACTGTGCTAGAATTACAGTGTGTCAGAGAAATCCCCCTTCGTGTGTGCGGAAGGCAGAAGCCCTCCATCCAACACATATCCTGCGACCCTGTCGGGTGAACCCCGATACTCACAGAAGGGACTGGGATGAGCAGCAGCTAGGAGAAAATGCCAATGCAGGCTTGGCAGTTCTGCAGCTGCCTGAGCCTGCGGATCAGCAAACCTCAAGGGCGGAGCCTGAAAACAGCATGGGCTGCTCAAAAGGCAGCTGGGGAGACACCCAGCTGTGAGGAGAGAGAAGGAGGGCCACACCAGAGAGAGCTGGGTGGGTGGAGCCAAGGAGAGAGCAGCAAGACATCAGTGAGGAAAAGCAGGACACCAGCGGGGAGAAGCAGGCAGTGGAGCCTGGTAGGAGAGGCAGAGTTGGGTGCAGGGCAAGGAGGCCTAGAATCTGCCAGGGACACCTGGTGAAGAAGACCATGGGGCTAGACTTGGGGAGCTGAAGTTGGCCAGGGGGGCATGGCGGGGAGAGGAAGGTCATCCTCCCAATCCGAGGTAAAAACCAGGCTGTGCTGGAACATTCAGGTACCCCGGTGGGGCAGGGTAGCAAGCAATGGAAAGACCCTGTGGGTAGATGGGTGAAGAGGGAGGAGCAGGTGGCAACTAGCTCAGACCCTGGTGGGGAAGGGGCTAACTCCTGGCCTGCTGGTCCCTGGGAAAAGTGACTGGAGGGACAGGCAAAGATTCCTCCTCTCATCCCAGGGAGGCAGAAGGGTCCCAGGAAAGCCAGAGTCCCCTGTATTTCAATGGCAGATGGTGAACATCTTCACCTTCAGTTAAGAGTCTTCCAAGTTATCATTACCTCAGGCTGGGGCATGTTTAGTTATCCATGGGTTGGTCTGAAGGTAAAGGATTAACTCGGAAGTGATTGATGGCTGAACATACCCAACTCCACTTGGGTGGGCCTCAGGGGTGAGAAGAGATCATCCCGGGGAAGATTACAGGGAGCAGAGCCCACCCAGGTCATGGATGTGGTACGGGTGGGGTAAAGGGGAGGTTTGGAGCCCCATGAAGAAAGACCAGGGCCACGATCTCTCTGGGAACACCAACAGGGAACTGCCTCCCTATCTATCAACATCTTAGTCATGGCAGGTGAGTAGGGGCAGCACCCAGAACCATCTAGGTGCCCCCAAGGTACAGTCTCACCCTGATGGCACTAGGAAGGAAAACGCCAACCTGAAAGGGGCCGAAGCCTTACAACACCTACCAGTGACAGAGTGTATAGGTACTCAAAGTCTCAAAGAAAGTATTTTCCCTTTCCCTTCTGTGCTTAAAGGATGCTCTGCCCTGTCCTGTCCTGTCTCCCTCTCCTCTGCCTTCCACTAGAGCGGGGGGGCGGGGGGCGAGGAGAAGCAGAGGGGAATCCTGTCTAAACTAGATGTGTTACACAGGGGCAGTGCTCTGCCTGGGATTGCAACAGTGGTAGCAGTGAAAAGGCACATACCCCTTCCTGCCTGCTCCTCCTCAGGTGTTCCCTGACAGCCCAGGAGCAGGTGAAAGGAGGGGCTGCATGCCTCGTGGCCACTGCCAGTACTACCACAGTTCCTGGTGACTGCAACCCTCATGAATCCCAGATGGAATGCGTAGGAGCTCATCTCACTCTCAGGATAGCATCTGGCATAGGCAAGCAGGAGACGGGGAGGAATGGGAGGGGAAGGGATGATGAGGGAAGGGATGGGCAAAGGATGTGCCTCTAAGCCTGGAGGAGAAGGGAGTGGGAGAAAGCTTCATTGGGACTTAGATGGGGCTTCTGGAGCAGCATTCAAAAGGTTGTCTGCCCCAGTGAAGGGGGAAAGTGGGAGAAATCTGGAACCAGGGTGTGCAGCCACCCATGTAACCACATCCCTTTTTGTGAAATCCTGAATTCATTTCTGCAGCCAGCCCTGCAGTTCTGCACCCTTGTTTCCAAAATCCTGAATCCACCCTTGCCCAGAACTCATAACTTTTGGGCATTTTGGCCTATAGTTTTCTGCTTCACAGACATATGATAGCTGAGGTAATGATTCTCAGAATTGGCAAAAAAAAAAAAAAGTCTTTAAACCAAATGGTCTTAACTTACAAGAAATACACAAGTACTGGGAAAGAAGTACAAAACAAAACCCTAAGCCATGCTTTCCTGCTCATTTAAGGTATTCTCAAGAACTCAGTCAGAATACCCTTATGGTGTCCAAGATGATCTTCCCATAGCTCATGACCAGGGATCCTGGTTTTCTCTGATTTTAAAAAAAATCCCCAATTGTCAGTTACTTTTTTTTTAACTCCAAATCCATATTTTTCCATGATTTAAATGAAACACCACTAATATACACGTATATATGGCGGTATTTCATTTTAATCATGGAAAATTGATTTAACTGACAATTGGGAATTTTTTTTTAAATTGGAGAAAACCAGAAACCCTGCTCATGACTTCTCCAAAGCACTGTGTCTCTCTCCTGCAGAGAATGCCTTCTTTCCTGGCTGGTCCCATCATCTAAAGTTTCCCTCCACCACAAAAGCAAGCCTCTTAATTTCTTTTGCCTACTTCAGCCTACCTTTGTTTTCCTAAACACATGCTTCAACACCTGCCTCTTCAGTTTTGTTTGGTGCTGTTTCCATGCTTTAGGTCCCTTTCTCTACAAACAAATATGGTTGAAGTTATGTTCTCTCACCTCAGACATTCTCCAGAATATATCCAGAGTACAGTCATTAAGGTAAATTATATTAAATTTCTTCCAGACAAGGTAGAACATGGAAGACCTTTTAATAAAATTACTGTATTTACTCAAATATAAGACAATTTTGTTTTCCCCTGTAATCAACATGATGGAAAAAAGCCCCTTGTCTTATATTTGCTTACAAGGAAACCTCCCTAAATACACTGCTCATCATTAAACTGATGCCAAAAGTAGCATGTGCTTAGCAATGGAAACCAATTTGATTCGATTTGGCAGAGATTTGGCCTGATTCAGTGACTGAATCTCCAAATCTGAACTGAATCAGAGGACCCTTTAATCTCTCCAAATCTAACTGGAACCCCTCCAAATCCATTCAGAGAGATTCAGAAAAATTTGGAGATTTGGACATAGACACTGCTTTAAATGTTGTTTCTACATACTTCTAGGTAGCAGGCAGCTCATGAACAGTGTGATGTTGGGGCACATGAAGCATTCCCAAAGAAGCATGGGGGACTCCCCAGAGTGCTCGACAGCAGACCTGCAAGTGGACCAGAAGCACTTCTGGTCCACTTCTGGGTCCACTGTGGAGCACACTGCCCCCCCCGACCTCCCTGGCTCGGCAACTGGTGCCTCCTGGGTCTGGGGGCCCCCCCCGTGGCTGATCACTCAATCAGAGGGGCACATGGGGGGCCCCCAGCATGCTTGCTGGTGGATCCAGAAGTGGACTGGAAGGACTTCTGGTCCACTTCCAGATTCGCCGCCAAGCATGCCAAGCCCCTGCACTCCTGTGGGATGCTCCATCCACCTCAGTGTCTCAGCCTTCACAAGCTGTACTTGTACCTGGAGGTATGTACAAATAACTTTTAAATCTGTGTCTATGTCCGAATCACTGATTCTCCAAATCGGCCTCAAATCTTCAGATTGGGATTCAGCTGAATTGAATCGGGGACAGTGATCCAAATCAATGAATCGAATCACTGTCCCTGATTCAGGCAGAATCCAAATCTGAATCAAATACAGCCCACTTCGCACATCCCTAAGAACAACTATGAGATTTATTAAATTCAGTCAGCACTGAACATAACTATAAAACACAGTCCTCATACTGCTGGGACCCTATCACAAAAATAGACTGCTGCAACCAATCTGAATAAGATACATAGTACTGCCCAGTGTGCTCAGTCCTCCTCTGCACTCTTTTTCAAGTCACGGTGAGTCACTACACTGACTACATTTTGACTTCCTCTTCACTCCCACAGCTGAACTGTGCCTTTCTGTCCCATTTTCAACCAGCCTTAAGTGTTTGGCAAACCACTTACCTGGAATGCCTCTGTTGTTCCCTCTCTCAGGCTGTCACATATCATTAGTGTGGCCTCATCCTCCATGAGATGGAACCAGACCAGCGTGCCCTGCATTTCATCTGTATGTAAATTTTTGAAGTATCCCAGGACTCAGGACAAGAACACCTGTTTCAAGTTATGAATGGGGGGCTAATTAGCATATGGATCCTTTGTAGGGGGGTATCTTGAGTATACACATATACAAAGCAGTGCTAAGCTGTGGGGCCACCCTGGCTTGAAACACTGTTCTCTCCGCTGGGCCCAGCCCAATGAGATATATGGTAAATCCTGAGTGTTTTGGATTTGGGCTAATGTCATATATTGGCAGTGACAGGCGGTGGACATTTTACCAGAAAAGCAGTGCTGCACAGGCACCTGACGAAACACCAGGGGAGCCAGTGAGCCTGCTTCAATCAGTTCATGTCCTGTGTCAGGGGCACCCTGTGGAAGTCCAGGAACCTCCTGATGTACAAACACAGGCACTTAGAGGCAGTAGACTGTATTAAAATGGTTCGGAATGAGCTCCAGTCTTACTACCAGAAATCAGTAGCAGAGGACGGTGAGAATGCTGCCATCTGGCAAAGGGACGCTTGGCACAGGATCTTCAAAGACCGGCTATAGTGGGGAAACAGACTGTAACAGCAAAGAGAACAATGAGACAACCTGATCTAGAGACAGTGATGAAGACAGCAGCAGCAACAACAGCAGTGGATTCTCCAGTGGGAGTGACAGTGATAACAGATGAATTGAGACTTTAACACCTGTAACCGGGGTGTGGACGAGGGGACTGTGTGATCGGAGTAGGGAGGTCAGTAGGTGGTTGCATGGGTCCAAGGATGCATATATGTAATGGTTTTATGGGTTTTATTTTGTGAGTTAAAGTATGGGAAGAAAAGTGTATACTAGAAAGTGTTTGCGTGCATGTGTGTGTGTGTGTGTGTGTGTATACATAGACATATTTTTACCAAAAAAAGTTTGTACTATACACAAATACATATAGAAATGCTGCTTAAAAGTGCCTTATGGAGTACCTGTGGTAAAAGTTGCAGTAGTTTAAAAAAAAAGAAAAAAGTAAACTTGAATCAATTCTGATTGGATTCAGTCTGTGGGTTCTTGTAATAATGTCCCTATTTGCAAGTTACCATAGGTATGTTTATTTCTAGGTCAGTGTTTTCAAATTTGCTTTTAATTTCTATGTACTCAGCACATGGAGAAAGCAAGGCCTGACAGAGGAGAAAATGCAACAGGGGAAAGAATTTGGGCACTAGGGGGCAGAGGGCAAAGAGGCTACCTGACTCTCCAGATTAATTTTCCTTCCTGTAGAAGTGGGAGGGAGATAAATTTAAAGCAAGGCTCCAATAATTAAATTCTATACCTAGAAAATTATAACAAATTTATAAATGTTTTACATATAGAATCTAATTATTGGGCTGACTATCTTATATTCAAATAAATATGATAAGTACCATTCATAAATTGCAGTCTGATTTACTCTAATCCTCATACTGTTTTACCCTAAAGCTTCCCAATTTAGCCTTTGATGGCAAAACAATCTTGTTACCTAGGTGGTTGCCACATGACATTTGCTGATATGACAAGAAAAGTGTCCATTTCACCCAGACCCCGATTGTCCTTTGCCTGGACCTTGTTTAACCATTACCTCCAGTGCAAAATGGGTGGCAAATGCTACCAAATGTGAACAGGAGTGTTTTACAGGAGTTTTATGCATACTTTGCACTGAGTCAGTGTTAAAAAATGATCAATGGATTATCAGGATTCTACTACAGACCATTACTGGTTATTAAAGGAAAACTTAGACATTGTTAAGGGTGGAGATAGAATAATTCCATTTTATTAATAATGTTTAAAACGCATTAACTGATATCAGAAATTAGTCTAAATGTTTTAATAAATGTATCACAAATTATGTGCTTAGCTTTAATCAGAAGGTACTAGCATTGTCAGGAAGAAAAGAGCTCTGAATGACAATTTGATTGATATCTCTCCTTCACACTTTCCATTTAATAAAGTTATTGACTCATTACTCCTGTTGCCCATTCAGTGTCACGCCATCTCTTAACAAAACTATCACCTACTGACAACATTGATAATGTAGTAAATTATGTTTTCTGCTTTCCAGAGGGTCTTAGATCCAGACAACTAGAATACTCTGCAATGAGGATTTTCACATCAAATTAAATAAAAGGAATTGGATTAAGTTTTGATGCTGCATGAACAAATACTGTCACTATGGAAATGAAAAGTAAACTTGGAGTCTTTCTTTGTTAAGAAAAGATAGAAATGAAAGTGACAATTCACTATTTGCTCAAGCTTCACTGTTTGTTAGGGACCAGGTCAAAGGCAGTCTTGCCCAGTGGTTGGTGCACTGAGGGAAGGCAGGATCCAGGGGCTGGGGCAGAGTTCAGGAGCTAAATGACCAAGTCTGGAAGAACATCCAGGGGGCAGAAGCCACAACACAGGCCAGGCCCAGGGTCAAGGAATCAGATGCTGAATTACCAAATCCAAGGGATAATCCACAAGTCAAGGTCCAAGAACAGAGTCAAGCAGGGTCAGAAACCAGATCCACAGGGAGATCCAAAGCCGGAATCCAGAAACAGAGCCAAAACCAGGATCAGAAACCAGAAAGCACAGGACCCAGAAGGCTTGCCAAAGCAGACTGGTCAGAATTGTTAGCTAGCCTAAAGGCAGCTGCTAACAGGTGGGAATAAATGAGGAGACTGATCTCCCAGCAGCCAATCAGCTGAGGAAGAGCTTATCAACCAGAGACCTAAGGTAGGCAATTAGCCCAGGCTGGGCTGGTTGTAGGGTCCCTGCACTGTTAGTATTTCACTCTTTCAAAAAAGAAGCATTCAGCTGTTAAGAATCCTGGATAACAGGGCATGTTTACACGTGCTTTTATGTGTGCCTAAACTTAATGCACATTTGCCTAATGCACATTAATGCAATTTAGGTGTGCATCTGCAAGCTTATGAGCTAAGGCACATTAACCCGGTGTGTGGACTGAACAGTTAGTCCCAAGTCAGTCAACATATACAGCATTAATGTGCCTTAGTGTGTCTACTAAGTGCATTAAGGCACTTTATTCACACCTAAATTTGATACCTGCACAAATAGCCTAAAATCACCATTTGCAAGGGTATTGAGAGCACACAGGTATAGACACATGCCTTTAATGTGCCTTAAATTGGGCTAAATCACTTTAAATCAGCTCATGTAGATGTTCCCATAGTCCAGCAGTTGTTACTAAGAGTCACGACTACAACAGTTTCAAAACACCGCTGGCTGAGCACTGCTGTGATTTATAGTTAGTGCAATCCCTTTTGTAGTCAGTGGAACTCTACTGGGTTTAAATCACTCCTGAATGAGTGTATGAATATATGTTACAAGCTATCTAATCATAAAACAGAGAACAAAGTCTTCCTAATGTGGGAACTGAACAGAAATGAAAAGTTCTGAGCGTAGAATTTGGCTGACTTTCAGACGACATTGAAATTTTCTCTTCTGGAAAATAAGGTCAGCTAGTTAATAAATGAAAATCAGAGGCCTAGTTTAAAATGAGGATTTGCTTTGTGTATTTATTCTGGTAGTTTTACTTGTGCCTATTACCTTGATGTTTTGGATTATAGTACAGCTAAACTTAGCCAGGTGTTGCTAGCAATTGGCAAAAGCGAGTAAATATCAAGTGTAAGGGATTTTTCCCCTTTGACACTCCTTTCTGTCAACAAAATAACTTTCCCCATGTATTTTCTGCTATTGTTTATAAATGTGATTTGAATTGTGACCCAAAGCCATCAAACATGTTCCTATTAAAACATAGAAAGATATACATTCAAGAGCTAGAGAACTTTAGAACAATATTCATACTACAAAACAACATACTTTCATCTTCCATGGCCCTTGGACTTGATAGAGGTATACTATACTTCTGTATTGCAAAAGTTGTTTTACACAAGAAAGCTGGCTCTGAGATAGCTCAATCCAAATCCAGAAATATCCTATTCAGCTTCTCCATTTGCGCTGTTTTTCATGTGATGTCTGTACTACACTACAGACAAAAGCTAGTCATGTTATTAAAACATTGAACTGGGACTGAGGAGGTAGTGATTCACTTTCTAGCTTGGCCACAGATTTCTTGTGTGATCATAAACATATCAGGAAATTGTCAAATCATGAAATTTTATAACAAGTCTTTGCTATATTTGATCTTTTGCTTAAAGCTTCAGTTCCTAGAGACCAATAACTGCCTGCGAATCTCATCTTTAAAAAAAAATTGCATTCCTATGATTGTAGGGAAAAGCTTGGAAGTATAGCCTGAATGCATCTTCTGGGCTGAAAAAAACAAGACAGCATATAAAAATAACCTAATATATATCAGTGTTTTTTAAATCTCATGGTTTCAGGGACCGAGAGAGGTGGGAAGCTTGCCTCATGCATTTTTTTATTTGGCAACACTGGATTCCCATTTGTAAAATCGGAACAATAATATTAATTTCTTCCATTCTTTGCCTGTCCTATCTGTTTAGATCACAAGCTTGGAGCTGAGACTGAATCTTGATTTGAATAGATTCAAGGTCATCTAACATGCCGACCTTTCCAGCCTTCTGCCTGGTCAGAAGCAACTGTTACAGCATGCACGCTGACATCAAGTGTATGACAGGCCATTACACTGAATCGAGATTCATCTGTAAGGAGCCCATAATATGGGCTATTGTATAATAAAGCCTCAGTCTTGTGAACCATTTCCTATTATATCTTTGTATAGTACCTCTCATGATTTCAGTTGGAATCTCTAGAACACTGCTGATAATATTTGACTGACCACTGCACATCCAGGCTTCTCAAACTAATTTGGGACTACCGCCGGCTAGTCGTGATCTTTCAAGTAGCCAAGATTTTAGAACTGAGTGAAGAGGAACTGGGAATTTGGGAAGGGTTCAGTACCAAGTCTTTGTTTTATTATCTGGCCCCAAACCTAAGCAAGCTGGAGAATAACTAGTCTAAATGTTTCTTCCTGAGTGTAAATCTCTTCTTGTCTCATTTTATTATTTTTGGTACTGAAAAACCTGCCTAAATTGTTAGTGAATAATAACATTATTTTAATGGCATTTTTGGTTCCATTTTTCTGCAGAGCCATTTTTTGGGTAGATTAGCTGTTCATAAACTACCAGAATTTCCAGCTTACAAGAAAACATTGGCTCATAAGAAATAGTTTCTCTTTCTTTCTCTCTCCCTTCTTTTTTTTAAACACTTCATTTTATTTTTCAGTGTGTGTGTCAAACAAATATGCATTTTGCTCTTGTGGTCTAGAATATATATTAAAGTATTATCACTTACTGTCTATGACTGGAGCAAGTTATGATTGACATGCTTTTTATATTGTCAGCTCTGTGAAAAAGAGACAAGGTCATACTGACAACCTCCTAACTTTTGAATATATCTGAGTTATTATTTACAATGACAGTTCCTCAGGAACTAATCAGGAGTATGAAATAAGTAGGGGATCCCTTTGAAAGAAAAGAAAATAATAAAGCTATTCTATCAAAGCTTATTTTTCACTCTATGCAGACAGACGGCTATCCCTCTCCTATTTTTCTACAGATAGAGATACACAATGATTGAAATTTTAAATCCACTAAAAATTAAACTGATTCTCCAGGAGGATCAAAGAAGTTATCACACTTCAATAACCACCTGTCTTATGCCAGTAATAATGAATCAGCATTTCAGTTAGACACATTTTCTCTCTATGTATAAGCCCCAAAGTGTACTAGAATGTAAGAATACCAGGAGGCCCTGTGTTACAAATCACCAGAGCTGTTGGCCTTTTTGTTGGCGCATGAAAGTTAGAGAACAGAAGCATTTTTCTACAGGATGGAAAAAGACATTGACTCTGTGGCACCATAACAATCTACGGCATTATAGAGCAAAAGCAAATAGACATCCATCCCTTTGTTGCACCAGAAATGCCTAAATTTGTGACCACAACAGAAGATAGTTATTTGTACCACCTTTCCAGAGCAGATGTTTATTTCCTTTATGGCTAAAGTGCATTCTCCAGCTACCCCAGGCTGGTACTCCTGGGGTCTAACAGGCCCTGTTCTGTACACCCTGGGAATTCCTATGAAGGAACGGGCCCCTCAATCCACAGGCGCACCTTCCTGGCTTTTCCTTCTTACAGAGATGTATCCCTGGTTTAGCAAGGTATGGGCCCCTTGATGGCTGATGGCTAGAAAATTATATTTAGAGGTTTGCTTTTGGGAATTGGCTTGTAGGTAAGGTAGATATGCACTAGAATAATGGTCTACGGGAATGGCAAGGGTAATTGGTTTTAAAAATCCTGTTTCTGACAAAGTTTCCTTTAAAACCCACTGTGTCTGATGCCAGCAGATGCACAGGCTCAGAAACTGAAGACATATACTATACTATTCCATAACATGAGATATGGTCGAAATAGGTCACAGTGCCCAACTGCAGAGCCCTTGTGATTTATGTTTTTGGTGGACAGATCACATTAAGACATTGGTATATAATGAAATTAAGATGTGTACATGTGATGAGTTTGTTGGAACAAAGGAATATGACGACATGACAGAACATGGACAGTATGATGACCACAGGGAGACAAATCAATGATGCCTGGGAATGAAGAGTCATTAGAGGGGGGAGAGAGAATACAAAAGGAGGGATTTCAGAGCAGCAAAGGGTCCCCAAGTGCAGTTAGCTCCCCACAGCAAGCTTATCTACCTGTGCTTTCCCTTTAAAGTAACCAGGAATCTGTGTAAGTAACCAGGGAGCATTTCTGTAACTAAAAAAACCCAGCTTTCCCTACTTTCAGAGATATACCCCAGAGATTTCCAGGGATTCATCTCTGTAAGTGGGGAACATGTCACCTCTTGTCCCAAAGGCAGGGCAATGGGAGACCTGTTTTACCAAATGAAGCAGATCAGCTGTACCAGAACATCCCAACACAGCTGATCTGCTTCATTTGGCAACATATAAACCACGACAGTCTGAAGGTAAGGAGACAGTGAGGGAGCAGGCTGGAAGTTAGTGTAGTGTTATAGCCTACTGAGGTTTGTCACAGGTGTCATGGAAAACTTTGTATGTATGCTGACAATACAGGAATTGAACTAGCTGATATGAGCATGCATCATAGAAACAGACCCAGTACGTGCCCCCTGGGTGACCTCAGGAGCTGTCAATCAAACCTGACCCACTTGCAACCCTGCACAGGCTCAGTTGCTACACAGACCTTATTGCAGAGCATGCCCAATGTGCAATTGGAATGAGGTAATACCTCTAGAAATTTCTCTCAGCCAAGCAGCCTGATTGGCTATAGGGCTGCTATAAAAGTCTAAGGGCCCCTCCCTCGAGGAGGAGATCGGTTCAGCTGAGGACAGAGGCTGGGGCTCCAGGGACTGTCCCTCAGTTAGGCTTCGTGGCCTATCGATCTCTTCCAGCGGGGACTCTTGCTGCATCTCTGATTGTGTTTCATTCATATGGCATTGATCTTTCCAGATTCTTGGACTTTTTGGCTCTCAACCTCAACCTCGATTCTGCACTAACCCACCTACCACGACCACGACTTACCTGGCATCCAACCTCGGCTTCATTCACCACTCTTGGATCATCCATTCAGCCGCTTAGAACTGGCATCACGACGCATTACAGTTTCGTTTGTTCGTTTCCCTTTTAATGAGCTGTTGACCAGCCCTGGGACTTAAGGAGTGGGCAGCCGCTCCTATCCCTCACGGGGTAGAATGCAAGGGCTCACTCCGGAACCCTGTGGGCCAACAGACCCCTCTGTTATTTTGTGTTATACTGTAACTGAAGAAGCTACCTGTGCCTATGCCATCAAAGTGTAAGTTAAAATAAACCACCTTATTTGGAGCCATACGCTTGTGTGCCATTCAGACTCCACCGCCGCTAATCTCACCTGTTCCGTGCCCAATTGCCACCACCCGGCCGCCCCACCGTGACCAATACCGTGAGCTTGGCTCGCCAGCTCTGGTTTGACAACAGGAAGGGACCACTTGATGACAAGGCTAGATAAAGATTTAAACACTTATAGGTCAAGTAAATATGGTAACTAAGGGTTCCTGTGACCTGAGCAGAGATTACTTAAATTGTCATCTGAACAGGACCATCACCATTCGGCATGTGTATACATTCATAAATGTAAGCGGTAGTGAAAGTGCATGCTTGTTTAGAGATGCTCAATATGCAGTAGCCTATTTTTATTGTGCATTAGTGTATTAGCATGGTTTTTGATATGGTTTTAATATGCAGTAAAATAGGCTACTACACAGTAAATCACACATGTAGACATGCCCTCTGCTTGTCTACTGGATGGACCTGTGGGCTCTGTTAACTCTAACAGGGACATGACTAAATTAAAAACACCACTACTGACTCAGGTAAAAAGGTTTCTGTGGGTACAAACCCACAACTAAAGTATGGCTATGAAAGGACAGAAGTCTATGAAAGAGGGCTGGGTTAGTTGCCTATGGGGTAGGGATGCTGGGTCTTATATGATACAGGACTGACCTGGGACTCAATATATATACTCCACCTCTTTTATTGGCTGGAGGGTGGTCTATACATGCAAAATGGGAGCAAGAGCACAGCCTTCTTTTATAAAGTACTTTGAGATCAAAGGGATGAAAAGTGCTAGCTATAACTGTTAGAGCTGATCTAGACATGTCAGTTCTTAGAAACATTTCAGTCCCTGATAATATTATCTCAGAATATTAATTCTGAATTATCTTGCAATCCTCATTCATCATCCTTCCCTTTGTTAAATATTTGGAGAAATAAAAGTTAGATTTTAAGAATTTTCTCCCTCTCTTTCATTCTCTTCTTCCTTTAAAAAAAAAATTTCAAAAATTGATGCTGTAAATCAGTCTGGGATCTCAGAGGCATCAGAATGTCAACAAAACTGAAGGTTTACAAAGCCATTATCCTTCCAACCCTCCTTTATGCCTGAGAAACCTGGACCATTTACCAGCACGATACCAAGAAACTAAACCACTTCCATTTGTGCTGCCTGTGAAAGATACTAAAAAGCAAGTGGCAGGACAAGATTCTGGACACCGAGGTGCTTGGAAGATCAACTCTTCCCAGTATTCACACCCTGCTGATACTGGCACAGCTGGCCAACTCTCAAGAATGCCTGACACTCACCTTCCAAAGAAAGTCTTCTATGGCAAACTGTCAAATGGAGTACGCTTTTGTGGTGCATCAACAAGGTGCTACAAGGACATCCTTAAGGTGTCCCTAAAGAGTTTCAGTGTCAACCCAGAGTCGTGGGAGAAAATCACTTATGACCATTCCATCATGGAGGTCCCAAATCCAGAAAGGAACTTTGGCCTTTGAACAACAACGTACGGTAGAAGCAATGAAGAAATGCGCAGGCAGGGAAATGAAAACCTCCTGTATTCAGTTCTTAGCGCTCTCCTGTCCCTGCTGCTGCAGTTTGCTCAAAGCAAAGATCAGACTTACAAGTCACCTACATACTCATGCGACCTAGCTTCCAACCCCCTTAATTCTCGTCCCTTTCCCTGTTTTCTCCTTTTCCTTCTTCACCTTTTCTCTTTTCTCCTTCCCTTTTCCTTTCCCACTTCTTTTCTCTCTTATTCCCTCCACTCCCTGCCTCTGTATGCGGTCATCTTCACCCGCAAAGATCAAAAATATGTGTGTGTGTGTTTCAAAGATTAATTCAGTTTGGGGCACTGACTTTGTGCTAAAGCTTTTGGCCAAACCTGATAATGAACCCCATTCCTCACTGTTGGAATAGACCAAATCACCCTCTTATCTCTAGGATGGCCTGAAAGGCTACAGATATTAAATTAGAATCAATGAACCTTGGCTGAGGATAACTCCTGGGGGATATAAAATCCTGTTGTCAGATAGAAATGAAATTCTTTTGTTCCTCTATTTGTATAAAGTTAGTGGTTTATGATGGATGAACAAGAATGGGAGACAGAATTATGTGTCCCATCAGCTTTAGAATAATTTTCTCTTTGAAGGTTTCAGTCACCAATGGCCTCTTTGAATGGGTCAAGTCCTCCTGGCTTCTGAAAAGAAGGTCTAGGGGGCAAGAGAGCTAGTCTGCATTTGTGCATGTGCAGGAACACAAAAGGCTAAGCTGTGGTATTTTGCTTTCTCTGTCTGTTGCAAGACAATGCTTCATGACAGCAGCCCCAGTGTGAACATGGAATGGGCTAGGAAAGAGAAATAACATATTGCATGCAAAAAGTAGCACATTGCTGATGCTCTGTGGAAATCTCTCCCCTTGGGCTCTGTGAACTTCTATGCAAACAAACTTTTCCCAGATATAGTAACATTCCTAGATTTTATCCTGATAATCCAGGCTTTGTGAAGCTCCTGATCTCCACCAAATTGATTCTATTTAACTTTTATTAGTATTTGTATTACATTAACGTCTAAAAATCCCAGTTAAGATGAAGGCTCCAGTGTACTGAACACTAAAATGAGATACAGTTCTTGCCTCATACACCTTACATACAAAGTAACTAGGACGGAAAAACAAGGGAAGAAAAACAACCTGAATATGTTTGTTTATTATGGAAGAGGTTGTTGGTAGTTCCAGAGGTAACATTTTTATCTAATTCTCCTCCTGATGTCTCATCCTGATATTTCTGTGCATGTACCTATTTGAAATTTGTTTTTAGTGAGGAAAGTGATAGGATAGAATGTAAAATTGGGGAATGTGTCCATCAACCATAGAAATGGCCATGTTATTATGATATCACTTCCTAAATTCCTTTGAACATCCTCATCCCATATATATTCTGGAATTCTTCAAAGCTCCTAAAGTAGCCAGGCAATAGATTAGAGCAAAAAATAGAGTTTCTATCTGTGGCAGGGTGCGACCTAGGGGTGCTGTGAACTCCCCTAGCACCCCCTACCTACCATGCCAAATCAGGTTCAATGCACCCTCGCTATCTCACCCACCATGTTTTTGATGGTAATATTGATAAAGGGAGGCTGCCTTTCTACCCTCTTTGGCATGGTGCCTTGAGATGTCCCAGTCCGTGCCCTGCCTTCAGTGACACGGTGCACCCTAACCTCTGGGTCCTTGCCTCGCGATCCCCGCCCGCATTGAGGCCTTGCCTCGCAATCCCACAATTGAGGCTCAGGTGGCTGTAGCCGTGCCTGGCTCCCAGGCCCCCTTCTCGGGTCTTATGCCCCACTGGGCTCCTCACAATTGAGGCTCAGGTGGCCATAGCCATGCCTGGCCTCCAGACCCCCTTTCCAGGTCTTGCGCCCCACTGGGACTTCTCGCCTGCGCCCACACTGGGCTTAACCCTCCCAGTACTGCCCACACTGGGGCCGGGGTCGATGCACCCCAAAACACGGCGCCCTCTCTGGCACCAGGAACCCCCACACTACTGGGGAGCTCCTATGAGGCCTCCTCCAACCCCTACAGCCTCACCCGGTCCTCTGGTCCTATACAACAATGAAACAGAAAACTCCCACTCCTGTGCTAGCAGCTACAACATAAATTCCAAGCCAAACTGGCTAACCTTCATTCATATCCCTGCCAGGGTTTCCTCCACCCTGTATCATCCTGCAGAAGGTTCTCAGGCCATCAGCCTTCCCTACTCAGCTTGCTCCAACCAAGCTCCACCTTCTTCTACTGCCAGAGGGGAGCTCACCCTCCAGCCTCCGCCTAGCTTGTTTATATAGGCCAGACCCTGCCCCCTTCTGGTCAGCTGACCAAACCGGTTGTCTCGGCAACCCACACTGTGTTGCCCTGGTGACTGGCAGCTGAGCCCATCCTCCTGTTTGTCAGTAGCAGGCACCTTAGTGCCCTGCTACACTATCCTATGAAAAATTCTGTGATTTTGGAATGAAAAGTCAAAATGTTGCAATATTTTATAACCCCCCCCCCCCCAAGATGTCATTTTGGAGGTGTTGAACTATTTCATTTCAAGTCAATTTGACATTGCACTGCATCTGCCTAGGGTGTTGCGCTGCCTCATGGCCTCACTCTTTCCTGTGGGCCCATTTGTTTTAAAGAACCACGTCTTCGCTATTGCACAGCAATTGTGTGACTCCCATGATGAATTATGAGGCTTGGTCAGAAAGGTGGGTTTGATGTACGGTGGTCCCCATAAAAAATACTGACCCATAGAGGCATGAAGCACTTAACTGCAACACCACGAGTGTCAGACTTCTTGCAAAAAATATTTCAGATCAGTTCAAAAAATCAAAACATTTACATTTGGATGAAACTGAAACGATAATGCTCCTGCTGGGACTTAAAGCTGGAGATTTCTTGCTAGAGGGTCTTGTTCCTCTGCTCAGGGTCACCCTGATTGCCATATTTGGGGTCAGGAATTAATTGTATGCTATGATCAGATTTGCATGGACTGTGAGGGGTTTTGCCTTCCTCAGAGGTATCACCCTCTACCTGGGATTCTTTGAGCATATATTAACAACCTTTTACAGAAACTGGACTCTGGCTGCCATGATTCTCCTGCTTTCCTGGTGGCAGGTTAGGGTGTTATATCTGGTGTTGTGCCAGGGTTGATGGTAGTTTTATGAAGAGTTTAGATTATGGCTTTGTATAGGATGGTTTGGATAGAGATGATCCTGCCTCAGGCAGGGGATTAAACTAGATGACCTCTGGAATTCCCTTCCAGCCCTATTTCTCTATGATTATATTCTTCACAATGTTTTACAACAAATGGGTTTTTTTATACAATTATTTTCTCCAGACAGAAAAATTCAGCAAATCTAAAAATTTCCCACCATATTCCATTGTAATGTTAATTTTCTGATGAAAAATTTTTAATATATGATCCCTGATAAGCTTTATTAGACTCACAATTTCCATTAAAAATCAATGAGAAATAAGCTGCTAAGTGTCTCAGGTTTCTTTGAAGATCTCAACCAAAGTTTTGAAGAAAATCATGTTCAGCTTTATATTAATATAAAAAACTAGGCAAATAGACAGTTATTCAGAATTCAGACACCTCTAGGGAGTGCATTCTATTTCTGTTCATTTTAACCATTAACAACTGATGCTGCTTTCCTCTTCAGAAATAAAAACTTTTATGACATAAATAACATTAATGATGATATTATTTCATAGGGTTCATGAATTTTTTTAAAGGATAGGACCAGGCTTGAAAATCTGAATTTAGATCCAGATTTCAAACACTGCAGACAAAACTGCAGGTTTAGAGAAAGAAGTTAGAATGTAGATGTTATTTGTTCAACCTATAACACTGACAGGAACCAACTGCAGTTTGAGTTCAGACTATGAGATTTTCCTCATCCTAATGTGCCTCTAGGAATTTGGGACTGTTAGGATCTGGAAGATGATTTCAGTTAATCTATAGTTTTTAACAGAATCTTTCAAATTCTTATGGTAGTGGGCATTTTATTTTCCCTATTCCAGCCACTATCAATAAGCATCCAGGTTTCCTTTGCCCCATTCTGAACATAATCTCTGTCTCCAGAGGTATAAATTGAAATTTTGGCTTCCAGGGTGGTGTCAAGGACAGCACTTACCTCCTTGCATTGGCACAAGCTGCTGATGCCTCAGAGCAAGTTCCACCATCATGGGCCATGGTGATGGCATAGGCTGCCTGGGGACTGATGAAGGTATAGCACCTGATGAGGCAAGCCATCTACCCATGAAAGCTCATGTTACACCTCTCTGATCTAGTTAGTCTATAAGGTACAAATGTACCCTATCTTCTCCCTAGGGGCTGTCATTCTGCCATTTAGCTCCCACTAAATGAGTGGTAAGAACTGGTGCCCCAAACACTCTCCCTTCCTCCCTCCAAGTTATGCTATCTCTGTAGGTCCTTTCACGGATTGCCCCAACTAGGTACTCCAGAAGCATTGGCAATGAGTAGGGGGTGCATGTGGCCTGATATTGGCTGTGGCCCCCCCAAGAGAAGCGCTGGTGGCACTTCTGCTGGCAGTGGTGATTGGCCACTGAGAAAAGAGAAGGGGCTAACAGGGCTCAGCCCCCCCCCCCCCGCAAACACCAGGACAACATGGGCGCAGGCTGTGGCAGCAGGGTGGGGGCATACTGGGCACATAGCCAGCCCAGCACTGCAGGCAGGTAGGTAAGGTTTCTTTTCTTCCTCTAATTTCTGGGCTTTAGTGTGGGGAAATCAAGACCCCCATAGTGCAGGAGGTAGTGGAGCAGAGGCGGGGCAGGACTGAATCATTCACTCCTGCTCCTGCCCCCATCCCTGCTACACTGTGGGGATTGTCCCACAACTTGGCCAGGCTGGGGCCCCATTCATGGAGAATGGGGCCCCAGCTGGGCCAGGTCATGAGGTAATGGGAGGTGGGTGGCTCCTGCCACTGCACACACTGCAGATGAGTCAGGAGAGGGGTGGCATGTTCCCCCAACCCCTTGGCTCCAATGTGCTACAGCCCTGGATGAGTCTCTGGGTGCTGAATGTCCCATGACCCAGCCCAGTTAGGGCACCATTCATGGTGAACAAAGTCCCAGCCAGACTAGATTATGGGACAAGAGCCTGGTGGCTCCTGCAGAGTTGTGGAGCCAGGGAGCCGGGGTGGGGGGAAAACACATGCCCCTCCCCCCTCCCTGATTTCATAGATTTCATAGACATTAGGGCTGGAAGGGACCTCGGGAGATCATCAAAGGGCAGGAAGTCAGCTGGGGTCATAGGATCCCAAGCAAGATAAGCATCCAATTTACTCTTGAAGGTGTTCAATGTAGGTGCTTGAACCACCTCCACTGGCAGACTGTTCCAGACCTTGGGGGCTCGGACAGTAAAGAAATTCTTCCTTATGTCCAGCCTGAAACGGTCTTGCAGGAGCTTGTGACCATTCGACCTCATCATCCCTTGGGGTGCTCTGGTGAACAAACGTTCCCCCAGATCCTGGTGGTCACCCCTGATAAACTTATAGGTGGCCATCCAGGCTAAAGAGTCCCATGGCTTTCAGCCTGTAATCGTAAGATCTACAAAGCTGCAGCTGTGAGGTGAACTGGTTTCTGCCTGCTCCATGCCTTGCTGTAGCCTTTGAAAGTGATGTGGCACAGTGTCACGTCCCTCACTGCCTGGCCCACACAGTGGTGGGACACACATGGCGATGCACCGCTTTCAAAGGCTGCAGCAAGGTGTGAAGGTGCAGAGCTGGTAGAGCCCATCTTGCCTCACAGCTGCAGCCTGCCCTTGCCCCCTGCAAAAATCGGGGGGGCCATGTGCTGCCCTTGGGTCCCCAATGCCATGACTGTGCAGGAGCCGATTGGCTCTTCTCAGGGATGACTTAGATGGGGCAGGGAAGGGGTCCTGGGGACTCCATCTCCTCTGACCTGGCACTGCAGCTGAGGCTGGCCTTTCTCCAGCTCCTGGCCCACCCCCCCAGCCAGTGCAGGGCTGGGGTCAGACCAGAGCCAGTGTGGGAGGCAGCTAGGGCCAGTGCAGGGCTGGGGGGTGGTGGACACTGGCACCAGGCAATGACCCCTGGTGTGGGGGAAGGGGCAGCCAAACAGGTGCAGCAGACCCCAGCCCCAAGCCCAATCCATGTCCAGTGCCAGCCTGAGCCTCACTCCCTCCCCCCATGGCCTTTTTCCCTCCTCCCACCCCTTCCCCTACAAACTTTCACATTGGGGGGGCATGTGCATGCACGCATGTTTAGTCCTACCCCCTCAATTTTTTTTCTCCCTCCACCCCCATCCCACCAGTTAGCATTTGGTCACTGGTGCCCCCCTTCCCCCATATTAGGAGGCACCAATTGTCCATGTCCAGAAGTACCATTTTGCCACTGATTACCTTTCAGAAGATGTTAAAAGTTTGCTTATCTTGTAGCTGTTGCAGTGACTACCTCAAACATTAACCAGGAAGAAAGAAAAATAACACTAGAAAGTATATATTAATGTTTGCATGGATTTGGCAAAAGTAAAGCTAGTTACACATAATTCACGTTATTTCAATGAATATCCTATGTTTCCAGAGCAATCGGCTATTACCAGCTGGAAAAAAATGCCTATTGTAGTTACTTAAGAATAACTATCTACTCTCTACCCTCTCTACCTTAAAAACCAGGAAATTTCCATTGAGGGGAAGATCATCAAGGATTATATTAATTTGTTGTCTGAAGTACTGTCTTCACTAAGAAAATAAGGTGTATTTTGAACAGGCAGTTAATAACCTTATGATCAGAGTGAAACATAGCAAGATGTAGTTTTAATATCTCTTAACTGTTGTGGTTATACTCTAGGCTCTCTGTGGTCGGTTTATCTGAACTGACTAATGTATTAGTAATGCACCTTCCCTTCTCCTCATTCAGATTTTAGTGAGTGTTACTTAATGCATGATGAATACACACTTTGTTTCCTAATATAGAAATGGCCTGAGTCTCATTACACTGAGAAAAGTCTTTCTGATTCACAGATTTTGAAGAAAGACAATACATGCATACATTTCTTGAAACTCACATACTCATTCAAAGCCTTCATGATGGCCTCAGCAACATTCTTCTATATTTGAGGCAGACATACATGCCACAGCCAGATTTATGATATAATATAATACATGGCAAAAGTATGAGTTTGCATACCCGCTGCCAGGGAAACTTGGCAAACATCTAGAACTTCAGTAGGAAACTGCAAATCTCCTTTTAGTTTGGAAAAATGTAACTAATAAATCATTCAACAGAGTTTAGAGAGATTTTGTGTCATGGGAACATTATTAAATAGACATTTACATTTCCTTTTCTAGACCTAAGCTTCTAATCTTGGATTATGTGGCCAGCAAGGTGGCATATAATATAATAAATCTACCCCTAATATTAGAGCCTATTCCTCTGCATTACTTTCTATCCTAAGGTAACTAACAAAAGAGGAAAATATCCTAATAAAGTAACTAATTATAAATTTAGCACAGTTGAAAGTATATAGGTACAATATCTATTTCTTTATAGAGTTTGGCTTGCTGGTCACAGATACCTTCCTAGCCAATCACTGGAGCCCAGATATGACTCATTTTTTTATATTAATATTTTGATAAAACACTTAGTCTCAACTGACAGCTTTTCTTCCAGAATAAGAGACTTGTTTGTTCAACCGGCATGTCTCAGTACTATGATGGCCTCAAAGAGCACTAAAAGTTCAAAAATCAATAAATCTTGCAGGAAGAAAACTCTTAAAAAAATTCATTTTCCCCTTCTTGAAAGAATCAATTTATATTCAACTGCAACACCTTAGCTTAGATAAGAAAAATCCAGGGATTTGTCTTTCCTCTTCAATAGAGAAATTGGTAGAAAATCCTGTGATAATAATGTTAATATTAAAACCTGCTCTACAATAGATGCAAGATGTTACAGGGGGATTGGATCTAATACCATGAATATTTGAATCCCACATAAGAAACATAGGGATCCTATACACATTCAGAGAGCCTGCTCCGACACACTGGAAATGCAGCGCAACAGAATAGGCTCAATTAATCGAGTCTGCTGGAGCACGAAATAAATGCATTCCTGCAGCCTTCCACATCACATGCATCAGCATCACCACATGTCTCCATGCTGAAAAAATGGCAGCAGGGTGCTTTGAAATAAATCATGTTCAATGAGCTTTAAAGCACCTCACTGCTGTTTTTTCAGCATGGGGATATGAGGTGACACTGATACATGTGACACATGGGCACTTTTAATTAGCACAGCTTGTCAATTAAAGAGCCCAGTGCTGTGTTCCACAGCACACGTAAATATGTTTATAGGCTAGAAAGAAGTCTAATTGCTTAAGCAGTAGTTAATAAGGAACCAAACATCTTGGTAATATTTCCTGTTATCTAGTCTAATGGAAACAAATGATAATACACTACTAGGACCTTCATAAGACCACAACCACAAATAAGGAACAAGAAGTCTCAGGTACAAGGATGTAACTTCCAATTTGTGGAAAAATAAAAGGGAGTTATTCTCTAGTTTGAAAAGGTGAGTTTTGGCACACTTCTTTTCCTGTGTTCTTACAGCACCTGGCTCATTGCAGAGATTCCCAGAAGACTAATTAGTAGTGATTCTTTTTAAGAGCAGGTAATTATGATTACTGAAGGCAATTCAAGAAATTGTTTTCCTCATTCCTAGAGTCTAGGACTTGTGTTTATTTTAATTGAAGTTTTGAACACTGATATCTGGTAGAATAGTTCTTAAATGGCTCCCCATCTTGAGTCCACACTAGACCATGGACTAAAAAAGAAGGGGGTGGGGGGAGTCATACAATTCAATACAGAATTGGGGTACACATCTGGATTTGTATATTCTCTTCACTTCATTTTTCCTATCCTATACTGTCAGATACTTAGGGTGCAGACAGAAGTGACAATTTTTGCCTGATCTGGCTACAGAAAGCTAGTCATGACCAAACACAAGTGCATGGCTGTAGACCGATTCAAAAAGGCTGATTGGGTGAAAATCTGAACCTTCATTGCATGAAGAAATCAGATTATGACATTTCAAAACAGAGCATCTTCTGTAACTTCTGTTTGCACTGTCTGCCAGTCTGTTGCTGTTTTCTGAATGGGAGGAGGGGAAAGGGAGTAGAGGGAGTTGAGTCTAGGGATTTTTCAGCCCCAAGTGGTGAAACAGCAGCAAGTGAGTCTGTGTGAGTCAGCGTGCTGTGAATAAGGTGAAGCCTTAGGAATGTGGAAGATGGTACAACATGGGAGAGAAAAACAGATTGGAATGTGAAAACAACATGTAATTGTTAACAGAATCTGAGATGAACATATGCAAAAAGGTGAACTAGGCTCATTGAGGGAAGGGGAAGGGGAAGGGAAAGGGGAAGATGATAGTAGAGGAAGCCTTGAATCACTAGTTCAAGTGGCACCCACAAGTACAGCCCAGCCTAGACCAATGATGAGCAGAACAAATACCCAGGTAAGCAACAGGGGCCAGGGCAATACTGAAATTAGGGGACCAGTGCACACATCTTCAGGAGGCCTCAAATGCCTCTACACAAACGCTCAGAGTTACCCTCCTGCTAGCTGACACCAACCCAGACATAGTGGGGCTCACAGAAACGTGGTGGGACTCAACACATGACTGGGCAATGAATGTCAAGGGCTATAAGCTGTACAGGAGGGACAGGACAGGGAGGAAAGGTCGGGGTGTGGCATTCTACATCAAAGAGGAATATGCATCCTCATCTAGTAGCACAAGGTCAGAGGAGGGGCACACTGAAGTGCTCTGGGTTAGCATACAAGGCAGTTGGCAGGAAAGGGACTAGACAGTGGGGGTCTACTACAGACCACCCAACCAAGGGGAAGAGCTAGACCAGGAATTCTTAAATCAGCTCACAGAAATAGTTAGGTCAGAGGACGTGGTCATCATGGGTGACCTGAACTTTCCAGACATCTGCTGGGAAGAGCAGTCAGCCAGGTCTGACCGCTTACATAGGTTTCTAGCTGAAATACAGGACCTCCATTTAACCTAGGAGATGCACAGCCTTGTTGGACCTGGTGCTGGCCATGGGTGTTGACCTGGTGAGGGGGCTGCGGGTGCTCAACCACCTGGGCAACAGCAATCATTGCCTGCTGGAATTCACCATCCAGCGCAAGGTGGCAAAGGCCTGCAGCAAGGCAGCAACCTTGGACTCCAGGAGGGTAGACTTCAATGAGCTAAGGAGAATAGTTGGGGAGGCACTGAGGTCCCGGAGGGGAGGGGAGTTGGGTGTCCAAGAAGAGTGGTCTCTCCTTAAGGAGATGATCCTCCAAGCTCAAATGGAGGTAATCTCAACATGGATCGAAGGGAGCAGGAGGGCGCAAAAGCCCCCATGGCTCACCAAAAGCATCCGGGAATGTCTCCTAGCTAAAAGGGAGGCATACACCCAATGGAAGGCAGGGGCCATCACCAGGGAGAATTATACTGCAGTTGCTCGGGGCCGCAGGAAGGCGGTCAGGAAGCCCAAGGTGGAGATGGAACTGGGACTAGCTACCTGGATCAAGGACAACAAGAAGTCCTTTTTTAAATACATAGGGGGCAAAAAGAAGGTACTGGGTAACGTGGGGCCCCTGCAAGACACACTAGGAAATCTGGTCGTCACACCAGATGACAAAGCTAACCTATTTAACAATTTTTTTGCCTTCATTTTCCTAAGCAGCGACTGGATCAACACCCCCGCTGGGACCCCCTCAGATCCCAGGGGGGGTGCACCCAGGCCAAGGGTCAGTGAGGATCTAGTCAGGGAACTTCTGGAGGGACTAGATGTATTTAAATCAGCTGGTCCTGACGATCTCCATCCCAGAGTGCTGAGGGAATTATCTGAGGTTGTTGCGGGACCCCTTGCATGGCTTTACAAGTTCTCGTGGTGCTCTGGTGTGGTGCCAGAGGACTGGAAAAGGGCCATCGTGGTTCCCATCTTCAAAAAAGGGAGGAAGGAGGACCCAGGAAACTATAGGCCAGTTAGTCTTACCTTGATCCTGGGTAAGCTTTTTGAGAGAATTATCCTGGCACATGTCCACGAGGGGCCAGCAGGGAGATTATACTTAGGGGCAACCAACATGAGTTCATTAGAGGCAGGTCCTGTCAGACCAATGTGGTGGCCTTCTATGTCCAGGTCATAAAATCCTTAGATGCAGGGATAGCAGTGGACGTAGTCTTTCTGGACTTTAGGAATGCCTTTGACACTGTCTCTCACCCCATTCTCCTTAAAAAACTAGAGGACTGTGGTGTCAACACCTACACAGTCAAATGGGTCTCCAACTGGTTGGAGGGCTGCACCCAGAGAGTGGTGGTGGGTGGGTCATTTTTGACCTGGAAGGATTTGGGCAGTGGGGTACCTCAGGGCTTGGTCCTCGGGCCCGCGCTGTTCAACATCTTCATCAGTGACTTGGACGAGGGGGTAAAAAGCACCCTGTTCAAATTTGCTGATGACACTAAGATGTGGGGGGATGTGAGCATACTAGAAGGGAGGAATAGGCTGAAATCAGACTTAGACAAGTTACAGAGGTGGGCGGATGAGAACAGGATGGGTTCTCCAGACCCATCCTCAGCATCCCCTGCCATCTGTGAGCCCGCCACTCAGCAATCAGCAGCAAATTCACGGTTCCTCAGACTTACGTGGTCTTGTCATCCACCATGGACCCCTTCCTCCCTTCTAGTGACCTAAGGGTGAGGTCTTTCCTCTAGACACCTGCCTTTTAAACATGGTGGCCGCTTTTGTGTCCTTTATTTTCACCCAGTGCATAGATACTTGTCAGCTGGGTCTGGTCAGCTGTTGACCTTGCCCTTTCCATGACCCCTTCTTCCTGACCTTCAGCAAAATGAGTTCCATGGTCCTCCCTTCAGACCACAAGTAACAGGGTTTCTGTCATCACCCTGTTACAGAAATGATGGGATTTCACTGCCATCAGGTTTTCATCTGCCCACCTTATAAGCCTGGCAAGGTCAGCTTGGATTGCCAGCCTATCCTCTAGAGTGACCGCACTTTCCCAGAGCTTGGTATCATCAGTGAACTTAGCCAGCCTGCTTCTGATACCAGAGTCCACATTGAAGAGTACAAGTCCGAGACCTGGGGGCTGCCACTAGTCACCACCCTTCCCCTGGTGAACCTGCATCCTGTCAGGCAGGGTGATCCCCTTGGGCTGATAGAAGACCAACACAAACTAATAGTTAAGGAGATTGGCTTGCTCCTGGGTGTCAGTTATCAGCTGCCCCACTTGGTTTAGTAAGGCTCTACTGTTACCCTTATTTTTTTCCAACTTCCAACATATCTTAGGACATACTTTTTATTGTCCTTGATTTGTGTGGCCAGTTTGAATGCAGTTTCAGCCTTGACTTTCCTAGTTCTCTCCCTACAGGTGTCGGCCAGTGCTGAATATTCCTCCTTAGAGGTGTTTCCGCTCTTCCATTCTTTATAAGCTTTTTTATACACAGGAGGTACATGAGTTCACTACTGAACCAAGGGGGTCACCCAGCACTTTTACTACTTTTTCTGTGGGCTGCAATGGACTTCCCTTGTGCTTCAAGGATTGCATCCTTGAGGAGTGACTACTCATCATGGACTCCCCTCTCTGTCAGATTATGGCTTCATAGGGTCTCAACAACTAGCCTCTTAAGCTTATGAAAGTCGGTTTTCCTAAAGTTAAGGACTCCTGCATTGCTGACTTTTCAGTTTTGTGGTGAATAGAGAAAGTGATCAACTCGTGGTCACTGTCTCCCAGCTTCCCTTCAATTCTCAAGACACTCACTACATCCTCCCTTTTGTCCAGTACCAAGTCCAGCAGCACCTTGCTCTTGTCAGTCAGTAGATTTCTTGTGACAAATAGAGCTCATCAATGCTTAGGAGGAAGCACTGTGACCGATCGGATTTGGCTGAGTGCTCTTCCCATGAGATGTCAAGGTAGTTAAGATCACCCATGACAACCATGCACCAAGAGCATGCAGGTTAAACCAGTTCCTTGGTGAATTCTTGCTCTTGATTAGGTGACCGGTAGTAGACTCCTACTGTTATATCTCCTTCACCACATTCCCCCCTGATTTTAGCCCAAAGAGTATCTAGTTGCCTTCACTGGTTTCCAATCTCATCCTGTAGGGACATGTCATGCTCCTTCACAGTAATATTTACCAAAACAAAAAAAAAATACCCAGGTTTACCCTCTGCTGCTGTAAGCATATATGCACAACTAAGAAATATGTAGACACTTACAGAATGGGCACAGGGCACACAGGTGAGGCTTATTCAGATGCCTCTCTAATGGACTTGATTTGATTAATTTGACTTGATTTGGCTTAAATTTGTACCTATAATGATCTACACTACTTGGAAAATTTCCCTGGCTTGAAGATAATTACAGTCTATGAAACTCCACTGAGATCAAGGAGTTTCAGTGTACAAGTCTGTACTGAGTTGCATCTTCAATGGCTACTGAGCTTTTACCTCTCTTTTATTTCTTTTTCTATTATAATACATGAAAAGAAGGTACCTTACATTGTTTCCCTGTATTGGATTTGTTCTTATCTTCTCTTATATATAGTTCCTTTGGTAATGATTTAAAATGCTGATGTAAATAAATAAAATCCTATGTTCTACATTACCCAATGGGAGCATTGCTGGAAACAAAAGTATAAAAGATTGGGTACAGCCTGTTTGGATTTATTTTTTAGACATACTGCATTAATATAAAAGGAACAGGAGGGATATCAAGAAATTCCACTCTGCCCTGAAGAGATAATACAGATTGAATAGTTGTGCTGGTAGTGCATAAATCAATGAAGAATACCCTCCAAGAACCTTCTTCTTATGGACAGATCTGGATCACTCTAATGGCACTCATGATGGGTACTATTAAAAAATTATGTGTATGTTTAACTGGTGAAGCCTCCATCCCTGTTAAACTTTGTCTTCTTAAAAGTGCCAGTTTTCATCAGCAGTATAGTGTGGCAGGCAGCAGGGGGTGCTGCTATGCTGAACCACCCACCTCACTGTGCCCAATCAAAACCATTCTTCAGGTGTCTCCCTTGGGGTACCTACAGCTGGCCGGCCACCTTCCCAGAGCACATCTGCAAGTCTGAGGTAATTGCTGTCACAACCCGGGCTCTGGTTTCTGTTAGAGCCCTGTGCAGCCCAGGGTACACAGTCCCTGCAGACCTTGGGGTGCTTTGCCCACTGGTGGTATTTCTGGGTGCTCCTTATAGCCTGGAGCCACCCAGGATATTTTCAGGTACAACAGAGTCAGATGATAATCAGCTGAGCTCTGCTAGGAGCAAAAAGGCCTGTCCTTCCTCTCAAGCATTCACAGCTAGGTGTGATGTAACAGATAGGTTTCATTAATCAGAGAGAGGGAGAATGGGGTAGTACAAGATAAAAGAGTATTAGAAAAAATGCCTTAAGCAAAACAGAATGGGCTTGTTGGCCTTTTCAACACAGGGCTAAAGATACATAACCTTAATAACCCTGCTGGGCCCCCCTCGGGCCCCGAGAGAGACACGCCTGGGCCAGGGGTTAGCGAGGAGTTAGTTAGGGTATTTCTGGAGAGGCTGGACATGTTCAAGTCCGCTGGTCCGGACGATCTTCACCCTAGGGTTCTACAGGAACTGGCCGAGGTCATTGCGGGACCCCTGGCGCGGCTCTATGAGCACTCGTGGTGCTCTGGCGAGGTGCCGGAGGACTGGAAGAGGGCCAATGTGGTCCCTATCTTCAAAAAGGGAAAAAAAGAGGACCCGGGAAATTACAGGCCAGTTAGTCTTACCTCAATCCCGGGTAAGCTCTTTGAAAAAATTATCCTGGCACACATCCAGGAGGGCCTTGCGGGGGAATGCATGCTCAGGGGCAACCAACATGGGTTCATCAGTGGCAGGTCTTGTCAGACCAACCTGGTGGCCTTTTACGATCAGGTCACCAAATCATTAGATGCAGGGGTTGCTGTGGATGTAGTCTTTCTGGACTTCCAGAAGGCTTTCGACACTGTCTCTCACCCTGTCCTCATCAAAAAGCTGGGAGACTGTGGTGTCGATGCCCACACGGTCAAATGGGTCGCCAACTGGTTGGAGGGCCGCACCCAAAGGGTGGTAGTGGATGGGTTCTTCTCGACCTGGAAGGACGTGGGCAGTGGGGTTCCGCAGGGCTCGGTCCTCGGGCCCGCACTGTTCAACATCTTCATCAGTGACTTGGATGACGGGGTAGAAAGCGCCCTGTTCAAGTTTGCTGATGACACTAAGATGTGGGGGGATGTGGGTGCACTAGAAGGGTGCAATAGGCTACAAGCTGACCTTGACAGGTTGCAACGGTGGGCGGATGAGAATAGGATGGGGTTTAACACTGATAAGTGCAAGGTGTTGCACATGGGGAGGAAGAACCGGCACCACACTTACAGTTTGGGGAACTCCCCTCTTGCCAGCACGGAGACGGAAAAGGATCTTGGAGTCGTCATTGACTCCACGATGAACATGGGCCGGCAGTGTGAGGAGGCAGTCAAGAAGGCCAACCGTACCCTGTCATGCATCCACAGATGCATCTCGAGCAGGTCCAGGGAGGTGATCCTCCCCCTCTATGCGGCACTGGTCAGGCCGCAGCTGGAGTACTGCGTCCAGTTCTGGGCGCCACACTTCAAGAGGGACGTGGACAATATGGAAAGAGTTCAGAGGAGGGCCACTCGTATGATCAGGGGTCAGCAAGGCAGGCCTTATGAGGAGAGGCTACGGGACCTGAACCTGTTTAGCCTCCACAAGAGAAGGTTAAGGGGGGACCTTGTGGCCTGCTACAAACTGGTCAGGGGGGATCAGCAGGTATTGGGGGAGTCCCTGTTCCCCCGTGCGCTGCCAGGAGTGACCAGGAATAATGGTCACAAACTGGCGGAGGGTAAGTTTAGATTAGATATTAGGAGACGCTACTTCACAGTCAGGGCGGCTAGGGCCTGGAACCAGCTTCCAGGGGAAGTGGTGCAGGCTCCTAGCCTGGGGATTTTTAAAAGGAAGTTAGATGAGCACCTTGCCGGGGTCATCTGACCCCGGTGCTCTTTCCTGCTAAGGCAGGGGGTCGGACTAGATGATCTACCTAGGTCCCTTCCGACTCTAGCTACTATGAAACTATGAAACTATAATTTATTGGCTAAATTTTAGGTAAGCTACTTACATATACATCCAGAGGATTCTGGAAGCCCATGAATCTGTTTGTGTTTCCAAAATGCCTCTCTGGAGGAAGAACCTGCAGACCAGGTGACCTGACCTTTAAATAACTTTTCTGACCTCATCACCTGACTCCAACCAGAAATCAGCATCCTCTGAACACAGCTAAGGTAACCCAATCCTTTCAGAAATCATCAGCAGGGATTTGTATTTTCCATTTCCTGCAGAAAAACAGATAAAACCACAGAGTTCCTGTTTTTATCAGAGAAAATGTGGATTTTCCCTTTTAGCAGAGAAACCCATGGTTTTCCCGAATTTTGCAAAGAGTTCTGGGGGCTGGCAGAGTTCCAGCCTGCAAGAGCTGCTTGCAAAAAGGGTGGGAAACCCTCAGCCCTGCCCGGAGGGGTAGTGAGAGGAGGAGGGAGAGGAGGAAGGGCACAGCCTGAGGCTGTTAGTCATTCCCAGGGCTTGCTTCAGGCTCACTTTCCTTCCTGGATCCTGTAAGGTTAGGTAAACGGGGCCTGCAGAGGGCTGGGGGGTTATGGGACAGGACTCAGGGGGAAAGCTGGCTGGGGGCTGAGTTGGCTTGGGGGAAAGCTGCAGGGAGCTGGCTGGGGACTGAGGTGTTGGTGAAAGACATGGAGTGCCTGGCCGGCTGCATATGGACTGTGAGTGGCCCTATCAGCCCAACCAGTCTCAGAGCCTCCATGTGCAGCTTCTCTTAAGGGCCAGTTGTGCACCGCTTCAGGTCTACATGCTGCCAGCTAGGTGGGGACTCCTGTGGTGAGATGACTGGGGGCTGAGGAATCTGGGAGATGTTGAGGGAAGACATGGAGCACCACTCTGGTTCCATGTGCCTCTGGGTGGGGAGGCACTCTATATCAGGCTTTCCCCAACACTTCCCCATCCCTCAGCCCAGGTGGGCAGGTGTGCACAAATGGAGCACGCCTAGGGGCACAGCACCAGTACCTCCCCTGGCATCTTCCAAAACTTTCCTTCTTTCCCAAGGGAGGGGAGGGGCGCACTGGGTGCCGCCTCATGCGGCACACTGCAGTGCCTCCCCATCCACCAGCTCAGCTCACTCTCTGTGCCAGGTCCCAAGAACAGGGCCAGGGAAGCAAGGGCAACAGTGGCCCACTGCAGGTTGCACGCACGCTGCCCAGCTGGGGGGGCAGTAGTTTTCATGTGGGCTGCCACCTCCCTACACAGATGTGCAAATGGCCGCAGGACACCAGCGCGGGGTGTGGTAGCAA
This sequence comes from Crocodylus siamensis, assembly GCF_052110815.1. Taxonomy (NCBI): domain Eukaryota; kingdom Metazoa; phylum Chordata; order Crocodylia; family Crocodylidae; genus Crocodylus; species Crocodylus siamensis. The sequence continues at coordinate 102,982,877 of NC_143397.1, forward strand.
CGGTGTGGTGCAGTACCAGCTGCTGCATGTGAATCCCATGCCCACATACAGCTGGCCAGGCAGTGCATGTGTGGCATGTAGAGAGGCACCACTGCTTTCACCCTCCTGGCCCTTCTGGAAGCAAGCACAGAGAGCAACCTGAGGTCGGGGGTGGGAAGCCACTGTGGTGTGCTGTGTGGGGTTGGCAGTGCCCTGTGCACCCCTCCCCCTCTCCCAGTAAGAAACAAAGTATGGGAAGGCACCAAGGGAGATGCTGCTGCCATGACCTGGGGCACGCTCCATCCCCACCCACCTGCCCGCCCATGGCATACCCTCCCATTCTCCCACCCCATTCTCAATCTTCCCCCTCCCAGCCCCTTCCCTTTCCCACACCCCACCCCTTGTTCACCCACACACACTTATCTGCTGGGGTGGATGTGTCTGTGTCTGTTCCTCCATGTGTGTGCCCGTGTGTGCCTGCATGTCTGTGTGTGTGTGTCTGTGCCTGCCTGTGTGCATCTGTGTCTGCCTGTGTGTTTGTGCCTGCCTGTGTGTGCCTGCATCTGTTCCTGTGTATCTGTGTCTGGGGGGCTGTTGTGGGGGGAGTGAGGGACACCAGCAGGGCCAGGGAGCTGTGGGGGGCCTTTAATTTTAATCACAGATTGTGGGAGTTTTATCAGAGAATTTGCTATTTTTTAGCAGGAAAAACCAGGATCTCTTGTCATCAGCAACCCCTGGTGGAATGACCAGTGTCATAAAACTGGTTCCACAGGTTACCTGGCAGGAAACTTGACAAAGGGTCTAGACACAGTAAGGGGGGATAGGAGGATGGAAAGCATACAGCCCAAACAAGACACAGCAAAACAGAGTCAGTTAAAAAGGGTATTTCTTTACATACAGTGCATCAAAAATCCCACATTAACAAACAATCAAAGTCCCTTAAGAATGTTCTTAAACTCTTTTGCTTCTCTCTCTTACGTATAAAGCATTGACAAGGCACCAATAATATATCTATTCAATCCATTTCTCTAAATATTTATAACATACACAGGACATGTCTACACATGACCCAGGATGTTAGCCTGCCAGCCCAGGGCTGCTCCAATGTAATGCAGAGGGTCTGGCTGGGGCATGAGGGTGTTTCACTGTGGGGGCTGCCTGCCTCCTAGTCATGCACTGAAGCACTCTGTGCCCCAGCCAGCTGGGGCAGTATCGACATCTGTGCTGCTGTGCAGAAAAAAAATCTCTGCAGCAGGGTAGTTCTAGTATTTTACAAGAACTACCCTGCTGTGGAGCTTGGAGCACACACATAGAGGCCGAGACATTTACTATGTAATTAATTAGACAACTGCACAGTAAATGTCTCATGTAGACATGCTCAGACATCACTATCATATCTGATTGTGGAAGGCAAGTGCTGATTTATAGAAGTTCCAGGGTTACATCATTTCCTGATGTGTAGCAGACAAAAGTGGATATTTTTTGTAAGAGCACATTCCTTGAACGATCTAGTGACTTTATGCATATGGGAAGGAAACTGATAGCTGTGTTGGTAGTGATGAGTCAGCAGGGCCTACTTTAGTGTTTTCCAAACTAGAGTACATGTGCCTCTGGGCATATGTGTCACTTTGCCATCTGGCACATGCCTAAGTGTCAATAATATAGGATTGGTCAACACATGACGAGTAATGGTATTGCAATGTATCAACCCAGAGGCTGATACTATGAACATGCAGAGACGCTTCAGGTGCAGGGCCAAGAGCAGCAATATTTTGCAGGTCTGTGGTCAAAAAAGTTTGAAAGCCACTGGCATATTAGATGGCAGACTAGACTGGTTCAGGTCTCCAGTCCTAAACTTTAAAGTTAGTTCCAATCCTGGCTTTGCCACTTCCTCGCTGACTGACATTGGGCAAGTTATGGCTTGTAAATGCCTCAGCTGTCCCTTTGGATAATGTTCTGAAATTTAGTGATAAAAAACCCTAGTCCTTTTATAAAGGAGTTCACGAAGTCTATACAAGGAGTATCTTTTAGTCAGAGACATTTTGATTAGTGCTATCAAACAAGGAACATGTAACAGGGATTCCTCTCACAGGATAAGTGAACCAGGCATGTAAGTTTAGGAAACAAATATTGCTCTTGGGAGGAAGAGGAAAGGCTAGATACAGATGACAGTGGTTGGTATTTGAACCTAGTGTACTTTCATGGTGTATGTATGACAGATGGAAGAGAAAAGAAAAGTCATGAGAGAGAACCTGTGTGCAGGGTCATGTAGTATATACAAACACTCTTTCTTCGCACTTTAAAAGCATTAGCAATAGAAGTGAATGGGGCTTTATGGTCATGAGCACCTCTTTAGCACACCCTGTCATAAAATAAACGAGGCCCTTTTGCTGCTGACAGTTTCAAGTGCCACAATATGTTCTACAAGATTCAAAGTGAAAAAGAACCTCATTAGGTTTGTCTTCTGCTCTTTATCACAGTGGAGTTTCCTGTGTTTACAGCCTGCACAATCATTAGTGTCAACTGAAATATTACAATTAAGCCTAAGAAATAATTCTTGCCCAAAGGGGAGAGGTATGGGAAACATATAATGAAGAATAGTTTTGCTGCTACTGAGGAAAGTGTTACAAGCAACTCACTAAAAAAAGTTGCAAAATTAAAAAAAAGAGAGATCTTTTTTTTCCTTTCCTTTTGTGTTTCCTGTCTGGTAGCTCAATTCCACCTAATTGCACTTGACAGGAGCCGCTCATTCTCACACAGATATCAAAGCTCAAGGTTTTTATGTACCTATACCTCCCCTACTGCTGTAGGATCTGGGTGCTTCACAATCTTTTAATCTCCCAATCCTCAAAGAACTCCTGTCACCTAAGGGAATGTTGCTTTCCCTGTTTTTCAGATGGAAAAGAGAAGAGACTACATGCATGTGTACACTGCAAAATTACCACGTCAAACACTACACACTGCTCCATACTTATTACTAGGGACCTACCAAATTCATCATTTTGCAATTTTTATGGAAACAGTGAATTTGGTTGGTCCCAGTGAAAAAACCCAGTCCCCATGAAAAAGGGCAGGGACAACAAAAAGGTGTGAAATTGGCACCAAGTGGCAGCGGGGGGGAGAGGGGGGAGACCTGCAAAAACTGAAAAGGGTGGGAAGCCATGGTGTTCTGAAACACAGGGGGAGGGAGAAGGGGAAAGCGGGGAGGAGACTCTCATGGCAGTGTGGCAGGCCTCTGCATGCCTCTGGCCAAGGGGCCCCAAAAGTCCCCTCCCACCACCTCCAGAGATTGACAGGGTGGCAGGGGAACCAGGGGGTCAGCCTGCCAGCCCAGGGCTACTCCAATCTGACTCAATGTGCTGTGGAGGGGCTGTCTGGGGCATGAGGAGTCTCCAGTGTGGAGCTGTCTGGCAGACAGCCCCAACACTGAAACACCATTGTGCCCCAGCCAGCTGGGTCAGCATCTACATGAGTGCATGAAGAAACTCTTCAGCGGGATAGTACTTCTTTTTACAAGTACTAACCTATTGTGGAATTTATTAATTTCCTGCATCCTAATAGGGCTGCAAGTATAACTGCCAAGACATTTACTGTGGAGCTAATTAGGCAACTGCAGTAAATGTCTCCTGTAAATGTACACACTGAGAGCAGTATGTCATATTCATCCATGGCCTGGCATGGTAAATCTGTGTTATATACACACCTCAAGAATAACATTTACATAGCAGCTAAGTGACTTTCAAGCCTAAGAATCAGAACCAGAATGTGCCTTAGATGCTACAACTCACAGTGGCAAATCCAGAGCCTTGAATTGGGCACCTGGGGTACCCATACAAAACAAAGGGGGAAATTAAGCTTGGAATGGGATCCAGAGAAATCACCTGAATGACCTAGGAGCTGCCTTTACTCAGCAGGCTGAGTAGAAAGACACTTAGACAAACACTGAAAACATATATTAAACTAAGGCTCCTCCAAAGCTTAGGCAGCTTATTCAGTGCCGTCAAGGGAAACTCATTCCCACTTGGGATGCCTAGCCCAGAACCTTCTCATCAAGCCAAATATTTTCTCTCTTTTTTTCAAGCACTAAGTAGGGAGCATTCTTTCCTTTTAAAACACTATAGGGGATGCCCCCTTTGCTTGGGTAATATCTCAGTAGTTAGAGCATCCAGCCAGAGTATTGGCCACCTGGACTCAAAACCATGCCTGTATTTTACAATGAACAGTCACTGGATAAAATATATTCATCATTTTTGGACTATGGAGAAGAAGCCAAGACTCTTTCTGGTGGTTTGAGGAAGCTGCCTACCCATTAGCCTATAGAGTCATTCCAAACTAACTTATTGTAGTGGGGACCAAACTTTTTGGGAGACGTGGCACAATTTAAGCTTGTCCCCCACTTCTTCCGAGTACCATACTGATCATCTTCCCTGCCTGATCTGACATTCTACCTTGTGCATTTTGGCTGGTCTGCTGCTCTGATTTCCATTCTCTGCCCTACCTGCCACTGTGCTACCTGTCCCTTCTCTAATCTACTGCAAGTCACATATAGTTTGCATCTGTGCCATTAGAGGTTAGCCTATAGTTTCATCAGTAGTGTACAGTCTGGGAAGTGACAGAGAGAAGGGAGCCTTGCTTCTCACATCCTGGATGAGCATTCTTACCATTAGGCTAAGATATGAAAGGGGATATATGAAAGGACTGTGGTGATGGTTGCTTCTCTTCCTTTGGCCATGTCTTAAGAAAGGCAGATACCACAGTATTCTGTGTGGAGCCTGATCTGCTAGGCATAGACTGATCAGTGAGGGTAGGCAGAGAAAAACCTATTTTGTCTTATAGGGTTTTAAATATGAGGTAGGGGCCAAGCTATAAACTTTCCATCAAAAACAGAGCCACCTGTGGAAATGCTGCTTAGCCAGATGGTTCCAAGCCTGTAGTAGTGCATGGGATTCTTCCATCCTAAATGCAGGACTTTGAACTTATCCTTTTTGAACCTTATGAGATTTCTTTTGGCCCAATCCTCCAATCTGTCTGGGTCACTCTGAATTTTAGCCCTACCCTAGGGTGTATCTACTCCCCACAGATTGCTGTCATCAGCAAACTTGTTGCAAACAACCCTCTAAGCTCACTGGCTATCTGAAATTCCACTCCAGACAGTCTCATTCCACCCTGCCATCCCTCAGCTTCTTACTGCCATATCTCAAGGACAGCAGGATCTCCACCAAGAGCACTTCATCAGGTATCTTACTGCAGAGCTCCTTTCCCTCCATCCTCCAGGGCACACTCTGGCTCTGGCTCCATCTTGCTACCAGAGCCCTGTCCCCTTCTGGTCAGGTCACTCCATGGGCAGTCTGCTGGTGTTCCCTAATGGGCCTTACTGGCCTTCAAGATGGCCTACAGCAGCAGAGCTAGTACTGCCATCGCTCTCTTGCTGCTTCCCCAGGTTCTTTGCCTATTATACTATTGCTGTGCTAATAGCACAGCAGTAGACACTTTCTCTTCCTGGGCTCTAGCAGTCTGTCTCTTTACAGATAGACCAGCTCTTTCTATCCATCTAGGCTTCATTTAGACCATATTGTTTCCTCTCTAAGTAACAGGAACTGTAGATTCCCTGTTATACATCCCATACAAATCCCTAATCTTAGTAAAACTACCATCAACCCTGACAACACAAAACATAACATCCTAGGTAGCCTGCCACAGGTAAAACAGGAGGACTATAATAGCCAATGTCCTGTTTCTGTAAAAGGTAGTTACTACATGTCCAAGAGATCCCAGATAGAGGGCCACACCTCCATTATAGAGGAAGGCAAAAACCTTCACAGTGGGTGTGTCTACATGTCCATTAATGTGCCATAGTAACTGTACATTAAGTTTAGTACTTGGTTAGCCAAGTACTAAATCAATGTGCAGTAACTTTCACTACTGTGCAGTAGCACTGGCACATGGGTTTTGTGATGCTTACTGTGCAGTAGCCTAATATTACTGTTCAGTAGTGTATTAGCATGTTTTTTGCCCAGCATGCTACTGTGCAGTTAGCATCTCATGCAGATGCTCCCAGTCAGTACTAATATGACTGGGAGTAAAACTCCTTCCTGATCCTAAATATGGCAATTGATCTGACCCTGGTCACAGGGGCAAGACCCTTTAGTGAGGAACCTTTGCCTCCTCCCAGCAGGAGCACTGGCACACCCCAGTTGAAATCCCCAGCCTTGGCTGTAACCAACACCCAATGACCCTGAAGAAGGCTTAAGCCCCTTCCCCCCACACACATGTATAGTAGCAAGCTTTTGGGGGGGTGGGAATCACGAGGAGCAGAATTCCTTTCTGGCCCTATGTGGCAAAGTCCAATCTGGTCCAAGAAAAGTGCAATTCCCTCCTTGCTCAAGCAGTTTGTTATTAATGAGTGTTAGCAATCAGGCAGCATTTGGCCCATACTTCCTGACATATTGGAAGGGGAAGCTATTCCATTTCCCACTCACGTATTTGTGGCATGGGAAGGAAGATTAGGAATGTTTATGCTTGCACACCTGAACTAAAAGCCTGGGCAATCTCTGTAGGAAAATGGGGAACAGAGGGCACATCTACATGAGAGTCTACATCGCTGTAGCAATGAGTTACTACACTGTAGCTCATTGCTATGGCGATGCAGTGTTGCCAGGCATGAATCATGATGCTGACATTACTGCACAGTAGCAGTGAGCTACTTCGTAGTAACTCATTGCAGCTAAAAATAACCATGTGGGGATGAGACTCCATAGTAACACCAGTTACTGCAAAGTCATTTAATATTTGACTAAGCAAATACTAAATAGCTGCACAGTAACAACTACATAGCCGGCTGCTTGTGTAGATGCTCATGTACAATTCCTCTTATGCTCTTGATCAATCACATAGTCCCATGTGCAATCATGTCTTAAAATATCAGTCACCAACGTGTCAAAAAACAAACAATCCTATTCAGCTGCCCACAGAGTTTTACCAGTATCACTACTGTATTCTTATTTTCTGTATTATTAGGGTTATGGCCCTTCACTTTTCCCACATCATCTTTCTAAATCCTACAAATTTCTTCAGTTAGTCTGTGCCTGAAACAGGAATTAAACTTCCTTTCCTATGCCAAGGAGGCTGCAGGGGGGTGATGCTGAGGTGGACTTAATCAGTCCTGAAGCAGCTCATTGCTGCAGCTTTGATGAAGCAGAGGATGCTGATAGCATTGAACAGAGGGGACTATTTGGTGTACTTTCCTGCAAAGCAGCCACGGAGGCAAAAGAACCAGTAGGAAAACTAATGAAGTGGAGGATTACTTGTCTGGGAAGTATCTGTTGTTCAAAGCCATATGAATTAATTGCTACCTCTGCTCCCTCTATTTAATGGGATAAGGAATACAAGAGATGCCTAGCACTGCTCTCTTTACACTTGCTCACTCCCTGCCAGAGACTTTTTGTTTTTCTTCTTGTTGCCGTACACTTTTGGCATTTGACCCTAACTGTGCTTTCCCCGGAAGGCGGCTGTACACTTAGCTGCTGTGCTTTTTTGAGGAAGGAATGAAACATATGGGGGATGGGTGTTTGATGTGAGCACTGTCAGAAAAAGCAGTTGGGCATTGCCCCTCCTCTGGCTTACTTGTATAATTTTCAGCATCAGCTTCCTCACTGTCAGATGAACACCCAGAAACACCTCTTCACTGTTTGTTCACAAGCTAGATGCTGCCCATAGGACCAAGGGTTCTGGAGAAATAGTAGGGCGTTAGAAAAGGAAATAAATAAGTTCATGAGAAAGCCTGTTAGCAGTCTCTAGTTTAGGGGAAATTCCCAAGTTTGGAAAGAAGAGCAAAAAACACCTGATTTTAGAATATTTAAAGAAAGAAAAACAATTTCTTACTTTGGTTTTCACCAACACAGGCTTCTATTGCATATAGTGTATGGCTGACTGAAAGATGATTTTTTCAGCCTGGTAGCTAAACCAAAGAAGAAAAAGTGGGGAAAAAATATATTATGGTCAAATAAAAACATAGATTTCTAGAATGTTTCAATAAAAATAAACATAATTTTGAATCATTCAAACAAATCAAATGTTTTCTTTTAATTAGAGGTTATATTTTAAATCTTAATTTCAATGAATTGGTCAAGTTTTAAGTGAAAATTGCCATTTCTACACATACTTTCTGCTTAATAAAAATTGCTTTCAGATAAAAAAATTGGCAAGTTTTGATTAAAAGATTTTTTTGACTAAAATATTTTTTTTATGATATGCTCTAGTTAGATCCCTGCCATTTCTAGTCAGTCTAGTCTAGCTATTCCTCTCCCTGCCATCCAGCACTGGCTAAAAAGCCCTGCCAATGCCATTCTCCCTCTGGCCTCATAGCTAAACATCTTTCCTCCCCCACTTGTTGATAGGTATAGAAAACCATTGCACAAAAGCACTTAAATGGCCTCACATAAGCCTTTATTTCATGCTCAATGCATCTTACCTCAGCGGCCTGAGGGTCTCTGGGGATTGAAAGATGTAGCAAATGTGTGCAGAAAGCCAGTATTTTTCTATTAAGTGTTTTCTGTGCTGCTGATGGTCTATGTATTGCTGGATCAGAAGTCCTTTCCGCATAGCAGAAAAAAGTACACCATCTTGGAAGTTACCTCAGCTGTAGTCTATAGTGAGAAAACTGTAAGTAAGTCTTGACCTTGTTAACCACAGTTACCCCAGTTGGAGATTTCTGCTTCTGAGACAATATATTTACCTGTTCAAACTTATGAAAATTAATACCACACACAGAACTTAGGAAAATGGGAAATGGATCACATTAGATACACATCTGGTCCACTAACTGGATTTGACAATGAGTGTACCACACTTTTCACAGCAAGGTGTTCAAAACCAATAGACAGGGTATGAAACTATGAAGCTCAATAACTTTTATGCCCATACCAAAAACAGCTCAATTAAAATATATATACTATTATGATATTGAATAAAGTTGCTTTTGCCCTTGTCAGCACTGAATTTCATTTATCGCTGTCTTGTCTTTTCTTGTAGCTTTTTCAGTCCCCTTGAAGTTTCTCTGATTCTGGAGTTCCTGAATCTTTCCTGGTCTTAACTAACCTAAATAGTTTGATTTGTCTGTATATGTGGTCATAGAAGAGAAAGCACACAAGATAGACTGCCGGTCTCCTTTCTTGCAACTGACATACAAATTTACGGCCTAGTTAAAGAGTGTGTTGCTTAAGTTATTGAGTAAACCAGTGTCAAACTGTTCCTGAAGTTTATAATCAGTAATGCTCAAGCTTTACCTGGAGATCAACATTCAATTTATCATATTCCCTGCAAGTGATGCATTTGGTAGGCAGCTTGCTAAGAAAATGGAGGGAAGATATAGAACAGAAGAAAGTGTGAAGATGGCCAAAAGTAAGAAGCATCTACTTTAAGTACAGGCTGAGAAGAATAAACCAATTTGCTTTCATTTGCCTCCTGCATATCTTTTTCTCAGTCCAGGTTTAATTTGAGTTCACATCATCTTATTTTCCTCTAGGTATCCTATAAGCAACCTTCCATAGTGCTTGACAGATCAAGGTTACTTCTAACATAATCAGAAAGCATAAGTTGGTATTTTATGGCATTTCTTGAATTTTAGCAGAAGATATGCCCCAGAGAAATAAAAATATTTTAAATTACACACTTTACTGCTGGAAAATGCAGACAGTTGGAGTTGATCTCTCTTTCTTCATTGGACAGTAAGTGGTTGGAATGCCACTTTTCCCTGCCAGGCTATAACATAAAAATGTACACTGTGGTTCAATGAACCTTAAACAAAGAGTGAAAGGAGGAAGAACTGTTACTTATCTTTTTGCCACCATTTAAAGATTAGTAGTAATGGATCAGTTTTAAATACAGTAAAAAATGTAACCCAATACTAAATCACAGGTGTATGTGATATAGAAATTCTCATTCCCTTTTCTTCATTTATAAAAATACCTCAAATTCTTGCTACTTATGTAACAAAAGCCCTGATTCTGCAAGGTACCTAAGCACTTTGAAAGAACTTTAATCTAAAGTAATATTTCACATAGCCAAAGTTGGGTAAGAGTCTTGCAGCATGAAAGTGTGAAGCTGGATGAGAACTACCATAATGTACCTTGACTAATCATTTTTAACTAAGTTTGCTTAGTGTTCACACTATTATCTATATTCTCTTTTCCATGAGTAGTCTAGATTTATTAGGGCAAATAAGCATGCCAGGTAAATTTCAGACCAGGTGACTAAGCAACAGTGATGCAGTGTTCAAAGTCATGCTGTTATGAACCATCCAAGCAGTGGATTAAAACAGTACCATCAGACTTCCGCTCCATCCAGAGCAAAATCAGATATACACAGAGCCTTCTCCTTTTACTCATGATCAATAGTACTTCACTCCCCAAATGCTCTCTCTGTAGTCAACAGACAATTTGCAGTCAGGAAAATGGCAAAATGGATTGAATCAATTATTCATTATGAATTATTTTACCTAACTCAAAAAGCCTCAGGCTGATTAAATGCTGCAATATTTATATGGTGGTCATGTAGGTGTATACACAGCGAACTGTAAAGTACATGGACAAATGTTGGAAGGGAAGGATGGGTTGATTCTTTCTGGGGGAGAGAAGAATACACAATTGACATTTTGTGGAAGGATATCACTAAGAAGATTAGTTTACCCAAAATATATCCCATTTTTTGAGGAAGCTGTTTTTAATATTGCCAGCACATGACTGTTCTAAAGGTTAATCATGTTATTTATTTATTGAGTGAATGCAAATTCATGAAGCCAAGCAATAGCAATCATATTATTCAATGGCAGCAACAGAAAATGCTTCGGACTTATGAGAGAAGAAATAGCACATTACATATTTCAACTCTACAATTGCTTTTAAAAGTTCCTTTGTTGTTTTCTTTCCGATTTAGACATCACAAACTATGTAACGAGGACTACATGTGTATTGATGTGGGTCATAAAATGATATGTGAATAATGAAGGAAGGATAGCAGTAGTGCAGATATGGAGTACAGCCTTCATGAGATGTAATGCTTAAATTTTGATTTATATCTTTGTTACTTAGTCCCTTTTGCCCTGACATGACTACATACTTTGCTTCTTTGTAAACAACAAGACTGAGTCCATCAATCTCTACAAAGTAGATGGCTTTTACAAGCTCATGATGGATTTCTGCAAACTGACAAATCGTTCTTCTGTCACTTTTCATTGAAAGTGCACTTTTGTGAGCTCAGGAATTAGCCAATGAAATAGTTATTTGTGGCTTTGCATACTGAAATCCACCACCTTGAAGTAAAACATTAAATATGCCTAATGAAAAAACTGAAAAGCATTCTTCTTCTCATGCATCTTCCATCTTGGTCTCTAGTTGCTGGCAAGGAGATTTGTTTGAAAACATGTTTCAGGGAGTCTGGGCATATCTACATGAGATGGTTTACTACACACTAGCATAGTTTACAGAGCAGTATGTGTGCATGTCTACATGTGCACACACTTACTATGAAGTAAATGACACTACTCACTAGTAAATTTGCTACCTGCAAATGCAAGTAACTGCATGGTAACGCATGTGTATATACCAACCAGGAGCAAATCTGCACCCTGATACTAGGGGACCTGCCTAAGGCTAGCCCCAGGGATCCAGGGCTAGGAGCCTCTCCTGCCCCAGGGCTGCACCAGTCTCAGGTCCTTAAAAGCCTGTAGGCATTTTGAGCCCTGGGGCACATGCAGGAAGCCTGAGGCCACTCAAACTCCCTGTGTCCCCCTGCACAGGCTGCAGGCTAGCAACACCAATCTGCCTGCACACCACTGCCATTGCCTGGCACTGCAGTGCCATGTGGCTGCCAGGCCTGTGCCATCCAGGCAGGCCTTTAGGGTTCTCCAGGCCCCTGCCAGGCCTGCCAGCACCCATTCCCAGCTGCAGGCAACTCCTGGCCACTGGGGCCAGCTCCAGCTGCCTGCACCCTACCCCTAGCAACCCTCAGAGCCTGCAGGACCTGTGGGGCATTGCCTTATCATGTGGCTGCCAGTCCCATGCCATACCCCTGTGCTGGGCACTGCAGGCAGCTGGCCAGGCCCGGTAGCACAGGGACAGCCATGTGGAGGCATGGAGAGCCACCATGGTAGCCCCAATGGTCTCATCATCATCACCGACAGCCATGGTCACACCTGTGACTGCCACCCGGGGCCCCAGCTGGTTACAGGAGGAGACTGGCAACCTCATGGCATGGTGGGGCAAGGTGGAAGTACAGTAACAGTTAATACAAGGTGGGAATTCCAGTGCCCATGTGTATAAGCGGCTGTCAAGTCAGATGTGGGAGCACAGGCACAACCAGTCAGTGTGGCATTGCCCCATAAAGGTCAAGGCCTTGCAGGAACAGTGGGTCGTGGTCACCAACCACAATTATTGGTCAGGGAGTGCCCACAAGTCCATACCCTCCATCCGGCAACTTGGGACCCAGGCTGTACCTGTGATGTGTATAGAAGCACAGTCCCTACCCTGTCCTGGCACCCATGGTGATGTGTCACCAGGGGAGAGCTCCTCAGGGTGCCAGCAACTCATCCTGCCAAACTTCCCACCTGCAGCCTCCACCAGCAGGTTGGGGATCCTGGGGCAGTGCCTGCCCCGACAGCTCAGAAGCCTCAGCCCTACCCATGAGGCACAGCTGGCCATGTCACCACCAGCCACCAGCAGGTCCAGCTTCTCCTGGGGGAATGGGCCCTGCTCAGGCACCCACACTCCATGCCCTGCCATTGAAAGACTCCACCCGGAGTCATACAGTGTCACCGTCAGCTGGGACCAAGAGGAGCTGGTGGACATGCCAGCCCTGGCCATGTGGTAAGCCGCACATTGGGAGGAAGGCCCCCTGCCCTGACCCTTGACCCCAGGTCCTGCTCTCCCTCCCTGTCAGTCTGGCCACATTCCCCTGGGCCATGGGTTCTCCCCTGACAGCGTGGAAGGAGGTGGGAGACTGTAGAAAACTTTATTGAGCAGCCTATGCCCCCACAGCTGGGTGGATATGGGCCTCTCACAAGCCAAGGAATCTAGCAATATCCTCCTTGGCTGCTGGGGGCAGGGAGATATAGCTCAGCCATAGGTAGCCCTCCAGGGGGCAGCAAAGGTTGTGGGGCATCCCGGGGTTCTCCCCTGAACTGTCAAAGCTCAGAGTCCCATGCCAGGTGTGCAAGTTGACCCAGGGCATCATGGCAATCTAGATGAGACACTTACTGCATGGTAGCTCGTTACTACTGCATAGTAGTGTCACTGAGCACGAATGGTACCAGGATAGTACTGCAAAGTAATGATGGTTACAGTGTAGTCATTTAGTACTTGGTTATGCAAGTACTAAATTATTGCACAGTAACAGTTAGGCACTGAGCATCTGGTGTAGACATGGCCAGTAACTTTTTGCACATGTAGATATGCACACTTACTGCACAGTAAATCATCTCGTGTAGATGCACCCACTAAATACTAAACTAGGAAGTACTAATGTAAAATGAAAATAAGGCTCTGTTCTTGGACCAGTGCTGTTTAATACCTTCATCAGTGATTTGGATGAGGGTGTTGAAAGCACCTTGTCCAAATTTGCAGACAACACTAAACTGTGGGGTACAGTTAACACACTGGAGGGCAGGGAGTGAATTCAGGCAGATTTGAACAGACTGGGGAAGTGGGCAGATCAGAATAGGATGCAATTTAACAAAGATAAATGCAAGGTGCTGCACCTGGGGAGAGAACCTCCAACACACCTGTAGACTGGGAGGTACCATTCCAAGCACCACAACAGTGGAAAGAGATCTTGGTGTCCTGGTTGATGCAAAAATGAACAAGAGCCATCAGTATGATGAGGTAATAAGCAAGGCTAACTGCACTCTTTCTTGCATCAGCAGGTGCATCATGAGCAGGTTTAGGGAAGTGATAATTCCCCTCTACGCAGCATTGGTAAGGCTGCAGATGGAGTACTGCGGCCAGTACATCCAGTTTTGGGCACCACACTTCAAGAGGGATGTAGGTAACCTTGAGAGGGTCTAGAGGAGAGCTACTCATATGGTTGAAGGCCTGCAGGTAAGACCCTATGAAGACAGACTGAGGGACCTGAATCTCTTCAGCCACCACAAAAGAAGGGTGAGAGATGATCTTGTGGCTGTCTACAAACTCACTGGGGGGGGGGGTGCAGGGAATAAGGGGCACTCTGTTTACCAGGGTGCCCCTTGGGGTTACCAGAAATAATGGCCACAAACTGAAGGAGAATAGATTTAGATTGGACATAAGGAAGAAATTCTTTACAGTGAGGGTTGCCAAAATTCGGAATGGGCTTCCTAGGGAGTTGGTGCTTTCCCTTAACTTGAAGGTGTTCAAGAAGAGATTGGATAGGCATCTGGTTGGGATTACTTAAACACAGCACTGTTTCCTGCCTGGAGCAGGGGGTCTGACCTGATGATATGCCAGGTCCCTTCCGGCCCTAGAAATCTATGAAAACCAAGAATGCTGAAATGGAGTCTCCTTATGCCTGAAGAAGGGTGCTTGTGCCTGAAAGCTTGCAAAGAACTTTGTTCCAACTACTCAGTTGGTCTAATAAAAGAATCACATCTGCCCAAAGAACCTTCTCTGCCTATGTCCTTAGACCAATGCAGCTACAACCAAAAACCCTGCAAAATGTTGAAATAATCAGAGTCATAGGTGACTGGTAGGATGTGCATGGGGGTGCATGTACCCCTCCAATGTGGCCAGGGCCCCCCCTGGCAGGGCCACCACTGTCAGGAGCTTCTGTGGGTGCCCCCCAGGTTCAGGAGGCACCAGTCACTCATGATCAGAGTTCTACTTGTCCCCATTTCTGTCTATGTGGGGGATTCCCCAGCTGAAGAAAATAACCTATGGCACACTGTCTTCTCTCCCCTGTTGCATGTTCATAGTACATCATGGAAGAAAAGGCGGTCCACACCATAAAGTATAGCTTCCAAGAAACACTGTATTACCATTTCAGAGTCTATATATTTTTGCTTATTTTTTTGACAGAAAGATACTTCCCGCTTTTTTCCAAAACTCTACACCTTTTGTGAAAAGTTTTGCTTAGTCATAAAACAGTTTTTAACCACCTCTGTAGTTAGTATACGCTTGCTATTGCAGTTTTTCTTTCTAAAGCCTTTCTTACAAATTTGAAAGAATCACAGGGCTGTGGATTTTTCTCCCACTAGATATCAGAAGTCTTCTTTTAATTTGTTAAAATGTTCTACTATTGCAAATATGTGAGAATTGCTAACACTACTGTTAAAAGTCCTAAGTCAAAATCTACTCAGCAAAATTTTTAAAAATATTTATACTGAGGGAGAATTTTCACTTGTTTCACAGTTCAGTATTAGAACAGAAAGGCCAATGGGGCTTTCATTATAAAAGAGTATGGCGAAGGAAGTAGGAACTAGGTCTTTCTCTTTGGGAAGATCATAATTCAGTCCTCACACATTAAACATCCAAT
The DNA here is from genome assembly GCF_052110815.1 of Crocodylus siamensis. Lineage (NCBI taxonomy): Eukaryota > Metazoa > Chordata > Crocodylia > Crocodylidae > Crocodylus > Crocodylus siamensis. The sequence continues at coordinate 102,998,354 of NC_143397.1, forward strand.
GTGCTCATTGGGCACTTTGGGTTGTGAAAATCTATCCCTGCAGCGAACATAAGAGATGGCAAGTGGAGTCCAAAACAGAGTCTGCATAAGATTGTTCTCTTCCTCTCTATCTTGCTCTACTTGTCTGGGGGAGGGTGAGAGAGGGTGGGGTTGTTCTAAAACTCACTGATGTCTGTGGAAACCTTTCTAATGACTTCAATGGATTATGGATCAGACCATGAATGTCTACTCCCTTGAGAATAATGCCTAGGCAAGACGAGTTAAGGACAGCAAGAAGAAAGTCTATAAATATGCTGTGCAGAAAAGAAAGACCAACCAAGCTGGGGGTCCTCTGTTAACTAGCCAGGGGGAACTCCTAACAGAGATTCAAAATAGATGGAGCTACTCAATGGCTACTTTGCCTCAGTCCTCACAAAACAATTATACTGAAGCCAGGGACCTAATAAGGATTATTTGCATAAGGAAGGGAATAAATTCACTGATGTCTGTGGAAACCTTTCTAATGGAAGGGAATAAACTGAAGAATGAGATAACAAAAGTGATGGTCAGAGAGCTTTTGGTGAGTCTGAATGTACTCAAGTTAGCAAGGCCTGATCAATTTCGCCACAGGGTACTGAAGCAACCAGCAGAGAAGATTTCAGAACACTTTATAATGATCTTCATGAAGTCATGAAAGATGGCTGAGGTATCAGAGGACTGGAAAAGGTGTCCCTCTAAAAAAGGTGAAAAGGAGTACTAGGGAACTACACATTAGTTAGCCTCACCTCAATACTTAGGAAATTACTGTTGCATATTCTATGGAAGTCCATTTGCAAGCATCTGGAAAAGGAAAAGTTTCTCACAAGAAGCCAGCATGGATTTACTAAAAACAAGTTGTGTTAAACAAACGTGATCTCCTTCTTTAACAAAGTTTGTACTTGGGTGGATGAAGGGAATGATATGGATATAGTGTATCTGGACTTTAGCAAGACTTCTGACAAGGTCCTCCATGGCCTTATCATAAACAAACTGGAGAAATGCATCTGCACAAAGGTAATAGAAGGTGGATGCACAACTAGTTTAACTGCTGCAAGCAAAGGGTGTTTAGAAACACATCCATGTCAAAATGGCAGGAGGTTTAAAGTGGAATCCCACAGGGGTCTCTTCTGGGCCCACTGCTGTTCACCCTGTTTGATAATGATTTGGATGATGGTATAAAACGCTTCTTTAGTACATTTGCAAATGACACAAAGCTAGAAAGGACTGCAAACACAATGATGGATAGAAATGCAATTCAGAAGGATCCTGACATCGGAGAGCTGTGCTTTAGCTAATAAGATGAGGTTTGGTACTAACACCTCAGAAGAAATAACCATAACTATGCACACAAAATGGGTGATATCTGGCTGGATGGCAGGACTATGAAGAAGGCTTTGAGAGTCTTGGTAGATCACAGACTCAAACTGGGTCTGTAGTAAATGCAGTTTGAGGATGCATCAATACAAGCATTAGGTGCAAAACATGGGAGGTGACAGGGCATCTTTACTTGCCGCGGGTTAGACCTCACCTAAAATATTGTGCAGTTTTGGGCTCCACATTTTAAAAAAGATGTGGAGAAGTTAGAGAGGGTTCACAGGTGGGCAGAAAGAATGATAGAAGGCTTTGAAGTTAAGTCATATGAGGAGAGGTTGAAGAAGCTAGGCTTGTTCAGCTTATGGAAAAGTTACTTAACAGGGGGCATAATGGCAGTTTTCAAACAGTTGAAGGACTGCTACAAAGAAGAGGGGGAACACCCTTTTTTTCCTCTTACAACAGAGAGTAGGACACAGACCAGTAGCTTGAAGTTGCAGGAATGAAGGTTAAGACTGGCTATCAGGAAAAACTTCTTCACTGTTAGAACAGTGTAGCACTGTTAGAAAAGACTGCTTAGGAAAGTTGTGGACTTTCTATCATTGGAGGGGTTCAAGAGGAGGCTGGACAGCCACAGTCATGGGTAATTTAGGTGTAGCTATATTTATGTTCTACTATGGGTATTTCCAATGCTTTTGGGGCTTTGCTGGTTGCTGCAAGGGGCTTGAAAGAATTTTTCCCTTCCTGCTGCTATGTGCTGGGAGGGGGTGAGGGGGGGTGTTTTGGCGGTGGAGGGGTTCCCTTACTTTGCAGCACTGGGTGTTGGCTGCGGCCAAGGATGGGGATTTTGACTTGGGTGTGTCAATGATCATAGTGGGATTTAAAGCCAAAGGATTCTGCCTAACAGGTCTTGCCCGTCTCCTAAGAATCAGGAAGGAATTTTACCCCAGGAGGATCAGACTGGTGGAGATTGTAAGTTCTTGTCTTCCTCAGTAGTAGTAGGGGGTGTGACCCTCCTCCTTGGATCTCTCAAGCATATCTTAACACTCCCTGCACCAGCAGGATAGTCCTCACCATTCTCCCCCCTACTTTACCTGTGGCAAGTTAGGGCTTTGGGGTTGTATGACAGGGTTTCCTGTTTAGTTTTAGTAGGTTAGACAAACATTTCCTTGGGATGGTTTGGATAGGGATGATTATGCCTCAGGCAGAGGGTTGGACTAGATGGCCTGTAGATATTCTTTCCAACCTTATTTTTCTATGATTCTATGAAGTTGGGCACCAAAAAATGACAGGACCCAAAATCAGTCCTTTTTAAAACTAGTTTGAAGAGAAGAGACATAGAGATGTTGTAGGCTCTTTGGTCAGGATCTTTTCTTGTTTCTGTTTTTTCTACCATGGTGGGGTCCTGGTCCATGAGCAGGGCTCTTGCGTACACCACAATGAAAAGGATGATAATGTGAAGCGAAATATGGACACAATATTTGCTTAACAGTTTTACAATAAGCTCCTGCTCATATATTTTAGACTCTGCTTGAACCAAAGGCTACAGTAAGGAAACTAGAAACAGGCTATTCCAATTTAGACTTTGTTTAACTTGAATTATAGACCCCAAATATTCAAAGTATTCAGGCCTGACAGCCTGAAAATCATAAGACTGACTTTAAAAATCATCACTTTTTAACATTATAAATACAGAATGATTTTTATTCCTGCTTTCTTTAAGATATACTTCCTTCATTTTTTTTCAAACTCTCTGCAACTATGAGGACTATTTGGGTTTCCTTGATTCTCACAGTTAAGGCTTCAAGAAAGGCAAAACATTTCCAAGACAGGAGATGAAATCATGGAAGAGACCACAACTCTGTCACAAACATAACCCTGATCCTACAAAAAGTGAAGCACATGCATAATTTTTGATACTATAAGTAGTTCCACTGAAGTCAGTGCAAAGTGACGTATGTGCAAAGTCAAGGAAATAATCACTGTATACAAGACTGAGGCCTTATAACCCTGCAAAAGGCTGTTCAGAAACCTAAAGATGTAGGCAGGAGCCTAGTAGGATTTTCAGAACTGCTAAAGCAGGTCAAGGCACCTACATTCTATTGACTTTCCTGAGAGTTCACAGTCTAGCAGTGGGATTTCTGTAAATGCCTAAGTAGGCCAGAGACAAATCTACCGCTTTAGGCCTGTAAATTTGGCTGTTAGAGCCAACCAGTGGGGGAAGTTGTCCCATAAATTCAAATGTCATGGGCTTTGACGCATAAAGCCTCTAAGATTCAGTCACTTTTTGATGCTTTTTGGATTTTTAGGGACAGAAATAACCATTAGATAACCTCACTTAACTTTCTGTTTAAATTTTATAGTGGGGAAATACTGCTTGAAACAAACAGAAGATTATAGTGGGTGTGTCTACATGTGCAACTAATGCACATGAATAACTTCCAGGGCATATTGCTGCATAGTTTGTTCATATTCAGCATATGAAACTGGGTTGGAGCATACCTGGGTTAGCAGGGGGTCCAGAGCCATTCTGCAGCAGCCTCCAGAGCAGCCTGCCAGCCTAGGGCTGCTTCAACCCAGCTCAGTGTGCTGTGGAGGGCTGGCTGGGGCAAGAGGGTGTTCCAGTGCAGGGCTAGTGGGCAGGCAGCACCATCACCATCTATGCATGCACGGTGGCACAAAAAACATGCTGCCACAGGGTACTACTTGTGCTTACCTGGACTACTCTTGGCAGCATTTATTACTCTACTGTGACCTAATAGGGTCACTTGTATAGACAGGGACATTTTACTGTGGAGCTCATTATTCAGCTCTGTAGTAATCATCTCCTGTAGACATTCCCACTGCCAGGCAAATTAGAGTTCCTCTTATTCCAAATATCAGTAGTTTCTTAATTTCTAAATATTACACAGCAGAAATAAAGTGGAGATGGAAAACATCTTGTCTGCAAATGAAGATTGGGAATATAACAGTAAAAAATTAATAAAGTGGAACACTCAACCTGAAAATTGAAAACAGAGGATGCTTAATTGTGTTCCCCTCTCCACCCACTTTTTTTCAGTGTTTGTAACTTAAATTTATGATAAGGAAAGGAACAACTAACATTTATGGGGAGGTGGGTGGGGAAACAAGAAATTAAAATTCATGAAATGAGACTATCTATATAATAAAGAAACATTTTTTTTTATTAGAACTGTCAAATTCAATATGCTAGAAGCAGTTTCCAAGCCCATCTGATTCTTGTTTCTGCCAAAGCTGCAGCTGTAACAAGTATTTAAGTTATCCGTGGTGTGAGGCATACCAACACACATTCTTATTATTAATCATTTGTGGACATGGTGGTAGTGGGAAATTAGGGGTAGCTTTCACCAGCTTTAACTCATGATTAATAGGTTTGCAGCAACAAACAGAAGAGGGAGATGAGCACCTCATAAGAACAAGTGCAAGGAAGAACAAGTGTGATAAAACCCCTCTTCTATAAGAGGCAATACAAGAGCTTACCACCTGGGGAACATGATGTTAAAGTTTGTCTTCCAAGTAGATCACACATATTAAAAGCAAAGGAGGATATATTCAGAAATCCTGAGTACAGGCATGAACAACACATGCACCCGGAGGCTGGGGGGACATGGTGACCACCTGCAGGCAGCGGTGGTGGTGGCAGCAGGGGTGTGGCAGTGGCAAGCAGAGATCTCCCACAGGCAGCCGCAGTGGTATTGCTGTTGGGGAAGGCAGGGTAGCAAGTGCCGACCGGCAGTCAGTGACCACCCGCAGGCACCACCGGCAGCATCAGTGCTTTTTTTCAGGGGTGCACATGCACCTGAGTACACCCTCTATGCCTTGCCAAAGAGCACAGGTCAGTAGAAGTGGTATGTAATGTACACACAAATGGTGTTAGAGTTCTATATCTTTCAGCTGTCTCTAATCATGTAAGATAAGTTTAAATCTTTAAACTAGACTAAAATTTCTCTTTGGTTCAAACTAAACACTGTTTCCTACTCTGCTAATCGGGCAAACATCCACTGAAGATAACTTGAGGTCAGGGAGCCTCCACAGAGGGGTCGCCCATGACTCACCTTTATCTTGTTTGTACTTATTCTTTGCTTTCTGTTTAAACTAACACTTTAAATGTCGAAGAGCAAAAAATTTAAAAATAATAAAATAATTAATTTAAAAAGTGAAACTGTTATGAATTTATGACATGATTTTGCCCTCAAAGAGATTTTTCTGCTTTGTTAATTTTTCTGCTTCCTTGAATAGGGTTTCTGGCAGTTTGAAAGAGAAGCAAGTTATGTATTATCTAACAATATGGAAAACAACTATAGTGCTAATCCTGAAGCCATCAATCAATGTAACTGTTCCCATCCTTGAAGTAATTGCACATCCTTTGATGAATCTGGGTGTTAAAGAAACTAATGGACATAATATGTTTATAAAAAATCTGAAGACAAGTAAACATTTGGTAAGAGAATGAGTACCAATTCAATCTGAATAAATAGTAGAAAAACATTTATGTGGATGTGCGCACACACTGGAATTTTTAAATGAAATTACTTTAGCCTTAAATATAGTATAGTTCTCCTTTTTGTCTATAAAAAAGCTTGTATTAGTAAGATTTTGTTCAGAAAGTGAATTCCAAAGTTGTATATAGAAATGGAAAAGGGGACTATTGATACAATAATTAATAGAATCATAGACTCACAGAAAATCAGTGTTGGAAAGGACCTTAGGAGGTCATCTAGTCCAACCCCCTGCTCAAAGCATGACCATCCCCAACTATATCATTTCAGTCTGGGATTTGTTGAGCCAGGCCTTAAAACCTCCAAAGATTGAGATTCCACCACCTCTCTAGGTTACCTGTTCCAATGCTTCACCACCCTCCTAGCGAGAAAGTTTTTTTTCCTAATATCCAACCTAAAACGCCCTTGCTGCAACTTCATACCATTGCTCCTTGTTCTGTCATCTGTCACCACTGAGAACAACCTAGCTCCATCCTCCTTGGAACCACTGTCCAGGAAGTTCAAGAATGCTATCAAATCTCCTCTCAGTCTTATGTTCTGCAGACTAAATAAACATAGCTCCCTGAGCCTCTCCTCATAAGTCATGTGCCCCTGAACCATTTCTGTTGCTTTCTGCTGGACTCTACAACTTATCCACATCCTTGCTGGTGGAGGTGAGGGTGGAGCCAAACTGGACTCAGTACTCCAGATGTGGCCTCACCAGTGCAGAACAGAGGGAAATAATTACTTCCCTCCATCTCCTGGCAACACTCCTACTAACGCAACCCAGTATGCTGTTAACCTTCTTGGCAACAAGGACACACAGCTGACTCATATCCATCTTATTGTTTCCTGTAACCCCCAGGTCCTTTTCTGCAGAGCTGCTGCTTAGCCAGTCCATCCCTAGCCTCTAGCAATGCATGGAATTCTTCTGTCCCAAGTGCAGGACTTAGCACTTGTCCTTACTGAACCTCATAAGCTCTCTTTTGGTCTAATGCTCCATTTTGTCTACCTCACTCTGAAACTTAGCCCTACCCTCTGGTGTATCTACTACCCTCCCCTCCCCGCCTCCCACTTGCTGTCATCCATGAACTTGCTGAGAGTACAAACCACCTTATCTTCCAGATTGTTAATGAAGATATTGAACAAAACTGGCCCCAGAACTGACCCCTGGGGCACTCTGTTTGATGCTGCCTGCCAACTAGACCTGGAGTGATTGATTACTACCTGCTGAGCCTGACAATCCAGTCAGCGTTCCACCTTACAGCCCATTCATCCAACCCATACTTCCTCAGCTTGTAAGAATGCTGTGAGAGATAGTATCAAAATCCTTGCTAAAGTCAAGGTGTATTATGTCCCCTGCTTTCCCCACATCCACAGAGCCAGTCACCGATGGGAGAATGGAAGTGAATCCTGGAGGCGACATACAAGGAGTAAAACATCCTCAAGCTAGAGGAAAGGGAAGGATAGTAAGGGGAAACGGCGTAGCCACGTCAGGAGGTGGCTCATCATTTTAGTGTTTTGTTGACACGTTTTGTTTGGTTGTCCTGTGCAAAGGGGGAGAGTGGAAAGTGTGGGGTATCCCCAAGGAACAGAGCCTCGGGGGAGCCTCGGAAGGTTTTTTTTGTGTTTCCCCGAAAGAAGGGGTGGAGGCAAGGAAGGCAGAGGGGGCAGGCTCACAAGAGCAAACTTGGCCATAGGCAATGAGCATACGGATGTCAAGCCTTGAGATGTGATCCCATGAGAGGGGGCGAGGCCAACGGAGGGACAACTCACCTGAGGAGGTGTGAGGCTGGGGTGTAGGGGTGGTAGAGCCCTGTGAATGACCGCTGGGTGAACCACGGACCACCGAGCACACTCGACAACCAATCCCGTCTACTGAGGAACAACAAGTCATGGCAGGAGAGAACGGGGGAGGTGACTCGAGGTGGGGACACCTGCTTGGTCAATGACATGAGCCCATAAGACGCCCTATGTTTACCACCAGTGTGAAGGTCAGATGAGAACGAATATTCGAAGCCCGGCACATACCTTCAAGACACATTTGGATGCTTATCTTGCTGGGATCCTATGACCCTAGCTGACTTCCTGCCCTAGGGGCAGGGGGTTGGACTCGATGATCCTCTGGGGTCCCTTCCAGCCCTAATGTCTATGAAATCTACGAAACCTCATCACAGAGGCATTCAGGTTGCTTAGGTATGACTTGCCCTTGGCAAATCCATGCTGACTGTTTCTCCCAGTGCTTAGAAATAAGTTCTTTGAGGACCTGGTCCATGGTTTTTCTGGGGACTGAGGTGAGGCTGACTGGTCTATAGTGCCCTGGATCCTCCTTCTTCCCTTTCTTAAAGTTAGGCACTATATTTGCCCTTCTCCAATCATGCAGAACCTCCCCCAATCACCACAAGTTTCCAAAGATAATGGCCAGTGGCTCTGCAATCACTTCAGCCAACTCCCTCAGCACTCTCAGATGCAATGCATCTGGCCTCATAGACTTGTACATGTCCAACTTTTCTAAACAGTCCCTAGCCTGTTCTTTTACCCCTGAAGGCTGCTCACCTTCTCTCCAAATTGTGTTGCCTGGTGCAGTAGTCTGGGAGCTGACCTCGCCTATGAAGACCAAGGTAAAAATTCATTGAGTACTTCAGCCTTTTCCTCATCCTCTGTCACTAGGTTGCCTCCCCCATTCAGTAAGGGACCCACACTGTCCCTGACTTTCCTCTTTTTGCTAACATACTTGTATAAACCCTTCTTGTTACCTTTCATGTTCCTTGCTAGCTGCAACTCCTATAGTGCTTTGGCATTCCTGACTTCATCCCTGCATGCCTGATTAATATTCTTATACTCCTTGTAAGCTTCCTTTTTGTGTTTAAGCTCACCAAAGAGTTCTCTGCTAAGCCAAGCTGGTCACTTGCCACATTTGCTATTCTTCCTGCACATCAGGATGGTTCATTCCTGTGCCCATAGTAAGGTTTCTTTAAAATACAACCAGCACTCCTGGATTCTTTCCCCCCTCAGACTGGCCTCCCAGGGGATCCTGCCCATCCATCAGTTCCCTGAGGAAGTCAAAGTCTGTTTTTCTGAAATGAAGTGTCCCTACTCTGCTGCTGCTTTCTTCCTTTTGTCAGAATCCCAAACTTAATCATCTTGTAGTCACTGCTGCCCAGCTTGCCATCCACTTCTGCATCCCCCACTATTCCTCCCCTGTTTCTGAGCAGTAGATCAAAAAGAGCACAGCCTCTAGTTGGTGTCTCCAATGCTCTCCAAAAACATCCTGGAGTCTCCAAAAACTTCTTGGATATGTCCTTCTTTCTGCACTTCTGGTTAACTCTTTGCTGAAGCAGGAGTCTAAAATTCTTTTTTTTTCAGGATTTTTGAAAAGTGTTACATAGTGTTAAACCCTAGTGTTTTGTCTATAAAACCCTGATAAGTAGATGTTGATTCCCAATCAACTTTCAGCGTGATACTATTTTGAAGCTGTGCAACCTCTAGTTGTGCTCTCCCCCTGCTCTCTGTCAGGCAAGGTAATAGTGTTTTTGTGATACCTTTTATCAGACTAATTGTATAGTTGAGAGTGAGTTTGACAAGCTTTCAGGCACACATAGCTCTTTTTCAGGTCAGTATGTGCCAGAAAGCTTGTCAAATATCTATCTGGACTTTACAGATGGTCCATTAAAAGTTATCACAAAATACCCTTGCCTCATACATTTCCTGGACCATCATAGCTACAACAACACTTCCACCCTATTAAGTGCATAAACATATTGCAGTGACCCAAATATTACTTTAATGAATGGCTACTCTTTGCAGAACTGCTATAGCTTTTACCCGTAACCAAAATGATTTACGTTTTGGGACCCAGCCCTCACAGCAGACAACAACAATTAGCCAGAGCTCTGTATTTATAATTTTGGCCCCACCTGGGCACTGACTATACAGCTTCAGAAACAGCTACTGCACAAATCTGATAACTGCCACAGCTTAGTTCTAGAATTTGTTTATTCCCTCCAGCCTTGCTTTGCCCTCCTCATTTGTATAACTAAAAGTCATATCTCCTTCCTATTGCTTCTCTCTCTTTCTTTGAACCCATATAAAATGTGGCAAAATTAGACATGCCGATTGTACATGCAGAGCAAGCCAGAGAGAGTTAGTCTGAGATATTCCAATCAGGAAACAAAGAGTGCCACGTGATTTCTCTGGCCAACCATAATGAACCTACCTATCACCAATAGTAAACATTGTATATGCCTTGAATATCATTTGAAATTCATTTATAAATTAATCATAAAAGTACAATTGGCTAATGCTTTTTAATAGAGACTAAATCAGGTTTCTATAGGTAGGTCATTGTACTTCTCTGACTACAGAATCTATGTGTAACAGCTGCAAAGCTCGCCTGACTGCAAGCTGAGTAGGTGAGCTATATTTAAGCGCTCTGCAAGAAAATAGAGGCAAAATTTTGCAGAGGGTGCATAAGCTTTACCAGACAGGACAGTATGCAGTGCACAATACATAGTTCTTACTAGAGCATTTAAATTGTTACCAGAGCCCGCATTGCAAACTGGGAGCTCTGACTGGCTGCTACTGAACCATAAAAGCTGTGGAGAGAGGGAAAAAAAAGAAGAGAAGCTCAGAGAAGGGAAAGGAGGAGTGGACTCCAGCCCTGGAGTTGGGGTTGGGGAGGTGGGAGGGAGACTCAGCATAAGCCAGGAGAGATGTTGCTGAAACTTTCCCAGGGAGCAGGTGTCAGGACAGGGGACTGCCTGTGTCATTCCATAAGAAGCTGATTCCCCACTGGGTTTGAAGCTGTGCAACCAGGGAAACAGGTGCCAGGGAAAGAGTGGGGAGGGGTTGGTAAGCAAGGCTGGTAGTCTTGCTGGGGCTGGGAGAAGCAGCAGAGCTGCAAAGGGTTAATGACCAGGCTATGAGTTGTGTCTGACTAGGATGCTGGGGTGAAATTGGAACTGGGAAGGCTCAAGCCACAGAGTCAGAGACCCACAGAGGGAAATCCCTGTCTGCAGGTGAATGTGCTGAGAGGGGGAGACAGTCCTGGTGTGAGGGAGTGGGCTGAAAGAGAAAAAAAACAGCATAAGGGTGTGAGGGGACACCTAATCACTAGTGTTTGCAGTAAGTGTATTTTCAGAAGGAAACTGCTTAAGAGAACAATCTGCCAGTAAAGGAAACAAATGGAGCCTGTGGTCTGCAGCAGCTGTTCAGAGCCTGTTTCACTGGGTTACCAGGAATGATTAAAAGAGTCTACTTTCCCCAGAGCAGCAGAAGCCTTGCCTCCACCATCTAGTGTTGGATCATAGTTATAGTTATGTTGCTGTTTAATGTTATGGGAAGTGGATTGTGACCAGGAGGAAATCAATTGGGTTATGAAAGAAACTGTTTTAAAGGGATATAACAAGGTGAATTTAGTTATTTAGGTTGTTTAACACATGTGGGACCACCCAGTGTGCTGGAATTATTCACTTAATTTTGTAGTTGTAAATTTTATCTAAAGTGTTAGTTCTCTTATTAACTATTGTTATTATTATTTTTTTATTTTTATGTATATAAATTTGCTGTGTATAATAACAAGAATTGTTTTTACCAGGTTCAGAGTGAATTCCTGGGTGGTGAGGGTAAGGGACACACCTCTCCACAGGACACCTCAGTCAGTAGTCTGCCTGGGGGCTCCCAGGGCCACTGGCACCCTGAGGATCCAAAATCTGGTGCATCACCCAGCCTTAGCATGCCAGCATGGGTTACATATGTAATCCACTCAATCCAATGGATAGATTTTTTTATTACATATCATTTGCTTACCTTCAGAATTTAGACATAGTGAATTATAACACAGCCACAAGAGAAGGCTGAGGGGGGATCTAGTGGCCTGTTACAAACTAGTCAGAGGGGACCAGCAGGCATTGGGGGAGTCCCTGTTCCCCCTGCACTACCAGGAGTGACCAGAAATAACGGTCACAAGCTGGCAGAGGGTAGGTTTAGGTTAGATATCAGGAGGTGCTACTTCACGGTCAGGGCAGCTAGGGTCTGAACCAGCTTCCAAGAGAAGTGGTGCTGGCTCCTACCTTGGGGGTCTTTAGGAGGAAGCTAGATGAACACCTTGCTGGGGTCGTTTGACCCCACTACTCTTTCCTGCCACAGCAGGGGGTCGGACTCAATGATCTACTCAGGTCCCTTCCGACCCTAGAAACTATGAAACCATAAAAACACACACAATGGCCATGTCCAGATGAGCAGAGGTGTGTGCTTGCAGCAGCACAATTTTGTTCTGCTACTTTGTGCCACAGTGCATGTCCCCATATGTGCTCTGTTGCAAGACACGTTGTCCCACTTGGGGCAAACTGCTCATGCCCAGCTCTTCCCAGCTCCTGGCCAGGTTCCATGTGGTGTGAGGGGTGGGGAGACTGGCTAGGGCACAGGTTGCTTCAGCACAGGGCTAGCTGGCAGGTACCCCTGGGCTTCCAGCCAGCTGGGAAGTGACACATGGAGAAAGGGGAGCAGGCAGCCCTGGGCTTCCTGCTCCCCCATTTTGAGGTACACTGAACACCAACTAGCTAATCTGCAGCTGACTGTGGCACAGTGTGCCTCAACATGGGGACTCTGCGTCATGTGTCATATTCGCCTTTGTTCTGGTGCATGATATTTTCACTTGCTTTGCACTGCTCTTCTTCAGGGGTGAGGTTTTTGCAACCAGGAACCCTTGTAGCAAATTTTGCCCTGTGCTACAAGTTAGCAGGGCTGTGCACAATTTAACAAGCAATGCATGTAGGTTGTAGTACCACAAAACACATTTGCCTGCATATATGGACACAGCCAGTGATTTATACAAAAGATGCATAAACTGTAAATGATAAAATATGCTGATTTTATGCAAGCAAATATTTTGATGAATACTTAACACACAATGGAAAATTATAAACTTAGATCCATCTTCATTAGCCTACTTAGTAGGCTAGTGAGTTGGTCATATGTAACATATGGTTTAGGCCTTCAAGTAAAAGAATGTCCAGTTAAATAATTCTGATTCAAACCCATGTTTGGCTCAGAGTAAGCTACAAAGTGAAAACAAATATATAACTGTACCTCAAAGTACATGTGTGTGTGAACATACATTGTTTGAATAAGTGAGCAGATTTTTGTGGGCTTAATAAGACTCATATTTTAAAAATATTTGGCCCAGTGAAATTTTAGAACTCAATAACCAATAGTGAGAAAGACTAGTAATGACATTTGTACTTTCATTCAAGGATCTCACTAGACTTTTGAAATATTTTTCAATAATTACACCTGAGTTTTGCTAGTTTTCATTTAGATGAAGTTGTGATTGGTAATTGATCAATTAAATGATTATACAAGTATAAGCGTGATGCATATAAAATACTGGGGCTAAATCCAACTATTTTTGAAACCTTAACCAAAAACTCGCTCAAGTCAATATGAGCCTTTCATTGACTTTGGTAAGAGTTAGCTTACACCCTTTTTACATTCAGAGCATAGGAGAAGAGAGAGAAGGACCTTTTCTTTTTTTGTTATTACTTCTTTTGTTAGAGAATCTGGAAGGCTATGTCCCCTATTGCACACTTCCGTGCATATGCAATTACACTCAGCTTCTATCAACTTGGAGGCACAGTAAATAAAGCACTAACTGACAATTGTGTCCAATCTGACTTCAGGCCTGATTCTATTTTGCTAAACACAAATCTGGAAAATCCATTAATGTATCTACTTTTCTAACACCATGTCATCTCACTCTTAAGATTGAGTCACAAAACAGCAAGGAGAAGAAGGATCTACCCATCTTTTACATTTACTGTTTTAAGGCACTCAAGCAGGATGGAACAGAATTATACTTAAGCACCTAAATTCACTTATGCACATAATGAGTGGAATAGAATCTGGCCATTAGTTTGTGTGTTAAGTGGATGCCTAGCCAGCTAGTCAGTTCTACTGCCAGTTGCCTGTGACATGTGTTCAGATATGAAGTGCACCCTGCTTATGCCCCTCCATAAATTATCCTAAATTAGTTAGTGGAATATTCCAATGCTCTGGAAGCGCTGGCAAAAAATAAAATACTATTCCTTATCACTGTCATAGTCACAATAGGATTTAGCTTGGGGACTTAAATATTTATGATAAGACAATGCATGCATGACAGATGTACACTATAACCCAAAATGTCAGGTACTGACAAGTTACAGATTGGGTGACCATAACATCAGCACAAATAAAACCGACTTTAAGTGTTTTGTGATAAAGCTAAACTAGCATTTAAACATCAAGGCTGTGTTGGTGGAAAGCCATTAGGAAAGAGGAATCTGAAGGAAGATATATGTTAGAACAGAGTCTCACCTACTCTATAATAGGAGTGACATCTCTGTGTCTGATTTATGGAGACACCAAAAATGTTAACCTTGAAGTAAAGGTGAGAACAAATCAAAGGTGACATATTAAGGTCAAGGATTTATGGAAACCTTGATTCACCATAAATCTAACAACAAGCAGCCATGTGTGATAGTAGCACTTAGCTACCTGTAAACTAGTGACCTTGTTCTGATATGATGGTCTTCAATAAATACAACTGATAAAAGTCCCTTGGATTCCAGGACTCAAAGGTCCTCTTTAATTATCACAGGTTACCAATAGCTTTGACTGCAAAATAACATCATTTCATAAAAAACTACAGACAAGCTTTTCCCAAGACAAAGTTGCTGAAAGTATATTTTCAAGAAGTCTCCTGAATCGAGTTCTGATTAAAAATCCACCCTGAGATCTGATGGGAATATGTGCAGGTGGAACCTACATCTCTGTAGGCTACAGGGGTGGGCAAAATGTGGCCCATGGGCCAGATGTGTCCTGTCAGGCCATTCTATCGGGCCCATGGGGCCCGTAAAAATCTAGAAAATTAGTATTTATCTGCCCCTGGCTGCCTGTCATGCATCTCTCGATGGCTTGCAAAAACTCAGTAAGTGGCCCTCCACCCAAAATAATTGCCCACCCCTAAATTACATACACTTGTGCCCTCAGGCCCCTGGCATACATTATATTTTAGGGATAATGAATGTATTAATCACATCATAAACTATAAGATACCACATATGCAAGTGATTTATAGCATGATAAAATAGCAAATCTGTAGCAAATCAGTCAAGAAACTGGAAACTATGAACCACTGCTGGTGGTTGTACAATGAAAGAAGCGGCTTGGACATACCACAAGAAGGCCAAATACCCTCGCCAACACTATAATGCAGGGCACAGGGGAGGGAAAGAGAAAAAAGGGTATACCCAATAAGAGCTGGGGAACAAATATTAAGGACTGAATGGGGCTTCAACTGCCAGAGTGCACAAAGCTAGCCAAACACAGGGCAGAGTGGAAGAGGGTTGTGACAGTATGTAAGGTACACCAATGGTCACAGCCGCCTCAGGACTGGCCTCACCTGACCTGAAAACAGCATATCAGCCACAAAGATGGTCTACATCAAATATGACTGGTTTGAATCATGTATTGATTTGTAGGTGTGACACATTAAATTCCAGTGATGCAGGCCCAAGCCAGTCTGTAGTATTCAGCTTCGCAGATGTCAGGCAGGGGGATGCTTGATGAGCTATCTCCTGCATGATGAGTTTATACCCATACACAGATTGCTTGCCACTTGTGTGTGCAGGTGTCAGGAGAAGCTCAGCTAGTTAAACCTGCAGGTGTGAGAGATGTATGCATGGGCAGTTTCCTATGCTGTGAGAAGTGGGACTGGGATCCTGAAGCAACAGCTGTACAATTCAGCTGTAACAGATTTTATGCCTGCTCCCCAAAATTACATGTCCTGCCATGCATGTGTGTCATTGAAAGACGAGCAATTGTTGGGATGCTCAGATCCCATCATGGTGTTAAAATAACATCTGCCACTGGCCTTGTATATAATTTGGTATTTTCTCATTAATGCCTATCAAAAGTTTTATGAGAGTTTCTGCCTTAGTATGAACAAAGTAAAAAGAGAGTAAGGGTTTCTAAATTTAGTTCAAATCTATACCCTTGTAAATGGATATTTTGTAATCAGAGGTAAAAGATGAAGATCAGAAGGGACCAGTAAAAAATTCCTACATGCCACACCCATACCTAGGACTGAAGTTAAATAGAGTCTCCTAAGATTTTTTAACTTACTTCTGTAGGATCCAGAATTAGCTGTTGCTGAAGGCAGGAGGCTGGTCTTGAGCTGATGCTAAGATTCAGAACAACATACCTGCATTCCCTACATAGTCTTAGACAGCATTTTTATAATTAAGAAATATCTCATTTTAATTCTGGTGCTGGTCAGCTTGTATCCTGGTCTTGCTATACCAAGGGTCTCAAAATCTTCACAAGTTAGTCTAAGCAAATGAACAGACAGTTACTTTTGATTCCGGAAATGTAGCCACATGCCTGCAGTGGCCCAGGCCAGAAGCTGGGAGGTGCTAGAGCACACCTCCCTGCTTGGCTGGAACAGACATCTTGGGCCAATACTATCCCACCCACCCTGTGAAGGGGGTTTGCAGGGGAGATGCAAAGCACCTTGGGATACTGTGGGACTGTAAATTAACTTGAATCTGGAGGGATTCTGGGACAGAAGTTCAATAAATGGATTTAATCTAAATTAGTTAAGTCTGATATTACATCCATCCAGGTTTATCTTAAAACAGTTTTGGCCATTTTGAAAGCAGTTTATGTGCACTGAACTTCTGTTGTGTTACAGATTTGAACCGGTTACTGATCATGTATACCAGTGTATGTGTCATTTCTGTCCCTAGCCCTCTTGTCTAAGTAAGGGAAGATCTCCAAATTACAACCACTGTCACCACAGGAATTACATTCCCATTTTACAGATGGGAAATGGAAGTACAGAGACATTAAGAACCAGTCTGCAAAATGGACACAAGTATCTGGAAAACTTTAATCTTGAAACTAGGGGTATCTATGCATTTCAGGAGTCTTCAGACTTACTCAACATCTGCACAGGGGGATTGAGGATCACCAGTTTAGACTCCAGTTTCTATTTATTGATTAAGTCTCACTTTGATTTTTTTCTCTTTTTGGTTCAATGAATCTTTATATATCCCAAGCAAAGTAAGCTTCAAACGTCTTCAACAAGAAGATGTTCTTCAACTACAGAACAAAGTCTAACCTCATGTTTAGGATGCCATCAAATGAGACACCTGCTTACAGACCCTTTGACAAAGGAATTTTTCAAACCCATATCTTCCACAACCTGGACAACCTTAACCACCAAGACACTGTAACAAATGGTAAGCAAGAACAACTCCTAACCAAATCAATTTTAAAATAAAAAACAGAGTATTCTGCTCCATTTTTTGAACAAAGGGGCTTCAGGAAAGATTGAAACGCAAATGGAGAGAAAAGTATCTTGCTGCTTCTGCCCATATCTCAGAAAGAAGAAGAAATTAAGATACAGCCTTGTATACTTCCTTGACAGTAGTGCTGATTTAAGCAATTACTCTCTGTGTGGGATATATTATACAATTTAGACAGATTTTATTAATCCACTTACACATCACCTACATTACCTAGTTGTCTCCATGCACTGTGCAGAGAATTTAAGTTGAGGATTTTATTCTGGAATGGAAAAAGGGGAAGAGACACTCATCACTTAGAAAGTATTCTTTGCAACACATATCTTTTTAGGGCATTTATAGACATGCTCCAAGAGGCAGGGGGCTAATTAAAAGCAGCTTGAGCACAAACAGCTTATTAAAAGCACCCAGACCGTTATGTGTATCAGAGTCCCTGCGCTGAAAAATGATGGTGGGGCACTTTGAACTAAAGCTCGTTCAATGAGCTTTAGTTTAAAATGCCCCACCAGCATTTTTCAGTATGGGGATGCTGATACACATGATGCTGGCATCTACTGGAATGAGGTATTACCATGCTCCAGCAAACGTGATTAACCAAGTCTGATCCAATGCACTTGAATTACAGTGTGTTGGAGCATCCTCCCTGCATGTGTATAGGAGCCCTAGTGCTTAAGTCCCTGTTGGGATCTGGGCCTAAGTCACTTGCATACGGTCACACAAGAATTCTGTGGTGGAATTGTGACTGAGACTAGAACCCAAATTTCCTGAGACCAAGTTCAGTGTTTTCCCTATCAGAATATCCTTCCTCCTGTGAGGCTGTAAAAACAAAACAATGGAGAGTTTCCACCGTGGTTATTTATTGTTATTTTTACATTATCAAGAGGGTATGAAGTGGTAGGTAGATAAGACTCCTACTTCAAAATAGATTTCTATCACATTTGTGCTAGACAAGTCTGCCAACACTTATTTTTATTATTAGCATATTTTTTATATGACAGTAGTTCCACAGTGTTACAATGGTAAAATTCCAATAAAGTCCTCATAGAACTGAGTTAAAAATAAATCTTTAAAGGGTGTTTGAAATCCAAATACAGATCTGGAGATAAACTTTGCAAACGGATTCTCTTGTTACATGGGTAAAACTAGCCTTGTAGACCTGACACCCTGAATTCTGGGTTGTCTAGAATCTAGATATCTATTCTGCTCCATTAGCCCAAGTGCAATGCCCACATACAATAAATCTTAACAGTTGACTGCATTTCTTGCCCAGCCAAAAATCTGAAGTCCATGGGAATTTAAAAATGCAAGACCATGTTCGTAATGCTTATCATCTCATTTTTTTCATCATTGCTATGTAAACTCTCAAGTAGGTAATGTAGCAGATGTATACAAGGGAAAAGTAAGCCCTTAAAAGTACATATAAAGAATAAATTAGTGTCAACTTCATGGCTGTTCCCAATACAATATTCACTGACCATCTACAGTGAAACCCGCCATGTTAACTTCCAAACACAGTCCAGCTCAATGTTGGAGGCTTTTTTAATGCCAGAGCCTGAGGTCAAACCTGTCTTCTAGCTCACCCCTCTTGCCAGTGTTTTGAACTCATCCAGGTGCTACAGGTGGAAAGGAAGTCTACCACTGGCAATCCCACAATTCCTCATTCCTGAATTCTTCCTCTCCTGTACCCTATTCCTGTCTGTACTGCCCATAATCAAATTCAAGCATGAAAGGGACCAAAGTAATTTGCAAACTGATTCCTAGAAAGGTTTTGCTTGGGAAACAGGAAATTCTTGGGGACAGCTTTTTCATGAGTCACACAGTAAGCTATAGACAGGAAGAGGCTGTTCGTGCAGGTTGAGCCAATATAGAAGAAGCTTCAGGGTCAATCCTAAATATCAGTGTTGACAAATTCAAAAAATTGTAGCCATACCCCAATTTGCCATCTAGATTACATAAGAACAACAGGAAAAAGCAACAGTACGGAGAATACAAAAGGATGCAAGTGAAGATGATCTGTTTGATTTTGTTTTCTCAGGCATTTCAAAAGGTATAGATTTAACTCTTTTTTTCTTTCTTTCTTTTTTTTCCAAAAGAGCAATTTTGAAATTTTTGAAAAATGAAAATGTTTTGGCTTGGGGCATCCTAAAACAGAAAGCTTTCACCTGCAAATAAAAAAAAAAAAAAATTCTTCCCAATGGAAAACAATTCTTTAAGAAAGCAGATTTTTTTGTGTGTGTTCTTTTTTTTAAAAAAATTCAGAAAATTTGACTCAGCCCCACTCATTATTTTATAAAACTGTTGTTTTAATTTTAATCCTCACTGTTGAAGAAGAATTTAAGAGGGGGGCTGCAGTGCCTCCAGAAAACAAAAATTAATCTATGTATTGTTTGTACAATATGTTCTAAAATTATTAATCTAGCTGAGAAGACAGATTGCTTTGGCCAGTGACAACAACCCATTCATCAAAATAATGAAATAAGCCCCTTTTGAGAGCTCCTGCTATGTTTTCATTAATTCTAAAGTGTAGCTAAAGTCTGAGAAGTTTGTAGAGGTCTGCTTGTGTTTTAGCAAAACCAACCCACATATTGCGAGATTTCCCTCAGTTATGTAAGTTGACCTGAATAATTCTAAATAGCCCCACTCCAGTTACCTGTGCAAGCATTGCACTATCATTGTCAGGTAATAAATATGATTTATTTCATATCTGAGACTTGCTTTTTTTGTTTAATGCTATTTTTCCTGAAATCAGAGATCTGCTCCTGATTAAGGCAGAGAAAAATCAGGTCCCCCCAACAGATATTAAGTGTAATATAATATGAAACTTATTGTAATGATTGTAGTGAGGTTCAACAAAGTATTTGTCATACTTGCTTATCCTAATGTTAAAAGAACCTTGCCTGCCTACCCCAACCACCCCACCCCCTAAAAACCCCCCAACCCAAACAAACAAAAAACCCACTGGCTAAGCACTTCAGTAAGATGTTGCAGAATAAATATTTCAGGAATAAGGTCATATAAAGTTGAAGTCAGTTTAGTGTTCTCGATTAAATCAATAACCTCATTTAGAGTAACAAAATGAAATGTATAAATAGTATCTAAGATCAAGATAGAAGAAAATAGATCTCTTGAGGAACTCAAGCAGAAGACGGATTTTAGATCTCAAAAAAATGCAAACTCATTTGAGATAATCAAGTCATTGAAAAGCCAAATGTTTTAATCAAAGTATTCACCCTATGAAATAATGAAAAAAACCAGGGTTTCTTTTTATGCTTTGGGTCTGAGCACCAGCAGTAGTCTCTCTTCTTTTGACAGAATCATCACTTTTTATTAAAGCTAAAGGTTTTGACTTATGAATATGAAAGCGGCCATATTTAACCATATTGACATTATTGCAATGTTAATGCCAGAGTGAACACACAGGGAGTCACTTCAGAAATAAAAATCCAGAACTATGATTGATTCCTTTTAATATTTACATATACATTGTAAAAATGCAGTTCTCCTCTGAAAAGTAACTCTGCAGATCTGGCATCATAGGCTGCTTGTACATACTACAGGGGGTCACTTTGGTTTAATTCTCCCTAAATTGAAGTAGTAGCTTTTTAAAAACACTGCTTCAATGTAGGAAGAATTAAACCGAAGTAAATCCTTCTCCAGTGGGGGGGGGGGGGGTGAGGGAGGAGGGAAGAGGGGGAAGAAGGGGGAGGGAGGGGGGCCCTGAGCTGCTGCTGGGCCAAGCAGTCCTTGAGCTCCGGGAGGGCTGGTGCTTCCCTTCACGATGGTAGTGGCATACCCCCAGGTGGCACCCACCTGTAGGCACCTGTCCCCAGAAGTCTTGGGGGGTACTGCAGCCATGGAGGGAAGCACCAGCCCCCTGTACAGCTCAGGCGTGCAGGCAGGCTTCAGGGAGGAAAAAAAAAAGAAAAGATCTGGCTTGCTGCTCTTTTTTTTTTATTTCAGTGGAACCTGCCTGTACGGGCTGCCTGCAGAGCCCCTGAGCTGCACTGGGCCTGGTGCTTTTCTCCATGGCTGTTGCAGTTTGTTAGGTAGCAAACTAAACCACATTGGAGGTGTTTTAGTTTGCTACATCTCAAAGTCACTTAAAGTGCAATACGCAGCCAACAGTGTAAACAGCAGCACCATTAAAGTGGTGCAATAGTGCATTTAAGCCACTTTAAAGGCTAGCTTTGTGGCATATACAAAGGCTCATAGACTTCTAATTTATTATCACTCAGTTACTTCTCGAGGAAAAACCAAAACAAAACATTTGGGGTACAAGTAAAACTATTAATTTTTCTCCTTAACTGCCCATCTTTGAAATTCAAGATGAGTTCCCAGGGCTAAATTGCCTTTCTTATAAATCATTACTAGCACCACAAATGAGCTACACCTTTGCAATTTTACTGGATGCATGTTTGAGATTTTCAGGATCGCCCACAGGTATTAGGAGCTTTAGTTAGTTTAGTTCAAAAACTACTGAAGTGCCAAAAGTGAACTTCTGGTAAAATTTAGGACCCTTTTTTTCTCAGGGACTCTAATCCATAACCTACACAGATATTGAAATTTTGGAAAAGTCGCTTTCTTTTCTTTTCACATGGACTTTAAGTAGTCTGTGATCTTTTACTCAGAACATCTTACATATCTAGAGAACGCTGAAATGTACACGGCCTGGAGTTGGAATAGTAAGTATGTTCATTGAAGCACATATATTACACATAAATCTCTACTTTATATAGTATGGTACTTCATCGCTCCATTCCTTCTTCTCATAGAAATGCTGCATTTTCAGGAACTGTGTTGAGAAAGTTTATAGAGGTGTGCAGAGTCAGCATCAGATTACACTTGCAAAATAGCTGGATATGAATAAGGAATAATTGTCTCTAGCATACTTCTCACCTGATCTATGAAGAATGTGGACTATGTCTTTTTTGTTGGCTGCGTGTACTTGTCCAGAGAAGAAATCTGGTGTTGACCTACATGTTTTCCAGTCAAAGAGAAAGTATTTGAGATGTTATAGTTATGGAAGACACTGAATGCTTAGTTGCAGATGGACTGAATAGTCTCACAATTTCTAATTTTTCTCTATTTTAAGAGGGAAAAGGTAGCTTAGGTGTATAAATTGAACATTTCCATATATCTTAATATTTAGATATCTAAATATTTAGATATCTTACAATTTTACTCTTAAGTCTGACTTTCCTGTTTCTGCTAGTATTTTCTGATAACTATATTGTTATTTTTATTGTCCCTATGCCCCTTTTATTTAATTATGCTTTTAGTCATAATTACGTTTTAATAGATTTATGTATTCTGGACTGTAAAAGCTGTCCAGATGCTGCAGTAATCTTTTAAAAATCATTATAGAACAATAAAAATAAAGACACTACTGATTTAGTAGTAAATATCTGTTTATACTGAGAATAATAGTTAAAATATGTACAGTTAATTTAATTATATGCTGGTTCTACACAGCCCGAAATGGTGTGGGGAATATATAGGCTGTTGACACACATTCAGAAATCAGAAATGCATATAGTTTGAAATGTAAAACTACTGGTAATGTTTAGTGAAGTAAGTAATTTGTTTATATACTCATGCTAAGGTCTAGCTTCCCAGAAATGTTAATGAGGTTTCGATCTCAACTATTGCAAAACATGACACGCTAACAGTGTGTGTCTACACAAGAGGCTTTACTGCTCTACTGTACAGTAAAGTATGACTGTCTATATGTGCACACATTTCTTGTGCAGCAAATTAATCTACTGTGCAGTTAGCTACTACCTGTAAATACAAATAATAAACTAACTGTGCAGTAGACATTGCACAGTAACACTCGTGTGGACACTGACTGGGAGCAAATTTGCTTCTAGTCAACCTAGGCAGCAAGGAACAAGGAGCTCTCTGTCACTAGTCCTGGTGATGCTCAGATCCCCAGCTCTCCCCACAAGCTGGGAGCCAATGAGTGCCAGGAATCAGGAGCTCTCTACCCCCTGTCTTGGCTCCTGGCACAGAGCTGGCAACTCTGGAGGGCAAGAAGGGGCTGGGAATCCATCTCCCACCTGTCCCCCAGAGAAACTCCATGCAGTCCAGAGCTGGCTGCTCTGATGAGTAGGTGGGGGACTGGAAATTCAGCCCTCATCTGTCCCTGGAGCAGTTTCCTGGGATTCCCAACCCTTGCCCATTCCCTGGAGCAGCCAGCTTTGTATCATGTAGAACTTCTCCAGGGGACAGGAGATGGCTGGATTCCCAGCCCCACACCTGCTGCCTGGGGCAGCTATCTTGGCACCACACAGAGTTACTTTGGCAGACAGGTAAGGGATGACTTCCAAACCCCTACCCACTCTCTGAAGCAGCCAGCTCCATGGCACATGGAGCTGTTCCAGGGGACAGGTGAGGGATGGATTCCCCTCCCTCCCCATCTACTTCCCAAAGTAAACAGCTCTGTGCCAATCAGGACACTGATTGTGCCCCATGATTCCCTGCCCAGCAGGAGGCTCACCAGTAGCTGCCCCATACCTGGGATAGCTCCTAGTAACCCTCTGCTGGACAGGGATCCCTGCCTGGCAGGGGGCTTGCTGGCAGCTGTGTCCTGATTGTCATGGGACCAGGAGAGCTCTGCCAACTGCAGAGGCAGCTGTTTCCTGTCCCTGTGCCTATTGCCAGCACTTGAGCCAGCACCTAGGGTAGCTTAGAGCTCCCCCTGGCTGTTTCAGGGGGACAGAGCAAGACAGGAGCAGCCCTGTACCAGGCTGCTCCAATTGGGAGCAAATCTACTCCCAATAGGGAGCACATGTAGACATGTTCCCAGGAAAACTTGCTGCGTACTTCAAATTAATTGTACATATAGATGTGCCCAATATGTCCCAAAAGGAATAGTGTTAACTCATGGGCCTATAGACATTATCTTTAAATTCACTGTTTAAATACAAAACAGTGTCGATCAAATATAGAATTGTGAAATGTGATTCTCCGAGTCAAGAGGGAATTGGCTAATAATTTTGTAAGTCCCAAACTGCAACAAGGGGTGTAAATTTAGACATTAGGATGAACTTTCTAATTAGGAAGGTAGAGAAGTGTTTAATTCTGACTACTACCCCATGCTGCTTATCCATGTGGGCACTAATAATATTGTCAGACGTAACCCTGAGCAGATCAAAAGTGAGTATAGGGCTCTGGGTGCAAGGATGAAGGGGACAGGGGCTCAGATGGTGTTTTCCTTGATCCTTCTGGTTAAGGGGAAGGGCTCAGGCAGGAGCAGATGCATCCTGCAGATCAATGTATGGCTAAGCAAATGGTGTTGCCAGAAAGGCTTTGTTTTTTTCAGCTATGGGAAGTTGTTGCAAGAAGGATCTCAGAATGAGACAGGACCTGTCCGACAAAGAGAGGCAAGAGCATCTTCACAGACAGGATCGCTAACCTACTGAGTAGGACTGTCAACTAGGTTCACCGGGGGATGGAAACCAAAGCCCTGAGGTAAGTGGGGAAGGGGGTGACCTGCAGAAAGCACAAGCAGGAGGGGGAAACAGGGGAGGCCTACTCATTCTTTCTGAGAAATTAGGGCAATTGCCTAGTTAACTCAGGTGTCTGTACATGAATGCATGGAGCCTGGGAAACAAGCAGGAAGAATTGGGAATCCTTCCACATTCATGGAACTATATTTGATTCAAACATCAGAGACTTGGTGGAACAACTAGCATGACTGGATTGCTGTCATGGATGAGTTTAAACTGTTCAGGAGGGACAGGCAAAGGAGAAGAACAGAAGGAGTTGCCCTTTACATAAAAAAGCTGTATGATTTCTCAAAGCTCCAGAATGAAACTGGAGATAGCCCTGCTGAAAACCTCTGGATTAGGGTCAGAGGGGAGAGCACCAAGGGTGACATCATGTTGGGTGTCTACTGTAGACCACCAGACCAGGAGGATGAGGTGGATGAGACTTTCTTCAAACAGCTAGCAGAAGTTTGCCTATCACAGGCACTGGTTTTCATGGAGGACTTCAATCACTCTGCCATTTTCTGGGAGGGAAGGCAATACAGCAGTGTGCAGGCAATCCAGGAAGTTTTTGGAGAGTGCTGGGGACACCTTCCTAGGGCAAGTGTTGGAGAGGTGAACTTGGGGCCTTGTTTTTCTTGGCCTGCTGCTTACAAACAGGGAAGAATGAATGGGGAACACAGCAGACATTAACTGGGGCAGCATTGACCACAAGATGATTGAGTTCAGGATCCTGAGTAGAGAAACAAAAAAGAGCAGCAGAGTAATGACCCTGAACTTCAGAAAAGCTGACTTTGACTCACTCATGGAACTGATTGGCAGGATCCTCTGGAAGGCCAATCTGAGGGGCAAAGGAATCTAGGAGACCTGACTGTATTTTAAAGAAACCTTACAGAGGGTGCAGGAATGAACCGTCCTGCTGCACAGAAAGACTAGCAACTATGGCAGAAGACCATATTGGCTTAGCAGGAGATTCTTCAGTTAGCTGAAACACAACATGCAGTCTTACAAAAAGTGGGAACTTGGAGAAATGGCTAGGGAGGAGTATAAGAGTACTACTTGGGCATGCAGGGATGAAATCAGGAAGGGCAAAGCACAACCGGAGTTGCAGGTATGGTAGGATGTGAAGGGTAAGAAGAAGGATCTCTACAAGTATGTCAAAAACAAGAGGAAGATCAGGGAAATTGTGGGTTCCTTACTAAATGGAGGAAGCAGCCTAGTGACAGATGACATGGAAATAGCTGAAGTACTCAAAGCCTTTTTCACCTCAGTCTTCATGGGTTAAGACAGCTCCCAGAATACTTCACCTGGCATGTTGGGACCCAGAAACTTCTGCGCCCAGCTTCATAGTACTGGCAACTGGGAAGAGACTGATGTCTGTGTTTGCTGCATGTTTATTCTTAGCTTCAACCAGCTGCAGCTCGGTAGAAATTTGACAGACAGGTCACCCTGACTGTGATACATCTTTGGCAAAGGAAAAGAAGATATGTGGGAGGGCTCTAGTTGGATGACCAAAGTTGAAACAAGAATTGGGCTGACGTAAATATGAAATTTGACTGGGGACAAAAGGGGAATTATCAAGAGCAAAATTAAACCCTACCTAAGAATAAGCTCACTTATAGCTACTGGAAAATTCCAGTTACAGATAATCATATATGGCAAGCAAAAATAGGCTCATTAATACGCATTGTAGTAGCAGTTTAAACTTTATTGTTTAAACTTTATTTTTTTAATTAGAATTGTATCTGATAGGGTTCAATAAATTTGCTTTTAGTTTAGGAAAACCGTGTCTTAGCCTCTTTGCCTTGTATAAGACCCATTATAGCATTATAGGGACGCAACAGGCAGCATGGTTTGGGGTAGAGGTGAACAGCCAACAGTGCTGAAAGAACAGGTAAGGAACTATTTAGAAAAGCTGGACATGTGCAATCCCATGGTGCTGGATGTGATGCACCCAAGGGTACTGAGGGAGTTGGCCAACGTGATTGCACTGCCATTGGCCATTGTCTTTGAAAACTCATGATTGGGAGAGGTCCTGGATGATTGGAAAATGTTAACTGTATTGACTACCTTAAAGAAAAGGAAGAAACAGAATCTGTGCAAGTACAAACTGGTTAGCCTCACCTCAATCCCTGGAAAAATCAAAGAGCAGGTCCTCAAGGAATTAATATTTAAGAATTTGGTGTAAACTGACACTTAGGCAGTTTGAAAGTGCACAGTGATGAGCACCTTGAAGTACTTGTTGGAAAAAGCTAAATGTACTGAACTTTGGAACCATTAACTTAATTACAGTGATTTAGCATGCATGGTAGTGAGTGTAAAAGCGGCGGAAAACTCTGATGCCTCACCTGAGTTGAGCTAACTGCTCTGATTGATGGATAAGTGGCAACATGAAAGGAAGAGATGACTGGTGAATAGAAAACTGGATGGATCATCAGGCTCAAAGGGTAGTAGTCTTAGCATCTAGTTGGCAGCTGGTATCAAGTGGAGAGCCCCAGGGGTTGGTCCTGGGGCTGATTTTGTTTAATATCTTCATCAGTGACTTGGAAGAGGGGATGCAATACACCCTCAGCAACTCTGCAGATAACAACAAGCTGTGGGGAGTATTAGATATACTGGATGGCAGGGCTAGGATTCAGAGAGACCTTGACAAATTGGAGGACTGGACCAAAAGAAATCTCATGAGGTTCAATAAGAACAAGTGCAAAGTCTGCACTAGGACAGAACAATCCCATGCACTGCTACAGGCTAAGAACAGATTGGTTCAGCAGCAGCTTTGCTGAAAAGAAGATGGGCATTACAGTGGACACAATAAGCTGAATATGAACCAAAAGTGTGCCCTTGTTGCACAGAAGGCTAACAGCATACTGGGCTGCATTAATAGGAGTGTTGTCAGCAGATCAAGGAAAGTAATTATTCCCTTCCATTCTGCACTGGTGAGCCCAATCTGGAGTACTGTATCCAGTTTTGGGCCTCCCACTGCAGAAAGCATGTGGGCAAATTGAAAATCCCAGCAGAGGGCAATGAATATGGTTAGGGACCCAGGACACATGACTTCTGAGGAGAGACTGAGGGAACTGGGTTTATTTAATCTACAGAAGAGAAGACTGAGGGGATTTAATAGCAGCCTTCAACTACTTGAAGGGAGGTTTCAAAGAGGATGGAACTAGACTGTTTTCAGTGATGACAGATGACAGAATATAGAGCAATGTTCTCAAGTTGCAGCAAGCAAGGTTTGGTTAGGTATTAGGATGAACCATCAGAGATGCATAACAGCTGGCAATGAGGCACAACTCTGTGCTGCTGCCACTCGCCCCCGCCCCCTGGCACTGCTAAGCATTGGGTCCACTGGAGCTGTGGCCCCATGCTCCACCATTGGTGCAAAAATCATGCTGCCTCCACCACTCCCAGCACTGCTGTGCTCTGGCTTCAGCCAGACAGCAGCCCTGTATTGCATGCCCTGCTGCTGGCGCAGAAATCTGGGCAAGCACATACTCCCCATCCCCCCGATGTATCACTTACGGGAATAACTTTTTCACTAGGAGGATTTTAAAACATTGGAACGGGTTACCCAGAGTGGTTGTGGAATCTCCATCTGGAAGTTTTTAAGATCCAGCTAGATAAATCCTTGGCTGGGATGATCTAGTTGGGGATGGTCCTACTTTGAGCAGGAGGTTGGACTAGATGACCTCCTGAGGTCCCTTCCAACCCTAATTTTATATGATGCTATGATTCTAAGTATTGGACCAGATTGCCTTGGCGGTTCTACAGTGTTCCTTCCAGTCCTACTATTTTATGTTTCTATCTCCTAAAGGAATTCAATAAGTACTCCTGATGTGGATAAAGAAATCTAGGATTCAGATCTTTCCCATAGTGTTACATCTTGTCTAATTCACAACTTCCAAAGACCACTGAAGAGCTGGTATAAGTTGATACTGAAGAACAAAGAAGTCACTTGAATTTTGTACCCTTTTCCCATGCACTATAAACATTACTTCCTCCCACATTCACACAGGGAAGAGATCTATAAAATAAGCAGAGTTGCTATCTGCGGTATGCTGTAATCCCAGTGGGAAACTTGAGGAAATAAAGGTTGGTCAGGAAAACATTTATCTTGTATTTTTGTACTACTTTCTTTCATTTCAATGTTTTATCACTATGATACCAATAAAGTTCATTTGTATTTAGGTCAACTAAACAGTCTAATTTGTTACTGAACAGACTATGTAGCAAGGTGATGAATTCAGCAAGCAAGGTTCAGTTGGCTAACTGGCCATTAATTGATTAACCCAGTAGGCAATTGTACACACTACAATCAATGGAATCCCTAGGTAACCTATTAAAAGTAGAGGTGGTCAGGCATTTTTCAATAAAGCACTCTTTCATCTGAAACTTTTGTGTTAGAACATATAATTTTTGACAAAATATTCATCAAGAACAATTTCTTAGGTCCAGGATGGATTTTCTGGTCAAAATCAGAGACAGAGAGATCACCTCAGTGGTTAAGTCACTGAACTAGGTGGTAAGTGACCTTGCTTCATATCCCTACAACAATTAATAATTGTTTATAGCAAATGAAACAGCTTCAGGAAGAGAATGAGAAAGACCCATCCCAGACAGTTTACCAGTAACTCACATTATCTAGAAGCTAAATTTCCCATACCCTAAGTGAGTACTTTAGGTACAAGACTGTTTGCTATTCTAGGGTCCCTCGTCTTTCTCTCATGAAAAATATGAAAGGTTCTGACTTAGTTCTGTTGTGGCATGGGGATATATTTTTGCACTGTCAACATTTTTTGCATGATGAGAAAACTGGTTTTGGCCTAGTCCAGATGTAAGGACACATGTGTCGTAATGGAAGCAAGGATCCAGTTGTCTATAAAATAC
Organism: Crocodylus siamensis; assembly: GCF_052110815.1. NCBI lineage: Eukaryota > Metazoa > Chordata > Crocodylia > Crocodylidae > Crocodylus > Crocodylus siamensis. The sequence goes on from NC_143397.1 coordinate 103,027,907, forward strand.
TCTCTTGATGTTTAAAAGTATTACAGGTAAATAAGAATAATTTTACATTTGTCCGCCTTATTTTTTTAAAGAAAATGTTCATTTTATTTCCATTAGGAAGGATAGTGTTCATAATGTTTAGTTAGTTATGAAAGTAGTATTTTTCAAAATATATATAGTAGCGCTCTCAATATACTGTGATTTTCTCTTCTGCCTCATTATTCTTTTGCCTCTTTTCACAACTGGAGTTATTTCCTCCAAGTTCTTGACATTTGTGTTTGCTTCCTTCATAGGCATTTGATAAAAACATTTGATCATCACTTGAACTAAGCCTCTTTGCTTAGATCAGTGAAAAAAGGCTATATGAAATAGAAAGTGATAAAGTTTAGTTAATCTAGCTCTAAATAGGAGCTATAGAACTTGAAACATATTACACAAAAGACAAATCCTTGACCTGGAGCCTTACAGAACTAGGCCATTCCTGTAGCAATGCACACATTGGTTTAAGGGAATTTGGCGAATGATGTCATACTATGTATTAGATGGGTTAAACTCATGTTTGATATAACCAATAAATAGCCTTAAAATAAAGTTTGATTAGGACAGTAATGATTTCTTCTTATTAATTTGATAGATCATTTTGTTTTGTTTTATCCTCTAATACTCTTTGAACATATTTATGGATGTGGACACAGAAAAGTCCAGGTCTAAATGTTTTAGTAATATTAATGTAAACTGCATTTTTCTGTCTTTTTTAGATTAGATATGAATTTTCTTTGTAGCAAGATATATTTTGGAACTACATAGCTTAATTCCACAGTCTGGCTTTCTGTACATGTATGATTTTCCTATTTTAGAAATTTCTGGCATCATAGTTCATACATGTGTGATCTCACATCTCAGTTTCTGCAAAGCCATACTTTCTGACCTTTTTAAAGCAATCCCTCAGCTCTCTTTCTCTGTTGCAACTTGCACTGCAGAGTTAATTTTCACTTTGGCTTGCAGTTCATTCTTCTTCCTGTTTTTATATATATCACTAACTTTCTGATTCTGCATAACTTCAAATTTTCACATTATAATTTCACATTAAATGAACCCTGTCTTAACTGGGGTTTTTTGCTACATTTCTTTTGTTATTATCCCTACCTATTGTTTGGTCCTGTATTTTAATTTGTTCTAATTTAAGGATCATAATTTCATTTAATTGATCATAATTTCTTTGTTATGCCTCTACCTTGCTCCCTTTGTAATATCAGTATTTCTGGGGTAGTGTTTAAACTGCCATAGCTGCACAGTGGAACTATGACAGATCTTCAGCACCTAAGAATCCATCTTTCATGTGTTTTGCTCTTAGTGCTTCGGGTCACAGATTATCATGTGGTTTACCAAGTTACTACAATAGGAAATCTGGCATGCCACAGGAATGATCTATATTTTATATAAAGGAAATACAAAGAACAGTCCCATGTTATCGATTTCTAACTTCAGTAGAGGCCCCTGCATCAGTTATACAAGGATACAACAGAGCATCAGCTCTTCCTTAGTGAGAGTGTGTTTGTGCACATGTGCAGATATATGGGTCAGACTAATATTTGACTTCTACTGCAAACCTGCAGTTATTATCTCTCTCTCTATATTTTTACTAAGGATGCATGAACCTGATAGATTTGTATACTTCCAGAACGTATTTGGGGGATTCATAAGGTTTCCAATACTGGTTAACATACAGGATGCAGTTCAATAAGGATAAATGCAGAGTGTTTCATTTAGGGAGAAGTAACCAGCAACATGAACATAGGTTAGGAGATGCCCTGGCCAGCATGATAGCTGAAAGGGACCTTGGGGTTAAGGTTGATCATAGAATGAACGTGAGCCTCCAGTGCGACACTGTAGTTAATAGAACTAATAGAATACTGGGATGCATTAGCCTAAGTGTCATGAGCAGGGCTAAGGAAGTGATACCTCCTCTGTCCTAGGCACTGGTGAGACCCCAGCTGGAGTACTGTGTTCAGTTCTGGGTGCCACACTTCATAAAAGATGTGGAGAATCTTGAAAGGGTCCAGAGAAGGGCCACAAGAATTAATTAAGGGCCTGAAGAACAAACCTTGAGGAAAGACTAAGGGATCTGGGACTGTTTAGCCTAGGGAAGAGAAGATTGACAGGGGACTTGGTGGCCATCTATAAGTATGTAAGGGGTGAATTTTGGGAGCTGGGAGAAAAACTGTTCACTAGGGTGCCCCAGGGAAGGACAAGAAGCAGTGGCCATAAACTGTTAGAGGATGGTTTCAGGTTGGATGCAAGGAAGAACTTCTTTATGGTAAGGGTGACCAGAATCTGGAATAGACTTCCCAAGAAGGTGGTGCATGACAATCTTCAAGAGGAGATTGGACAGACACCTTGCTGGGATTATTTAATCTCAGCAGTATTCCTACCCAGAGCAGGGGGGTTGGAGTTGATGATCTTTCAAGGTCCCTTCCAGCCCTTAATTTCTATGGTTCTATGACTTCCCCCATACCTTGCCATTTGAACAGCCATTTGCTCCCCAAAGATTGACTTGTACATGCATCAGAGACAGAAACTCTCAAAACAGCTAGACTGCCACTAGTATCTCTTCTACACATACTTATGTCAGTCCCCTTTATAGTTTCATAGTTTCTAGGGTTGGAAGTGTAGAAGTAATTGGCTTACTTGACTAGAAAAACAGACAGAGACCAGAAGGCTGATACTGCTTATTTCAGTTATGTGTTTGAGATAAGAAATCCTGCATGCCTTGGGTTATCCTTAGGTTATCTCAATATCTTGCCCTGTGCATAGATAGTTTTTTTAAGTAAACTTCCTAAATTTCTGTGTAATTTACTATTGTTTTGTTTCTCCAAGGTCGTATTTTTTTAATCTCTTTCTCTGTCTTAAGTATAAATATGCTTGTAACCTTAGAGAGTCTGAGAAATCCTTTGAAACAGACAAGTGGGTGATTCCCCTTGCTGTATGGAATTCTCCCTGTGATCACAGTATAGCCCTCAATAAGGAAAAGCTGGCTCTGTCAGTTCTGATTCAACCACAACGTGAAGTTTGATTTCTTCCACAATTTGGTGCTGTGACTCGCATAGAGACGCCTGGAGTGATCAGTTGAGACACAGACATTTCTTCATTGAAGCCCTGGCACCAAAAGAAAGTAAGAGACCTTCTGAAATCTCTATTGAGGCTTTTCAGTGAGAGGCTGTCTCTGTCTCTTCCTGATTCACTGCTTGAGGCTCACCCTATCTGAACTTTTTTTCTGCCAGAACTGTCAGACCCACTGTGTAAGTAATAGTAACTGTGAGTAGAAAGAGTTAAAGTTAAGAGTCAAGGTTAAAGACTCTGTGTTGCTGTTGTCAATGAAAGTATTTCCCGGTGTGAATTGAGTTAAGTTCTGTAAAGAACTAGGTCTCTCTGAGGCCAGAAGTAGAAACCTTGTGCAGCTGCCCTTGAGACAACAGATTTGTTCTGTGTGCTCTTCAAAAGCAAGGATGCAAGGTGGGAACTCTTAGGGTATGAGTCTTTTCCACAATAAGCGTTGACTAAGGCTGAGACTAAAGAGATGCTCTTGAATCTCGTGCCTCAATGCAGAAATTCCCTTGTGTGAATTGAGAGTATGAATTGAGAAATATGAGCCACTGACCAGGTCTGAGACTAAGGTTGGGTTCAGCCGTCCCAAGGCTGTCCAGAAGGGCAGTTTTGAATGCAAGGGGGCCCAACTGGCACCTCGTGACCCAGTGGACAGGTTTACCCTTTCCCCACCCTCCTAATGAGCTGTGTCTAACCGTGAGCAACTGCATTGTGTGCTGTTATTGCAGTGGAGTCTTGTTTTTGGACATTAGCCACAGCATCTCTGTGCCACTAGCAAATCTCACAACCTGACTGGACACCCTGAATAAGCCATTCCTGTATGAAAGACCTGCGTGAATTGAGTTTAAAGATATGGGGAGCGGAGAGTCTAAAAGACATACCGGCTCTGCCAAAAGGGACTCCAGCATTGTACACGTACACACACTATGGCCATAAAAGTTGTAAGTTTCTAGACAAATGGAATTGGTATACCAGAGATGATTTTAGCTGGCAGTTTCCCCTGGAGGGAACATTTGATTTAAGTAAAATTGTTCATCTCCACAGAGACCTTGAGTTAAGAGGTAGTAATATACCACAGACTCAGTGGGACACATTATTTTTTATTAATATAAAGACGCTTCCAAAAGATGTCAAAATTAATTAATTAAATAAATAAATAAATAAAATAGGAAAACAAAATCAAGTTTGGAATCTTAAAGACTTCCAAGAGAAACTGAAATCTTAGATAAAGGAATTAAAGCAGAGAGGTGCACCAAAAGGGCCCCCCCCCATCAACAGTACCATCAGCACCAAAACAACTTTATCCACAAATAACTGAGAATGAATCTGAAGAAGATATAACTGATTTTCTTAATGTGCCACCCCCATATCAGTTCCAGGCACAATCTGAACCCAAAGAAGTCCAAAGTAACCAAATAGACTCTTCCGGCAGGAATAGCCCACCTCACCAAGAAACTGTCCCTCAACAAACTCACCTGCCCCTGAAGCATGCCCACGTCCACTGAAGGCATGGTGTCTGTCTCCTGAAATCTCAACCCCCTCCTCATGTTTAAGGTCTGGTACCCAGTATGGTCCTTCTTTAAAATCTAAAAAGGCTCAGTTTATGCCTTTATGCCAACTTCCAGGGCAAGGTCCAAATGGGGAAACTACAATCATAGTCCCTGTCCCCTGGACCCCAGGAGATCTAAACCTTGTTAAACAATTTTCAGAGAAGAGCCCCAGAAATTTAAAGATGAATTGGAAACTGTAATGCATTATTATGATCCAACATGGGCAAATTTGAATCAATTCATGAGAAGTGTTCTGCCCTCTGAAGTCCACAACCGCCTCATCGCACAGGTTACTTGGCCTACTCAAGACCTCGGAACTGGAGATCACTTAACAGATGTCCAAAGATGCCTACTTGAAACTGTGCTTAAAATTTACCCAAGGAAAACTGACTGGGCCAAAAATACATAACTGTAAACAAAATAAAGGCGAATTCCCAGCAGACTACATGGACCACTTGAAACTAGTATTTGAAAGACATTCTGGTATTGAAAATGCAGCTGAAACTGCCCCAGAAGCAGTTGCTTCTGCTTTTGTCCACAGACTTCTTTCTGAAATCCAGCAACAGTTGTGCACAATTGCTCTAAGTTGGCAGACTAAGCCACTTGCAGAACTAGTCACCATTGCAAATCATTGTACAACCTGCGAGGAAAAGAAAAAGGAATCCATGGAAACTAAACTAATGTCATTATAATTACAGACTTTATGCAGGGGCAGAAACCGAAGTTTCCATCAAGGACAGTTCAGAGGCGGGGGACGTGGTCGTGGGATGGGACGAGGAGGATTTCAGTCCCAAAATAATGGCAGTTGTCATTATTGTGGCCAACCAGGACACTGGAAGGCTCAATGTCCTCACCAGCCTGGCCAGCTGGGGATGACGTTTAACCCTCCACCACCTCCTCTCACTCAATTCTCTGTCCCGAATCAGGGAGCCTCCTGTTAGGCCAGACTGAGGAATAGTAACATCATCACAGCCCTGCTTCTCCCACTTAATCAAGATGATCCCTTCGTTTCCTGTGTGATAAATGGCATCTCTACAAAATGTTTGGTAGATACCGGTGCAAGCCGCTCTACTCTTTGAGCTGAAGAATTTTCCAGAACTCCCCTCTCCTCTGCTGTTGTAAATGCTGTGGGAATTTCAAATCAAATAGTTCCTCATCCTGTTTCCCAACCGTTACATGTTTCTTTTGGTCCTGTTTCTGATCAACATGTCTTTCGCCTTAGTCCTTGTTCTCCTGTTAATTTGTTAGGCAGAGATTTGCTTTGTAAACTCAGCTGTACTATCTATTGCTCTCCTAATGCTGTTTATTTAGATGTCCCCTGTGATAACGAGATAGCAGTGCTTGCCGCTTTAGCTAGCTCACCTCCTGAGCCTGAGTTCCCTGATCTTTCTGGGTTGCAAGAAGAAATCATAAAAGCTGTCCCTCTGTTTCTCTGGTCCCAGCATGCTAATGAAGTAGGACAATTTCATACTGCCAAGCCTGTAAAAATTAGATTAAACCCAGCTAAGCCTTTCCCCAAAGTTGCTCAATACCCTTTACATCCAGAAGCCGAAGAAGGGATACGCCTTGTTATAACTGCCCTTTTAAAGCAAGGTATCATTGTCCCGATTAAGAGCCCTTGTAATACACCTATTCTTCCTGTAAAAGAAACCTAGAAAGAATACCTATCACTTTGTACAAGACCTTCGTGCAGTAAATTCTGCAGTTTTACCTACTCTTCCTGTTGTACCAAATCCAGCTACTATCTTATTTTTGTTAACTTATGTTCTGCATTTTTCTCTATTCCTATACACCCTGATAGCCAGTTTCTCTTTGCATTTACCTATCAAGGACTTCATTATACCTGGATGCGATTGCCCCAGGGCTATACTGAATCCCCCTCTCTTTTTTTCTCAAATTCTGAAGAAAGATCTAGATGACATAATATTTAAAGAAAATTCTGTGCTTGTGCAATATGTTAATGATTTGCTCTTGGCATCTACCTCCTTAAAGCCTGTAAAAATAAAGAAGGCAGCACATCCCCCACCTTAGAGACCGTTTGTAAATTTACAATTAGATTTTATTCAAATGCAGAAATGTTCCTATGAATATGTTCTTGTTATTGTATGTATGTTTTCTGGATGGGTAGAAGCCTACCCATGTGCAAAAGCTGACACTATCACTGTAAGCAAAAAGTTGCTCAGAGACTTTATTCCAAGGTTTAGTATTTCTTTATCCCTAAACTCTGATAGAGAAACTCATTTCACTGGACAGATAATAAAAAAAGTTTGTAAAGTCCTGCAGATCCAACAGAACTTTCATTGCCCATACCATCCACAGGTTTTGGGCCAAGTAGAACGCCAAAATGACATTCTGAAAAATAAACTGGCCAAAATTTGTGCTGAGACTCACTTAAAATAGCCAGATGCACTTATGAGTATGAGATCTACTGCCAAACAAAAGACTGGGCTTAGCCCACATGAAATTCTAATAGAAAGACCCATGAAGCTCCCTGCCTCACCACCTGTTGCCTCCCACTTTTGCGATATACATTCACTTGATGATACCATTCTAGACTATTGTAAAGCACTAATGAAATGTGTTAAGGCTTTTCATTCACAGGTACAGGCAGCTCTCCCCAAAGAATCAGACAAGCTGTGCCATTCTATCCTGCCTGGAGAACGGGTCCATATAAAAGTCCATCAATGAAAGTCATCGCTGGAACCCCGCTGGAAAGGTCCATTCCAGGTACTCCTGACCACCAACACTGGAATAAAGTGTCAAGGACTCCAGACATGGATCCACACTTCACACAGTAAGAAAACATCAGCCCTGCTAGACCCAGAGTCTCCTCCATATCAATCTTGTAATCAGCCTCCACTGGTAGTGAGCCTAGCACCTGCCAGCAGGAGAGCTCAAGGCCAGTAGTGAGCCAAGCACCTACTGGCGAAGAGGATTTGCCATTACAGAGCAAAGAGGATGTGCCCCAATGACACCACTATGCCCTTCGGGACAGGAAAAAGGCCTCTACCTAGTTCCTGGTTCCCAAGGTGGAGTTGGTTAGTTGTGATTTGGCTAGTTCTCAGTATTTCTTTTTGAGCTATCTTATATGAACTTGACTCATCAGTTATAAGAAACTCTGTAAATCAAACTACATTTCTGCACTGACAAAGAAGATCATTTCATAAAAATGTGTTCTTGTCTTTAGTTAATCAAGCTGGAATAGATTTAAATGTCTCTCATTGTTGGATATGTAGTCATGTCCCTATCTATTCTGCCAGAGGAATACCCATGATACTGGTACCCTTGACTGCAACTCAGATGCTAGCCCCTTACTATTCAGATTTTCATGGGAACAAAACCTGGCAGAATGTAAGTTGCAACTGGTCTGACTATGTGCGATTAGCTTATGCCACCCCTGGAAAGTTCTGTTGGACCTGTAATAGATCTTGTGTTGCAGTAGGAGTCAGTAAGTGTGAGGTAGAATTTAAGATAAATGGTGCTTAGTTTTCAAATGGCTATAAATATCTAATTTGTTAAAAAAAAAAAATAGGGAATGTAGAAGTAATTGGCTTACTTGAGTAGAAAAACAGACAGAGACCAGAAGGCTGATACTGCTTATTTCAGTTATGTGTTTTGAGATAAGGAATCCTGCATGCCTTGGGTTATCCTTAGGTTATGTTGATATCTTGCCTGTGCATAGATAGTTTGTTTAAGTAAACTTCCTAAATTTCTGTGTAATTTACTATTGTTTTGTTTCTCCAAGGCCGTATTTTTTTTTTATCTCTTTCTCTGTCTTAAGTATAAATACGCTTGTAACCTTAGAGAGTCTGAGAAATCCTTTGAAACAGACAAGTGGGTGATTCCCCTTGCTGTATGGACTTCTCCCTGTGATCACAGTATAGCCCTCAGTAAAGAAAAGCTGGCTCTGTCAGTTCTGATTCAACCACAACGTGAAGTTTGATTCTTCCACAGAAGGGACCTGAGTAGATCATCTAGTCTGACTCCCTGCCATGGCAGGAAAGAGTACTGGGGTCAAACAACCCCAGCAAGGTGTACTTCTAGCCTCACCCGTATGGAGGACTATAGTGCAGGGAGAAGGCTGGAAGACGGGGATGAAGCCACCCTTGCAGTCCTGATCACTGTTTTTGTACCTCTCTTTTCTAAAATCCTGGATCTGCTTCTGGGTTCTCAGTGTTACTTTAAAGGAAGGACTTGCAGATCTGCGTGACATAGGCTCAAAAGCCAGCCAGCATCCTCAAACCTGGTTTCCAATTCCATGGGAGGCTTTCTGGAAGGCCTTCATGACTTTTTTTGCTCTGTGCATTTTTGCAAGATTTGACTGGGCTTCATTATGTTTTCTTCCTTCCAAATCCAAGGTAATGTTAATAACTACAAGATGGCACAGATTCTCTTCCATCTATTAAGCATAGGTGCCTTAATCTACTTAAATTGTGAGTCGATTCCACTCTGCTCATATCCCTGAAAGAGAGTGAGTGAAAAAGATGAGTGGGTCCCTCTCCTCCTTGCTGTTTTTTTTTTATAAATTAGTCTCAAGGGTAAGATAACGGGGCATGCTTTTTTATGTGTTACAAAAGTATGTGTGTCAATGGATCTTCAGGTACCTGAGGAGGACAGAATAAGATCCCACTCAGACATCAAAGTTCACTTATAGGCCCCAATAGGTTAAACAGAATCTGATCTAAAAGAGTCCACAGCATGGCGCACCTCCATGTTACGCTACCCTTCATAAGGAAGTTGAGGGGATGACCCTATCACCTTGTTCTTCCAGGCTATCTAGTACAGGTACAAACTTGCAGGAAAGGAACATAAGCAGGCAAATATGAAGGCTTTTACACAATGCTCCCTCCTAACTCTGTTTGGATTTTAGAGGACAAGTGAACTATGGACATCTTTTATGAAGTGTTTTGTTTCGTGGTGCTGCAGGGATTTTAAACCTTGGTCAGACCACAAATGAAGGCCCATTTTTTTTTTCCATTTGTAGAAGCAGAAGCATTTCTCACCAGTACTTACAAGGGTTAAATCTTGGTCCCATAGTGGTGAAGAGCAAAACTCCCCAGTGGAGTGAAGATTTTACTACTAGATCCTGCCAAATACAGGACTACATTGAATGGTACACTACCCTATTACTTAGCAGAACAAACTGCCTACTTCATCCAATTTACTTGGTTGTGTTTTTGGCTGTGCCAGCACTCCACTATGCAGTTATAAAAACAAGTCACACGGGGAGTATTTAAGCAGTCAGATCTAGAGCTGATTTCAGCCATCCAATTAACCCAATGTTTCAGAATTCATTGAATACCAATTATCAGGGCTCAAACTGTTTTTAAATTCAAAATAAAACTTTGAGTACATCATTTCAGACCACAAACAATTTTCAGATGCTATTATAATTACAAGACTTAGTGTATGGTACCTGAGTAGGTTGTCACTGGAATACTATGGCAATAAGCAACAATGACACAAGAGTCCATTTTTCAGTAGCTGTGCTCTAAGCCCAAACTGGACAGAATAGGAATACATCTCCATGATTCTATCCTACTACATTTTGGGAAGTATACAATTAAAGGCTTTTACTCATCTGTAGTTTGAGCCGAATACACGACCCCCATCTCCAAGCAAACCCTGAATAGTATCTGAATAGTTTTGAATACCTGTTTAAATCGAAAGAAAACACTTTCCCCAGTTACAACACGGGAAAATATAGCAACTGACAGATCAGTGCTACCTTCTTTTTCCAAAATGTGGAACGTCTCCCTGTAAAGTTCATTCATCTGGGCCTTTTTCTGTATCTCCATAAAGTTAGAGCTTGGTCCTCCCTCCCCTTGCATCCATATAACTCCATTGACTTCTCCTGAATTATTCTTGCTGATATTGCAGTAAACAGGAGGAACAGATAAAGCAGGGTTTTTTAGTGTTCAGCAATGAGTGTGTGTTCGTTTTTCCTCACCGTTTTTTCTTCCAGGCTCTCTCATTACAATTTTTCTCACATAATTTTCTGTAGTAATTTTTGGGATGGCATCTTTTGCTTATGCACAGTTTGTATCAGAGCTCAAATGGTAAATCTCTTGGGCAATTTGCTTTTTCCTCAAAAAGAGAGAAAATTACAGAAGTGGGAACGCTGGCTACAATTCAAAATCTTACACCGCACAAAGGCGCAGGCCAGAATGGCTTCACAATAAAGACCCAGACATGATACTGCAGGAACTCCATTTAGTAGATAAACAATCTTTGTTTCTAGGTTAGAAATGTATGGTCCTTGGATATTTTAAAATCTGGCTGCAAAAACTGTTTTCCCAAACTAGCGAAAGATACCATATGTCATAAATCACTTGTACAAATAAAATATTTGAGTCCTTCACAAATTTTAATATGTATTTATCACCTAAATGGTCACACAAGCCTGGACAGACTATTATCCCCACTTCACAGAGGGGGAAACCTCAGCACTGAAAGTGTGAGCAACTTGCCTAAGATCATACAGAAGTTCCAAGTGTTTTTTTTCCCAGCTATCTGTTTTGGATAGCAACATCATTGCTATTATGCTGGTATACAAGTGGGAAAATAGGATTTTATGGAGCCTTCTGGGCCACTGAGTGTAGCCCCCTCCAAATTATGTTATACCCCCTTTTTACATTAAAGCTATCTTCTGGAGTTGAACCAGTGTTTGGAATGGGAATCAAGAAATAACTTAATGACATGCATTTGCACTTTCCTCCATGTACTTTCAGATAATAAATCTGACATTCTTGGCCACAGCGTAGATTCTAAGGAATTCATTATTAGGAACACATTAGGACCCAGCGATTCCATCCAAAATCATGAGCATATTTTGCCAAGAAGTGAATAGATACAGAATAAATTCCAAACAATATCAAATAGATCTAAAAATACAAGATAATGGCCAAAATAAAGTATCATTAGCACTATTTTATAGCTTGGAAATTCAAGATTAGATGATATCACTTACCTATGTTCACCAAGAGTTTATGGCAGAACTAAAAAGTGAGATGACTTACCAAATCTCAGTCCAGTGACATTGCTTTTTCACCTGATTAGAGACTTTCTGAATAGTATGTCAGTGTATTCTTGCGATTTTTTTAAAATTTAAAAACACAATTTCCACTATGAATATTAATGGTGTATATGGTTAATGCACAGGATAATAATTATCTATACAATGGCCTAATGACTTATAATATTAGGAGAAGATAAACATTTGTTTAACAATAGATCATTTTTTGTGCCTTTGAAGTTCAGATGTTCTTTTCGGCAAAGATAGGCAACCAGAAATTTGGAATTTCCAAAATTTCCAAATTGATTTGGCTGCTTTTCTAGCTGTTTTTCAGTTAGCAATTTACAACAGGTGATTTCATAGTTTCGTAGTTGATAGAGTCGGAAGGGACCTGAGCAGATCATCAAGTCTGACCCCCTGTCATGGCAGGACAGAGTACTGGGGTCAAATGACCCCAGCAAGGTGTTCATCTAGCTTCCTCCTAAAGACCCCCAGGGCAGGAGCCTGCACCACTTCTCTTGCAAGTTGGTTCCAGATCCTAGCCTCCCTGACCGTGAAGTAGCGCCTTCTGATGTCTAGCCTGAATCTACCCTCTGTCAGCTTTTGACCGTTATTCCTGGTCACTCCTGGTAGTGCTCGGGGGAACAGGGACTCCCCCAATGCCTGCTGGCCACACTGACCAGTTTGTAACAGGCCACTAGATTTCCCCCTCAGCCTTCTCTTGTGGAGGCTGAACAGGTTCAAGTCCCGTAGCCTCTCCTCGTAGGGCCTGCCCTGCTGCCCCCTGATCATGCAAGTGGCCCTCCACTGGACCCTTTCCATGTTGTCCACTTCCCTCCTGAAGTGCAGCGCCCAGAACTGGATGCAGTACTCCAGCTGTGGCCTGACCAGTGTTGCATAGAGGGGGAGGATCACCTCCTTGGACCTGCTTGAGATGCATCTGTGGATGCATGACAAGGTGTGGTTGGCTTTCCTGACTGCCTCCCCACACTGCCGGCCCATGTTCATCTTGACATCAATGATGACTCCAAGATCCTTTTCTGCCTCTGCACAGATGAGGAGGGAGTTCCCCAGCCTGTAGGTATGGTGCTGGTTGTTCCTCCCCAGGTGCATCACCTTGCACTTGTCAATGTTGAATCCCATCCTGTTCTCATTCTCCCACCCCTTTAATCTGTCTAGGTCTGATTGTAGCCTATTCCTCCTTCTAGCATGCCCACATCCCCCCACATCTTAGTGTCATCAGCAAATTTGAACAGGGTGCTTTTTACCCCCTCATCCAAATCACTGATGAAGATGTTGAACAGTGCGGGCCCGAGGACCGAGCCCTGCGGAACCCCACTGCCCACGTGCTTCCAAGTTGAGAAGGACCCATCCACTAGCACCCTCTGGGTGCGGCCCTCCAGCCAGCTGGTGACCCAATTGACTGTGTGGGCATCGACACCACAGTCCCCCAGTTTCTTAATGAGAATGGGGTGAGAGACAGTGTCAAATGCCTTCCGGAAGTCCAGGAAGACTATTTCCACTGCTACCCCTGCATCTAATGATCTGGTAATCTGATCGTAGAAGGCCACCAGGTTGGTCTGACAGGACCTGCCACTGATCAACCCGTGTTGGTTGCCCCTAAGCATGCAGTCCTCTTCTGGCCCCTCATGGATGTGTGCCAGCATAATTTTCTCAAACAGCTTGCCTAGGATTGAGGTAAGACTAACTGGCCTATAGTTTCCTGTGTCATCCTTCCTCCCCTTTTTGAAGATGGGAACCACGTTGGCCCTCTTCCAGTTCTCTGGGACCACACCAGAGCACCATGGGTGCTCATAAAGCTGTGCCAGGGGTCCTGCAACGACCTCAGCCAATTCCTTTAGGACTCTAGGGTGGAGATCGTCTGGGCCGGCTGACTTGAATATGTCCAGCCCCTCCAGAAGTTCCCTAACTAGTTCCTCGCTAACCTTTGGCCCAGGTGTGCCTCCCCTTTTTTGAAAATGGGAACCACATTGGCCCTTTTCCAGTCCCCTCGCACCACACCAGAGCACCACAAGTGCTCATAAAGCCATGCCAGGGGTCCTGCAATGACCTCTGCTAATTCCCTCAGCACTCTGGGGTGGAGATTGTCAGGACCTGCTGATTTAAGAAAACACTGTAATTTTCACAATACGCTTTTCAAAGAACTCTATAGGTACTTGCAATTTAGTGTTTATTATTTATTTTTCAAAGAACTAAGTGGCTTCTAAGAATTAAGCACTTCTATTTTTGTGGATTCAGTTGGGACTGAGCAAGGCACAGTTTGCACTTTCACAACACCAAAAGCAAAGCAGGGGTCAGATTAAGACTCAGGCTTTCCTTCACCTTCAGTGAGTAGTCTGTGCCATCTGCATTCTTGAAGTGGATTAGTTTGACCCACACATTCCCAATCCACATAGTAGGCCTGTGTGAAACAGCAAGCATTCAATTTGGATTCGGCCTATTTGGAGGGACAGTGATTCAATTTGGTGATTCGAATCACTGTCCTGATTCGATTCAGCTGAATCGGATCTGAAGATCCAGCGCCGCTTTGGAGATTCAGCCATAGACTAAACAGGCAGCAGTCCTTGATGCTGGACACAGCTGCCTCCAGCTGGTTAGTCTGTTGTGGCGGGCGGAGTGCTACCTGTTTAGTCTACAGCCAAATTTCCGAATCGGCTCCAAATCTTTTCCAACTCAATTTGGAGGCTTCCGATTCAATTTGGACCTCTTAATGGGTCCCTTAGTTTTATTTGGGTTCAGAGATTCGGCCACCAAATCAGGCTGAATCTCCTCCAAATTGAATTGGCTACTGAAGCTTTACCCAGCCCTACCACACAGGCAGAATGGGAAAGAGTGCCTGGGTGGATGTTGGGTGCCATTGGCAAGTTTTGGAAGTAAAGGTTCTCTTACAGAAATGGTCACCCCCAGGGACCATGACTGTAGAATTCTGTCTCCTTCAGCTCCTTTTGAAAAACTCACCATTCCCTAATATGTTGAGTATTCTTAGCTTTCTTCAGGCTGACGTGAGAAAATTAAAATTCATTTCTCTGCTGAAAAAAGCATGTGATGGATCATTCCAGTCAACTTTCTGCCACTTAGGAGCTATTTTCCATTATAGTACAAAAATTATCAGTTTAAAAGAGTGAATTTAAGCACTCTCAGTTGTCTTAGTTTTGATTAATGCTACATATCTCAGAGCCGGAAATTGCTATTTAATAATTGTTTATTTAATAATTAATGTACCTTATATATGTTTATTTAAGTTGACATTGCCATTAGTCAAATTTGTAAGGTTCACATATGGATAAACCACATTTCCCACCCCATAGCTTTGTTACTTTCAAGATAATATGCCAGAGATACTAGGATTGCTTTGAAACATGGCAATTCAAGAAACCAAAATTTGATAACACCTCATCCAAACAAATTCCTATAATTGTAAGAAACAATCTTTGTATTTGATCAGAAATGTTTGAGCCTAGCCAAAGAAAGAGGAGAGTCAAGTCATTTTCCTATAGAAATGCCCAATAAACTGAATTAATTAAAAACTCTATTAGCTTAGACCACACACATTTTATATACATGGACACACATATGCAAACTGGTGCATAGGATTGATCGATCTGTCCTAACCGCAGGACTTTGCACTTGTCGTTATTGTACCTCATGAGATTTCTTTTAATCCAATCCTCCAATTTGTTGAGGTCTCTGAATCCTGGCCCTACCATCCAGCTTATCTATTACTCCCTGCAAACTTGCTGAGGGTGCACTCTATCTCACCTTCCAGTCACTGATGAAGAAAAACTGGCCCAGGACTGACCCATGGGGCATACCACCACAGCCAGTCCTCTTGTTCATCTTACCATTACTTCCTTAGCTTGCTTGCAAGAATGTTGTGGGAGACTGTATCAAATGCACTGCTAAAGTGTTTATATATAACTCTGTATAACTCTGCTGATATAAACTACTCAGTTATAGTTAGTTATATATACAATTTAGTTTTTTGTATCTGTCTATCTATCTATAGATATCAAGATGTGTGTGTGTGTGTGTATAAATATATATATGTGTGGGTGCATATATATATATATCTCACTGTAGTTTATATCAGCAGAGTTATACACACATAAATATACACATAAACATATATATATATATGATGTGCAATATGGAGCTTTCATCAAATGGCAGTGTCTCAGTTCAGAACACTGGTACAAACACATAATATTCATTTATAAACATTTATAAATATTAATTTATATTTAAAAGGACAGAGTTTGATTCTCAGTTATAATAACTGTCCCTTTACATCACTTTCAATGGAAATAGTCCATAAAGTGTATGCATATTATTCATGATATAGTTGGCAAATCCAGATGAGTAAGGAAGTACCTTGTAGCAAAGGTTACAACCTGGGTTGTTCATGAATACAATAATAAACCACTATCCTGAGGATGATATGTAGCAATGTTAATGAAACAGTTATATCTCATTTTAGATTCCATCTTTATGGGCTGATTTGCATTCAGATATTAAAAGCAAATATGAATAATATAATTAAAGCTATTTTTATGGCAAGAATATCACAATGAAAAAAATAACAAAATGTCACCACATAAAATCTTTTTCTAATTTGGCTTATTTTCATCCATTGTTATGTAAAATAGTTTGGAAACAGATTAAGGAGAGAAAAATGTGATCTAATTTTACATGGGCAACCAGAGCAAATTATATCCTTCTCCTAAACACTCCCTAAGACCTTCAGTTAGGGCTGCTGTGAGCCAATTAATTTGGATTGACTGATTTTTTTTTTAAAACAGATATTGTTATATTTTCAGCTAATGCACAGTAGGCTGCTGTACTGTGTATTAGTGTGATTGCTTGCTTTTTGTGTGATGCTTAATGCGTAGTAGTTTAATGCTACTGTGCATTAGCATATTAGCAGGGTTTTTGCTGTGCACACTAATGCACAGTAGCACTAGTCTACTGCACATTAAGCATCTTGTGTAGACACACCCAGTGTCTTTCAGCCTCCTCTGGAAGGGACACTGGGCCTGATTCAACACTGCTTGGACCTCATATGGATACTTATATTTGTGAAGAGGAGGATTCAAACACTAATTCTGATCTCAGAGTCCTACCAGGGCAGGTGTATGACCTGGACAGCAGTGGTACACAGGGCAGTGACAACAGCTTTGCTGCCATTATTGGGCTCCAGTCCACTTGCCCCTCAAGTTATGTTACTGTCTAAGAAGAACATAAACACTTGGGATTAATACTCTACATTTTATGAAACGTCATAGGCTCTACCAAAGCCATGAAGCATCTTGGGTAAGATCCAGACTTTATTAGACCCTTGCAAATTTTATTCCCTAAACAATGAATCACGTAGGAGAGCTACATGATTCAGAGGGCCAACCCAGCAACCTCTCACGTTAAGCAGGAAGCTGCTTTGAGCTAGCCAATAGAAAATATCATGCTCAGAGGTATGTCTGAAAGCCTGCTGCTTGTTAAGGGTTGCAGGTAGGTGCCTTTGTCCACTTGAGATGCTTCTAAGACCACTATCCTCCCCTGTGGATAGGATCCTGCAGCTGTTTTTTGAAATAAGTGAGCAGAGATCACTGTTTTCTTTTAAAATGTGCTTCCCAAGGAGGGAGAACAACTGGACAAAATACAGATGGTGCCCACCTTTTAAATAAGAGTAGAGTGGTTTATTTACTTGCCCTAGAATTGGGATTATTTCTGTATTTTTTTAATTCTTTTTTTCTGCATTCTATAAAAGGGAGCAAGGGTCAAAACCTCTTCCAGCTGAGTGACCCAGCCACTAAGCTACAAGGTCATGCTCTCTCTTGTAGTCTGTCACACAAGCCCATGAAAATTACATTTATTTCCACACAATAACCTGGCCTCAACATGAAGTATGGAAAATACCACACCCGAGTCTCACCATGTGGTTGGAGTACTCTCCTATATGCATGCTTTAACTCAATGATTCCCAAAGGATGTGCAGAGACAGCAGCAGAATTGTGACATGACACTGATTATCCTTCCCCCGATCTCAATTTCCAATCCTTTTGCATCGGGTTTGGGCCTACAGACAAGATCTGGTCCATGGACTGACCTGGCACCACTCATTCAGCCCACTGCATAAATCCTACATAGATATACTTTTTTCAGGTGTAAGAGTCAAGTGTGCCACCAAGTTTAATTCAGAAAACAAGTGTGTCTCAGGTATCAAAAGTTTGGGAAGCACTGCTCTAGCTAGTAGCCTACTATTATCACCCCAGCAGTTGTCCTTAATGAAGATAGCTATAGATGCATTCTGTGAGAGGTCTGTTCCTATTCATGTTCATTGGGTATGCTCAGAGCATGTTTACCTGTTCAGGCTCCTTCAAGAAGTTAGACAGCACTCTGCCTAGGATAGTGTCTAGAAACTGTGGCTGCCTATACACATGCTTGGAGGTGGGTGGGGGGAGGCATTTTAATTAGAGTGCTTCTTAAACAGCTGCTTTAGTTAAAAAACTCACTGTCATATGTATTAAGCCCCTGCACATTTAAAAATCTAAACCTCATTTAATGAAGTTTAGATAAAATGACTGTGGTCATTTTAAAATGCTCAGGGGCTTAATACACATGATGGTAAGGCAATGCTGGAGAGTTCTAATTAGAACATGGAGCAGACTTAATTAATCATTTCTGCCCTGCACAGTCTAATTAGAATGAAAATGAACACATATCTTCTTTCCCCTTAAGCACAGCTACAAACCCATTTACCCAGGGTTGGACATTTAAGCACTTGCCCACAGACAGAACTGTGGGCACTTGGAATATTTTCAGGTCATAAAGGGAGATGATCAGTGATGCCTTCAGAGTTTTGTGGCCACTGAGTTAAGGGCTTTCAGCTTGCTTTTGGACTCTAAGTCTGTGTCCAGATAAGCATGGACATTTAGTTCCCTGGGGACAACTAGCAGCAGTTGCGCCCATGCCATTCACACTCTTGTGCAGAGCAGGTTACTCTGGGTGATGTAGGAGAGACTGGGGCCAGCACTGGGCTGGCCCCATTAGCCTTACCAGGGGTCCTGGGAGCTTCCTGAGGCTGCAGCAGGAGTAATCTGAGCAGCAGCAATCCTACCACTCAGAGCCTGGCCACTAGTTGTAGTATAGGATCCAGCCAGCTAAGCTCTGGTTTTGACACTGCCCCCATGTGTGCCACTCCAGGTTTTTTTGTGCAGTTTTTCTTTGACCCCTAGATATGCAACCCCCTCCCCCCCCCCACAGCGCTGCTCCCTTGCAGTGCGGAAAACAACTGAACATGTGGTATGTGGCACTGCAGTGCCATGTACCACATGGCCACATCCATCTGAATGCGGCCTAAAAGCCCATATAACTCCTTTTATGCTCATGGATCTTTACTCTTATGTATCATCCGAGAAAATGTACTTCCAACAGGAGACTTTCTACTGACATCATGATAGGCCACTAAGGTTCAATACTGACTCAGAAGGCAGAATGTTATGTACTGAGTCACAAACATGATTTCTCATATGGCCTAATGTTCCCTTCAAAGTATCCCACCTGCTCATAGAACAGGCTGGTCTCTGCTGAACTTGGGAGTGATAAGGAAAAGACAACCCTAACTGGTATGATGGAGAGGTCAAACAGAGCATAGTCCATCATATTCTGTTCTGAAAATAAATGTAAAAATAAGAGTAATGCTGACTTACAAAAGTGGAGGTCTGGCATGTTTTCTTAATTGCTTCTCTGATCCAGTATATTTTAACAGAATTATTATTTAAAAGCTAACAATAAAATTAACAACTCAAACAGAATAGGTCTTGAGATTGTCGCATCCGAGAACCCGGATTAATTGCCAGGCCGCTCTGGCATGCCTATGCAGAGCTAGCCGATCACGCACCAGGTGCAGAGCACATGGCAGCTCCTGAGCCGGCTAGCACCCCTGGGGAGCCAGGAGTGAAAAGCAGGCATTTGCAGGCATGTGCAGAAACAGAGAGAAGCACACACATGACCATATAAGGGGCGAAAGCGGTGTCGAGATGTGATTGGCCAGAGCGTAGTATATAACACCAACGTGGAAAAAGCTGCGTTGGAGAGAGAGAAACTGGAACTGAGCAACAAAGCACAGCAACAGCATCTGGCCTGATCACCTGAGCAGCCGCTCTCCCCTTCTCCTGCAGAAGACGTCCTTAAGGCCTTCATGTAAATCCTTCGGAAATGTTGACTGGTTTTGTCTGGTAATGTATTAAGTTTGTAATTGGTTTAAGATTTGTAATTTTTGTATTAATTATTGTTGAGAGCGTTATAAAAAAAACCCTAGAAAATTCACATCTGTACCTAGTGCAACCTGCGCAGCAGCACCTCAGTTGAGAACTATTAAAATAAGCTAGGCACTACAACAGTGGTTCTCAACCAGGGTGACATTTCAGAAAAGGTATGGAGGGGGGCTTTTAATCTAAAAAGTTTGAGAACCACTGACCTAATGCACCCTTCACTATGATATCCCACTCAGTTGCTGCTTGTACATCAACATCACCAACATCTGCACACGTACGTATGTGCCTGTAAAAACATTATAGAACACAGGAATTCCACTTCAGGCAGCATGCTAATTCCATCATATCCATGTACTGCAAACTCCCATGCAAAAATCAGAAATGCAAAAAAAGCAAACTTTCTTCTACAACCAGCGGCAAAGTATATGGAGTGCATGCGAGTGCACGTGCACCCCCTGCACATGGTGGTGCACCCCTTGCAAAAAGGCACTGCTAACACTGTTGGCAGCACCTGTGGGCAGTCGCCACTTGCCACCCTGCCACCGGCGTCTGCAAGTGGTCCACAATCACCCTTGCCCACCGGCACCTGTGGGTGGTTGCCGATCCCTGGTCGCCACTCACCACCCACCCCCCTCACCCTCCGCTGACAGGGGCATCTGTTGGAGCTCCGCACTCACCGCCGCCAGGCTCCCACCACCATCGCAATGCTCCTACCACTGCTGGCACAGCCGTGCCTCCCCAGCCACTAGGGGCATGCGCCGTGCATGCCTACAACTGATATAAAGGCTGTTCTAATGAGATGGTAAATCCACTAGATTTCAGGATACTCAAGACATTTGTTTTATCCCTGGTAAATGATGGATATTGATATGTATTTTTTTTTCTTTCTTAACTCTTGAGTTGATAAAACAAACCATTTCATTCACAAACTAGGGACACATACAAATCTAGTTTACAGTTGTTTCATGGGTGCAAATTAAATGCTTAAGACCAAAACAACTACGTTTTAGGTCTGGTCTCTACTTAAAAGACTTACTGGCATAATTATTTCAATTATAATTATTCAGTTATAATTATTTTAGGGGCATGAATTTTCACCAAATAATTATGTGTGTGTACAGCTCCAAAGGTAGATTTAGTTTTACCAATATAAAGAGGCTCAGGTATTGTCTATACCAGGAGTTGGCAATATATGACCCATGGCAAGACGTAACCATTGAAGATGCTGGATTTGGCATGTGGCAGCTCAGGAAATCAGCACCATGCTCCAGCTGTGGCAGCCTAGGAGGCATCCTCAGGGTATTAACACCTGCTGGGCTCAATTTATTCTCTGTCCCCCAACAGAGGAGGTATCACCAGGGTCCTTGTACCTGCCTTTTCTATTTATTTCCCTCCCAGCATCTGCTGATTGCCAGTGGCAGTGGGGTGGGCATGGGGTTGGATCACAAGCAGCAGCCTACAGTGGCAAAAAGTTTGCCAACCCCTAGCCTATAGTAGGAGATTTTTTACTGCTATAATTACAAAAGATATGTCATTATATAGAGAAGAGGTAGTTTTGCAATACCAATATGAAAGGCAGCTATTCTATGAGCATAGCTGCAACCAAGAGCAGCCTACAAACAACTTACCTGTATCATCAGTGCAGCACACCTAAAGTGCATATGGCCTATAAAATGAGGCTTTAACTACCCTTACATAGTTCAAAAAGTCAAAGTTTCTCATGTATAAAGAACCCTTAGTTTTAGAAATGTCTTCTTTAATCTTTTCTACATATGAAACATGCTGAAGAATTTATTTTTCATGTCATTGCTGGCAGCAGTCTCTCAATATGAGGATGACTGTTTACCAGTAAACAGTGAAGTCATCAATGACTCTGTAGATAGCTGAGGCTGATCCAAGGTCTGCATGTTCAACTGCAGACATGGCACACAGAAAGGAATCAACACTCTTTCCCTTCGTCTCCCTTTTATGTAGCAGAGGTATTTTTGTTTCAAACGTTGAAACACCATACCAAATACCTAGATTCAGAACATGTCTTGCCTATACCTCCAATACTATTTCTGTGTCCTCCAGAAATGCCCATTGTATAATTTTGGGTAACTGCAGTGAAGGAAGCAAATAATCCATTTTAATTTCATGTCTAGCAAACTATACTCGAGTGACTTTACAGCCCATTTCACAGCCAGACACCTTTTGTTCAACAACTGCTCTTTATAGGCAAAAAGTTTATGATAAATTATGATAAGCTATACCCCTCTACTTACTTATTTAATATGGCCTAAAGCTATATTTTAGAGCCATTCATCTGTCAGATATAATCCTGTGATAAAGCTTACAGAACAGAGGGGTGAATCTATACCTCATTTGTTTTAGATATCATTAAAAACCTAAAAACCTCTTTAGACCTTTTTCATATGCATATGTGTGTGTGTGTGTTTCTGAGTCATCTCAATAGTAACTGAAAGGTGCTTAGCCTTCTTGGCTAAGAAAAACTTTTGAAGCTACTGTCATGTTATTGGCATTGCTTGAAATTGCTATTGTGAGCAAATCAAGGGCATCTGTGTAGTGCTTAGTAGTTTTGAATACACCATCCCATATATATTTAGGTTCTGAAATAAGGACATAAGACCAACATTTCCAAATACATAATGCATTATTCCTAAGTGTACACCTAAGGGTTTAACAAAAATATTTCTGCATGTTTGATACGTATTTTAAAGAGTTTTATTTTCTTCTTCATAGTTTCATAGTTTCATAGTAGCTAGAGTCGGAAGAGACCTAGGTAGATCATCTAGTCCGACCCCCTGCCTTAGCAGGAAAGAGCACCGGGGTCAGATGACCCCGGCAAGGTGCTCATCTAACTTCCTTTTAAAAATCCCCAGGCTAGGAGCCTGCACCACTTCCCCTGGAAGCTGGTTCCAGGCCTTAGCCGCCCTGACTGTGAAGCAGCGCCTCCTAATATCTAATCTAAACTTACCCTCCGCCAGTTTGTGACCGTTATTCCTGGTCACTCCTGGCAGCGCACGGGGGAACAGGGACTCCCCCAATACCTGCTGATCCCCCCTGACCAGTTTGTAGCAGGCCACAAGGTCCCCCCTTAACCTTCTCTTGTGGAGGCTAAACAGGTTCAGGTCCCGTAGCCTCTCCTCATAAGGCCTGCCCTGCTGACCCCTGATCATACGAGTGGCCCTCCTCTGAACTCTTTCCATATCGTCCACGTCCCTCTTGAAGTGTGGCGCCCAGAACTGGACGCAGTACTCCAGCTGCGGCCTGACCAGTGCCGCATAGAGGGGGAGGATCACCTCCCTGGACCTGCTCGAGATGCATCTGTGGATGCATGACAGGGTACGGTTGGCCTTCTTGACTGCCTCCCCACACTGCCGGCCCATGTTCATCGTGGAGTCAATGACGACTCCAAGATCCTTTTCCGTCTCCGTGCTGAGAGGCAAGAGGGGAGTTCCCCAACCTGTAAGTGTGGTGCCGGTTCTTCCTCCCCATGTGCAACACCTTGCACTTATCAGTGTTAAACCCCATCCTATTCTCATCCGCCCACCGTTGCAACCTGTCAAGGTCAGCTTGTAGCCTATTGCACCCTTCTAGTGCACCCACATCCCCCCACATCTTAGTGTCATCAGCAAACTTGAACAGGGCGCTTTCTACCCCGTCATCCAAGTCACTGATGAAGATGTTGAACAGTGCGGGCCCGAGGAGCCCTGCGGAACCCCACTGCCCACATCCTTCCAGGTCGAGAAGAACCCATCCACTACCACCCTCTGGGTGCGGCCCTCCAACCAGTTGGCGACCCATTTGACTGTGTGGGCATCGACACCACAGTCTCCCAGCTTTTTGATGAGGACAGGGTGAGAGACAGTGTCGAAAGCCTTCCGGAAGTCCAAAAAGACTACATCCACAGCAACCCCTGCGTCTAATGATCTGGTGACCTGATCGTAAAAGGCCACCAGGTTGGTCTGACAAGACCTGCCACTGATGAACCCATGTTGGTTGCCCCTGAGCATGCATTCCCCCGCAAGGCCCTCCTGGATGTGTGCCAGGATAATTTTTTCAAAGAGCTTACCCGGGATTGAGGTAAGACTAACTGGCCTGTAATTTCCCGGGTCCTCTTTTTTTTCCTTTTTGAAGATAGGGACCACATTGGCCCTCTTCCAGTCCTCCGGCACCTCGCCAGAGCACCACGAGTGCTCATAGAGCCGCGCCAGGGGTCCCGCAATGACCTCGGCCAGTTCCTGTAGAACCCTAGGGTGAAGATCGTCCGGACCAGCGGACTTGAACACGTCCAGCCTCTCCAGAAGTACCCTAACTAACTCCTCGCTAACCCCTGGCCCAGGCGTGTCTCTCTCGGGGCCCGAGGGGGGCCCAGCAGGGAGGTGGCTGAACTGGTCCCTACTTAGGAAGCCAGAGGCAAAGAAATCGTTAAATATGTTAGCTTTGTCATCTGGCGTGATGACTAAGTTGCCCATCGTGTCCTGCAGGGGCCCCACATTACCCGGGACCCTCTTTTTACCCCCTATGTATTTGAAGAAGGACTTCTTATTGTCCTTAATCCGGGAAGCTAGTCCTATCTCCAACTCTGCCTTGGCCCTCCTGACTGCCCCCCTACATCCTCGGGCGACTGTAACATAGTCCTTCTTGGTGATGACCCCATCTCTCCATTGGGTATATGCCTCCCTTTTAGCAAGGAGACATTCCCGGATGCTCTTAGTGAGCCATGGGGGTTTATGTGCCCTCCTGCTCCCTTTGACCCTTGTTGGGATTACCTCCCTTTGGGCATGGAGGATCGTCTCCTTAAGGAGCAACCACTCACCTTCGACATCTGATTCCCTTCCCCTCTGGGTCCTCAGCGCTTCCCCAACGATCCTCCTTAGCTTGTTGAAGTCAGCCCCCCTAAAGTCTAGGGCTGTTGCCTTGCTGCAGCCCTTTGCCACCTTACGCTGGATGGTGAATTCCAGCAAGCGATGATCACTGTCTCCCAGGTGGCCCATCACCCGCAGCCCCCTCACCAGGTCATCACCCGTGGCCAGCACCAGGTCCAACAAGGCGTCTCCCCTGGTGGGACTGTGCACCTCCTGGGTTAGATGGAGGTCCTGCACTCTGGCTAAGAACCGACGTGAGCGATCAGACTTGGCTGACTGCTCCTCCCAGCAGATGTCTGGGAAGTTCAGGTCCCCCATGATGACCACATCCTTAGCCCTCACTGCCTCTGTAAGCTGACCTAAGAATTCCTGGTCGAGCTCTTCTCCCTGGTTGGGAGGTCTATAGTAGACTCCCACCGTTAAGTCTCTCTCCCCTGGACTGCCTTTTACTCTAACCCAGAGCACCTCAGAGTGCCCCCCCTCTACCCCCTTGCTAATTAACGAGGAAGTATATTCCTCCTTGATGTAGAGTGCTACTCCTCCACCTTTCCTTCCTATCCTGTCCTTCCTGTATAGCCTATAGCCCTTGACACTCACCGCCCAGTCATGCGATGAGTCCCACCACGTTTCTGTGATCCCTACTATGTCAGGGCTGGTGACAGCTAGGAGGAGGGCGAGTTCCTCCTGCTTCTTCCCCATACTTCGAGCATTCGTGTAGAGGCATTTGAGGCCTCCAACGGTTGTGCCCACTGACCCCCTAGTCTCAGCAATGCCCCGTCCCCCATCGCTTACCTGTTTCTCCCTTTTGACCATTGGTCTGGGCTCGCTGGCTGTTGCTGGGCCTGGTAGTTCATCGTCTCCTCCGCCCTCATCTTCCCCCTCCCCCGACGAGCCTAGTTTAAAGCCCGCCGAAGGAGGTTCACCAACCTGGAAGAGAACACACGCTTACCTTTAGGGGAAAGGTGGAGCCCATCCCATCCCAGCATGTCTCTCATCACGATGTGCCGGTCATGGCTGAGGAAGCCAAAGCCCGCCTCGAAGCACCATTCCTGTAGCCTCCAGTTGGTCTCCGCTATGCACATCTCGTGACGTCTGCCTCGACCGCTCACTGGCAGGATGGAAGAGAAGACCGCCTGTGCGCCCATCTCCCTCAGCACGCCTCCCAGAGCATGGTAGTCCTCCATCAGGCGATCAGGGGCTCTCCTGGCCGCATCGTTAGTACCCACATGGACAAGGACCATGGGGTAATAATCGGTGGGCTGGATGATGGACTGGAGCATCCCCTTCACATCCTGAAGATTACATCTTAGATTACAGTAAATGTTTTATTAAACCAAAAAAAAATAAAAACCCACCCAAAAAAAGAGCAGAGGCTATCCTTTACTGCTTAAAATATTGCTACTGATTACAAGGCTCAAAGCGTCCTACGAAGGTACCTTTAGATCATCCAGTATGACTTTCTGTACATTAAATTTCACAGAACATTAAATTGAAATGCAACCCTTGTATCGATTCTTGTATCTTGTGTTTGACTAAATTGTATCTTCCAGAAAGGTGGCCAATCTAGGTAGGAAGACATTCAGGAGAATGTACCACTTCCCTTTGTAGTTTGTTCCGGTAATTAATTACACTTTCTGATAAAAATGTGTGCCTGATTACTCTTTTTTATTTGTCTGGCCTTGCCTTCTAGCCATTCTTTTCTTGACTGACTTCAAATAGACTATGACTGGATTCTTAACTCATTGTGCAGCACACTGAACACACCTGTGCTTAAACCTCTAAACATCAATGCAATAAAGAGTTAAAACACACATCAGTCTTTCTCCATACCCTTAATTCGGCTCTGAATGATCTCCCAACCCCTTCCTATCAAATACTGACCAAATCAAAGCCATGTATACAAATGAATACAAACTGAGAAGGAAGTTCTGAAAAGTGTGAACTGATTCAGTCTTCTTGATAGGAATGTTCTCCCCACAGCATCTCCCCAGGTCCACCCTAGTCTCTGTTGTGGATGAAAACTGTTTCAGAAGAAAATACATTTACACATGGATTTAAATGTTAACAGCAAGCCCCCAAGGTTGGAAACTGTGAATGAGGAGCCCCTTGACTGAATATTCCTGGAATTACATCATAGACATGACACAAATCCTCTTTACACCTCTGGACACACCTCTTCATCATTTAAAGTATGGGCACCAGGGGTAGACCCAGAGGAGATGCAGTGGCAGATTGGATCACACCATGGGACTTCTTTTAATTTTCTAAAGCATGTAAGAATCCCCACACTTCTCCTCCCCTTCTACTCTCCCCTACCTGCCATTGCTGGTTTCCTCTGCTGTCCTGGGGGGAAGGGGAAGCTTCAAAGCTGCTCCTGCCCACTATAGTCAGGCTGCATGGCTGCATGGGGATTGGGATGAACTGGTAACAGCAGCAGCAGAAGCAGATTTTAAGAATCCTCCTGCCCCCAGGACAGCTAGGAAAGTAGAAGTGGCAGGTTGTGGCGGGGGGGAGGGGCGTGGACATGCTTCTGAGCAGAGGAGGAGGGAGGATTCTTATATGCTTTGGGGACTTTAAACAGTCCACATATAGACTCCTGTGATGTGGTCTGCCTGCATTGGTGGGTAGGGGGCAGGAGGTCAGAAGCAGGGCATGCAGCCACCCCTGTAATGTGGGTGACTGCTCCCACACTATCCTTTGCCAAATCCTGGATCTTCCCCTGATGGGCACCATAGGTGGTGGAAGTGTGGGCGCTAATGGGGTTTAGCCTTCCCAAACTTGGGGTAGTGGGAGGGCCACAAGGCAGCCCAAACGTGGACTTCCAGCAGCTGCAGCAGGGGAGGCATGCACGTGCAGCAGTGAGAGAGCGTGTGGGGCTGGGGCAGGTGATTGTTTGCTGGGGCAGGGTGCAGGACTGAGCCACAAGTGCCTCCTCTGGGGGGCACAGCTATTGCTGCTATGCACACTCCGGGAAGCAGGATCTGCACAGGGCAAGTCAGGCTGCCTCTGTGGGCTGGGGCTGTGCTGGGCTCTTCCTAGCAGGTTTGGGCCACGGTGCGCTAAGGATGGATGGCAGTGGCACTTGGAGAGGGAGTTGGGGGGGAAGGGGCTGCAGCCACTCCAGAATTCACCATAGCCCCTCCAACCCCCACTCCCAGTGCTGCTGCCACCCACCCCAAAAGCAGCTCTGCCCTAGTTCCCTGCCAGGAAGAGCCCAACCCCAGCCTGCATCCCACCTTCATCTCACATGCAGATCATGGGCACATGACCCCCATGCTGTCCCAGGGTGCATGCAGCAGTGGAAGCCGCCACTCCCTCCCTGTGCCAGGCACCCCCCTGGACAAGGAACTCATGGCTCTGTCCCGTGCCCCACCTGAGCTGTGCAAAACTGTGAAGACCCCCACTTTCATGTCTGTATACAGGCTTTCTCCCTGAGGCAAGTGGAAGCCACCCAATGGTAACTTAGCCTTCAATAAAAGATGAGCAAGTTAGTATTGTTTAGCTTCCACTTACTTTGTTGTAAGAGAGCATGCACACTGGCAGTTACCATAAGACCACTGAGGTATGGTAACATTTCAAACCCTTTTAACCTATGATAACCCTTACCCAACATCTAGATTTAGATATGAAAGAAACTGCACACCTGTTAGCAATGCTAACACTCATAAAGGAGTGAAGGGGACCATTCATATCAACTTCATACACTCAGATGAAAGAAGACACTCAATTGCTGTGAATTAACTTTGAAACAACAATGTTGAGGTGTATGCTGTCGTCTAAACATGTAAATGGAAATGTTCTTCATTATCTCACTCATGTTCTCTCTCATTTTAAAAAAAAATTAACCCATTTCCTTGTAAAGCTTGAAATTGTGCACTCTCAATGTTTAAAACATCTTGGAGGTCATTAAAAAGAAAAACTATTACAATTGAAAATTCCAGGATATTTTAAGATAATCTTATGATTTTGGGACCAATCTCATGAATTAAGAATAGCTGCAACATTGGTCTGATATTTCAGCTAATACTGTTGCTAGTCCTGGCACTAAAATGAGATTTAATCAGGGGTCTCATTTTTATGTTGCTCCTTTGCCACCACAGTTGATCATTTGAAGGTGCTACTTGAATTATTTTTTTCTTGATGCACAATTTGTAGGCTGAAAAGGAACATCTATGACAGCTGCCTCAAATTGGTCATTCCAGTGATGTAATTAGATGAGAGGGTTTCTTACAGTTTTACTGAATGTAGTTAACCACTTGCTTGCTCAGGAGGCTTGCTGTTATTGCCAAGGAGTCCATGATTATCCCACAAACCAAACTAAAATAGCCAAAATACACATAGATGATGGAGTGGGGGGAAGGGGGTGCCAGAATAGAGGCAGCAGGTGCTGGAATGGATACAGATACACAGTAACTCCACAGATACACCAGCTGTGGTGCAGATTAGGGGAAGGAGCTAGAGGGTGGATGGGAGCAGGGATGTGTGCTGGGTGCCAGAGTTAAAGGCTCTGGCTGTATGGAGTAGAGCAGTGCTTCTCAAACTATCTGATGTGGCAGACAGGCAATTTTTTTTTCAGTGGGCCAAGGACCGGTGCCCGGTTTAGGCGGTGGCAGCAACTGCGTGTAACAGTGCTACACAAATGGACAACCGGCTGTTTTTTCTCTTTCCTCACCTCACATGATATGATGTCACCTGGAGTGTTGGAATGTATGAACTGTGGTGCTATGACATATCAATGTTATGCTTCTGAAAATATATTTCTTTCTTTCCTGGCAACTCGCTGCAGACTGGCAACCGGTGGCTCATGGACTGGCACCAGTCCATGGACCACCACTTGGAGAAGCACTGGAGTAGAGGAAAGAATCAAAGAGTGGAGGCAAGGAGGCTCTAGAGCAGAGGTGGACAATTTCAGCTGGAGGGCCACTTTTGGTGAGCTTTTGACAGCTGCACCATTGACAGGCACCCTGCCCTGATCTCCATCTTGGCACCAGAAATCCTACTGCTAACCCCTGACCTTTGCCACCAGAGGTCCCTCCCCTTGCCCCTGTAAGTATCCCTGGGGGGTGGGGGGCAGGTTTGCCATCTTGGAACCAGAGCAAAAACAAATATATACTAAAATCAAACAGCTACTCTAACATATTTAATTTTATTTTAAAAAATAGTTTTGTCTTGTATAGTGTATATAGAGATGATTGCATAATAGCTCAAAGTCTTACTCTAGTATATTATGTGGGGGAGTAGGATTTGTGGGGGTGTGGGGGTTGTGGGGGGTTGGGAAGGGGTGTGGGGGTCCGTGGATGTGTGTGTGGGCATGTGGAGGGTATGCAGAGTCTGCAGGAGGGTGTGGATGTGGGATTGTGGGTGGGGGTGGGGTTTATGGGGGGTGTGGGGTCTGTGGGAAGAGGATGGAAGGAAAGGGGTACCCCCCACCACATATCCCCTCCCACCAGTGGCAGAAGCTGCACGTGGTGGGTCCCCAGGGCACTCATGGCTTATGGTAGGAAGAGCCCCCCAGTGGTGTGTGACTCCAGCTGAGCCCCAGTGCCTACATTTGGTGACATGAGTGAGAGCAGCCCATTGGCACATGCCTTCAAACCAAGCCAGGCCAGCTCTGTGCTTCCATGAGGGGTTTCCAGCACTCCAGCGGGAAGCCACACATGGCAACATGGAGCCCACCTAGCCCAATGGCGTGACTCCACACAGGTTCCGGTCTGTGTGTCATCAGGCCAGGTGGGGTCCATGCCACCACATGGAGCTCCTGGCACTGCCAAGACTTGTGGCACTCCATGTGGGGCCCCTGGCACTCCAGGAGCATGTGCTGCCTGACTGGGCTGGGCTGGCTCTGTCCCTCTATGTGTGGCTCCCTGCTGGACTGCTGGAAACCTGATGTGGAGGCATGAAGCCAGCCTGGCCCAGCCCAGCCTGATGGCATGTGGCTTCCACCTGCAGTGCCAGGAGCCCCACGTGGTGGCACAGAGCTAGCCTGGCTTGGTTTGAAGGCATGCACCACTGGGCCAGGCTAGCTCCATGCCATCACGTGCAGCTCCCAGAACTCAGTCAGTGCTGCACACTGCTGGAGGCTGTGCCTGCCACAGGCCATGAGCACCCTGAGGGACCACCACCTACTGTTGCTGGCAGGGGCCATGTAACATGGTGGAGTTGTGGGGATTACACCCCTACAAATTCCCCCACCCACCCCTACCCACACACACCCACAACCCCTCTCCCAACATATATACACACTCCCACAAACCCTGCACCCACCTACCCACATGCATGCCATTGGGCTGGATGGGCTCCCTACTGCCATGTATGGCTTCCAGCATTGCATACAGGAGGTCTGCTCCCCACTCACTGGTTGTCCAGTCACCTGCCACCATGCTCTTTGCCACCACATAGGGTTCACCCTTTACCCAACCACTTAATAATAGCCACTTCCAGCAAACCATTATCAGACCTAGGCTCATGGGTTTGTACTAAATACAGAAGATCATGAAAACATTATTATCTCCAAGTTCACCCAAGACTGGGAAGAGCCAATGGTAATAGAATTTCAAATCTGAAGAAAATGCAACACTTCACCGCTGTTGGCCTTGAGACTACAGGGTATGGAATATGATAGCTGTTCCACCAATAATATTGGCATAATAAAGAGGACAGAAGTGGTTAGGACATAGCAGGCACAGCTGTAGGAGAAGATGGAGAGTCAAGTAACCTTCACAACTCATACTACCTCGAGTTTCTGCTTTCAGGTAACGCCAGAGCCTCCTTCTCCCACTCTTCCCTTCCCTCCCCCTCCCCTGAATTCTCCAGCAAGAGAAAGAAGGGGAAGGGTAGCCAGCAATACAGTCCCTGGCAGCTGAGGAGCTGCTTGTACAGTTTCCTCCTTTCCCTGATGCTGAAGTTAAGGGATGAGTGGGGGAGAGAGAGTAAGAGGAAACAGCAATAGGCTCCAGATCTGCTTGAAAGCAGGGACTCCTGATAGACCCTTTGCTAATGAGCTCTGAGTTCACAGCACATGTGAAGCTCCCTCCCAGCAGGAGTTGCTGAAATCTCACCTGCATCAGGGATCACAGCAAGGGGCTGTGGCTGTGCAGCACATCCATAATGAGCTCTTTTCACTGCACATGTGCCACATCCGCAAAAGGGGTACAGCTGTACCACTGTCACCACAATCCTGGATCCATCCATGGTGCAATGGCCTATCCAAGACTGCTTCACATTACTAATGGTGAACCTCTCATTTTGATCAACTAGGCCTTGCAATATGAGGGAGGAGTAACGTTTTTTTGCTGATATATTCCAAGGCCAGGGACTGGGGAAGGGGAGGCAAAAGGAGAGAAGTGGCAAATGGGGGATAGAAGAGTAATGAGGCAGTTAGGAAACTCTGAATATGCAAATACAGCCTTTTCCAGCCATATGACTTAGTCCCACTGGCTTTCTTGATAGCAGCTTGAAGCTCTATTACAACCACCACAATGACTATTCTATCTATATTTCCATGGTAAGTTACTAGCTGGGTGATAAGCTTCTGATAAGCCATTCATTTCTCCATGCTCTCACATAGGTTTCATAGTTTCTAGGGCCAGAAGGGACCTGAACAGATCATCAAGTCTGACCCCTGCCCTGGGCAGGAACAAGTGCTGGGATTATAATACCCCAGCCAGATATCTATCCAACCTCCTCTTGAAGACCCCCAAGGTAGGGGAGAGCACCACCTCCCTTGGAAGCCCATTCCAGAGCCTGGCAGCCCTAACCATAAAGTAGTGCCTCCTGATATCACTGACGCAGCCCCAGGTGAGCTCTGCCTAGATTGCCAGGAAAAATGGCTTCTGACATGACAAAGTTCTGCCACCTCTGTTCTTCATCCCAGGTCTGCAGTGTCATCCTATTGCACCAGTCACTGCTATTTGGCCAAAAGTAAGAGCTTAGTAAAACTGCTCCAAAAAATCAGTCAATCAATAAAAGATTTGCAGAGCTGTGTCTACTAAATTTTAGTCTTCTATTTGGAAGCCCATGTTGACCATGTTGTGCAACTTCAGATATGCACCAGAAACCTGTTTCTATTCATCCCCATGAAGAACACTGCATTCATCATCATTCCCTCCTTACTGCTTAGCCATGCTTTGGAAATAGTTTGTAAACTAATAGGGATGATGGAGGCAAACAACATAATTCTCCTGGTATTTCTCATTTTATCCCCAGCCCCAGAATTCTGTTGCCTTCCAGTAGGACCCCTGCAATGCACATGGTGAAAAAAACAGTTATACAACATGGTGATGCAGTACAGGCTTACGCACCAAAATAGTCATCCCTTATTTTAAAATGGTCATCGTTCTGTGATGGTGATGATACAAGGTGAAAGCACCTTAATCAATGGGTAACAATATGGTGAGTGTGCACAGTAGTTGGAAATCAATTAAACAGCAATACATAGATATACTAGGCTTCAAGCGTACAAGGCACATCCTAATTCATTCTAATATCATCTTTCACTGGAACAAAATGTCTGTTACAGAGGGAGGAGGGAGAAAACCCTCCTGGTGTAGTAAATAATCTTTTGGCAATGGTATTTTTAAAAATAATATTTTCTTAATTTTTTTAAACTAAAGGGAGGGCACCATCTGTTCAACCCCCTAATTACCAATGCATGAAGCACATTATTCACAAATGCATCATAAAAAGTGAGAGAGAAATTCTTTAGAACTTTACCTATGTATCTCTTACTCCTATATTAAACTCAGCAAACATCTGTTTTATTTTTCTCTCATGTTTCAGGCAGTGGGAGAAATTACTCCCCTGATACAATGAATTTCCTACCATGTCTTACAGGAATTCAGCAAGAGGCATCAAGGATCCCATGTCTCATTCTCTAGAGCTGACAACCTGGCACCTTTCATGAGTGTTTGTATATCTTGAATAAATATATATTTCTGTAACATTTGGAGACATGCTAATTTATAAAAAAAATAAGAATAAACAAACAACTGCAAGACTAAAATGCCCCGAAGAATATTTTCACTTGAGAGAAAACATTAAAAAAACAGAAATTTAACAAGCTGAGGTTCTGCGGTGCCGAGTTACATTATTTTTGTCATATGATGAGGGAAGTGAGCAGGTAATTTTTTCAACAAACTGACTGTAATCCTTTACAGAGGTGACAGTACAACTGTGATAAGAGATATTCCTTTGAATTATTTTGTAGGGAGCAGGTTTAGCCATTTAGCTGTGTGACCTCATTACAAAATGCCATTAAGGACAAAATGGCACAACCACTGTAGCACCCACTTTCTTGTCTCCAATAAGAAGCTCTCATTCTCTGCGGTCATCTGACCCTAGCACTCCTTCCTGCCCAGGCAGGGGGTTGGACTCAATGATCTGTTGAGGTCCCTTCTGACCTTAGCATCTATGAATCTATGATTCTTATCCTCTGGCCATATACACCGTAAGAGGAGGTCTTCCCACTGTACAAATTTGGGTCCAGTCCTATCCTACCAACAAATATAAAAAATTAAGTGTACATGGGGGAAAGTTGTTCTGTGGCTATGAATCACTTGCTATGCATAGGTTTTAACCAAATATTACCACAATCAGTGTGGTTATCTTCAGCTGGATCAGCACTATGGGGTGGGGGTGGGTAGATGGGGGAAAGCAGGTTTTGCTTTCTGCTTTAACTTAGGAGACTTAGAGAGAATTAAATTTTCCCTGAATTAAAAAGTTCAAGATACCCCTCAGGGCTTGTGGTTGTTGCTGTCAATCTCTGGCTACCATTGAGCAGCTCATTAAGACTGACGGAGGATATGAGACCTCACTATTCTTTGTGCTTCATCAGGATACAGCACGCTGCAAGTTAACAATCCATAGACATCATATAGCCCCCTGCCCCCCCCCCCAAAAAAAACAAAAAACCTGGAAAAGACACAAGCTTGGCTACCATCCATGGCATCACTTTAACAGCAGGCTATTTCTTTCATTATCCTTAACTGTGAGGCTGTTGGCAGACAGGCAGAGAAGTGCTACATAGGCCACATACAGGCATTATGCTTCTACTGGCAGAATCACCACTCTGTCAGTAGAAACAATGAGTGTGCAAGCATTCATCTAGTTTCTCCCAGGGAAACATGCCCTTTACTGGAGCATCCCCCCACATAAGAAAAAATCTCTTGCAAGACTGAACTCTTGTATGCTCCTGAGCTGGTCTGGTTTGGGAGGGCACTGAAGTGGTGAGATAACACTCCCCACACTTCCCCAGATTGGGGACTGCCTAGCCGGGGCACAGATGGAGGTAAAAGTAGGGGACAAGAATATTCCTTAAAATTATTCTGTAGGAAGCAGTTTCCATCATTTATCTGTGTCACATCATTACAACATGTCATCACGGAGAATATGGATGGCACAACCGCTATTACCCCTCTGCTCCAGCCCCCACAAAACCAATCCAAGAGGGTAGTGGAGCACTAGGGCAAAGCTTCTTACCCACTCCCCAGACCAAGGGCCCCAGTCTGAGGAGACAGTGGGGGCTTTAATGTGATGCTCCTTCCTTTCCCAGCCACTGGGCACTGAGTGGAGGAGTAGCTGCTCCTTTCTCCCCACCTGCTCCTATGCCATGTTTGCTGGCATAAGGAACAGGCAGGGGGCCTTTGCCTCACTTCCACCCTGTCTTCTCCTTCCCTCCCTTCCATTTTCAGACCAACATAGGCTAGGAAGTGCCACTCCTTTGTGCCTCTTCCACAAACCAGGTACTGGCCAGCTTAGGAAGCAGGCTGGGGGCTTTGTCCCACAGTTCCCTCCACTCCGACCCCAGAGATTAAGAGCAGAGCGGAGGAGGTCTTTACCTACTTCCCTACTCCTCCTAGGATCATTGGAGCAGCCATTGGCTCCCCACATCTTCCCAGACTGGGATGACCCTGGTCTGGTTAAGGTATGGAGACCAGGGAAGAGGGGGCAGCTGCAGGCTGAATGCCTCCACACTCCCTCTCCCTGGAAGATTTCAACAAGTGGAAAATTCTCAGAAATTTCCATCAGGAAAAATGAATGCCTGTTTGTGGCCATAATGTTCATAAGAGCCCCAGAGACAGGAAACTCCTGTTTCTGGTTCCTGTGACTGACAGTTGTAAAGAGTTCTGTGCAAGTTAATGGGGCTCTGAGAAGGTACAAAAGTCTACCCATGAGACTGCATCAGCCTATCAGAAGAATCATCCCATTGCATGCATTGCACTGTACAACAAAATTGCACTCACTAGCAGATCACCGCTCTAATGAAAACAGCTTTGTATTCATACCCAGCCCTCACACAGTGCTCCAAGTTATTCTGAAGGCCGTTATGCTGTGAATTATATTATATATGTTTTTTACTATCTGAAGATGTTCCTCTTGCCTGCCAGCTATTAGTTTCTCAATATACAGGGTTTTTTTCTAAGTCAATAGCAGGTTTGTTTTCTTTCAGTAATTTACAGGGATGAAGGGAAGTACACCATTTGATTGAGGTATTTGGTGTAATGGCAGTATTAAAAACTGTTACAGTTACTGAAAACTTTGTCATTAACACGGATAAACTTACTGAATCTATTATCTGTCACTCATTACAGGGCTTGAGAGACAGAGAAAGAGCATAAGCAAGTTTGACTGGTGCTTACAAATATACTTTACATTGTGAGTTTTGAAATATTAGAAAAGAAACTTTGAAGACTTGAAAACAACAGTGTTGTGCCAGGGTCCATTAGCAGATGCTTTCAAAGAAAAAAAATGAATACTCCAAATATATGTTCCACTGCACCTTTTCATCAATTATATATGGGTAATTGCATGTATATTATTTTGAACTTTCTTCACGGCTTGGATTTTTTCCTACCTAGGTGCAAATGTTTCTGTAACAGGACGCAAGTACTGCTTACAGATAAATATTTATTCCAACCTACACAGTTATCCGCACTATCATTTGAACATATGCCGTGAGTTAAGTAATACAACTTTTGTATATGAATGCCAAACTCCCACTGGCATCAACAAGGCCAAGATTGCATCTGATATGTGCACTTGTACACAGGGTGAAATGGGAAATTGTGCATTTTTATCAGCCACACAGCAATATCATTCTCAGGTCCCTTGAACATTCTTGGGCACACTGCATTTGGGCCTGGAAACTTGTTGCTCCTTAATTGATATATGTGTCCTTGCGTTACTATTCTGGATGTTCAAATGCATGAAGAAACCTTCATCTGTATTATTTGGCCCAGGATAGTAATCTCACCATCTTCTTTTGTGGCAAAGATTTGTACAAATAAATCATTCTGCCTTTCTGTGGTGGCCTTACTCTGAACAACTTCTTTTATTCAATCATAATAGAGTAGACTCACCAAAGTTTCTCACCACCTTCTACATGGGTAGTGGTGTCTTTTGTGCATCTGATCAGAAAATTATTCTTTTCCCCAAAGCCAGGGTAAATTAAAGAAAACATCCAGTTTCATCCCTTTCCTGTATTTTAGCGGGGGTTGACTTTTTAATGAAAACCTGAAAATGATCAATGCAAACAGAATCTTTGCCATAAAATACATAATTTGCTAAAAAAAAATTTTGCACATGAGTATTTCAATGGAACATTCTCTTTCAGAAAGGTCTTTGGTATTTTCAAAACACCTCAGATCCACCCTAAAATCCTTCTTTCTGTTCCTCCTGGAGTTTCTGCTCCTTTCTGTTCCTTGCTCCAAAGGCTAGATTTCCATATGAATACAAGTATCTATCTGGCCCAAATAACCTATTCCATCTTGCCATTTATCTGGGGTTTTTTCACGTCTCCCTATTTGTTCTGTAGGTAGTTACATACCTGTCTTCTCCATATTAAACTAGATTCCGTGCCATGTTTAAGGCTTTTGAGCAAAAAATAAGGTATAAGGCTTGCATACACCTGTCCAGCTTGATAAAAACATAACTTATAGTAGCACCTTATTTTGGGCAACCCAAATTGCTCTTTATACATAGAGAAACCTTAATATCCTCCACAGCAGAAAAAAATGAAACATCTGAAATTGTTTTCTTATGTGGCTCTGATGACAAAGTGGATGCCATTCAATATATATGGATTTTTTTCCCTGTATCTTACAGTGCAGTTTACAACTAGTGGCTCAATAGAAGACCAAATAATAAAAAGTCTAAATCCTGTTTAAAATTGCACTTTCTTCTAATAACACAGAGACTCAGAGATACGGAGTTTTTTTTTCAGGCACTGTTGCTTCTCCTTTGCTGTACTGTGCTTAGGGGTTAGGGCTAAATTACACACACACACACACACACGCACGCACGCGCGATATATATATATATATATGTACATATATTTACTATATATTTCTATATTATATATATATTTTATATACACACATATACATATACACACATACATATATACATACATATATAGATATCTATTTGTCTATTGATAGATAAATATCTATATATGTGTATATGTATGTGTGTGTGTATAAAAGATATATATATAATATATATATATATATATATATAGTAAATATGTGTACATATATATATAGCACGTGTGTGTGTATAATTCAGCCCTATCAATAGACAGATAGATAGATAGATGATGGTCATGGCTGCTACTTTAAAGGCTGATTTTGTTTCCACTGAAGCCAAGAGGAATGTTGACACTGTCTTCAACAGCAATAGAGGCAGACTTTTCTTGAAAGCAGTAGTATTTCTGTTATACATTGAAGAATGAAGCTTGTTTTTAAATTAAATCTTGAACTTTGCAACACAAAAAGGGATGTTCTTTCACACTCAGGAAGCACAGACAGAACATTCCACATGCTACTCAATCACTTTCTATACTCAAGTGAACCACTTTTCTCCTAAAGGAACCAGTGGGTGCAAGAATCTATCAATTTGATTAATAACCTTTTGCACTCACTTTTCACAAACATAATAGAACATCAGAAATGTAACACTATGATCAGCACCTTCCCTTTCACATTATCTGTTTTAATTATTCAGCCTAACTATCACTTGTTTAGGCAGGTTTTCTTTCATACACCTAAATTAGACTTTTTCCCAAGCATCTCATTTTTAAGTGTTCCTGTAAAAACAAAGACTAATAAAAACCGAACACATTAGTGCAGACTTCTCCAAAAGCACTGACTCCCATTCAGAGAAAATAAACAACATAAATACAGTAACAGAATCAGAATTGTGATTCTTATGAAACTAAAGCTGTTAGCATAACTCCTAGACTTGAACCACTCTGCAGAATACAAATTTTTTGCTGTCTTTCCAAAGCCAAGAACTCTGTTAACAATTGATTTTGTTCCTTCTTGCCAGGTAATAGAATAGAAGCTGTATACAGCCCATTGGATATAAATTTTGTATCGGAGAATGCATGGGTTATACTGTATGTTCCAAAGGAAAAAAATATATAATACTACCAGAGGGGATTCTTAGGGTCAGAAAGTGGGAACATATGACAATCAGCAATACAGAAGCATGGCTATCCTATAAAATAGCTTCCTATAAAAACAGTCGACTTTAAAGTTTATGGCTTATACTCAAGGCATCAGTTACCTAGGCCCAGGGGTATATCAAATATTCCCTAAGGCTCCAGGATGAGCCTTTGACAGCATGGGAGGAGGGCTCTTGCTGGGCCCATGCTGTGACTAGGAAACTGGGAGCTGTGCCCATGCTGCTTCCACTTCTCTCAGGCCCTCACTCTGGCTGGAGTGTGAAAGGAGTCTCCAGTTCACAGCTGGTTGCACTGGGGCTGGGCAATTGGAAACTGTGTCTATACTGCCACTTCTCCCTGCACCCTACCCACCTCCCAGCTGCAGCACAGGTGCAGCTAGAAGCAGTCTAGCCTTGGCAAAACTCCTCTCTATCTGGAAGAACTGCAGCCTGGCAGAAAGCTGGGGATGAGGAGGATAGAGAGAAACAGTGGCAACACAGGCACAGCACTTTGATGCACAGTCCCAGCACAGGTGTGGGTATGAACACAGGTAAACCCTTCCAGCTGTGTGGGCTGGATTCAGCAGGTCTATGGGCCAGATTCAGTCTGTGGACCACATACTGTGGACTCCTGGTCTAAACCAAGATTAGGAATTCTTATCCAGATGTTTGGATTACCTTTTATAACCCTGCAACCAGCATCCCCTCTAAACTGCACGGTGTGCGCAGCCGCACAAGCATGCTCATGCCATGCTGCCAGGTGCACCTGAGCAGCCGCACACACCACACAGCTTAGAGGAGACATTGCCTGCAACAAGGTGCATGGCTCAGCACCTGGAGCCCAGCTGCAGGGGTTAGAGGGTAATAGCCTGCCTGCCTAGGAGTACTGGGTGAGCTGACAGGGATGATTGACAGGCCCTGGAGAAAGTTAATAGCTCCCACAGAGATGACCCTGGGGAGGAGGGTACTTGGGGAAAAAGACAACAGTGCAGCACTACAGTGAAGCTGTTGCCCTGGATAGGAGAGGCAGGGGAGGATTTTGTTGATATTTTGTTATTCTGTTTATTTTGAGGTAGGAAAGGGGAAAGGTTAGTTCCTGGCCTGGGTTAAAGAAGGAACGACCTGCTACAAATCCCTATGTCCTTCAGTGGGTTGCTTGCTTTTTTTCTCTCTTCTATTTTGCCTCTCCTGGCAGTGCCCCTCTTTTTTCCTCCCCCTTCCCTACCTTCTTATTGTAGCCCCTGCTTTCTGTTTAGAAGTTCTGCTTCCTGCCATCCCTTCTGAGGATCTGATGAAGTATGTCATTGCTTAAGGAAGTTCATGCATGTCTGATTTCGTTACTCTATAAGGTGCAAACCTACCCCGCATATTGCCTGTATAGCATGGGACATGGCAGAAGGAAACTGCCTTCAGTATGGGAAGGTATACATGAAATGGAAAGAGCTCAAAAGCTTTTTCAAAACTTAAATGGTTAGCCTGAAAAATGAGAAACCACAATAATATGCAATGCAATGCATTACCGTACAGCATGCTATGGTGATGTAGCGACCATGTGCATCTACAGCTATGTCACTGTAGCGGCGCAGACCCTGTAGCAGCACAGAAACTACAACAATACGCAAACTATATAAATATGTGCCTCATGAATGTATTTAAAAAGGAAAGGATGCCTTGAGCAAGTTACGTGAAGAGTAGATTAAGTCCCAAGTAAAAGGATACCCAGGGACAGAAATATTACAGTAGTTTGAATGTAGAACTGGTGAACATTATAAATATTTTGCTCTGAGGCCTGGGATGAAATCCTGGTCCTACAGAAGTAGTAGTATTATTTGTATTATCATTGCACATTACAGCCCCTGTCATGGATTAGCTGTGTTGTATTGTTTCCTATACAGAACAAAAAGACTGCTCTTGTGCCAGAGAGCTTATGCAGTTTAAAGCTATGTCTCCACCAATCTACCTCTGCCGCCAGAACTGTGTAGCCACTACCATCAAGACGAAAGGATACATGCACATCTTCACTCTTCTGGCTGCACTCAGCAGCTGTGCCCCCAAAGCATGAAATACATGCTGAGAGGGTACCAGCTGCTGCATGGATGCCTGAATATCTACACACTCCTTCTGCTGCGTGGGGACACAAGCCTTACTTCTCTCAGTGCAGTGAAGTAACTCTGCAGGCAGAGTGGAAGGTTCTGCTACCACGACTGTAGTTAGACTTGTCTCTTGTATCAAACAAGATAACAGATGGGTAAGGAGACAGGACATCATGAGAAGAGGTAAGAGACAGTCAGCATGAGAAGTAATAGTTTCAGTACACTAGCAGCTGAACCACTGCCAAAGTTTAAGGAGAAGAATCAGGTGTTTCTGCAAATGATTATGAACTTCTCAAGCATGAGTGGCAAGATGAGAAAAGGGATAAAGATGCTTGTTTGAAAGTCTACGGCAAAACTGCCTGTTCGCTCTGACCTGAAACAAGGACTTCTTCCAACAAGTCAATCAATGGCAAAAGGCATAGCCGACATACTTAAATGCACAAGAGCTCTGGGAAAGACTCCATGGACAAATTTGTGTTTTAGCATCAGAGTACATGTACACTCATTACATGGACACACGGCATAAATAAGTGATCATTGGGCCTGACTACAGGCCCTTCCTCTGTGTGGATTCAATATTTATATCTCAGTCCATGGTAGACATAGGGATCTCTGTCTTTTATTTCTTCCATGCAGAGACACATCATGGATGCCACTTCTACACAACACAGGACACTTTGTTATTCCCCTACAAAGTAACCAACCCTTCCAAATGAGCAAATTCAAATGGATGAACACAGATCATACTCAGTGCAGCAGATCACAACACCTACAGGTAGGCAACCATGAGGCTTCTTGAGTCATACGAACTCTTATCTCCCCTCCAAAATAGTATTTAAGAGTTGACTTACTTTCCCATGGCAGCACATTCACTGCAATACGATGCATTTTCATTCCTTTGAGTTAGATTACATAGAGGTATACTAAACTGTAATAATTCATTCCAGAGCCCGAGAGACATCCCCACGCACCCCACCGCCCACTCCCACCAGAGGGAGAACAGACAGTTCACAGTAACATGAAGCTATGTGGAGTCATGCTATTTTGACAACTCTTCTGACTCACTGATTGACTTGACTGTCAGAGATTTTTCTTCCCAAGGAAGACTATCCACATTGCCTCCAGCCTGAGGTGAATTTCACAAAACTTGGCCCTGTACGTTTCTAATTCTCTTAATAGTCTCTAAGGGGCTATGGCAGTGAGTAAAGTATATTTCTCAGGACAAGCACCAACAAATATATTTGAACAAAACCCTATTAAACTGTCATAATAAAATAAAAATCTATTCCTTCCCCTGTTGATTAGTAAGTCCTTTGCATATAAATAGAAGCTTGGGGTTTTTTCATACTGTGATATCTGCCTTCTCTTTCCTTTAGACTCTTTAAAAGAGGTGATTTCACAATCCAGGGCTTCTGACATTACAACTCATTACCACAGACACTTGTTATAGCTGGTGTTTCATTTTGCATGGAACAATCTGAGCTCCCTCCTGTGGCTAATTTAATACCTATAAATCTCCATGGATATTAACTAAAGACAACAGAAAGTACTTTCAAATGGCCAGACTTTCCCCAGAGTTCCTTTAAAAGATATTACCTATTTACTATTTTTTATTATTTTCCTTGTCATCTCCTATTAATGCAAGACCTCTAAGAGACTTGCCAAACTACCATTGAACTAGGTCTTAAACAAAGTTTGATTTATGATAAGATCAATGAGTAAAATGTGCATTTGCATTTCCTCTAAAAACTGAAGACATACAAAAAACTAGAACTCTTGGATCCAAAATTATATCTTTTATGACACACTTTAAAGGAGAGATTTTTTTTAAACAAAGGAAAAGATTTATTCTAAGATCTGTCATCACCGCAAAAAAGGAAAAAGGAGGGAAAAAAGGAGTGTAGTATACACCTAGGTTGACAGTTGTAAATATTAATGAGGTGGCAAAAGTACTTCAGTATCTTTTT
This sequence comes from Crocodylus siamensis, assembly GCF_052110815.1. Lineage (NCBI taxonomy): Eukaryota > Metazoa > Chordata > Crocodylia > Crocodylidae > Crocodylus > Crocodylus siamensis. The sequence goes on from NC_143397.1 coordinate 103,071,220, forward strand.
GTCTTACTGTAACTTGTTAAAATTAACACTCTTCCCCCCTCCTGGTGTTCAGCTTGACTAACTACTTCCAAATAAAAGCTAACTTTCCTGTTCAGTGAACCATTCTGAGATTTCTAGATCTTTGGAAATATTGAGGGCAACTAGATAGAGTTTAAAGACCACGTAATTCTGTATCTACATGCCATGGGTAGCCAAAGAAAGGAAGACAATAGGAATATAGCCTTATTTCTGCCAAGAGCTGATTCTGAAGACCTTGATGCCTTTAAGAGTACTCAGTTAAGTCATGGATAGAAAGTTAACTATGCAAATGTGGTTTAGATTAGAGCCTCTAAAATATTTAAACTAGTTATAACCTTTATTCAGATTATTACACAAACCTGTTGAAAGAATTTTTGCACTGAATTGCAACTAGGAAATTATCCCAGTTACATAGTACCAAACAGATATGAAAACAGTTTCTAGAATTCCTTTTGATTGTTAGAAACCTGAAGTGAGAAATTTCTGGCTTGATTTTCATTTCCATTTTGGCTTCTTTACATTACTCTGACAATGCAAGAATTGGCCCAAGTGACCATAACTAATAAGTTTAGAATAAAATACAAAAAAAAAAAAATCTGATTCAATGACCTATGTACACATATGATAGGCTGTACAACATATAATATGGGTAAAGGCTTCTGAACTCTCTGGGCTTACTCATGTGAGTAATCACTCGAAGCAAATGTGAGCTACAGCATCTAAAATTACATATTGTAATGTATAATGCATATTGGCTGCTGAATTTAAATAAAATGCATTACTGCCCTGAAAAAAAGAACAAGAGCGGTTGGGGTATACTTATTTATCTGACTCTGTGGATTCATGATACAGATGGTTAAGATTTTTTGACAAAACATGTTTTCATGGAAAGATGCCAGTTCATTAATGCCAGAACATTTTAGATAAAGGTGTCTATTTTAAATTTTTTCTTGTCTCAGCAAATGTATTTGTTTGAAATGTTCTTTATAGTTTGTCTCACCATTTTCACTATGAAAGTTGTAATTTTTTTCTGTTAAAATGGAAGAAACAAGAAGCTTTCCTGTTTGACTTATTATATTTATTATCTTTAATAGATACAAACATTTTTTTAAAAATTACTGGAAACTTTTTTCCTCCAGATTTTCAGTTTTCAGAACATCTAAGTTTCAGCTTTTCATCCTAATTCAGGTAGGAAAAAGCTTCTGAACTACTGAAAAATTTTCAAGTATAGAAAATATGTCCCCTGCTTCACTTCCAGTCAAGTTCATAGTAACTGGTTTCCTCTACTCACCTTAGTTCCCTCTACTTTCATGACTGTTAGTCTAAGTTTTCCCCTCTATTCAGTACTGGTGAGGCCACATCTGGAGTACTGTGTCCAGTTTTAATCCCTCCACTACAGAAAGGGCGTGGACAAACTGGAGTGAATCGAGCGGAGGGAAACAAAAATGACTAGGATGCTGGGGCACATGACTGCTGCAGAGAGGCTGAGCAAATTGGGTTTATTTAGTCAGAGAAGAGAAGACTGAGAAGGGATTTCATAGCAGGTTTCAATTATTTGAAGGGTGGTTCCAAAGCAGATGGAGCTGGACTGTTCTCAGTGGTGGCAGATGACAGAACAAGGAGTAATGGTCTCAAGTTGCAGCAAGGGAGGTTTAGGTTAGATATTAGGAGAAACTCTCTCACAAGAAGGATAGTAAAACACTAGAACAGGTTACCCAGAGAGGTTGTGAAATGTCCATGCTTGGTGGCTTTTAAGACCTGGCTAGCCTTGGCTGGGATGGGGACAACCCTGCTTTGAGGAGGGAGTCGGACTAGATGCCCACCTGAAGTCCCTTCCAACCCTATTTTTTCTATGATTTTATGAAGGTAATACCACTAAGCAGAAGCAATAGATTCTGTTCTACAGGCTGTATCACCTACAAAACCTGTAAGTTAAGTTTTACCTGGATATGTCTACATATGCAATTAATGTGAAGCAATAAAGTCTGGAGCTTATTCAACCAGACTTTATCACTCCCAGATGTGATGTTTGAATGTGTGCTCAAGACCTCAGTACATTGAGCCAGTGGGGGAGCAACCTTGGCTGGCAGAGGGCTAGGGCGTCAGCCTGCCAGCCCAGGGCTGCTGCCCCCTGATCAACATGCTATGAAGGGGCTGGCTGCTCCAGTGCAGAGCTAGCCAGCAGGCACCCCCTGCGGTGAAGCACCCTAGTGCCCCAGCCATCCAGGGCAGCAGTATTTACAAGTACTATCCTGCTGTAGAGTTTATTATTTTACTTTAGCCTAATAGGGACAAATGTACATATGCGTGATGTTTCCTGAGGAGCTAATTAGTTTACTCTGCAGTAAACATATCGTATAGACACAGCCACTGAAAGGCAAAGTACTGCCTTCAGTTCCCCTGTGGTCACTGGGTAGGACAGTGGTTAGTTAAACTTTTGAACCCAAAGTTTAACTAAGGACGTCATCAGAAAATAACAGAATTGCACAGGTTTAACTCTGGACAGGACATGTGTTTTGTTTGCCTAAGTGTAGTTTGAGCTTCTTCCCATGAGACAAAGCAGACCAGAGTAAGACTTATTATTCTATTCATATCAGAAATAAAGTGTCACTCTGGTGGAGATAATAATGGCAGAGCAATACCCATTGATTTTCAAACTAGTAAGATACAACTGACTTCAAAAGGTAACTCAGAGTGTTCATTACCTGGCTGTGAATCAAGGTATCTCTGTATGGATTTAGGGTGTTAAAGTTAAGCATCCATTATCTAAATCTTGGCCTTGGTATCTTGATTTGAAAACCTGTGCCTTAACTACTGTCCCAAATAGTCTCCCATAATAAAATGCTTAGAAAATGAAAACTCATCACAAAACCATAGCAGTGTCAATACCCCAATCCACATACACTGCAAACTTCCTGTTAAAGGCACAAAATCCAAAGCCTGAGTTTAGATCAATATGTCTAAATAAACCAGACAAAACAGAAGAGGATACCAAATTAATTTCATTTTACTCCCACCTTTGGACAAGGATGTAAAGTTAGAGCATTTCCAGGGTGGTGGTAATTTGCCAGTTAATGACAGAATAAATCTTAACTAAGTTAGTAATTGATGGTGAAGGGGAAGCAAATCTAAGTAATATAAGGAACAGCTTCTTCACATTCATCTTTTAAACTGATGAGAGAAAGTTTTACTAACCTTAAGGTAAAGAAGGTAAGGGACAGCTAGAAACAAAGAATCCACATGGGATAATTCATGTTATTAATCAACAGCTAAATAATACTGATGACAAATAAATATCCTTCCCAAATCCCTTTGTATTTTTCTTTTACAAGACAAGAGAACTGTACACAAAGTTTTAATCTCATTCACACGCATCAAAAGATTATCCAATCCACAGTGGAGCATGTAGAGAACAATACAAATTGAATACCAACTAGCTGAGCATAAACCTGTGTTATTTGTTAACTATCTAATACATGAACAGCTGAAGCACTTGTAAGTCTAGAGTACCTATGATACATCATTATTGGTAGTAAGAAGGTACTTAGAAAGCCTCAAAAACATTAGCCCTTAACTTGTGTGACAATACAATATATTCAACTCAGTAACTAGATGCTATTTGGGTATTTGTACAGCAATTTGAAGTTGATAGCCTGAAATACAGCTTCTTTACAAATGCAAATTTTATTTAATGCGAGATTACTGTTGCATCCTAATGGAAAGCTTTTAAAAAAATTTACAGGATTTATTTTAAAATACTAAAGCAGTCTTTTGGTTCAACATTGGTAGTTGTCTACAGCTTGCTATTGTTTTTCATCAGTCAGATGAGCAGATAACAGACTTTAACGAAGTTGTAAATCATAATATGACAGCAGTTTATAATAGGATTAGTCCTGTGGCCTGCACCTTTACATGAAAATGGCAATTCTGTAAATGTATCTGAAATATGCAAAGGCTTTCTACAAAACAGTACAGTAAAACCTTGTTATAGGTATCTTTGTACTAACAAGACCAAGACTTAAGCTTGGCTATAGTTCAGCAGAAAACCTTGCTTTCATTTATTGTGCCCACAAACTGATTGTGAATAGAAATATCAGTAACTGGTATAAACAAATTATGTAGGTAGCCATTCACCTGCTAATCTAAATTTCTATAATTGGTTATTGGCTGGAAAAATAAACAAACAAAAACCACAGGAATATTTTGTGCCTGCAAGGCAGAATTTTGAAAAAAGTAGTAAATTGGCATGTTTGACTTCCTGCAGTGTGGAGAGGCAGTACTAAATGGACTAATGAGCTTAGGCATTTAACTTCAATAGTTAAATAATGCTATGCAGTCTAGACTACTGACATCTCTAAAGCACACAGGACCCTTAGGATCCTTCTACGTGTGCAGCTAAAGCCATCATGGAATCTAATGTGTGATCTACACAATCACGCCTGTGCAATCTACACAGGTGCATGGCAGGAGGTGTCATTGTGGGATTGCGCATTAGATCTCATTGTGCCTTATTGTATCAGCAAGAAGCAGGCCCCCAGCCATGGGAACCACGTGCAGCTGGGGCCAAGAGTCCTCACAGCTGACTTATGGTGCAGCTGGGACTGACTTCCATCAGCTGTGGGACTCTCAGCTCTGGCTCTGTGCGTGGTGCAGCTGGGATGGAGAGTCCCATCATCTACAGGACTGTCAGCCCTGGCAGCTGTGGGGTGCTGCTGTGATCTCCCAGCACCGGGAAGGCGAGAAGAACCCTGCTGCTGAGTGTCACAGAGCACCTAGGTGCCCTGCGCCTGAGAACAGGGACAGCTCAAGAGAGGCCCCTAGCGATGAGAAGGGGGAGGCGCAGCTGCCAGTCACCAGTGCAGCACAGGTGCTGGTTACTGGGGCAACCTGCAAAACCCCCTGACAGGAAGGGGCAGAGCATAGCCTTTCTTAAACCCAGGCAGGAGGCTAGGGTGGCAGTTCCTCCTCTGGCAGCCAAGGAGTGCAGAAAGAAAGCCAAGGTTTGGCTGCACGAGTCCGCAGGTTGCTGCTATGAGCTGGAGTATTTTGCCTGGTGGGGATTAACTGGTGTCTGACCAGACGGTTTAGCTTTATGTTATAGCCCGGGGGCTTTGTGTTTTGTGTTTACTGTTTAACCGGAGGACCGGGTGAGGCTGTTACGGGTTGGAGGAGGCCTCACAGGGACTCCCCAGTAGCGTGGGAGTTCCTGGTGCCGGGGAAGGTGCAGTGTTTTGTGGGGTGCATTGGCCTAGCCCTGAGAGAGAGAAAGAGGGGCCCCGAGAGGGCGGCAAGGGGCCCCGAGAGGGCAGAGGGAGGGCCAAGACATAACAGGATCAGAGTCAGATTACACCAGCACCATCTGCGAGGCTTGGGCTGTGGTGTAGGGGAGGAAAAGGAGCCTCAGATTGTGGCCCCTGTCATTGGGGCACGTAGAAATGGGCAGTCTCCTGCTAATTAAAACAATCTATTAATTAAATAAGATCAAAGTGTGGCAGGTGAGTAAGCAGGCGGTTGGCCCATTACAGGAGGGCTGAGCCATACCCGGAGAGGCTCCAATAGTGGCACTCCTGTCACACTAAGAGATCTCAGTGCCTGGGAGATTGCAGCAGCTGCTATCTATGAGCCTTGAGGTGCATCGTGGTTCCCACTGGCTGGGAAACCACGGCAGTTGAGGTGTCACAGCTGCAGACTGCATACACCTGCAAATTAAAACTGGAGAGAAACCAACTAAAAAGTTATTAAACATTTTCAAGCAATAACTTCATAGGTGAATGGACCTTTTTAAGGTCATATGGATAATTTACATGTGTAGCCAGATGAAATTGATTGTGCAATTAAGAAGCTAATTGCAGAACAGATATAAAGTATAATGTGTATAATGTGGGCCTTAGACATAGCCACAACTTGCAAAAATATATAATATAATGTTTCTCAAAACCTTGTGGTGCTTCAGATACCACCACCAGTTTGTACCAAACCCAGTAGTGACTGCAGGCTCTTTGAGTTTGGATGTGTTAAATAAACACCTCCATTGCAATGATCATATATGCCTATATATCTTAGATGAGCACCAGGTAAGAGGACAAGAAGTCATACCCAAGCAAAAAGCAAAGCCAAGCCAAAAGACCTTTTCATACTTTATATTCCAGCACTGTAGAGCGTAATGAAGCAGCTCTCTTATTCCTCAGACTAGAATACTTGAACATACAAATATCCACCAGGAAGTTCTTTACAGTCAATAGATGAACTTTTCAAACCAAAATGTCTTTTTTTTTTTTTGGAAGACAAATGGTATGCTTTAGAAACAAATCACTTGGAAAGAATGTAAATCTGCCTTTGAAAAACACAGTGCAACATCAGTAAAGCAGATCCCACTACTGGAAAATGAGACCTGTACTTTAAGTATCCAAACCTCTGTGGTAAATGATCCCATCTACATATATGATAAAAATATTCTAAATTGCAATAACATTTTGGCCACAATCAAAACAGAGAATTAATGTATTTCTACAATTGCAGATCACACAAAGATCATTTTAACAGAAATTGGGGGAAGGAGGAGAGAGAGAAAATGAAGACATGGTTGAAGAAAAATTGCATTTCCTAACTCAGTAACTTGTGATAAAAAAAGGAGAGGCAGACACAGACACATGCACGCACGCACACACACACATGCAGACAAATAGCTTCAAATAATACTTTTGTCTTCACAGTAATCTGTGAACAGGATGATTACGTAAGTCCTACATTTGCATTATATACTAACAGTCTCATGGAATTTTATTGGTCCTACCTGTTGGATCAATAATTTAAAAAGTGGGCTCAACAACATATACCAGAGCCCTAACTTTCTGTTCCTAGCTATTCCTAAGGTTCCATTTAAGTCAATAAGAATTTAATTGGTATTTTGCTTGAAGATTTTATTTTTATTTTAGTTACATTAACCATTTTAGTGGCAATGTAAATATACTAGAGGTAGTTAAAGAATTTTGTGATCGAGGACATCCCTTTATACTTCAAAATATAATATTTCATATTTCACTATAAAAAGACCCATCAAGATTCCCTTGAAAAATAGTTAAAGCCCTTCAAGTCCTTACCAATTCACTTAGTTTACTATTCTGCTCACATGAATTACTGCATCTTAAATGTTGCAGCTTCATTTAAATTGTTGATAGAAATATTAGAGGATGTTGGCAGCTGATGGGGGATGGGGCCAGGTGGGGCAGCAATTAGGGGTCTGGGGTGGGGCATGTGGGCCTTGTGGTGGGGCAGTAGCCCCTGTGGGGGGCCAGAGCCTTTGTGTAGGGGCTGAATCCCCTGTTGGGGGGATGAACCCCTTGTGTGGGGGTCGAATCCCCTGTTGGGAGGCCAAACCTCTGCTGTGGGGGCTGAACCCCCCTATTAGGGGGGATGAACACCTTGTGTGGGGGCCATTGCCCTGTGGGAGAACAGCAAAATATGTATTCATGAAACCTGTATTTAAAGTTCACTTTATTATTATGATAAAGAGACTTGCTTTACCACTGTAAATATATCAATAAAACATTGTCAACTGATCGCTGTCTTTCTCTCATTCTCTCTCTCTCTTTAGAGTGGTCTTTTGTTTTAATTGTGGAGGAACATGGATTTGGGGGTATTTTACTTTGGGATGTTTTTTAACAGGGATTTTTCAATTTTCCAATAGGGAACACCAGAATTCCTGCTAGGGAGGTCAGTGGCAGGACCCTTCCTACTCAGAGCTGGCACCTTGGACCCATCTAGCTGTGGCTGACCTCCTGGCCAAATGGGTCCAGGAGGACATGCCTTGACAGTTCAAAGCAGCCACCACACCCGGAACATCTTTTGGGCGATAGCTGACCAGAGGACTGGGCAGGGGGCACACATAGCAGTAGTGATGCACAGAAGCCAACCCTGCAACCATTGTCCACTGGCAGCTGGCCTAGAGGGGCAGATGCCTCTACTGGCTGTGCAGTCCCCATCCGGGTCTGGCAGGCACACAGCAGGTCACAGCCAGGCAGCAGCCCCCCCTGCCAGACTGCTGCAGTTGGTTGAGGGTGCAGGGAACTCTCAGGGCTGCTTCAGCAGTCCGGCTGGCACAAGGGATAGTGTCCCCAGATACCAATTGGCTGGGCCCCAGAAGCTCCTGAGAGCAAGTAGCCCTGAGCTACTTGTCAGGGCAGCTTTTTATAATGCTGAGGCCTGGACAGGGCAGCTTTTTATACTGCTGGGGAAAGCACAGGTGCTGGCCCTGGGCTCTAGCTCCCCCCGGCTGAAGATCTGGGAGGGGCCAGGCAGGGTTATTTTGCCCCAAGTGGCACAATTTGCTTCACAGCAAAGTGCATGTCCAAGCACATGTGCTGAAGCACAAAGCCCAAGTTCAAATACGCAGTGCTCCTATTTGAGCTGCTGCAAGCACACATGCTTGCGTGTGTGGATGCACCCCCTGTGGTAGCGTTCCACAAGTTACCTATGTGCTTAGAGAATGATATCCCACAAGCCAGAACCAAATTATTAGACTGTACTGCTAAAACTGCACAAAGGTCTATTAAAGCACTAAAATACTCATCCATAAAAATAATCTGATATTCTAATTCCCTGGTTTAATCATTAACATGGTTAAATACTGACTGGTAGTTAGCTGTGCTAAGTACCATGACAGTGGGTTGTAAATGAAACACTTTGAAGAATGACATGCACCTAATGGGTTCAAATTCAAAAGTATTCAGTGCAGCATTGTAAACACAGCACATTAATGGAGCTGTCACTGATGTCTTAAGTACCACCTAACTTTTGTGATAAAAGAAAACTTAGTTCAATTTTATTAACCTTCTACCACTATATTAGTGGCAATGCAAATGTGAAATTATTTTAAATGAATTAATTCATATTTCTAATGTTATCCTCTGGGCATGGCTACACATGCATTTGATCCAGGATCAGTCTACTCATGAGTAAACTACTTGCGAGTAAACACTCCCAGGCATGCGTGGACACATGCAGGGAAACTGCTCCCACTTTCTGGTGCCCTGCAATGGGCCCCTGCTGCCATGGACTAGCTCAGAACTGACAGGGAGCACTGGCCCAGGAGACAGCTGTCTCCTGGCCCGGACTGGGACGTTACAACCTGCCTCAAGGTGCCCCTGCTGCCAAGGTGGAGACAACATTCCCCTGCCCACGCAGAAGGGAGCTCCTGGCTCTGCTCCCCAGTCAGGGGCAGGGGACTTGGAAAGAGCTGCAGGGGAGGGGCATGACCCAGCCCACTGCCCTGATCCACAAGTGGGGCAATTAGCAGCTAGCTGTCCGCCCCCAGTAGATCCGGGCAGGGGGCTGGGACCTACCTCACCCCTGCAACTCTTTCCAAGCCCCTTCCCTCGATTACCCAATCAGGGCATGGGGTTGAGACTTGCTCCTTACCAGGATAGTTCCCAGCCTGCACTTAGTGATTGTGAGGCAGAGGCTGGAGAGCCTGTTTCCCACTCAGATCTGTGTTCCCCGATCGCCCCCTGTTCCCAGATCACAATCTCAGAGCAGAGAGCTTGGAGCTCCCCAGTTCTGGGGCAGGGGAACATAATCCCTGCTTGGGCTCTGGTGGCAGAGCCTGCCCTGGCAGCAAGCAGCTCGCATGGAGGGCCCACCCCCACACTCCTGTGGGACACTCCATCTGCCCCAGCTGGTACCTCAAAGTATGTACAAAAAACATTTAAAGCTGTGTCTGTGTCCAGATTCAGCTGAATCGAATCAGGGACAATGATTCAAATCTGAATCGAATCACTGTCCCTGATTCAGACGGAATCTGAATATACTATGCTACTGTGTCCTACACAAATCACCCAAATCTGGAATCCCACTGTGACCCAGTTGGGAACCTCAGATATTCATTTTGTTCCATCTCTTTCTGAAGCTTTAACTCCTATTGAAGTCAATTCTTTCTTAGCTGCTGTTACATGAGTATGTTTGTATGTGTGTCTTTTCTTAAAGTGAATTGCTTATCAACTTAAAGATGGAGCTGTGACAAATACCAGCTTTATGCAGAGTCAAAATCAGCTTTTAAAAAGCCTGTTTATATCAGAGCTGTCCTAATTGCTTGGGCAATGTCTGTACCAGTTTCACATCTAGTGAATCTCACTAAAATCAGTTGCCTACTGGTAAAATCAGCACATAATTTGGATCCCTATTTTATTACTGCTACCAGTTAGCAAAGAGTTCCTGCTTTCTGTAGGAAGCTCTGATATGTTGTTCTATTTGTCTCTGTAGTACAAGAAGTTGCTGGACCCCACTGTATTTCTGGCTTCAAATATTGGGGTGGAACTCCTATTGAAAGTCAATGTAGCCTGTGTTTGAGTGTGAAATCTAGCTATATGCACATTAAAATAAAAGATTCTCTCAAAGTGACCTCCATTAATAACTATATCCAAGACATTTGCAATGGATGAGTTGAATACCCTTATATGAAACACAAGTCTACTTATGCTGCCATATAATTGACTTGCCCTTTAGCAGTAGAAATCTGTATGTTGGTGAGAATTCTCCCATTCAAACCAGGCTTAGAACTTGAACTGTAGATCATTCCATTAACAGTCCACAAATTAATGTGCTAACAACACTGTATTTATAAGAACTAAATGGAAATAAAACCAAACCTCTAAAATGCATGGGATTTTCTTATTTATTTATAATAAAGGAGAGAGTCTTAAATCCAGCGTGTTAAACTACCAAAACATTCATTGTGAAATATGTTCTCCTTTTGCCCTCTGGAGAGTCAAATGAATTGGACTTGTCAAGTAAGCTACTCTGACACCCTTAGTTGTCTTGAGGGAGAAATGTATTCCATGGCTCACTGTCTACAGGGTAAATACTGTGGTACAAAGGATTATCAGAGCAAAAAAACTGCTGTTATTTGCCTCAAAAAGTTCTTGTTTCCTTAAGTTACTTAGTGGACAGCTATCACCCCAGTGCTGCCACCCACTTCTCCACTACTTTTGTATTACACTTGATTTCTAAAATGCTAGGTTAATCATTTTCATAAGGAGATCCTTATATTCACTGTTCTCGGACCAAAGAGTGGTACCTGGTTATTTTCTGTTTCATTCACTCGTCTAGCAGTTATGGCACATTGTGTCTAAATATTGTGGGTGATACTATTGTCACACCCAGTATTCCCTGTTGTTCTGTTTTCCTTGTCACACTGAGTTAAGTGTAACACCAGGCAGAAAGATACTCAGGGAAGTATCTACTTTCTTTGATGCATAAATTTTACAAATAAAACATCTGGATTATGGCTTTTTGTCAAATAAATAAAGAAATAAACCCATTTTCCAAAAAAAAAGGAGGTTTGCTGGTTTTTTCTTGTGTTGTTTCTCAGAAATACAAAGCAGAATTTTTCAATTTGCAAGTTTTCAAAAAAAAATAATAATCAAGGAAAGCATATTAAACTGATTTTTCTGGTCTTCCTTTATTATTTTTCCATAAGTGAAATAATTTAAAAACCAGTTCTAGTGTTCTGTTTTGCTCTTTCTGCGGCTTATAGAAGTAATGTATTCAGTTTTCATTTCCAATGATCCACACAGCAAATAAAATATATCCATTTTCAACTCAAGTCACTACTGTAAGGGAAAGTTACTAGGTATTGGAAAAAGATAAATATTTATAGCCACATGCTGCCTCTTATTTATAAGACAGATAGGTGCCACCTACATGGAACACTGTAGGAACATACACCTGAACTTTAGGAGATTTTTAAGAGATCCAAGCTTCAGAACTTTGTTTTTCTCTCAACATTAGACCAGAGAAGAACAATAAATCTGAGCATACTGCTGTACCTAGGGAGTGGGTGGATTTGGAGTCAATAGTAGCTCCAGCTTAAAAATGGTGGAATCTATCTATGCATTTAATAAGATATCGTAAGTACACAGAATGGTACCAGTGAAAACAGGGAAGATTTTAAAAGCATTTTCTTGATTTATTTAAGAAAATATTGATGCAGGTTTTCATAAAATATTGAAGTGAAAAAGGAGAAGCCCTCATAAGCAGCTTTTAACATCTGTAAAGAAACTTTTCTGCTTTTTTCCTCATGAAAAAAAAAAGGATATCTTTCTAAAAACAACCCTGTTATGTCTAGTTCTGACAGGTACATGTCATACAATCCCTTTAATCCATTTTGATGACAGGCTCATTCGGGTTATCAACATTTATGCTAATTAGGAGAAGGTACAGATTAGACAAATGTGCTTTTATTGTACAATAAAACATATTTGAACAGTGAACCAGAACATTATCTATCAACATAATGAATGCTTGTCTTTTGTCTAGTTATCAGCATTAGGAGAAATATCGAAATCTTGGAGATTTTCTATGAAAACAAAAAACGCTTAAAAATTCTTTCCTTAAAAAGAATTTTTTAAGGAAATTTTTTTTTTTTTAATTTGCCTGGTTATTCCATTGGCAGCCAAAAAGTTTTCTGGTTGTCCCGAAAGCACAGAAAACCCCTGTTTTATTTCAGGAGGTAGCATCCCCTTCACGACCATTCATACCTATGTAGAATATAATACATTGTTCCCTCTGGTCTGGCTCATACAATTCTGAAGACAATGCAAAAACTCCAACAAGTCCAAGAGACTTTGGGTCAGGACCTCTGTTAACACTGGCTGTCAGACTGGAATTCCTTCGCCATTCTCAAATTCTGTGTATACTTGCTCAGCCTTCTGATGAAGACTTTCACTAGGCTTTAAAAAACAGCCTATAGCTAAAAGAAGAGAGGTAGCTAGGAAAGACACACACTGTAAGATTTAAAAAAAATCGGAGTCTAAACCTGGGTCTTAAATATATTTCCATTGTGTGTTCCTTCTATAACCATTAAGCCAATGGGAGCTATTGGATTCTCAACACTAAAAAAACAAAAAAAAACCACCAAGCAGTTGTGTTTCTAGGTTGATTTAGGAGCCTAGTCTATTATGATCTATGCATGCTTTGGCTTAGCAACTACTGAGATGACATACAGCTTTTTATTTAGCTATAGTTGTGGCAAAGTAATAAAAAATAATTGATTTTCATTCTTTTTCTTACTACGAACCTATGAAACCTCTGTGCTTGGAAAAGTATACTTTAAAATTAGAAACAAATTACCAAATAAAAAGTAAGACTTGTGTATAGTATTCACTCTGTATGTTTAATCAGTGTTCAAAACTAGGAATCTAATAATCTTTTCTTCCTTCCGTGTTTCTAATATTTCAAATATTGCTTCACATACTCAGTGAAGTGAACCACATTACTGCAGACTTGTGTATGGAACTGAGCCTGTATAATTAAATCACTGCTCAAAAAATATACATGTAATGACTTTTTTCTTGTAACGTTGCTAACTTTTTTCTTGTAGCGTTTCTGTTTCAAATATTTTCCTCATGATTTCAGTGACAAATGTCACATCAGCACAACCTTGTCTCTACATAGTGTCTCATCAAAACAACATCCCATTCTGGCAATGTCAGATCAATACAAAACCCCCCTCTCTCAATGTCATATCAATACAACAGTCTGTCTTACAGTCTTATATCACCACATGCCATCAGACAGGAGCTTAAAATGTATAGACAACTAGAAACAAGGCTCGGATGTCAACGAGCTAAGCTTCTACATGGCTGAATGCAGAAAAATGGGTCCACAGAATGAGTTATAATATCTGACTTCAGCTGAAGTCAATTGTCATTGAAGTGAAGAGAACAGTGCTAATCTGTTCCCCACCCCCAACCCTTTAGGAAAAAAGAAAGAAGTAGCAGGCTAAAGATTTAATGCAATCTAAGAAGTTAATTTGCTTTGTGCTGCAACTCATTTTCATAGAGCACCTAACATAATCCTGAAGAGTGAAACATGATGCTGTCCCCAATTACAGGTTATAACTGTTTTACAGTCTTACCAGAATTTTCATTTTGTTTCTTGCTACCCAATTTAGCCTATCCTCATCTTAAAAATAATTTTAAAAATGTTCCACTGACCTTTATGGACTATTTCCATATTTCCTTGTTACCTTTTTTTAGGGCTTTGTTACACATTATGCTTTAAGCTTCTCAAATGTTGATCAATGTTAATGTTAGCTCAAGTTTGAAGTAGTTACACCTTTAAGCTAAAGTCCTTTTCTGACTGTCCCTGACTGGCAGAGCTGTGATTTGCCATTAGAGGGCTGGTGAGCCAGGACAGGCTTCTATCTCAGGTCTAGGTGAGGGTGGGGTGGAGCAGTAGGTTGGTGGGGGCTGGAGCATGAGGCTGGAAGGGGAGGAGTTTTAATGATGGAGATTGTGTAGTGAAATGGGAGGTGGAGAGGCAATGGGTGCAAATGGCAACTGGGGGCTGCATAGTAGAATGAAAGAAGTCAGTCACTGAAGCCACTAAAGGATGAAAGGGAAAAAATTAACAGAATTTTAAAAGAAATGCAGAGTAAGTAAATTAAAGCAAGTCTTACATTTTAATAAATTGGGATTGGGATTGGGATTGGGATTGGGATTGGGATTGGGTAGCCCCAGCTCACAGGGACCCTGATCTGGACCCCTGCCTTACTCCCCCACTTCATTCCACCCAGCCCTTCCTCCCAGACCAATCTGCCACAATGCATGTGCCCCAGGCTCTCAGTCGCAGGATAGCATATGAAGAGAATGGCTTAAACTCCAGCAGTTAAGGTTTAGGTTAGCCATTAGAAGAAACTTTCTAATTGTAAGGATAGCTGAGTCCTATAGGTTGAGCCCTATAGGGTGGAAGCTACAGGAGCAAGTTAGATAGATATGTGTCAGGAATAGATTTAGGTATAGTTGATCCTGCCTTAGGGAAGGAGGGATAGAAACATTGACCTCTCCATCCCCATTTTCTGTGATTTTATAATTTTGTTTTGGGATGCACTGACCCTGGAAAGATAGATAATCAGCTGAGAATGAACTCCCTGAATGATTCGGTACCCAAAGTCAAACATGATCCTTTGGCATGCAAACAGGAGAAGCACAGTTCTGTTATCTCAATATTTGGCACCGATGGAGCCTTTCTTGGAAAACCTCATCCAGTTTTGATATTCATAATTAGAGACAAACTGGTGAAGTTTAAAATATGATAAAGGGATTGAAAAAATGTACCTTATACTGATTTTTGGTAAGAGCAGAGACAGGTATAACATGTTGTGATGGCTAAAAATTGAAGCTAGAGAAACACAGGCTAGAAATCAGGTGTGACTGTTTAGAAGTTTGGATTGATTTACAAGGGGTGGGTGGATTCCTCATTACTGGAAGTTTTTAAAAACAATATTGTTTTTGTTTTCTAAATTGTAAGCTTTAGCTCAAATAGCCACTCACTGGGCATGTCTACATGGGAATATTAATGTGATGTAATAAACTTTGGCAAAGTTTGTGCAGGAGTTTATTGCTCCTGGGCACAGTGTTTATACATACACATGGGACTACAGCATGTTGAGGTGGGGCAGCACAGCTCCAGCTGGCAGAGAGACCAAAGGATCAGCCTACCAGCCCAGGGCTGCTCCTGCCTGGCTCAACATGCTGCAGAGAGGCTGGGTGGGACACAAAGGTGCTACAGTATGGGGCTGAGCAGCAGGCAGTTTTGCATTGTAGCACCCTCATGCCTCAGCCAGCCCTGGTCACTGTTGACACATGTAACGTGGTAGAGTAAATAACACCATCATAAGATAGTACTTGTATCCAGCAGTATGGTGGAGGGAATACGCTTACTTTGGTCTAATAGCTCTACACATGTAGATGGAGAAGCTTTATTATGGAGGTAATTAGGTAAATGCAGTAAGCATCTCAAGTAGATGTCCCCACTGATACTAAGGAAGTGTTTATATTATACGGAAGATCAGTTCAGATTATCACAATATCTCTTTGATTTTTTCTTTATTGTAAGCTGCATGGTCTCTGTGGGTTATGGACTTGATGCAGGAATCACTTAATGAACCTCTATGATTTGAACTATATAGGTTGTCAGAAGAAGTGACCATGCAAGAGGTCAGCCTAAATTATTATCATGTCTTAAACCCTGGTCATAACGTCTATGAATCTTACACTGGCGTTCCCATTAATCCACTTGAAGAATATAGAAGCAATGCAACCTCTTCTACCTTTAGAAAATATTCCTTTTTATATATGTCTTTCAGAAAAGGTAATGGCTGCAGAAAAAGAGATGCATTTGCATGCTCACATAGCTAGGGAAGGCCAAAAATGAGAACTTTAGAGAGATTTTCAATGTGGTCGGTTCCATAGCGTGTCAGCCCCAAGTCACTGTCTCAGGTGTTCCTGTAATTGTGAGCCCTCGGGAAAACTCACAGTGTTCTATTCATCATCTTTCCCTCCTGGGGTGGTCAATCTGTAGCAGTTTAGCACCTGCTGCAACTGTTTTTGCATCTGTGGTATTTACCAAAGAGTTTTGTTTTGAAGGTTGGAAATGTCGCTTTGCTCTCTCATGCATATGTTAAGGAGTTATTATACACCTGTTGATTCAGACTGCACCTGTTAACATATTTCAAGTGACATCATGAAATGTTTGACTTCAAACTTTAAAGTAACACAAAAATTTCCAGGGGACAACTACTCTACCTCCTTAGAGACATACATGCATACATGCACACACACATATACCACTCCATTTCAAAGAAAGCAGGCTATTACACTTTCATAACAATAGCCAAATAATTCAGGTAACTTACTTGAATGCAACCTCTATAATGCTATAGCTTTATATACTGTAGCTAAATTCTGGCTTTCCCTGAAAATTAAAAGACACATCACATAAGCAAATACAAGATGGGGTGTAAGAGATGTAAGTAGATGGGTACTGACAGATAATCTCATTGTAGACTCAATCACTGTTTTCCAAACATTCTTATTTTCTTCCCTTACAGCATTCTTAGTTTTACTTTCTTTTTGCTTCCTTCTCTAGACTCCATACAAGCCTGGGGCTTCCTAACATAGCATGTCTGTTCCATTTTCAGCTGAAAAAAATCAGTGTGGAGCAGTTCACGCTGTCACTGACTTCATTTGTTTCTGAAGCTTTTCAGTTTGGTTTTGTAGAAGTAGATTACTAATATTTGGGGAAAACAACATCATACCTTGACAGATTCTTTCCTCTTCACTGCAAGAATAGTTTGATGAAATAGTCATCTTTTTTCCTGGAAAAAAATCAATATGCTAGTTAGAAAATAATTGACACCCAAAGGCCTGATTCCATCACTTTTGCTCATGTTAAGGCTCTAGTCTGTGATTTTATAGTAGATTAAACTGGTCATGATTTAGTAGGTGCCAGTAGTCAACTGATTTTTGTCTACCAAAAGAGCCGCTATTCCTGGAATCTATAGTCTCTAGCCCAGTGATTCTCAACTAGGGTGCTACAGCATCCTAAAGTGCCTTGAAATTCTTTCAAGGATGCCATGAGGTGGCACATAATGTTAGCACTGCTAGGTGTGCAAACATGATTTATAAGATAAGCCCAAAGATTTCAAACAGGAATCCATAGTGTTAAAAACATTCTGACCAGTCTGAGTTCTTTGCAGCAGACAAATCATTTGATTATTTTTATAGGCAAAAAAAATGAGTGAAAAATAAGAACTGGCATTTTTTGAAGGGGGCCTTGAGTTTATGGAGGGATAACTTGAGCCTACAAAAGTTGAGAACCATTGCTCTAGGCTAATAGAATTAGTGGTCTGTTTAAAGTCTTATTGCCAAATAGAACCATATGAATAATAGCTAGGAACCTACTCAAACTGCAATTGCACAGATTTTATGGAAATCATGACATTGGGCAATTTCTGTGAAATCTGTGGGAAAAATAACAAAGCAAGCAAAAAAAAAAGTACTAAAAATAAAATGCTGGCTCCCCAGGGGAAGCCAACAGTCCTTCTGGCCATGTAGACTGGCACAAGGGCAAGCAGGCAAATCATAGTGCAAGCTGTTTCTTAATGGTTATATTTTAATTCAAAGGTCAGCCCAAGTGTAAGTAGCCCATAGAGCTACAAGTTTCTGTATTCAACAACACTAAAGGGAGTGATAAGGATAGAATCATGGCTGTCAGCCTTTAGCTCCTCAGGCAAAATGATGGATCAGTTACCCATTTACAGCTAAGTCAACTACAGAAAACCTTGAGATCAAGGCTTAAGCTCAGGCTCATGGTTCTCTTTAGAGGTCCACACATTCATAGACAACCCCATTCCATTTCAAAGAAACCAAAATACAACACTTCAGTAGCATTGCCCAAATAATTCAGATAGTCACTGCATCCAAATAACTCGTCAATGTTGTAATGAGGCTAAATTACTGTTTTGACTGCAAATCAATTATTTTCAACCTGAGAGAGAAGTTAATCACTCCGTGACTGCATCCTACCATGAACATATTGAGAGTATGTAGCTAACTTTATATGAACTCATTTTTGTAATCTTCTTGCTCTGAATGTTTTCCCCAATCAAAATGTTCTAGCTATTTGACACAGGTACAAACCTGAACTCTTACTCCAAGAGATGTAACAGAATCTACAGTAGCAGTCCCAAATTCAAGCAAGCAGGTGGTAGAAAGGGAATACCATGAAGCAGAAAACAACATGCGTGTGAAGCAGCTTGTGGAGAAACGTTTTAGAAATGATCGATGAACAATGAAGACTTGAGAGAAATGGAATAATTTGCCTGTAGCAATATACCAAATGTGTGGCTGTGCCAGGAAACTAAACCAGATTCCGTACCTTCTATTACAGTGTTATGCCTACTGGACCCTCTCCCTAACCACTGTTTTTGGGCATTTTCCTCAATCAGGCTTGAACCTTGGGCAAATACTAAGCTTCAACTGAATTAGAAAGAAAGGCCTTCCTTTAAAATCCTCTTCACCAGTGCCACATCCCTTTCTGAAGGCCTAATAAGTCTCATGTCCTCACCACTATCATCACTCGGCACACCTGCACGAGATGCTTAATGCACAGTAGACTAATTCTACTGCACATTAGCATGCCATCGCAAAAGTTTTGCTAATGCACAGCAGAATTAGTCTGCTGTGCATTAAGCATCACAAAAAGACCATGCGTCTTTGCTGGCTACTGTGCATTTAGTTAGTACCTCATATTAGAGGTATTAAATTTAATGCGCAGTAGCAACGCCACATTAATGCATGCCCTACTGAGTATTTGTTTAAGGACTTCTCCAGTACATGCTTCAGTATAGAAGCAGACTTGGTATCAATACATTGTTTGCAGAGAAGACCCTGCAGCAGAACCA
This sequence comes from Crocodylus siamensis, assembly GCF_052110815.1. Lineage (NCBI taxonomy): Eukaryota > Metazoa > Chordata > Crocodylia > Crocodylidae > Crocodylus > Crocodylus siamensis. The sequence continues at coordinate 103,090,481 of NC_143397.1, forward strand.
GAAGGCTGGGGATGAGGAAATGAAACGAGAAACTAGGTGCATATACAGAGAGAGAGAGAAAGAGCACATTCTGAATAATATTGCTGAAGTTGTCATGAAGTTGAAAGGTTCTTGCTCTTACTTCACCTCAAAACACTGAGCATCCAGCATTTCCCATAGACCTCAATGTCATCAGAGAACTAATAATAATGATGCAGGGATTACAGAAAACCAGAGGAATGGGCTGAAGAAGTCTCTTAGCTTGTTTTAAAGAATTTGATATTTGACGGTTCCACAGCCACCTTCTTGTTAATTAAATATTCCAATTCTTAATTAAATAGTTCAGACCTGGTGGATATTTTTAGTTAACATGGCAATAGCCATTTCCTTACCTGAGAGCCTCTGAGTTTATTAATCTGGTTTTTTTCACCCAAAAATAAGATTACTTACTTGAAAGCAGGAGCCACCTTCAAGTTATCATTCTCATGTGTTTAACAGGACAAAATAATTTTAGCAAGATCATTCTGAAGCAGTAGGCTAGCAGGTCATTAATATCTGCTGCTATTCTACTTCAGTCCAATTCCACAAGCTCGCTCTCTCTTTCTTTTGTGGATGCAGGGCATATTCTGGATTAACCAAAACCAATCTGCATCTTAAAACATAAAAAATCCTCATATAATATAGAGACCCTGTGGTTTTAATGCAAATACCACAGAGTCCTGTACAAAATTCTTATCCTACAGGGGCTTATATTATAATTTTAGGATTTCAAACTTTGACTCATGTTACAGAATGAATTTAATTAGTGAACTTACACCTGTCAAGGGAAAAGACATCTTTGGAAGCAATTTTAGCTATAGGATATGATTTTCCTCCAACTGATATCTAAGTTCCTCTATAATTCTCAATGTCACAAAAGTCATGATAAGCATGAAATCAGAGTGCTACCGTGAAAATTTTAAGTTAAATATATTTTTGTATTATTCTTTTGGTTGAGTGAATGGTCTGAATGTTGTATGTCTCTAATTTGGATCACCAAGAAGAAAAAAAAGAGCAGGGATGTGTCATTGACTATTTTTTCTAAGAGATCATCTCAAGGGTAAGAGATAAAGTGAAGCTTAGGAAAGAACTTGCCTAAGGAGATCTTTTAAAAATATATGCTATATATAACGCATACTATACATGTTGTATATATAGCAAAAAATACAAGGTATTTTTTAAAGTATTTAAGAATTTTTTAAATATATTTCCTATAGTATATTTCATAGATATATTTTACAAAACCTTCATTTAGGAGAAAGTTTGTCCTTGCAACATGCTTTTATACTAAAATGAATTTTGTTCAGGGGATGGGTGCTGATCCATTTGACTTCTATGGGAAGACCCATTCATTTCAATGCCATTGCCACCCTCTCACCATAGATGAGAAACAAAGGTCAATGAAAAATACACAAAGTTAAACAGTAGGGCAAGTTTTGAGGTCAGAGAACCAATAACTGAAAATAGGTCAGGAATCTAAGGCAAAATCCAAATTCTGAAGACATAAAGCACACTTGCTTGACAACCCTGAAGAGTTAAGTTTTTTATACAGGACATTATGCATTTTTGTTGCTGCTTACATGGTCATCCTTATGTGCATCAGAAAGCTATTACAAGAATGAATTTAGTGCTGTCATTTCCTAAATAATGGCACTGTAACGTCAAATGGCATAAAACAAAACAAAATCAAAGGTGGATGGCAGTAGATACTATGCTACCTGATTCAGAAAACCTCTAAATGTTTATATTTATTTTGAAAGAAAAAATACTGGGAAGGTTCTAAATTTGTGATCTGATGTCCTAAAGGAGCTTATATCTTTAAAGGGCTAGGATGTAAGGCAGTCTTACCTAATGGTTAGGCTACTGAGGAAAAGCAGGGCCTGGGCTGGGTCAAAGGGCAGGAGCCATTTACCACATCCAGAGGGAGATCTAGAAGCAGAGTCCACAACACAATCCAGGACCAGGATCCAGGGGTCAGATGTTGAGTAGCAATCTGGAGGGCAATCCACAGAAGAAAATCCCAAAACAGAGCCAAACCAGGGTCAGGAGCCAGGAAACAGGTCCACAGGGAAATCCAAAGATGAAGTTCAGAAATAAAAGGAAAACAAGGGTCAGGACCCAGAAGAACCAGCATGCAGGAACCAGGACACTTGCCACAGCAGAACTATTGACTGGCCTTCTGGCCCAGGGCCCCAGCTGGTGCCAAACGGACAGTGGTGCTTCCAGCAGCCAATCAGGATGCTTGCTGCTCTAAACTGGCCCAGCGTTCATTAGCTGGGGCTTCCTGCAGGTGTAGCTCCTATAGTACTTGGTTCAGGCTGGTCTGCCTGCTCAGAGTCCCTGACAGCACTGGGCCCAGGCAGGTCTGCCGGATCAGAATCCCTGGCAATATCTTTCAATTCAGAGGTCTAACACCAACCCAGGGCCCTTGTACTAACTTTTTTCACATTGCCTATTCACCAAATCTCATCTCTGAGAAAGAGGAAATAATTCCAGGAGAGAAAAAATCTCTATGGACCATATCCTCCTCAGTCTGACTGCTGAGATGGCCAATAAATGTGGTATTTAATGCCCAATGTGATGATACCCAAATTAGTCAGTGGCAAATGTCATTGCAGGGGAATTGCCAATGCTGCCAAATGGACCAGTCACATCATGATGTAAGTCTCAGATAAACAAATCATCTCAAATGACCAAAATACTTGAGCATGCACTTAGAATCAGAGCCTGATGTGTATCATGATGACCTTTTAAATGAAGTCCTATGATCTTGCTATAGCTCCATTTTGTGGAAGGAATGCAGAAAGTACTGTGATGCACAAGATGGTCTGGACCTAGAAGGCTGGCAGGGGAGGCTCTATAAGTGTTTTCACCTTACTAAGCCTGATGCCTGCTTGAATCCTGAAGGCCTGAAACAGGACAGATTCCCAAGAAAGTCATTAGAGTTGCTTTCTCTCTGTGTACTGGAATCTAAAGGAGGGTCTTCTTATGTCCTTTTTAAGTACCTTGTCAAAACTGAATCTACACATCAGCCATCCTCTGTCTATTTTATCAGGGGTACCTCCAAGGGTGCAGTTAACAGTAGTAACAATGAATATTTATAGCAATTTAAATAATGATAATGTGCACAGATCCCAGTAAAAAGCAGAGATCCACATGCATGGCAAGAATTCCCTACATATATCAGTAAGACCCTACAATTCCCTTCTTTTTAATAGGTATTAAAACAACAAAACAAAATACAAATATTATGCAGTTAGTATACTGTGCTCAGTTTTTATCGTGCTCATTATTGCCAGTGTTTTCCCTCCTCCCCTGCCCCACCCCCGTTTACATGTAGATAAGTTTTCGTGAGTAAAGATCACCTTATTATTACGTTTTTACAATAATCTCCAGCACGACGGACCCTTAATCTCTAACTGGAACTTGTCTGCACTAACATAATAACAATTTATTTATGCTATTAACAATAGCTATGTCTGTAGATAGACTAATCTAATCTAGTCACAGTAGATTAGTCTAATGCGTAGTAAAGCATCTTGTGTACACACACCAGCTATGTATGTTCTGCACTTTATTAGCAAAAGGCGCTCCTCAAACTGCATTATTTTGCATTTCTGTTGGCTTTTCTTCTTTTATTGTATTCTGTTAGGGAGATGTTAGTTGTTATTAATAAGGATGTTTCCCCTATTCTTCCCTGCGTGATCTCTCTGGGACAAGAACCCCAAGAGATACACAAGATTAGTGATGAGGATGGGACCTTAGTGAGTAGGAATACTTCTAGTACTTCGGTTGACAGAACCTAAGAGAAAAACTTACTGTGACCCATGCTGCAAGTGAGAAATTGCCAGGGATTGTTTCCTCCCACATGCTGACCAGTACACTTGCTCTCTACTATGATTACTTCGGGCAACTTTGAAGAATTTGATGTGGCCAGTCGTTCTACCTGGGACTCTTATGGCGACTGGCTTATCTGGAAGCTAATAAGATTACTGATGATAAGTAGTAATAGGCAGTGTTAATGAGTATCATTAGCCCCAAAGACATTATTTGCCCACTTGGATGTCTGGCCAAACACCATAACAAGTCACAGCATGAGATCCTCAAATTGTTAAAGAAATCTCTTAGCACCAAACCCATCCAAATCTTAGAATCATAGATAATTAGGATTGGAAGGCACCACAGGAGGTCATCTCGTCCTACCCTGTACTTCAAGCAGGACCATCCCCAACCACATAAGCCCAGCCAAGCCTTTGTCTAGCTAAGGATGGAGCTTCTACGACCTATCTGGGTAACCTGTTCCAGTGTTTTACTACTCACCTAGCGAGAAAGTTTTTCTTTATGTCCAACCTAAACTTCTCTTGCTACAACAAGAGACTATTTCTCCTAATTCTGTCACCTGCCACCACACAGAACATCCATTCTCCACCATCTTTCTTTCTTACAGACCTTCAGGTAGTTTAAGGTGGGTATTCAAACCCCTCCCTCCCCTCCTGTCCCACCAGTTTTCTCTTCTCCAGACTAAATAAGACCAGTTCCCTCAGCCTTTCTTAAGAAGTCATGTGCCCCAGCTCCCTAACCATTTCTGTTGCCTACTCCCTTCCTATGTGTAGCAGGGGGCCCAAAACTAGACACAGTACTCCAGTTGTGGCCTCACCAGTGCCAAGTAAAGGGGAAAAATCGCTTCCCTCAATCTTCTGGCAACACTACTACTAATGCAGTCCAGTATGCTGTTAGCTTTTTGCACAAGGACACACTGCTCATACTCAGCTTGTTATTCACTGTAACCTCCCACTCCTTTTCTGCAGAGCTGCTGCTTAGCCAGTCAGATCCCAACCTGTACCAGTTCATGGGACTGTTCCATCCCACATGCAGGACTTTGCACTTAGCTTTATTAACCCTCATGAGATTTCTTTTGGTCCAATCCTCCAGTTTCTCAATGTCTCTCTGAATCCTAGTCCTACCCTCCAGCTTATCTACTACTGCTCCAGCTTGGTGTCATCTGCAAACTTGCTGAGGATGCACTCATTCCATCTTCCAGGTTGTTGATGAAGATATTGAACAAAACCAGCCACAGGACCAACCCCTGGGGTACTCCACTTGATAGCAGCTGCCAACTACATATTGAACCACTGATTACTACCCTTTGAGCCCAATGACCCAGCCAAGTTTATATCAACCTTACAGTCCATTCATCCAACCCATACTTTTGTAGCTTACTTGCAGCAGTGTTGTGGGAGGCCATATCAAAAGCCTAGCAAAAGTCAAGGTATATCACATCCACTGCTTTCCCTGAAACTATAGAGCCAGCCATCTTATCATTGAAGGCATTCACCTTGGTCAGGCATGACTTGCCTTTGGTAAATCCATTCTAACTGTTCCTAAACACCTTCTTCTCCTCCAAGAGTTAGAAATGAGAACCTGCACCTTAATTTTTCCAGGGACTGAGGTGAGGCTGACCGGTCTATAGTTCCCTGGATCCTCCACTTTCCCTTTCTTAAAGATAGACGCTATATTTACCTTTTTCCAATCATCGGTGATATCTCCAAACCACCACAAAATTTCAAAGATAATGGCCAGCAGCTCTGCGATCACATTGGCCAATTCTTTCAGCACCCTCAGGTGCATTATGTCAGGACCAATTCACTTGTAAATGTCCAACTTCTCTAAATACTTCCCTAATCTGCTCTTTTACCCCTGTTGGTTGCTCTACTCTGAGAGCTGAACTTGCCTGTGAAGACTGAGGTAAAAAAAAAGCATTGAGTAATTCAATCTTTTTCACATCCTCTGTTACTAGGTTGCTTCCACCATTTAGGACTCACTGTTTCCCTAATTTTCCCCTCATTGAGGACATACTTGTAGAAACCCTTCTTCTTACACTCCAGGTCCCTTGCTAGCTGTAGCTACAACTGTACTTTGGTCTTCCTGATTTAAATCTTGTATTCCCAAGCAATGCTCTTATACTCCTCTCTTGTTGTTTATCCTATTTTCGACTTCTTGTAAGCTTAATTTTTGTGTTTTAGCTCACTGAAGAGTTTCCTGCTAAGTCAAGCTGGTCTTCTGCCATATTTGCAAATTTACCTGCCCATTGGGATGGTTCATTCCTGCATCCTCAGTAAGGTTTCTTTAAAATACAACCAGCTCTCCTGGTTTCCTTTCCCTTCCAGATGGGCCTCCCAGGGGATCCTGCCCATCTGTTCCCTGAGTTGAACTCTGCTTTTCTGAAGTCCAGTGTCCTTACTCTGCTGCTGTCCATCCTTCCTTTCCACAGAATCATGAACTTAATCATCCTATGGTTGCTGCTGTCCAAGTTGCCGTCCACCACTACGTTTCCCACCAAATCTTCTCTGTTTATGAGCAGCAGGTCAAGAAGAGAGCAGCCTCTAGTTGGCCTCTATAACACTTGCCCCAGGAAGTTGCTCCCAGCACTCTCTAAAAACTTTCTGGATTATCTGTGCACTGCTGCATTGCCCTTCCAGCAGATTTCAGAGTGAAAGAAGTCCCCCATGAGAACTAGGGCCTATAATTGGGAAACATCCACTAGCTGTCTGAAGAAAGCCTCATCCACCTCTTGCTCCTGGTCTGGTGGTTTATAGAAGTCATCCATCATGATGTCACCCTTGCTGCTTTCTCTTCTGACCCTAATCCAGACACTTTCAAAAGGCCTATCTCCACTTTCATATTAGGGTTTTAAGCAATCATACAACATAAAGTGGAACTCCTTCTCCCCTACTGAACCTAGGTTAAAGCCCTTCTCACTAGGTTAGCAAGCCTGTCAGTGAAGGTACACTTGCTTCTTTTCATCAGGTTTTCATTGGTTAAATTGGGCTCAAAATGGCCACCCAATTTAAACTTAGCTCATCCCAGTGCTGACCTTACACTTATAGTCTTAGTGACCAGCAGTCAGACTAAACCTGTAACTGTACAGAAGTTCCATGCACACAGAACCCAATTTAAGATAAACCTGGATCTATGTAGTATCAAACTTATTCAATTCAGGTCAAGCTGGTCCATGGAACTTCTGTACACCTTCCCTGCAAAGTCCCAGGGGTGGGAAAATGCCACCACTGGCCCCAGCCCTAGGGCTTCTCTTTTCACACTCCCCCCATGCTGGGCTTTTTTTTGGACCCCCCCAGGTCCCTTTCTCTTCCCCTGCACCCTCACTAGCCAGCCCTATCAACTCCCATCCTATAAGCCACCCCAGGTCCAGTCACTTTTTACCAGCGTTTGTCACTGCCAGAACCATACAAGTCAGTCCCTGTGTGGGGAGGGGTGGCAGGGATGAGAGTGTAGGCTCACACCAACCCATCTGCAGGTCATGTCTTCCCCCTACCAGTCACACCTCCCTCCCATGCCCCAGCAGACTCCCAACCCCTCACCACTAGCCCCCTTATTGTGACTTACTTGATATCAGGCAACCATTCTGAATCAATTTAACCTCCTCCTAGTGTCTCTGAATGTCTGTATTCAATGTTTGAGAACAGCTGTATGTGCAAAGTAGCTATCATGCTATAAAAAATTCCAGCCAGCTATAAAGTTAGATCTTGAAAATGTGTATTAATTTATAGCTGGTTGCTACTGAGCTTTAATTTGTAGCACATGTAGCAGGATCTCCCTTTGGTTGGGAGCCCTGTCAGCTGGTAGGGCTCCTTGCCCTAGGGGTGCACTATGCCCAGCTGGGGCTGGAAGTCCTGCAACTGAGGGAACTTTCAGCCCCAGCAGCTGCTGATTCTGGGTCCTGGCAGTGTAGGAATCCAGAGTCCTGCAGCTATGGACTCTGGGTGTTGGGACCCAGCTAGATACTGGCAACTGGGGAGAGGATGGCTGCCTTGGGCATACATGAAACCCCAAGCCTGGGGGAATCACAGCTCCCATGATGTCCCAGGTTCAGGGGTATGTGAAACTCCTTGGCCTGAGGGATCATAGCTGCCATGATTTCCCAAGCTTGGAGGTGTCACATACCCCCAGCCTGGGAGATCATGGCTGCTGTGATTCCCCAGCCCTTGGGCTGCAACCAAGGGGGATCCCTACCACAGGGCCTTGCTTCTTGCTGATGCAGGGGAAAGCCAGAATTGGGCTTCCCCTGAACCAGTAATAAGGCTTGATGGGATCTAATGCCAAATCCCCAAGTCATGTTTCCTGCCACACACGTAGCATGGCAGGAGGCACAATTGTGCGTATTGTGCATTAGATACCATTGTGCCTTTACTTGCACATGTCTAGGTGGCCTAGCACATCCTGGATGATCTTCCTTGTCAATGACTTCACTGAAGCCAGGATTTTATACCATAAACCACATGAAAGTTAGCTACATATTTTTTAAATATCAAACATAGGTTCAACTAAGTCGGGAAAGACCCTTAAAAATCAAAAGCTCTGTGGCACTAGAGACCAAGAGAGTTTTTCAAAGTTACAGATGATCATTAGAGTTACAGAGAGAATAGCACTTGAATTGTCATAAACCTCATGTACAGAGGATCCCTGAAGCCCTGTGTTCTTCCCCTGTGCTGTCATTTACCATAAGGAGAAGACTGAGATTACCTAGAGATAGGTCCTGATCTCCACACCCCAGATCCTCTGCCCTTGTACCTGGACTCTGCAGATTTAGAAGGCTGTTTTGTTTTGTTCTACACCACATACACATTTTGCTTCCCAAATAAATATTCCATATATAAATATTCTGTAGCAGCTGCTGTTCATTAGGCCTGTCATATTGATTATACCATATGAACAGATCACTGGGAAGGTTATAACAATATTTGCTTCAAGAATACTTTACTTCACTGTAAAAAATACTCAGTTATTTGTCCATTGAGTAAGCTTTAAAAAAGCCCTTGCTGTATATTTCATAACTTTATCTTTTCAAAGCCGAGGACAAAACAGTGTTTACCTTGTATCAATGTAAAAGAGTATTCTTTGAGAAAGACCATATTGCTTAAAGAGCTAAAAAGTAGTTAGACAGTGGGTGCATCTACACATGCCTATTAATGAGTAGCAATAAACTCTGGGGCTCACACTGAGCCAGTGCAGAGCAGCTCCAGCTGGCAGGGGACCCTGGGGATCATTCTGCTAGCCCGGGCTGCTCCCGCTGGCTCAGTATGCTGCAGAGGGGCTGGACAGGGCTTCCTTCCTGCACTGTAGTACCTTCTTGTCTCACCTAGCTCCTCTAGCATCTATATGTGCACTGTTGTAGAGGTTTTTTTACACTGAAGCAGAATAATACTTGTATTTACAAGTACTATCCAGCTGCAGTGTAAATTAGTTTACTGCAGTCTAAAAGGGGTGCATGTGTAGACAGCAAGATGTTTACTGTACAGCTAATTAGTCCACTGCACAGTAAACATCTTGTGTAGATGTGTCTAGTGAGAACAAAGAACAAAATCATATTCCAACTTTCTCAACGCAGTTTCTGCTACTCCTCACTCTTCAAATCTCAGCCTTCACTAATCTGAGATATGGAGGCAAAAGTACAAATGGCTCATTAGAGCAAAGAAAGAAGGGGTCTTATTTTAGTTTGAGTGCTGTACCTGATGATTTATACTTGGGACTGATAGCAAGGTAGGCTAAACTCCAAGAGTGATTAAAGCAAGAAAATGAATGTTATGATCATCTCGCCTGGCCTTATGTACAACATTGGCCAAAGAGTTTCATCCACTTATCTCTGCATCACCTCTCTTAGCCAAAACACGTTAGGTTAGAGCATACATGCTTGATGCAGGAAGGCACCAACAGAAGCACTGGAGTCAGGGAAGCTCAGCACAGTGTATTTACAACACTTCTAGACTGTGATAGGGAGCACTACATTGAAGTGCTACATATACTCTCCATGCACACAAAACCCCAAAATACACATATAGCAGGCATGAGCATAGTATAAGAGGCTATCTTAGATGTACTTATTCATTCAACCCCAGTACCACTCTAAGACAACTTCATTTAATCCATTTCAGGGTTTAGTGTATGCATCATGTTTACCATGGTGCTCCCTGGTGTGGTCTAGCAGTGTTGAATAATTCCATAAAATTGTCTAGTGTGCTGGATTTTGTATGTTGCTATGCTTCCCACTAGTGTGTTGACACATGGGCTAGCTCATGTGTAGCAGGTTGAAGAAATTTCCTATTACAGGGGTTGGCAACCCACAGCCAACCATCTGATCTGGCCCATGGGCTCAGTGGTTTGGCAATAGTCACTCTCCCTATACTGCTGCAGGGAAAAGCAGCAATGGTTGCCAAGCCCTGGTGCCCACCTACATCTGATTTAGGTAATTTTGGCCCAGAGCCTAAATAGATTTTTGACCACTGACCTACTGGACAATAAAATCAAGAAGAAGTTCCTTCAGCTCCAATGGAAAGATTTTGTGGTTTTGGACTCAAAGAACTAAGGTTCTGATCCCACTTCAATTAACAAAAGCACAAATTAAATTTCATCCTTCCAAGTGCATAGAGTTTGCCTTGACTAGATTTAAGATATTTTGCTACTTACAGGTTCTAACACCATTTACACTCTGTACTTTAATCTTCTACTGTAGACAAGGCAATTTACACTGTAGAATGAGCAGTAGAATAACTAAGGAGTAGTGTAACTAAGATGGAGTGATAGGGCAGCTACCTCAGGAAATAACCTAGGAGGCATGGGGGATGGAAAAATAAAAGCTGCCACTACAGCTACAGAATCACATCAGTTGCATGGTGACAGCCAGAAGCTGTTACTTTGGGGTGTGCTCATTTATTAGGGACATGTTTCTAGGGTCTTGGTAGTTCTATCAATGTGCTGCTTGTGTTACTTGTGTTTTTACACGGAGCTGTATATTTCCCTTCTGCAAGTCCTCACTCCCAATGGAGCTACCTTGCAGGACTCAGTTTCAGTGGGGCTGGGTTCCTCCAGTCACTAAATCAGTCATACACACAAACACACACAGATTAACGTGACACACCTGACCTGGCCGGGTTGTTCAGCATGGACAGGCTGACACCCTTATATGCCAAGAATCAGTTCATCAGAGCAACAATAACTACAGTCAGACACAAGCACACAGTTAAACAGAATACCTCTGAATCTGGCTGGGTGTCCAGATGACACCCTCATGGGCCAGCATTCAGTTCAGTAGGGCACGTCTGAACCAGACTGGGTCAATCAGCCTGTGTAAGCTGATCCCCTTATGTGTTTCAAACTCAGCATGTTCCAATCTCTAGCCTCTTGATGAGCGGACCCCACAGTATTTTTGGGTTTCACAGGGATCTTTAGCTTTAGTAAAAGACGTGTTGCTGCAGAGCAAGTGGGGAAGGAGAAGTAGAGAAGGAAAAATATACCCAGTTACCACCAGTTTGACTATAAAAGTTATTTATTGCTAAGTATATGAAATCTATATAACGGCACTAGGAGTAATAGACATGCAAAGGAAAACAAACACAAACAGTTACAATACCACCCTGGTTTCACTAAGTATTTGGGTAAACTTAGCTCACACTTAACTAATACAGTTCCGGTTCAGAAATTTATGCCTAGAGAGAGAAAAGAGAAGAGAGAGCGAGCTGGGATCTCACCACTCCAAGGCACCTGGGTTGCAAATCTGACAGGTTAAAGTTCTTAGCATGTTCCTTGAAGGGAGACTATCTGTTTCTTCCAGCAACAGCAGATGGTGTTAGGGAGACTTCCCCTCTTGAAACACATACACTGCTGCTTTTTTACAGATTTTTATACCCTCAGTTCAGCTTCTTTAAAGCATTCTTAATAGTGGAAATAATTGTCTCTTCTATTGACAAGGGGTTATCTGGTTTGGAACATCTCAGGAAACTGATTGATAATCAGGAAAAAACATAAGGTTAGGGAGTAACCAGACACTTAAGAGCCAGCTTGAAATTCCTATGCATAGCAGATATACTGATGGGATAGCTCCTGGTTTCTTCAGAAACAATAGATAGCTTGCAGCATCAGGGTTTTGGATTTTAACTTGTTGTGAACAAGCCTCAGCTTAGCAGGACTTTTCCAGATCTTACTATAGTCTTTTAACAGACTTAAGGCAATTATTGGAGTGCTTCTGTGGGGAGGACTTGCACAAGTCATCACGGGAAAAGTATGACAACACTTGTGGTAAGGGCTCCAATGGGCTGGATGCTGTGATGAACCCTATACCACTGTTCAAATATTGCCCATACCCCTCTGACTCGGTCTCTTTGACTCAGCATTCCCTAACCCGGCAACTGAGTTTTAGCCAACTATTTTTAAATAGGCCTCCTATAGCGGGACCGGGGAATATACGGCCCAAGAAGCCTATTAAACTTTACTTCTGCTTAGAGGTGTGTGTGTGGGGTGGGGGGGAAAGTCCTTTGTAAATCCATATTAGAACTGGTCTGATAAATGCTGAGGTGGGTGTGTGTAAATGTGCCTTGATTAGCATTTGGAGCACAGATTCCCCATCATGCAGTGCTCCCCTGCTTCTCTGATTCCAGAATTCACTGCAGTCTCTGCTTCAGGCTTTCTGTTCTCCATCTCTCATGTAAATGAGTTGTCATCTGGTTCCATCTCGGATGCAAATGAGACCTAGGGCATTTGTTTCACTCTTGTTACCCTTATCTAGAGGGTTTTAGGTGCGTCTCCCACTGCATCTTAATCAGTTTTTGTTTAGGTAAAGGTGGGAGGGATTCTTTGTGAGTCAGACAGCCTGCGTTGTGTGACAGGGTTCCCCAAGAACATGGAACTGAGAGGTAACACACTTCCCTCATGCGTTCCACTGCCCCGGGTACCTGGATGCTTTGTTACACCTCGGGGGGAGGCGTGACTTTAAAGGGGATATAGCCATAGGAGTCTATTACAGACCTTCTAATCAGGAGGAAGAGCTTGACCATGAATTTTCTAGAGAACTAGCAGAGGCTGTACACTCTCGTTACATGGTTGTCATGGGTGATTTCAGCCACCCTGACATCTCATGGGAGGAGCATTCAGCCAAATCTGATTGGTCACGTAGCTTCCTCGCTTGCATTGATGAGCTCTATCTGACTCAAGAAGTCCATGGGCTGACAAGAGGTGAGGCACTGCTAGATCTGGTTCTGGCCAAAGGGGATTATCTATTAAGTGACCTGAGGATTGAACGGAAGCTCAGTAATAGCAATCACGAGTTGATCAACTTCCTTATCCATCACAGAGCTGGCAAATTGGTCAGCAATGCAGAAATCCTTGACTTCAGGAAAGCTGACTTTCATAAGCTTAGAGGGTTGGTTGTCAAGGCCCTGAAAGATCATGGTCTGACAGGGAAGGGAGTCCAAGACAGGTTGTTGGTCCTTAAGGATGCAATCCTAAAAGCTCAAGGGAAGTCCATTCCGGCCCACAGGAAAAGTAGTAAAAGGGCTGGGAAACCCTCTTGGCTAAATAGGGAATTCATGGACCTCCTTAATCTTAAAAGAGAAGTCTATAAGGGTTGGAAGACAGTTAATACCTTTAAGGAGAATTATGCATTACTGTCCCGCACCTGAAAGGAATGGACCAGAAAAGCCAAGGCTGAAACCGAGCTCAAGCTAGCTGTGGGAATCAAGGACAATAAAAAGTCCTTTTTCATATACATAGGAAGTCAAAAGAAAAATACAGGCAACATTGGATCCCTGCTAAATCAAATGGGGTGGCTGACAACCGACACCCAGGAAAAAGCTAATCTCAATGATTACTTTGCATCAGTTTTTCACAAGCCCAAGGGGATGCGCCCTGCCTCACAAGACACAGGATTACAAGGGTATGGGTGACACCTACATTTGGCAAAGACCTTGTGAGGGAGCACCTTGAGAGGCTGGATATCCATAAGTCAGGAGGCCCAGATAAAAAACACCCAAGAGTGCTAAAAGACTTGGCTAACATCTTAGCTCAGCCATTGGCATGGATATTTGAGAACTCGTGGCACTCAGGTGAGGTTCTTGAGGACTGGAAGAGGGCCAATGTGGTACCTATCTTCAAGAAAGGAAGGAAGACTGAGCACAAGATGAATATGAGCCACCAATGCGATGCCACAGACATCAAAGTAAATAAAACCATGGCTTGCATCTACTGATGTATCTCAAATAAGACCCAAGATGTCATTCTCTCAATTTACTTGACCTTGGTGAGACTGCAGCTGGAGTACTACATCCAATTCTGGGGTCCACACTTTAAAAAGAACATGGAGAAGCTTGAGAGAGTCCAGAGGAGGGCCATGTGCATGATCAAAGGTCAAGAGAGCAGGCCTTATGACAAGAGGCTGAGAGACACAGGACTCTTCAGCTTGAAAAAGCATAGGTTCAGATGGGACTTGGTGGCACCCTATAAGAACGCCAGGGTGTACATCAGAATCTGGGAGAATGTCTGTTCACCAGTGCACCCCATGAAACAGACTCCCCCCAGATGTGGTGCAAGCACCAACATTTGACACACTCAAGTTGTATTTGGATGTTTGTCTTGCTGGAGTCATGTGACCTCAGTTGACTTCCTGCCCCTTAAGCAGAAAGCTAGACCTGATGATCTTGTTAGGTCCCTTCCAGCCCTAATGTTTATGATATCTATGAAATGCCAGAAGTTAGGCAATGTAGCCATCTTTTAGCTATACTGGGCGGGTCTACTCGAGATGCTTTACTGAGCACTAGTGTAATTTACTGCATAATTAAGTTGCATATCTACATGTGTGCATGCCTACTGCAGAATAAATGATGGTACTTGCAAGTAAATTTACTACCTGCAAATGCAAGTAGCAAATTTACTTACGAATAGTTACTGCACAGTAACACATGTATAGGCACCAATGGGGAGCAGATTTTCTCCCTGCCAGCCCTGCCACTAAAGGGTCAGCCTGAGGGTTGCCCCAGCACTCTAGGGCTGAAAGCTGTTCCTGTTCCAGGGCTGGGCCACCTCTATGAAAGCCAGTTTGAGCCCTGGAGCACACATGCAGGGCGTCCTAGGAAGTAGTTGGCCATTGCCTCTCAGATCAGTTCCCTGGGTCCTGGGGGTGGATGTGTGGTTTGCCGAGGGCCTCGGTGGGGGGAGGCTTGCCACCTTTTCTGTCACTTCCACCACAGGTGGTGCTCCTACTTCAGGGCATCCTCCACCCTATGTACCTCCTCCGCCAAGGCTTCACAGCATAAGCTATGGGGGCAAATATTGTTTGTGGGGGAGCTGAGCTCTGCCTAACCTCCACCCCTCCCTCCCACAGGGCAATTGTGGGGCCATTGTGCACTGTTGCTGCACACAGTGGTGGAGGAGCAGATGTACACCAAGAAGTGCCGGGCATTGTGGGATGGCAGCGCCATAGTGCAGCTGCTGTCTCCACCCTCCATGAAAAGTTTGGTGGGGCTAAGCCCCATTAGCCCCAGCCTTCTGCCACCTATGCTTTAAAAAAGAGCTCTCCCCAGACCTCACAGATGTTATGCAGCATGCAGGCTGCAACAATGACCTAGGGAATGTTGTCCTGGGTAAACTCAAGGTGGGCAGTGAGGATGTGCCAGAGTCTGCCGAAGAAGCCAAAGGTGCACTCCACCAGGGTACTGGTCTGGACTACACACTGGTTAAAGTGGGTCTGGCAGGGGTCCAGCTGGCTGCTGTAGAGCTACATAAGCCAGGGCAGGAGCAGGTAGGTGGGATCCCTGATGAGGATGGGTGGGACCACCACAGCACCCTATTGCAGGTCTGGCACTCCCAGCATGAACTGGCTGCTCTGCACCAGGGCTGGAAGGGTGGAGCTGTGAAACATGCAGGTATTGTGGGCCCTGCCCACCCAGCCAGCCCTCACATTGTAAAGGTACCACAGTGGTCAATGATGGCTTAGAGCACAACCAAGTGAAAGCCCCTCTGGCTATCATAGGGGCTGTCACCATGGGGTGGGTATGTGGGTGACCGAGAGGTGGGTCCTGTTCAGGACCCCAGTGCATTTGGGGAAGACCAAGGCACGAAACTCCACCACCACTGTCAGGAGGTCATGTATGCAGAGCACCATATGGCCCAGCATGTCATGGAGGACACCACATACCTCCAGGACAGCCTTCTTAACATTGGCCTTCACCACCCCAAAGAGATGGCCCACATAGAAGAGGCTGGCAAATGTAGCACTGTGAGGATCAACCAGGTTTCTGCAATGAGGGGCGCCTACATGTTGGTGTCTTGCCACTCCAGCTGTGACCAGAGCTGCCTCAGGAGGTCCCAGAAGGTGGCTGGGGTCATCTGGAATACCTCCAGCCACTGTTGTTCATCACAGATGTGCTGGACCATATGTAACCAACAGTCCTGGCTGGCTCAGTGGGCCCTGAGTTGGTGGGGCTGGAGGCTCAGAAGGGCAAGGCTATGCCGGTCAGTGGCATCCAGAAGCCTGTCATCAGTCTTCCTGCCACCCGGCTAGCTGGATGGGGTCCAGGCAGCAGCTGGGTGGTGGTAGCATCCTTGGGATGGTGTACTGTGGCTGGGCAGGAGTTCGCTCTGTGTCAGGGACCTGGGAGGGCACAGATGTCCATGGGCCAGCTAGAGGCCAGCATGGTGGGCCAGCAGGGCTGGCATGGTGGCCAACAGGAGCCTGGTGTTTTGTTCACTGGTGCCAGGGACAGGGGCAAAGGCTGGAGCAGCCATAGCATGGGGAGGCAGAGGCAGTGAGGCAAGATCTGCCATGTGCTGCCCCTGCACTCTGCATGCTGCTCCTGGCCATGGAAGTGGCTGGTCAGGGAACAGAGTGGGGCTGCCTTTTCAAAATGGCTGCTGGCCACTGGCAGCTTCACCAGGAGCCTTGAGGTCCCTCTGGTGGTGGCAGAGGCTCATTGCAGGGCTGCAGGAAGTGGCACCAGTTTGCTGCTAAGAGCAGCAAATCTGTTGCCACGTCCCTGCACATGTTGACTTGCAAATAAACTGATCTCTGAGCAAATGCATGTATAGATGCACCCACTAAGCCCATACACCCAACCCTAGTCTCAGATGCTCTTAATTGGTACACAGTCAAAACTGCTCTAAAAAGGCAAAGTGGGTATGGGGTAAGTTCCTTGTAGGCTGACTCTTAAATGCTTCGATAGAATTTCACTAGAAATGAAGTTCAGCAGCTCCTTTCTAGAATGGGGCTTTACTATTTGTTTCCTCAGTATGTGGATTCCTTGCTTTATGACAAACACTTCAAGCTTCTGTGTAGCTCAAGGTCTTTCAGTGGCTTTCATTTATTTTTAAAACCTTGTAAATAAATTACATCCTTTAATGTTAACACCTCTGTAAAGCTATTCCGTTGCCTCCTTGGTAGTCACAGCCTTTGCTTAGCTCCCTTGTATTGTTCCCAGCACACACATAAGAACAACTATAGTGTGTCAATTTACATCCTTTGTCTTACCACTTAGTGCCTCAAACAACCTGTCTTGGGTGAAGCACATATTACAAGAGCTACTTTTTGTTTGTTTGTTCTTTTCCTATAACTCAGTGAAAAAGTGTTATCAAGTAAATACTGGTATCCTGTATGGATTACAATGATGAGGAGTAGAAAATCTCTGTTTTGCTATGAAACAAGAGGAGCTGGTGAAACTGGTGGAGGAAAAAAAAAAACGATAATCCTGTGGAAACAAAGATTTTATATAAAGTACATAGGGGTGTGCTAAACATAGGACCACTGGGGTGAGCCCAGCATGGGAAATAAGACAATCAACTTTCCTGTCTCATGCCCACCGTAGCAATTTCACTAACGGCATGCTGCTTCTGGCTGGCTGTGCCAATTCAATGCAGCAGGGGATTTAGCTTTGCTGTTGGTACTGCATGAGATTTCCAGTACAAAAGAAATAAAAACAGAGGAGAGGAAGTCTATCTGTTTTCACTTCCACCTACCCCCTGTGTAGCCTAAAGAATGTAACCAGACTAACGAAAACACCATATGGTCTAAAAAATGAGCTTGAAGACCCCTGCCAGGAATTAAAATATATAAAATCTAAGTTTAGTAAAATATTCAAAAGAAAGTAAATGCTGTGTTTACAGATACCAAACTTCAAATATTCTATAACAAAGGGAATATAGCTGCCACGAATACCCATGATACTCGGGGGTCTTCATGTCATCTCTTAAGAACTACTATTCTACAGATGTTGCCATTCACATCTACAGAATCAGAAAAGAAAAAACCAAAGATAGAGTATCATTAATAAAACTCAGAAAATAATAGCAACCAAGTCATCTTTAGCACCTTTCATTTGCAGTTCTCAAGTGCTTTGTCAACCATGTGTTTTTTCCTCAATTCTATGTGACATTAGGTAGAGTTGAATATACTTATTACAGGTAAAGAATTTCAGATATAAACTAGTTGAGTGAAGGTATAAACTAGTGATTTAACCAAGAGCAAACCAAGATCAGATGTAGTTGCATGTTACAATTAGCATGTGCTAACTCTAAGGAATATTAGGTAGCATCAAACTTAGAACATACTGGCCACATCTACACAAGACACTGACTGTGCAGTGTCACGGAGTGGGGCCTAGGAGTGGCCGTGAAGCTCCCTAGCGCCCCCTGTCATGTCAATTAAGGTGATCCAGCACCCTCAACTCGCCCGCCACGTCTTTGCTGTTATAAAGTTCAGTATGGGAGGCTGCCTACTTTCACCTTAGACACCGCACTGGTGTTACCTCCGTTCCCAGTGGGGTGCTCCAACACCCCCAGCCTTATGGGCAATGCGTGCCTCCTACCTCCCCTTCAGCACGCCCCAAGCCTCACAGCTGTCCCTGGACGTTATTAGGTCCCTCGCCCTCTAGTGCCCTCTCTGGCGCCCCCTCTGGGGCCCTCGCCCCGCGCACTTCCTGTGCTTGGGGCTCAGGTGGTCCGTAGCCATGCCTGGCCCCTGACCCTTCTTCTGGGTCCTACACCCGGTTGGGGCTCAGGTGGCCACAGCCATGCCTGGCCCCCTGGACCACTGTCTGGGTCACTTGCCCTACTAGGGCAGGGTCAACACCCCCCAACACATGCCCCACTGGCACCAACAGCTGTGCCTGCCCGGCATTGCCTGCTGTGCCATGCTGGGCACCAGGAACCCCCAGATTATTGGGTTAATATTCTCTCTAAAATTCACAGCTCTGAGATGCTGCTAGAGAGCTGGTGATCAGGGACATGGCTACGAGCTGCTAAGTGTGCTCTGTGCCTGTCTCGTTCATTGGCTCCCTAACTGCAGTATAGGCCAGGGAGAAAGGGCAAGATGGGAAGTGGGAAAGGAGCCCCCACGACCATGCACTTGGATTACCCCTTGCTCCTTGATTTTCCTGCTGCTCAGATTACCCCCCTGCCACTTGGATCATACCCTCCACCCTGTTCGCCCCACTGTTGCCTGGATCTCCCCTCCACCAACACCCCAATCCTCCCCACCACTGACTGGATCACCCTCCTGCCACCCTGATCAGTCCAAGGCAACAGCAGAGTGGTGGAGGTAGGATTTCCTCATCCCTGCATGCTCCCAGGCTCACTAAAATCTGTGCTACCACTGCACTCAGATCCAGGCCACATGCTCCCACCAGCCCTGTGCTACCAACTTACTTGCCAACCCAGCCTCCACCTCCCCCCCATCAACTGCCTTCCAGCTCCCTGTGGTTGGAGTGGTGGTGGGAAGGGTAGGGCAGCAGAGAAGTGCTGGGAAGCCATAGGGCTCACTGGGGAGGGTATGAGTCACATCACCTTCCACAGCTACCCACCCACTTACCTCCATGACTTCTTCTCCCCTTCCCCAGACCTCACTTTTCTGTCCTTTTCCTCTTCCTTCATCCACTCCTGTCCCTTGTCCTGCCACCCCTTCCCATTCACCTGCTGCTTAGTTGTCCCCAGCTGTCAGTCCAGGGTCATTGAGTTCTAGGTGATAGCTAGTCTATGTTGAGAGCAGTGATTCTTGGGATTCTGGAGGACTGCAAATTGATAATTTTATCTCACTGGAGCAGCCAGAAGTTAAGGTAGCTCAAGCTAGCTAGGTAGCAAAATTCAAATAATCTTCACTCAAAGAGATGTAACTTTAGGGCACCTAGGCTGTCTTCAAATGAGCATGGCTGTGTGGTATGTGGTACACAAACACATCTTCGGTGCCACATACTTAGAGCACATTCAGATGTTCTCCATGCTGCAAGGGAGCACTGCCTGTGCATACGATGATCTGCCTTTTTTCCATGTGTGTTTTTGACCCCTGGCTATCAGGGGTCAAAACAAAATATACAAAAAAAAACCAACCACGGAAAAAAAGCAGAGCAGTGTATGCATGGGCAGTGCGTGCCTCTCAAAAGCGGAGCCAGGCTGCCTGGAACTGTGCTGCAGCTGCCAGCCAGGCTCCATGCAGCAAAATTGCCACTCCTGCAGCTCCGGGAATCCCCCAGGACCCCAAGTAAGGCTGCTCCCAGCCTACCCTACCCCACCTGGGGTAACTTGCTGCACACCAAAGTGTGCATGGCACAGGCATTCCCTGGGGATCAGTAGCGGTGGCACAAGGTATGCTGCCGCTACTTGTCCCCAGGGAACCAAACGTCCACACCACATGTGGATGTGGCCCTAGAGGGAACTTAGCAATTGTTATCAAGCTCTAATGTGCAGGTGCTCACAATTTAAGGGCACTTAATATGGTGTAATTGTAAAAACTAACCTCACCCAAAGATGAGTGCAAGAAAAGAACTCAGAAATGCTTAGTCTTAATCTGCCATTCTATGTATGAGATAGTTGCAGCCTTATATTACAAATTAACATAGTTAACTCCTCCTACAGCTACCCTTTTTTAAACATATATCTTTACCCACTTTATAACACCATTTCTAGAAATATTTCAATGTCCTCCTTACCATCACAACATAGGTGAATACATGGGCATGGAAGATGACTTCAGTAGAGATAAGCTTGTTTAGTGCCAAAAAATCTGGTTGTTAGCTGTAAGAGCTAACTTCTTATTGCCAGAAAAATGTCAGAGCAGGATATAACTAACGTATTCTAAGTATATAAATATATATCAAATCTCCCATGTTTGTATATTACTGGAATCCTCCATGTTAAACATATGTATGGGAAACTGCATTGATTTTAATATTGACTCTAAATAAACACTGCACATAGTGCACAAAACCAAAAACAAACCCTATTGCTCTTAATTAGCATAGCATATGTGTAAGGGCTGAAACTTTCCAGTGCAGTAATTCAATCAAACAGAAAGCTCCCCTGACTAAATGAGCATTGTCTACTATATTTTAGCTGAAAAGTAGTGCTACTGAAGTATACAAAAAAAAAGAAGGAAAAAAAATCAGTGACACAGCACCAGTGAAGTTAACTATACAAATATTGGCATAAAAAGGAAAATGGAATTTGGATTTTTTTATTACTATTATTTCACAGATCCATTACTGTCTGGAGGAGGAACCTGAGCGTGTAATAAAATAATCTGGTGGGTTCTATATAATGAATAGCATAAGAAATATAATATTTTTGCTCTTCACTAGCAATTGAACAGGGCCTTTCTAGAATTTAGCACAATATGCCTTGCAAAAGAGGATAGATATCTATTTTTCCAGCTATAAAATGGGGACAATTGAATCACAGAGAAATTAAATGACATGACTTAAAACAACCAAAAAGTGGAATTAGAATCCGAGTCTATTGTAACCGCAATCCTATCAGTACATATTTGATCATATTCTTTTCAAGGTTGCCAGTTGCCACAATTCATATATCATTAGTATGATACATATGGAAGGCACTACAGAGACACATTAAAATATAGGCTGTCATAGGACAAGATAGTCAACTTGAATAGAACCTCATTTTTGTATTGAGTGGGCTCAAGAAGTCACTTACATACTGTCTATTGTAGGATTGGGGCTTGACACTCTAGATGTGTCAAATCCTAATTAAAGTCTTTGGGGGATCTGCCACAATGAAAAATGAACAATGATTATTCCATTCCATTTAATTTTACTTTTAATTGTCTATTAAACAATTGAGTCTAGCTTTGCAGCTGCTGCTAATAATTGAAAGGCTACTTTGAAGGTAACTCATAAGAATATAGCCAACCTTCTGCACACTATAAATATTTACAAGGCTAAAGATCTGTTCCTATTGTAGACACAAGATATTACATTTAAAGTCTGATGCTGTCAAAGAGAACACAAAGGTCATGTATCTATAGAGATCTCAGGACTGCCATTCTGTAACTATCTTGGCAATACAAACAACTGGCCTCTGACTCCTCACTATGCAGGTTGAATAAACTCTGCTTTATTAGTGCAAAAAGTAGCAACATGGTCAATACTACAAGATGTTGCTTACCCACTGGTGTGTATAATGGTGCACAGATCTCTTTGTGTAAAACACAGTGGCATTTGATTGGAAGTTTTAGAACAGGAATAGCCCCTTACAATGCATGTGTACAATTTAATGGAACCCCAATTTTAGCTGAAGCAACTGTTAGTGAAATCTCACTGAATGATATCATAGTGAAGAGGCAGAAATCGGTAAACAAGTGGGAAACATTCAGAACCATTATCTGATTTTCAATAACTTCACTATTTTTCCAACTTAATTTTACTGATACAGTCAACAATACTCCTCTCTTTCTCTTTACAGTTATTTCTTAGTTCATTTACCATTAAAACCTTGGTATCGCCAGTGAAAAAAGGAGAAGGGAGGAAAGAGGAGTGAAACCTGTGAATATTTAAAAAAACATTTTCCCTGATTGTTTGCATTTATTCTATTGTAATTTGAAAAATGTTGTTCAGCTCTAGTCTGGATATTCAATACCTCCTCTTGATTTCACCAAGGCAGTGGTTCTCAACCTTCTTAGACTCAAGGCACCCCTTGGAAAATGCCAGCTCTTACTTTTGACTACAGACAAACTATTCTGTAGCACAGTTCTTCTGTTGCAAAGCACTCAGAAAGTCTGTGACAGATCAGAATGTTTCTGATGCTATGGCTTTCTGTTTGAAATCTCTGGTTTTATCTTCTGAAACATGTTTGCATACTTAACAGTGTTAACATTGTGTGGCACCCCACAGCACCCTTGAAATGAACTCAAGGCACCCCATGGTGCCATAGCACCCCACTTGAGAATCACTGGACTTCAGGGTACACCTGCAGACAGAGAAATTATCCCAAGATAAACAGGTGTGGAGATTAGTTACTGTGCTTTAACTGATCCACAGTTACTGTTTCATGCAGCACTTCTATCCTTTAATAACTTAGCTAAACTGGGGTAGTTAACCCCTGAATGAAATAGTTATGATCACAATTTAGCTTCCACTTACTGTGCAGGATAGTGGACTCAAAAAAGTTACAATGGAAGAGATTTATCTCAGTTAATCCTCCTTTTTTAACTCAGTGTAAGTTGTTCATCTGTCAAAACTGTGGTCACTCAGATCAGATACCTTGTCCAAAAGCAGAAGTACTGAAACCAGATATGGTTTTGTGATGTTTACATCAACAGTTTCACACATTTGTTTTTGCACCAAGTGTAAATGTGGCTCCTTTAAACAGACCAAATATGTTTTCATGAGGGGACATAGGGCCAAATTGTGTTGTACTTGCATCTCACTAATTTACTACCCAGAGTTGCTAACTTGCATCAACCTAGTGGTGACTGGTATTTTTCTCAGAGCCCCAATACCTTGTATCATGCATTTTGAGAAAAATCTCAGCATTATTTTTAAATTAAATTAAATTTCTAGGTTCACGGATGCAAATATAAAGCTTAAAGCCAAAAGACTCAAAAACACAGAACAGAAATTTTAAAAGAATCCTAATTCATTAGTTGTGTTTTTTAAACAAATGTAATTTTTTTGCAGTCAAATTCATTCACAGGGGTTAGCCAACCATCTCTGACTTATTACTGCATCCCCCCCTTCTGTGCCTCCTGCTTTTGTGCCGTAAGGCAGCATTATCAAAGCTACACAATTCTGTGAAATATTACCTCTTAATTCTTCTTGAAATGTTATTTTTAACTTGTTCATTTGCTGAGTTTCTGTCTTGGTGTTGAAGTTTGGATGATTTTTTAGAGAGAGAGGGGGAGTGAGACATTTTTAGAATGCACCAATAGCCATGCTCAGCTGCATTTTTAACTCACTCTACATGAACCCAGCAAACCTTTCCCAAGGGATGACCCATTTTGTACTCACTGGGTGCATCTACATGTTCAATTAAGGCAAAGCAATAAACTCTGCAGCAGTTTGAGCTGGAGTAAACTATTTCCAGGAACAGCATCTACAATTTGGAGCTGAGATAGAGCAGGCCCAGGCTGGCAGAGGACACAGGGGGTCAACCCCAGGCTCCAGGCAGCAGAGGGGCTGGCTGGAGCATGAGAGTACTGAAAGTGAGAAGACATATGGTAGACAGAAGTCTGGCCCCTGACTGGCTTGGCTGACCAGGTGCAATTCCCCCTCATGGTCAGTGTCTACACATGCATTTAATTGCAGTAAATTACCCCAGAGTAAGATAATGCTGTCCCTGACAGTACTATCTTACTGCGGTGTTAATTAGTTTACTGTGGCTTAATACCATCACACATGCAGATGGTGATACTTTTTACCCTGCAGCTAATTAGTCTACTCCACAGTAAAGTATATGCATAGATGCAACCACTGTGCACTAATATAAAATTATTACATTGAGTGCATATACATGTGCAATTAATATGCACAAATAAACTATAGAGCTTATTGCTTTGGAGTTTTTTGCTTCTGGGTGTGATGTTTGAATGTATGCCTGAGAGAAAATAAACTCTGGAGCAATTAACTTTGTAGTTTATTCATGTGTAGCACATGGAGACCGGTGGGAGCAACTCAAGCTGGCAAGGGACTCAGGGAGTCAATCTGTCAGGTCAGGGCTGCTCCAACTGGGCTCCATGTGCTGTGGGAGAGCTGGCTGACAAACAAGGGTGCTTGAGTGTGGAAGGTGCCCATGCCTCAGCCAGCCCCTCCCTAATACCTGGAATCCCACAGCCCTGGGGCCCTATGTGCTTCAGAGTGGCTGGCTGGGGCATGAGGATGGTTCAGCACAAGGGTTACTTGCTGGCTAGCCCCACGCTGAAGCACCCTTGTGTGCCAGTCAGCCCTGTCACTGTCTACATGTGCATTTGAGCACAGTAATATACTGCACTGTCAGATAGTACTTGTGTCTAACAGAACTATACGATGATGCAGTATATTAGTCTACACCAGCCTAATTGCCATACACATATATACAGTGACACTGTATGGGCATTGATTACTGAACAATAAAGTGCACATGTAGATGTGTTCTGTGAGCCCAACATAGCAAATAAATGGTTTTAGAATCTGCTCTGCTCCAGTCATGACACTGTGTAAGGGTGAAGTTACACTAAGAGCACTTAAAACATAAGCGTTTGCATGGTAAAACTCATTAACTCATTGTAAGTGTCCTCTGAGCATCTCAAAGTTATGCCACATCAGGCAAGTGTTAACTCTGCATCATACTACCTACCTCATGTTAGCATAACTTCAGTCTACTCCATGGAGATAAAATGATTGGTTTGCAGTCCTCTAGCATCTCAAGATGTGCTTTCTTCCAGATCTACCCTCTCCCTACCCCAACCCCACCAGGCAGTGATAGAGCCCTTGGGCATTTGTCCACATGAAAGTGCTGCAGTACCGGGCTCTTTGAAAAGCACCCTAGCACTGCATTGCTTGCAGTTGTATAAGTGGCAAAATGTGCATCAGTGCTGAGATAATGGCAGTGGCACGCTTTTGAACTAAAACACATAGAAGGTGCTTTAGTCCAAAAACATACCATTTTCTGTGCGCTGATGTGCATTTTGCTATTTTACAACTACATGCAGCACGGCGCGGTGCACATCAGCTCACGTGCAGAGCAGAATTGATTGAGTCTGCTCAGCAGCGGCAAATCTGTAGCATGTCATGGGATGAAAAGGTATGTGTATAAATGCCCCATGTGTCCTGGCTCCTACTTGCCAGCTGTCTAATGACAAGTCAGAGCTGGAAACAGTATTAACACTTAACGTGTGATTGCTCATAACATGCTGTAATTTTAACATCACTTAACATTCCACAGATGAAGGACAGTGCAAGTGTAATGGGTATCTTCACCTTTTAAAGGTGTGTCTACAATGGAGTCATTGCTACGGATGCAGTCCACCTATGTGCAGTGAAGCTGTGCTGAGCTCTATACTATTGTTGGGCCATACTCTAGCAGTGCCAAAACTAGTTAATTTAAAACTAGCTTGGGTATGTACAGACAAGCTTCAGTTGCTACAGTTAGCAGTACAAACACAGGCTAAAAATAGCATTGCATGGGGTTTATTTTATCTCTTTTTTCCCAATCTAATATTTTCAGATGACACTCTGTTTGCTTTTTAATCTGTCAAAGAAGCATCTGGAAACTTTGATCTGAAAGTAGAGTTTTTTCCCCTGGTATTTCAGCATCAAGTCATAGTAATTCTGTAGACAAATCCTGCCCCAAATCACAGTGGTTCAAGAGCTTGAATATAGTCCAAGCCAAATCACAACTTAGGGATACTGATCCTAATATTAGGGTTCTTTTTTCAAACTATAAACAGTGTGACGTAGCCACAGACTTACCACAAACCTATTTCTTTAAGCAGAGGATTTTTTCCATTAGCAGTAATTGTTCAGAGATTTTCATTTAGAAAAACGAAGTTAATACTCATTTTGATTATTCTGCTTTTTACTACACATAGTGTTCAGCACAAAAAAACCCACTTGTTACATGGGATAGCTCAGAGCAAGCAAGAAAAAAAGATTATTTGTGGATATATGGATGGCCCCTGGACAAATAGTCTGTAGCTTGTTCGTTTGTTTTCTGTTTAAGTAAAAGATACAACAGGATATTTTGAATGTCTACAGAACAGGTCTTGGGTCAAGAACCATGACTCCAAGAGACAAATAGTCATTTGACTATGAAATATTATCATAGTCTATTCAAACTAAAACTACACATCAAATAATGTCCTTAATCAGATCACATTTGGCAGTAATTTTAGTGCTAGCAATCAACTTCACCACATACATCTGTCAGATTCATTTTGTTTCACCTCACTGATGATCCTGCCACATCAACCAGATGACAAAAAGAAATCTTTTTCATAATTTCTTTTTATACTCATCAAATGCTTGTGAAGGCATTAAAATCACATCTTTCTCAAAACTTTCAGCCTAAATATTTTTTTAAGTAACTAAGGGGTGCAAAGGATGTATGTAATTACTGTCTCCTGCTGAGCATTTCTACTACTTCAAAGATATGCCTCAAACTTTCCACTTGAACCTGATTAAACTAGTTCATTGGTATATGCCTTTGATCCTCAAGGACATTTTATAGAAAAATCAGAATGTACTATTTAAGTTTTAAGTGGTAATTGGCACCTCTGTGTTTGCTCTTTCATGTCTGGCATGTTGTTTTGTTAGTTTTTTTCCCACTTGTTAATGATTAACAAGTGCATCATTAAGATATATACAGTGTATCAATTTATTCCCATTTAGCAGTTGTGAGATAAGAAAGGTCATATAATGATACTGACCTCCTTTGAAAAGTGCCTTAAGGTCTATGGATGAAAAGTGCCATATAAGAGCTGGTTATTATTATTACACTGACTGAAGAGATAATAGATTCTGCAATACAGGCTCTCTTTGATCTTCCACTTTATTTCTAGGATGGATCAGATATTGGGTTTTCTAAATTTAACACAGTTGACCCCAGTTATGCATTACTTCTGCAGATCAGAAAAGAAAGGAGAGAAATGAAGGAAATAAGAGACATATGGGGAGAAGAACTACTAAACTGCATCAGGTCAGCAAACTACTTGGTCCAATAGCTTGTCTCCACCAATTTTGGTTGCTACAAGGAATAAGAGATAACACCTTCATAACTGACATTTATACCTCCATAGCTTTCAGGGGTGTAATTTATTTTGAATCAATGCAGTCAGCAGCATCATACATACTTTGTAAAAACCCACTAAATTGAAAACTCAGGTTTCAATGAAAAAAATTGTGATGGAGAGTTTTCAGCTATCCATAGTCACTAATACACTTTTTGATGGCTTGTGGAACTGTGCTACTAATCTTATGCTAAAGAAAAATAGAAATGGAATAATATATATCTGTTTATTACCCATTGTCTCTCTCAAATTTTCTTTATGTTCCCTTAGTGACATTCCCAGATATGGTCATAAATATGCCATGTAATCATTTCAGAAAACAAGGTGTTTTCATAGACCAGGCACTCATAGGCATAATACAGAATTCAACCACCAGGTGCTACTGCAAACAAGACACTGGAATTCATTCCCAAATTTGTTTTTTGGAATCTGAATAAACAATTGTGTGTGTTGCCCCTCAATAACATCCAAAAAAAAAAAAAGATTATGAATAACAGATTGTGAGATAGTGCTTATGCTAAGCAAGGCCTAGCATTAAGAACAATGCACTCAAACTCCCAGAATGCTTCAAGGAGGTTGAGGAGTCAGTGACTGACATTCTGGTAATCACTTTCTGACCCTTAGATGAAAATGCTGACCTTCTGACCCTTGGACAATGATAAAAATAGCAGGCAAGCAGCTTATATTGTTAAAACAGGAAACCGCATGGCTAAACCGCAATGACGAAAAACAACTGCATATTATGTCAGCCTTGACATTTTAACCCTGCTAAAACCAGCAAAACATATAGATGAATAATGTATTTAGGTTATAGAAAATTAACATAAGAAATATAAAGGTCATTAAGAATTAACATAAGAAGCGTAAAAATTATAATACAAAGCGTATCACCTGATATTATAATATAGATAAGTTAACTAAATAACCAACAGAAGTAAGAATTAGAAATGCATATGTGTAAGTGTTATCATATATAAGTAATAGTAAAGTTATGTTAGATGCCTCACTGCCAACATGGGGACAGTTTTGTATCTTTTGTCTAAAAAAAGATAAGGGACTCCTTTTAAATGAGCTGTTGACCAGTTCTGAGACTACTGAATCAGGCAGCCGCACCTAGCCTCAGGGCTTGATTTAGGAACCTTGTGAACCAACAGACCTCCTTTAGTTTATGGCTTTGTGAAACAATAAAAGTTTTAAATTGAACAGCCAGGTCTGAGCCTGTGCTTAATTCAGTCCTTATATAATTCGGCAGCGAACTCACACACAGATATTCTTCAAGTGCAGCACTAATTTTTTCAGGGTCTCCCCCCATATAAGTTTCAAGGAAAATAATATAAGTATATGCAAATATGAAGTTAATTGAGTTATTGATTGAGTTATGCATGTAAATAAATTATCCTTTCCCATCAGTACATGAGAGTACAATAAGTTTTTTGCTGTTTCACATTTCCAAGTTTTTCTTCTGTCGGACATACAGGATTTCAAAGGTTCATAGGGGGAGGACAAACTGTGATCATCTGCTTTGACCTCCTGTCTAAAATGGGCCACTGATAACAAAAAAGGTCAATGACAGCTCCGTGGCCAATTCCATTTTTTAGCAGCTCCAGTGGTGGGCTCCTTTCAGCTGCCACCACTGCCAGCCCTGGCCCCTGGCCCAGCCCTGATCCAGGCTCTGTCTCCAGCCCCAGCCCCAGCCCCAGACTGCCTCAAGAAGGGGGCTGGGGTCCCTGCAGTGCCCACTCTGGACTCACCTGCCCCAGCCATGGTAAGTGACAGCAGCAGCAGCATACAACCAGAAGCTGCTGTTGGGTGCCAGGGAAAAGGGGGACCTAGCAACAGATGCAGTCACATCCCCCTCACTGCTGCCGGAGCCCAAAGACCATGCTGGGGCTGCCCTGCAGCTCCTCCCAGCCACCACTCCATGACCAGTGCCTCCTCCAGGCCACCCTGGGTCCCCACACCCAGCAAGGCGGTGGCAGCACGGAGGAGCCACAGGGCAGCCATGGTACAGGCTCCAGGCCCTGGCCGTAGCAAGGGGGAGGTGACTGCACCTGCCACCAGGTCCTGCTTTTTCCCAGCACCCAGAAGCAACTTCTGCCTGGCCACTGCCACCACCACCAGGGAGGGCAGGTCTGTAGTGAGTGCTGCAGGCACTTCGACCCACTGCAGGCCAGGGCCAGGGCCAGGGCCAGGGCCAGGGCCAGGGCCAGGGCCAGGGCTGTTTGTTCAGCCTGGAGTTGGGCAGAAGCTACTGCTGGGTGCTGGGAAAAAGTGGGTCTGGCGACAGGCATGGCAGCCTCCCCCTCACTACTACTGAGTCCTTTCTCACTGCAACTACCTGGAGCCCATGCCAGGGCTGCCCTCAAGCTCCTATCTGCCACCTCACCAGGGGCCCGGGGTGACCCTATAGGCAGCACTGATGGCAGAGGTGGGGAGGAGCCACAGGGCTGCTCTGGTGTGGGCTCTGGGCCCTAGCAGCAACAAAGGGGAGGTAACCATGCCCACCACCAGTTCCCACTTTTTTCCAATGCCCAGCAGCAGCTTCTGCCTGGCCACCACTACCACCACCAGCACCTCCACACATGGGTCACCAGTGCCAGGTAGCAGCTCCAGCCCCTCCTCAGTGTAGAAGGGCAGTCTGGAGGTGGTGCTGGTGATGACAGGGACCCTAAATGAGCTGCCCCTGCTAAAGCTGCTGCCTACCCTTGGCACACACCAGCTCCCTGCTGACCCAGACTGTGACAGCTCCCCAAAACTTCTTATGTGGTCCATGTTCCAAATAATTGCCCACCCCTTCATTAAAGTCATAGCAAAATGCTTAACCATTCTACTATGAGAGCTCTCATCCCAGGACAGAATAACTTCCTGTGGCTGATTCCTGTTTGAAGTAGAGCATATCTTTCAAAAAAAAATCTGTTTTTAATGTAAAAATTATCAGTGACAGAGAGGATCCACCACAACACAAGTCCTAAATTAAATGGACAGTAAGCACTGCACATTAATGAACATGTTCATTAATGTGCAGTGCTTACTGTTCATTTAATTTAGGACTTGTATAATCAAATACTAAATAAATGCGCAGTAACCAGAGGTACTGCACAGTAGCACCGGTGAACACCTTTTTAGTGATACTATGGTGCAGTAGCCTAATAATACTGTGCAGTAGCATATTAGCACTGTCCGTGCTGTGACATGCTACTGTGTAGTATTATTAGGCTACTGTGCAGTTAGCATCTCATGTAGGCATGCCCTGTGTGTATTTTCTGTTGTGTGTATTCACCTGTGTGTGTCGATTCAACTTCTGGCTATTGGAACTTGTTATAGCTTTGTCTGATACATTACCCGGGAGGTAAGAGAATAAGTTCAAATTATCTCTTGTTCCAATTCAGAGAAGGGATTTGAATCATGGTCTCTCACATGCTTCAACTACTGGAGTACATGAAAGGCAGCAAAACTACCTCCTGTTTGTGAAGGAGAGACCTAAATCTCCTATGAAGCCAATGTCAAATGTCAAAAAGAACTCTTTCAGCATTTCAGATTTGTTCCTTCTTTCTTTAGTCAGCCAAATATATTTGCCAACAAACATGTGTCAAATGTTTATTGTCCATTTAGGCACATACAGACTGCACTCAAAACCCTTTAACTTTCTCTTTGATAAGCTAACTAGACAAAACTCCTGGAAAGTCTCACTCTAAGGTTAATTTTCCAATCCTTTCATTGTTCTCATGCATTTTCTCTGACACCTCTTCAATTTTTAACATTAATCTTGGATTGGAAATACTGGAAAGGAACACAAAGAGCACGTCCAGATGAGCACGCTCATACAGTTTGCAGCATCACAGTCCCATCTGTGGCATCACAATCAATATGTGCCACACATGCAAGCACTCACCATGCTACCAATTAACAGCGTGGCAGGTTTCTTTGACACTGGGAGATCCTGGTATCAAAAAAATCCATGCCAAAAAAAGTGGGGCAGTGCACATGGTGGCAGCATGTGCCACCCAAAACCGGAGCCCAGCTGGGCAGAGCCATGCTCCAGCTGCCAATGAAGCTCTGCATGCCTAGATCACCACTGCTGGAGCCCCAGGAGCCTCCCAGGACTCCAGGTAAGGCTTCTAGGGCCAGCCCAGGTGCTGGTCCCAACCTCCCCTACCCTGTGCTAACCCTAAGTGCAGGTGCAGGTGCTGGGGCAAAATGCAGCAGCATGAATTTGTGCCCCCACTTTTTTTCCTGTGGCAATCACAGCTCCTGCTGGTAAGGACATGGCCAGAGAGTCACATTTATTGTTCAGTCTGATGTCAGTCATTTCCATGGGTGAAATAAAGCAAAAGTGAATCTAGGCGGTTTATACATTTTCCTATCTTCACCAACAAAGTGAATTGGCAGTTGCTGACAGAGGGTGTAGCAACAATGGCAATAGCCAGCAAATGAGAGACAATGCACCTATGTGGAAAAAACAAACAATATCATATTACAGCAAATTATGTAGCCTTTAAATGTGTGGAAACATAGGGCATTTGTACAAATGCTCTAGAGGTGAGGGGTGGGGATGGAGGGGACGCTTTAATTAGGGCAGCTTTGAGAGCTGTGATAATTAAAAGTGCCCAAAGTCTCACATGTATCAGCACCCCTGTGCTGAAAAATGGTGGCAGGGCTTTAGTTTAAAGTGCCGTGCTCCTCTTTTTCAGCACAGGGACAGTGAAACACATGATGCTGGAAGCTGCTGGAGCAAGTTTAGTTTCCTGCTCCAGCAGACTTGATTAATTGAGTCTGCTCCGAAGCACTGGAATTACAGCAAGTTGGAGCAGGCTCCCTGCACATGTACAGAAGCCCATACACCCTTACAGAGTTAGCCTATCACCTTCAGAAGGTTTAGAGGTTACATAAATGCATGGGAGTATAGTATACATTTAATTAAAATTGAATCTTACTAAAATTTACATTTTCTATATTTTTAATTATGGTATTAAGATGATTTCAGATAGAAGCCTATGTGGAGCTATAGTACCAAGAAATATAAGCCAGTTCAGAGGAATTGTGCACTATATACCTTTTAAAAGAAAGGGGGCATCAGCCATACAACGGCTCTTTTGCAGGCCTTGGAAATAACAGAGTTTCAGTTAAATGGCCAAAATGAATAATCAAACATGAAACATCCATTTCAGATCAAACACAATGTTTCATTCAACCCAAACCAAGCCAGTTTATTTCATTTTCAAGCACTTCAAGGGGAAGGGCTGGTTTTACAAAAACAATGAGATAAAAGTGTTCCCTTAAATCCTAAAATCATGGGTTGTTAGAGTCACCTATGATGTGTAATAGCTCAAATCAGACAGAGAAGGAATGAGTTCAGGTTCCCTCTCTGTCTGATTCATAGCAGGGGTTTGAATCAAGGATTTTCCACCTGTTTTAGCCTCTGGAGTATTTGGAAAGCAGCAGTGACACCTATTCTTTGTCCTACTGTGGGTATTTGCCATGTTTCTAGGCTTTGCTAGTTTCTCATGCCTTCACCCCCCCACCCCAGTCATGGACACACACCTTCTGCTATATGTGTTGGTGTGTTTTTAAGCCTTCCCAGAGGCATTGGATGTTGGCTATAGCCAAGGCTAGGGACTATGACTGGAGTGTGTCAATGTTCCTGTTGGGACCAAAGCCAAAGGTTTCCAGCTAAAGGGTCTTGCCTGTCTGCTCAGTGTTTGACCAGTTGTCATTTTTGGGGTCAGGAAGGCATTTTACCCCATGGTCAAATTGGTATGGACTCTGGAGATTTTTGCCTTCCTTGGTAGCAAGGAGTATGCCATGTACTTGGGATCTCTTGAGCATAGAGTAACAACTTTTCATAGAAGCAGGACACTTGCTGCCATGGTTCCCTGCTTTACCTGTGGCAGGTTAGGGTGTCAGGTCTCTGCTTTGTCAGGGTTGATGGTAATCTCATGTAGAGTTTAGATTATCATTTACATAGGAAGGTTTGTATAGAGATGATCCTACCTCAGGCAGGGGATTGGACTAGATAACCTCTGGAAGACTCTTGCAGCTCTACTTCTCTATGATTCTCTGATTATCTATGATACTATGCCACCTAAATCTCTTATGAATCTAGTCTGAAATGCCAAAATGAACCATTTAAACATTTCTGGGTTTTTTTTAATTCTTGTTTTTAAGTCAGCCAAAGCTCTTCACCAAATATGAGCCAAATAAAACAACTCCTTTCAGGTTAAAATTATTGAAATGCAACTATTGCATTATTGCAGACTGCAGTTGCATTGTTCAGGAAATAAACTATTAACAAAATACTCCTGTGAATTCTTTTCTATTTAAAAGAGAATATTAGAGCTGGTTGAAACACATTTTAAACAGTTTGAGAAACAAAACCAAATGAAGGAGGAGAAACCTTCCTCTCAACCAACAGTGGCATTTAAAAATGCCAACAGTTTATCAGAAATTCTTGGAATAAAAACATTTGTAAACCTGTTTTCCACAAGAAACAGCATCTTTGACCTAGAAAATACCTTAATGCAGAAACTTTTAGAGTAAGAAAATAAATGGCTGAAAGACTGCTAAAAATAATTTCATTGAGGTTCTGTAAGGCAGATAAAGTGTATTTTCTGTCCTCGGTACCTGTCTTGTTTAACATTCGTTTTTCCTTCCCTTACCATAGACCTTTAGACCCTGACTCTACATCCCCTTACACCTTTTCTAGTATTTATAACTGCACAAGGTGAGAGTAAAGTACCCTCTAAAATGATGCAGTTTGATTACATATTGATTTTGTACATAGCTAGCAAAGATGCAAAGCAGGAAATAACCACATTGCATATTTTCATTTTAGAGAAAAACTCAAGCTCAAAGATAGAAAGTAACTGTACCAAGGTTTGTGGATGTTACAATATTCTGAAGTTAGTTTGGGCTTAGTTCTAAACTCAAATGAAAAGCTACAGCACCCCCCAGTTCAGGTCTACTCCTCTGCCCATGTCACCTAAAAGCCATGCTTAGAGAAAAGAAGCATTTGCTTAAGAAAAAAAATGTTAACTAAAAGTTCTGTATACTAATTGCATTCAGCCATGTTACACTTTTAGTTAGTTATGGGTCCATTTTTCAGAAAACTAAAGGCATTTGGCTTCATGCCTCACAATTCACCAATATGACTACAAATGCACATCCTATTGTGGCTGAGTGCTGTATAATTACTCAGTACTCTTTTACACTGGCTAATTTATTATTTTGTGAAGAGCTCTGAAACATGGCACAGAAGGAGACTGGGATTTATTCCTTGCAAGCAATATGAATGTTTCAAAGCAAATTAAATTTCTTAAAGAGTTTACTTTAGTTGTTGCTACTAGAGCTTATTTAATATGCATAACATTTCTATAGCAATTTTCATGTGTGAGATGATAGTGACAGTAGAAAAATCAGGGTTTGAAATATACCAACAGCACCTTCTTTTACAAGTTAAATTTTACAAGACATACACAAAGGACGTTCTGTTTTCCAAACAGCAGTAAAATAGAAAATTTCCTGAGCCCTGTGTCAAGTACTTTGTGCAAAATGATTCATTTTTCACTAAATCCCTAGCTAGTGCTTAATCAAAGGACTGAAAGGGTCCTCTATAGGTCACCTAGTCCGACCCCTGCCTGAGGCAGGCAGTTTCATCCTTATCCAAACTATTCCATACAAATCCATAATCCAAACTCTTAGGAAAACTGCCATCAACCCAAACACAACACAAGACACCCTACCTTCTTACAGGTAAACAGGGGGACTACAACAGCCATCATTCTGCTTCTGTACAAGGTTGTTAATATACACTCAAGAGATCCTAGGTCAAGGGCCCTGCTGTCTGCTATAGAGAAAAGGGGGAAAAAATCCACAGTCCATATCAATTTGACCATGGGGTAAAATCCCTTTCTAACCCAAATGCGGTGATCAGTCTGACCCTGAGCAGAAGGCCAGAACCCATAGCCAGGAATCTCTGGCTTTGGTCCCAGTAGGAGCACTGTCACACCCCAGTCAAAATTCCAAGCCTTGGTGGCAGAAAAAAAACAATGACTGAGGAAAGCTAAAAAAACAAAACAAAAAAAACAAGCAAAAAAACCCATGTAGCAGAAAGTGGGAGGAGAAGAAGGGGGAAGGTGGCAGGGGAAATTCCCTTCCAGCCCCATGTGGCAACCAGCAAAGCCCAGAAAAAATGGGAAATACCCATAGTAGAGTTTAGGAATAGCTATGCTTATGCCTATTAGCACCTAGATCACTCCACTTGATACTGGGGCTGTTTTTAGTCAATTTTAACAACCTGGAAGATGGGATGGAGGACACACTCAGCAAGTTTGCAGATGACACCAAGTTGGGGAAGTAGTAGATACACTGGATGGTAGGTGGAGGATTCAGAGACACCTCAATAAATTGGAGGATTGGACCAAAGGAGTCTCATGAGGTTCAATATAGAGAAGTGCAAAGTTCTGCACTTGGGATGGAACAATCCCATGCACTGGTACAGGCTGGGGACTACCTGGCTAAACAGCAGCTCTGCAGAAAAGAAGCTGGGGGCTAAATATACAATAAGTTGAACATGAGCAAACAGTATGCCCTCACTGTGAAGCACGTTAAGGAAATACTAGGCAGCATTAGTAGGAGTGTTGCCACCAGACTCAAGGATGGGATCCTCCCCTTTATTCAGCATTGGTGAGGCCACATCTGGAGTACACTGTCCAGTTTTGGGCTTCCCACTACAGAAAGGATGTAGACAAATTGCAGAGAGTTCAGCAGAGGACAATGAAAATGGCTAGAGGACTGGGGCACATGACTTCTGAGAGAAGACTGAGGGAACTGGTCTTATTTAGTCTGGAGAAGAATAGACTGAGTGCAGCCTTCAACTACTGGAATGGTGGTTCCAAAGAGGATGGAGCTAGACTGTTCTCATTGTTGGCAGATAACAGAACAAGGACCAATGATCTAAAGTTGCAACAAGGACAATTTAAGTTAGATATTAAGAAAAACTCTCACTAGGAGAATAGTAAAGCCCTGAAACAGGTTACCCAGACAGGTGGTAGAATTTTTCTTGTTGAAGGTTTTTAAGACCCAGCTACACAAAGCCTTGAATGGGATGATATAGCTAGGGACAATCTTGCTTTGAGCAGGTGCTTGAACTAGATGACCTTCTGAGGTCTCTTCCAACCCTAATTTTCTTTGATTCTGTGATCACTGATCAGTGGCTATCCAAATTCTTCTTGAACACCTCCAGTGATGGCGAATCCACAACTTCCCTAAGCAGTCTATTCCATTGCCTCACTGTTCTAACAGTGAAGAAGTTTTTGGTTTTTTTTCCCCTGATATCCAATCTAAGCTTCTTTCCTGGAACTTCAAGCCATTGCTCCATGTCCTACTGTCTCAGCAAGACAGAGTAAGGTTTAAGACAATAAGTTTTCCCATATACTACTTGATAAATTTAATTGATCTACCATCTAGCCTTTGACAATGGTGTTTATAGATTTCATCAAAATGAAAATCATTCATGTGGAACTTATTCTGCAGTAAAAATTTCTCATTTTAGTGTCATTTTTCAATATATTGAAATAAACTGTCTTTGCGCTTCCCTGATCTAACCTAAAAGGCCTTTGAGGATCCTATAGAAGAATTTAGAAAAGCCCATTTCCCTTTCATCTTCTAACTAGGTAGGAGACAATGGCATTTTGGAGTTTAAGCATTGTAAGCTCTTTTTTTTATTTTGGTTTATCAAAACATTCTTCTCAGTCCTCTATTTGCCTTTCTGGTATAAACCTATTTCTAACAGTCCTGTATTGATTTACAGCAATGTAGGAATTAGGAGAATCCTGACATTTTATTCTACAGAAAACAACTGGAATGTAAAAAGGGCTTTCAGAATCCAAAGCTAAACAGGGATGAGAAAGTACCAGCCACATATTGTTATCATCCTGAGTAAAAAATAGGTTATCTCAGGTTCCTGAAGAACGTTAGATAGGCCAACAGAGTTCATGTTCACAATAAGACCACTTGTTCTGTTGAATACACATTTTATTTGAACACCTTTCAAGCCTCTTGTATAGCAATCAGTGAATAAGAGAAAATATACATTGGAGGGCCCACCCCCAGCTAACTTTTTAGTTTGAAGAGACTAATGTAATATGGCCTAGTTCATACAAGATGGTTACAGATCATAAGCCACATCCTTAGCTGGTTTAAATTTACATAGCTCCTTTGACCAAAAGGGACACACATTTAATAATCTGCCTCATAATTAAATGAAGTACTTGTTAATTGCCTAATTAGCTAAATCTATTTTAGTAAGTCAATCATGAGAGAGATTTTGATAGTAAGGCATTTCAACACCTCTACTTTCTAATTCTAAAAGAGCTTTAACAAAAAAACTCAGATAAAAAATACAGCAGTTATGTAAATGAATGTTTATGTTACACACACTATTCAAATTTGATTGCTCATTATCATGCAAATGAAGACACGTTAAAAGGGCTATTTAAAAAAAGGCTGGAAAATCTTTTCTAGCTTAAATGCAGCAGTGTAATAATTACAGTGACAAACAAAAAACAGAAATAGCAGCACTCTATTTAAATGTTCAAATTTTTTTTTGGTACACCGGTCATTTTTGTCAGCAGTGGATGGAACTCAGAAGGCTAATAATATTCGATTGGATAATATACCCTAAAATCTGTATGTAGATCTCAACTAGAATGGCCACCGTTAAAAAGTCTGCCAAAAGACAATATTTACTGAACCTACTTTCTAGTCAAATACAGTGAGAATCTTTAAAAAGTATCCTTTTCTCATTAGGCATGATGACAGAGAATTTGAGGCATGAGTTTGCATTTCAAACAATATATTTAAAAAAGTTGCTTTTGGTTGGTCCACCTGTGTAAAACTATGCCAAATGTACAGCAACTGAAAATCAACCCAAATGCTTTTGATTTTCTTGTGCCTCATTTATAAAGACAAAGCATCCAATCTCTATTGCCAGCCAAGCTTAATTGTTACAAAAATACAATGCAACACAATACATGTAACATCAAATCTTTATTTCAATCTATAAAAGAAACCAACTTTTGAAAACAAATATGCTTGGTTATTAAGAGTATTTGAAAGCAAAATGTTTCTCTTTGTTTTAAAGGCATGAAATCAGCCCATCAGTTCTCAGTTGGCAAAGACTGGACACATTGGAGATCTTTCCCTGAGTATAGACTGTAAGATTTTATCCAACTAAAAATTAGCTCTATTGTTAAAGAGCTGCAGAAATGATCAATTCAGATAGATGTTTCAAAGGGTAGTGATGTTATTTTTGGCATACAGTAGTGTAAGAGTGATGTTGTAGCCACAATATTCCAGAAATTACATGAGAAAAAAGGATTTCTTTGGATGCTATGTTTCACTGAACCAATCATGTAGGCAACAAATCCTTATCTCTCACATTATTTATATAATGATAATAAATGCACATTTGTTTACAACTGACTTTATCATGATTTGATCAGCATTTACATAAGGATAAAAACATGCTAGTTTAATTAAAGTGGCTGCAAAGAAGTTTGAGTTCAATAGTAAGGGGTTCTTGTTTTTTTCTCCTCCTACATATCTCATTGTTTCTCATTTTGTTGGATCTCTTCCTACATATGACAGTGCTTGCATTTTGGAAACTGATATTAAATAAGATCTCTGAAATCTTTAGTTTCTGATTCATTCTTGGGAAGCTTTATACTTCTGGATAATGACTTCAGTGGAAGAACTAACAAAGCTACCAGCGCAGTGGTAACTTTCATATAGTTGTGACTATCAGAACTTTTTCATCTACTCAACTCACATTTCATCACCTACAAGAACTTTTGTTCAAAAACTACTTTTACACATAGACTACCAACCAGAAGTAGAATACAGGTACTACAATGCTGCCAAATGGGTGCTCCTGAAACTTGACAGACTGGAGAATGTCAGCAAGAGGCCCAAACATGGCCTACAGGAACCACTCAAAAAAATATGTTTACATGCCTTGCAGACTTGTGGTCTAAAGGAGGGTCAATTACTTTGAGATACTTGAGAAGCCCTGTATTCTCACTGAAATACCTGCAAGAGGACATCCCTTGGTGTTTCATATGAGAAATTCAGCACCATGAAGAACTGGTCCTTAAACAAACATGCTCTTTGTGGATGCTAGAAACAATGCTATGACTCCTTGGGAGAATAGATTTTTTGTCTAATGAAGGAAGCCTGATCCAAAGCATCCATGGATCCTTTGGGATAGATGTTTGCTGTGCAGCAATATTATTTTTTTTAAAAATCCCTCACCATAGACTTCATTTCTGTGAATGATAACACTCTATGCTGCTCAATGGGTGCATCTACATGTGAGCCCCACTGTGCAAGTCAGTACTACTAAAGCAAATACTAAATGACTGTGCAGGCTCGGAAGTGCATGGGTCATTTCCAACCCTATTGTGCAATAGCAGTGGCATCATGGTTAGTGCCCACCAACACTACACTGCCATAGTGATGAGCTACATCACTGTAGTTCATCGCTACAGCGATGTAGTTTCACTTGTACACACCCAATAAGTATTTATGCTGCAGAAAAAATGAAACAGGCTGAATGCTACAAGAAGGCATTTTGTAAACAGTGGTCAAATTAAAAATAAATAAATAAATGACCCAGGAATAAGAGGATGTTACTTATGCCTACGAAAATCAAGATCTGAAGCAACCAGATATATATCAACACGAGCAAAGCCAGAAAAGCAAAACAGTAATAATAAAAATAGAATTTATTTCATCCACATAAACCTCAAGGTATTAGTTTATGTGTAGCCTGCATTCAGAAATGCTAGGAAAATAACATTCATTCTCCAAACTATGAAGCCAATATCTGAGCCTGTGTTTTCATACATTTGAATAGTTAACCTTGATCTTCTTTTCCAATGCCTGAAGGTCACTGTCCATGATCATAGATGTAATTACCCATCTCTTTCCTTCCCATTATAGCTACATGCACCCATCTACATAGGGGTACTTATTCTAGAGGTCTGGCTATGCAAGGCACATACTAAGAGGTTTGATATGGTTCACTGTCTTACTTATGGCCCATAGCTCCTATAGGGGTTCTTAAGTTATATAGACAGTCTTGACTGGTCTTTTGTACTGAGGACGACTTTCATCCTGAGTGAATAATACAATACCTTTATGACAGCTGTACTGAAACTGTATTATATATTTATTCACCTGATGAGTTTAATCAGTCATTTCTGCACTGCTTGCCTGAATGGTAACCTCACAATTCCTGTATCAGAATTACTTCAGAGGACAGTGTTGCTATTCTGCATTTCCATCTGCTACCCTTGCTAATTTTAAATTGTATACCTGGAGCATTGCACAACTGAAATTTCCATGATCATAAATTTAAATGCCACAGCTACTAAAAAAATGCAATTAGGATGAATCAGTCATTTTTATTTCAATTTTCCCAGCATGACACTCCATGCAATTTTTTCTCCCTTCCTGATTTCACATCAGCTAATGAAAGAAACTGACTTATGCAAGTAACAGAGGAATAAGCAATGAAGTTGGGGGTACATGTTACAATTCAAATTCAATCCCTATCAGCTCTCTTGTTTTGGTGTTGCAAAGATCCTTTTTCCTCATCCAGAATCTGCCAGAAAAGGGGAAAAATGGGTAGAAAGAAAGATGGCAAAACTAACATATGAGAGTGACAATAGAAAACATGTAAATGGCATTTTAACTAATGTCATGTGACAGTTTTAGTTCAGAACAGGAACTTCTGTAAACTCAGATTATTTTGAGGGCAGATACAAGTGAAGCCAGGAACATTCTGACCAAAATGGGACATTTGAACAATGTTTACTTTGAAATAAGCTTGTCTTTTTTTGCTATCTTTCCATACTTTGGCATTCTTTTTCAAGTTGGATTTTGTTTCAGCTTGTCAATTTTAAACCTTTTTGACTGAAACTGTTATGTATTCCAGTGTCCAAGAAACTAGGGAATAGTGGCTGTGGTAAATAAATGAATGAATGGTAAGAACTAGGGTGTGGGGAAAAACTAGGGTTCTGGTCAAACTGAATATATATATATTTGGCAGTTATTTAAAGCCTATTTTGAAAATAAGGTGAATTTTCAATGAACATGCTAGGTGTAAATAATTAGCAAAAAATGTTATAAATGTAATTAATCATCTTGGCATAGCTAAATGGAAATATTTAATTTGATTTTAAAGGCAAGAAAATTAAAAGTTTTTGTATTTTTTAAAGAAGTTTCCCTGTTAAAACTATTCACAACATTCAAACCAACTTTGAGAGTAGATTTCAACAAAGGGCGCTCCCAGTTGTAAAAGTCTGCTTCTTGCCAATGCAGGGGGAGCCCAGGATCAAGCTCCCCCTACACCATCAAGAAAGTGTGAATGGATCTAATGCATAATCACACAATCATGTCTCCTGCCATGCACGCGTGGTGTGGCAGGAGGTGTGATTGTGTGGATCACACATTACATCCAATTTTACCTTTACCTGCACATGCAGAGGGGCCTAATGGAGCTGTGCCTCTCAGGAAATGCACTGTCCACCTAAAGAAGCCATGGAGCCATGTGGAAAAACACTCTCTTTTCCTTTAAAACATTTACATAATTTCCTAAAGATTTCTTCTCATAAGAAAACATGATTACCCAGACCTTGTAGTTTTGTGCACATGAGTGTACACACATGCACACAGTTCCCAACTTGCCATTGCTGAGTTATTTGCTTGTCAATTTTTTTCTCTCTTATGTCCATCACCAAAATATCTGAGCACCTGCCAGAAAAGAGGAAGAGAAAAGTTCCAAGGGACTATAAAAAGGTTTTTCTCTGGAAGATGGTGCCTGTTAACTCTGCACTACAGCTATTCGCATGTCGTAAGAATGGACTTGCTAGTTCATAAGGTGTATTTTGACTCTCACTCTTCTTGTGCAAAATTATGAAGATATTTTTATTTGGACTTTCCAAAAAACAAAAGTTTGCACTTCCCAGATAGTTACTGTTCCCAGAAAATTTAGAAAAGCTACGAAATAACAATCAGTGATTGAAAAGACTGGGTTATAATGTAAATGTGTAAATAACGCTAGCAAGGGATGTCCCCAATCTATTGCCTGGGTGTTGTGTGAAACAGGAGTACATAACTGGTGACAAATCAGTTTGTTGCTCCTTGTAGACCAGGAATATGCTGCTGGCAAAGGCAGATAGATACAAAGAGTTTCAGACAAAAGTGAAAATATACTGTAATTCACTGCATCACTTATTAGCAACCACATGGTATATTGCAGTTGCTCAGACAGAAGGCATGTCCATATGTGACCATTTACTGTGCAATAACCTAAGTTACTGCCCAGTAACAGAAAACAACTGTGCAGTACAGGCATATGTCTGTATGTGTGCTCCCGTACTGCACAGTAACTATAGTGACTTAGACCGGCTTGGGTGTAAATTTGCTATCTGCAACATGCAAGTAGCAAATTTATGCCTGATTAGTTGCTGAACAACAACATATGTGTTACTGTGTGTTACTGCACAG
Organism: Crocodylus siamensis; assembly: GCF_052110815.1. Classification (NCBI taxonomy): domain Eukaryota; kingdom Metazoa; phylum Chordata; order Crocodylia; family Crocodylidae; genus Crocodylus; species Crocodylus siamensis. Next base: position 103,133,895 of record NC_143397.1, read on the forward strand.
TAACATTCTGTGTGTGGACTGACTTGGGACTAATTACTCCCAAGTCAATTCAGACATAGTGTTACTGCACTTCAACACCTACTTGTATAGACACCAGCTTAACTCTGCTTACTACACAGTAATTTACTGTGCAGGAAATTTAATGCACAGTAAATGCACATGTAGACATGCCCAGAGTAATGTAGATGTCCTAGATACATATTTTATCCTATCTACAAATTTGAAATTCAACCAATGTGGGTTCTCTGTGACCAGAACAGGATTGAGGCTAGTCAGCAATAGGACCTCCAATTACAAAGGTGAGAGGTGAGGCTGACAAATTGATAAACTAATACATCAGTATCCAGGCCCTCACTTTCATGAAGAATAAATATTGGTGCCCACCGCATTTTCCTTTGCATGTTGTTGATCTAGTTTTTAACACGTGCATTGGAAATTATTTTGCCCCACCCATCATCTGAAATTCCATGCATAAATATGAGTGTATGATGCAAGAGCTAGTGTTGCTCTCTTGCTGGTAGAGAGAGAGGGTTTTCCCTGCCACAAGTAAGCTGTGAGTATGCATGCATTTGCATTTTTGTTCCAGAACTTGAGTTCTTTCAGCAAAACCATGTAATACAGACTAGGTCTAAGGACCAAATCCTCAAAGGTATTTATGCACATAACTTCTATAGTAGTCAATAAAGGTTAGGCATCTAAATAATTTTGAGGATCTGGGTCTAAGTGATAGAAGAACTCTTGAGAGCAAGGAATAAAGTCCAGGTCTCCACTGAGTTCAGTGGACTGTCTCACCTTCTCAAAATTACTCATGTGTGTTTGATGGATTCAGCCCAAGAAAAAAAACACTGGTTTGGCCTTAAGGCAATTACTTGGTCATGCAAGGATGAATTCAGTGAACCCTCATTTTCTCTCATACCATTTAGTTAGAAACGTACCATATCCCAGGCTCTTGGCATCTTCTACTAAATTAAAAATATTACCCATCATCAATAAAACTATGGAGACAGCAGACAGTTCCTTCTCCAATATACAGAAGCCAGAAAAAAGGTACCACAAACCAGAAAATCCTGGCTCCATACAAACAGATTCCAGCTTTCACCCAAATGACTATTCCAAAACGTCTATTATGTATGCAAATGCTGAGTTTGAATTTCTATAAGCATTTAGCATAAATATATTTGTTTTTAATGCTTAAGCAACAAGAGAAAAAAATATCCAGTGTTTATTATCCTAAATAAATGGTTAATGGTAACAGCTCATTTCTAGCACTAGTTAATGGACAACACATAAAATAACCATTTCATTTTATGTTTTAGGAAAATGTAGCTTTTAAAACAATACAGGGACATTGAGAATTCATTTGGCTTGGTTTTTAGCTATCCTGGATAGTGCCTGTTCTTATCTAAGTGCTGTTAATATTTATTCACCCTCAACCAAAGCCCTCTAAAATCACTCCAAAGGTTTCCATTTTCCTCACAGGAGTTTGGATGAGGGCCAGGGTTTTCTAATAGTCACAGACTTGGAATATAAATCTGTGCTTCAATGCCTTATTACAATGAGCCAAATGCTGCAGCCCGAAGTCCTTTAACGGTGGGGGGATGGGTAGGGGAGGGTACTGAAAACTGGGTATAGACAAACAGGAGTCCCTCATGAGCTATATTTGACTATCAAACTGTTCAGTACTTGATAAAACATTATCTTGGTTATCACATGCTGGTGATTAAGCTATAGATTGCTATTTGTTGCAGATCAGTAGACTGTTGCTTTGGATGTTGACAGAATAATTCATAGTAGGAAGCAAGATAAAAGTTTTGATTGCTTTTATAACTATTATTGATAACCATGAAGGCTTTTCTTTATAACAGCTGAAAGACCTAGGGCAACAAATATTGCAATTCATCTGCAAATCAATAGCCATTCTTGTGGGTGCTATAAATACAGTCTTTTTTCTTGGCCTCATGCCCATGCATGAAAGTTGAATTGAAAATCATTCCTAGCATGTTCCAATTGGCATGTTCTAATTCAAAAATTATGCAGCATGTTAGGGTTACTTGATATGCTACTTATTCCTGGTATTTGAAGCTTGATTAGTAAGCAGTGAGGTCAGGAAATGGACTCTCATTCTCTCCTCTAGCCACTCCTTTTTGATATAATAGAAGATGGGGGAGAACAAAAGCAGTGTAACAACAAAAGGATCCAGTCTAATTACCACTGAGCACAAGGGAAACTTTCCATTAACTTTGGTGGGATTTAGAAGTGACTCAAATGTATATTCATTCCTCTGAAATTTAACTAGGTGTATATCTGGTTAGATGTAATTAGATCTGTATTTAGGCTTGAAGAGATTGGTGGGGGGAGAAGAAAAAAACAACAACTATTATTTGTTATTAATGTGTAAATAAAAAATGTGATGTGGTTTTAATCCTGGCCACTGGCTCTCATTCTGGTCTGTGCCTATTCCAAACACTGATCAGCAAAAAGTGGGGGTCTGTTTTTTGCCTTTACCAAAATTTCGGTATTGAGAGTTTTGGGGAAATCCCAAATCAGGATGTTTATATATTAATAAACCTGCAAAGTTATGAACATGGAAGGGTGACTATACACATAGGTCTCGCTCTAAACACAGCTTGCAATTTATGTGAAACTCCACAAGCCTTTATTATAAGTATTTTGAATACTCACATATAATTCAAGTATTTTTTTTTTTATCTTGTCTATAATTGCTAATTTACTAAACCATTTTCTTGAACAAAGCAGCCTTAGGTCTGCTTCTGGGGGAAAAGAAACATCTCAAGAAAGCATACACCACTAGATATACCAGAGGGCTCCTACTGAAGAGAGAAGCAGCATCAGGGAAGTCCCAAGGTTGGGGGACAGACTTCTTATCATGGACCAGCTTCAGGGGAATGGAGAGCCAAGGACTCATAGGGCGCTTGTATATGTGATGAAAACTGCAGTTATTTGTGTGTAATGAATGTTTTAGAACACCCTTGGCAGACCAGGGGGAGCCCCTGCTCCCCTCCACCGTGCACCTCTAAAGCATCCTTTTTCAGTTATCTGCAGCATAACTCCTAACACCATTAATTCACTTGCCAAGTTTAGGTAACCCTGGCAAACAGAGTTCTGTGAACCCGCACGAGCATTAAGCACACCTGCTTTATGAACAGCAAGTGAATTCTGTCAGACTTTATTCCCCCTCTGGCTATGTCTGAACTGCTAAGCAGTTCAGATCATGTCCTACTGGGAGCGGTGTCTTACTACATGGGTTGTTCCATGCCACAACAGGGAGCCTGTGGGTGCCTATTGAAGGCCTAGCTGTCAGTCCATGGCTCATTGTTTATGTTTGGAGTGAACTGAAGTGAAATCCATAATCCTGTATTTGTGTATAGGCTGTCTATACAGGGCATGGGGAGAATTAGTGGCCTTAGATAGGGATTCACAACAATCATCATGGTTAGCATAACTTTGCCATTTGGGAATGCAGACAGGAGGAGTATGCTTTAGGTCCTGTCACTACCTACATTGGATCAGGAGTCACATACTGGAACCCTCTCCTAAAGATGAGTGTCTGAATTGTTCCCTTCAGAAAAGAATAGTGGATTATCCTTTCTCTTGGTACACAACGAGGGGCGGAGGAATGGTTGTGTTTAAACACACCCAAGATTTAGGACAACTGTGGCAAGGTGGGAATCCCTGGCCAGCCACAGTGCTGGTTTCCCCACCTGCCTCTGGGCACGCCACCCACCTGCCACACCTTGTTACATAATTATATTGTTAATTAGGCGGGAGGCTCCCATTCTTGCCTCGATGCCAGGGGGCACTATCTGCAGCTCCGTTCCTCCCCTACACAGCAGCCCAAGCCTTGCAGATAGCATCCAGATGACAATGCTCCTGGCTTATAGCCAGACCAAGCTTAGCCCTTGTTGTCAGGTCTCAGACGCATACACACTCATACTACCCTCCTCTCATTAGGGGCTCTCACACTCCACCTCTTCTCACAGGGTCTCTTTCACACCTTGACAACTTGTATTGCCTTGCTCCCTCTTGGAGCGGGCCCCTTAGGCCATAGGCTTTAGGTAGCTCATACCTTGGGTGGCAGATGGACCGCCTTTTGGGCCTCTCTCACGACCCTCACTGGGGTAGTGGCCAGCCAATTACCTGACTGGGTCTAAGGTTGCCCTGGCCCCTTCCATGGCAATGCTATACCCTCAGACATATTGGGCTTCCTGCCCTCTGGCTTTCCCCATCACTGGGGCCCCTTCTCTCTACCCTCTTTCTGGGGCCACCATGACTGGTGCTCCAGGGTTTCATGGGGACTCTCACTCCCTCCCTGGAGCAGCAGGTCATTGTACTCAACTACAGGTCTTACTTTTGACCCACACTCAGCCTCCCAGTGCTATGGCTTCTCCTGGGTCCTACTGCCCCTGGCTCCTGTCATTTTTTATTTACACATTAATAACAAATAATAGTTGTTGTTTTTTTTCTTCTCCCCCCCAATCACTTCAAGCCTAAATACAGATCTAATTAGATCTAACCAGATATAAACCTAGTTAAATTTCAGGACTCACTCCTGTCTCTCCGACTGAGCCCCCTTACTCGGCCTCTGGCCTAAACTGCAGCCTCAGGTGCAGCCTCAGGCATCTGAAGACATACCTTGGCCTACTCCCCTCACATGGGGTTCCTACCATGGCCTCTCTAGGGTTCTGTGCCACACCCCACCCTGGGGCTTTAAGGGGGGTCACAACTGACTCCAACTCCTGGGGTTGGGTCCATGTGCTTCCCTTCAGGCTGTCTCATAGCCCTACTCAGCAGATTCTCTTGGGCTTTCCTTCAGGCTCTCCCATGGCCCTGCTCAACCCTCTTCCCTAGGGCCTCTGGGGGGGGCAGGTCTGGGTGGGCCTTGCTGCTCTCTCTTAGGGCCTTGGGGTCAACCAGCCCCATAGGTTCAGGTGGCTCTCCATTTTGCCACACCTGGTCCTACTACCCTTGCTCACCAAGGTCTTATACCCCCCTCATGGGCTCAGCTGGCTGCAACCGTGCCTGGCCCCTCCTGCCCTGAGATATTACACCTTGCAAGGCTCAGGTGGCCACTGCCATGCCTGGCCCCCTCTCAGGGTCTCTGCAGCCACAGGACTCACGCAGAGCCTTAGTGCTGTTCCAGGTCCCTCTGCTGAATTGGGCCCTGCCTCAGGACTCCCATGAACCTGGGCTCTCCCTGAACTGATTGAACCCACCAGGAATATGGGAGCTGAGGTTATAAAGGCACTCTGACCTGCCTTTCACTGGGGTAGTAACTGGCCTGGCATTTCCTGGAGGCTCCTGCACCACTGGGAACCCCACCAGGCCACGCTCTCCCAGCAGGGTGTAGTTTTAGGTCATGCCCAGGCCCCAAGAGCCTCCAAACCATCCCCTACAGCTCCTGTCCTTACCTCCAGGATTTTACTTTCAGCCAGGCAATGTTTCTGCCTTACCTGCCACCAGGGAACTGCTCTGTTTATACAGGCAGCCAGAGATCTAAAACGGCCACCACAGGCAAGCACCTGCTGGCTGCTTGACTCAGCTCTTAAAGTAGAAGGCACCAACAGTGTCCTGCCACACTCTTTCCCCTTAAAGTGGTAGGCATCAACAGTGCTCTGCTACAACAACCAAAAGGCAAAAGAGAGAGTGAAAAGAAGCAGAAGTCTCTAGACTAGAACCCAGGAGGCTTGAGATCCAGCCCATGCTCCAGTGAACATTTCAATAGCTGCCTTATGAATGGCCTCCAAATAGCAGGCCTGGAGATAGACATAGGCAAGCCCTTACACACTGATCAAAGGGAGAAACAGCTGATCATGCTGAAATCACAAGGACACATTCTCATATGAAAGCCTGAGAAAAGGACAAAGATTGACTGAGCTTTTAGTCCATAGGTTCAAAACTTCTGATGATCCTGGCAAAAAGTTAGACTGGCATCTATCTAAGGTTCCTGGATAGTTACCTGTTTTGCTAATCATTTTTAGGCAATCACAAACTGCTGAGCAATACCAATTTGAGAGACAATTAGCTGTGTTAGTCTGAAGTCAATCAAAAAGAAAGGTAGATTTGCACTTGATATTTATATTTCTAATTTCATTTATCGGTAAAGAGAGAGTGAGAGAACAGAGACAGAAGCTTTGTGAGCTGAAACTCAAATCATCAGATGCTGTGAAAGAACACACACAGATCTGTGTATAAAATGGAGACAGTATTTAAATATAAAGATATAAAAAGTATAACAATTAGAGCCTATCAAATTTTTCCATGCAACATTCTGCCAATGGAAAATGCCAAATTGTCAAAAGGTTAACATTTTGTGGAAATGTGTTGATTTCAACACAATTATTGGGGGGGAAGGTGTTTTTTGTGTGTTTTTAAGGAACTTAGTGTTCTGACAGAGGTATAAAAGTTGCATAATGTTCACAGATAAATCAGATAATTAAATGCACAAATTAACAATTCTGATTATTTGTGTAGTAAAGATAACAGTCACCCTTACATAAACAGAGTTTTTAGTTGAGTTTTGCGTGACACAGTCTTGTCAAAGCTATCTGCACAGAGATAAAATTAGGAGAAGAAAAAAAAATCCACACTTTTTCATTTCTTTTCTATAATTAAATAGAAGAGCTGCGCTTTTCCTTCCCTTTGAAATGATCAGAGCAGACAAACCAGGGGTGAAGTATGCTGGCATTCAATAGCAACACAGAACAGGCCACGAGTGTTGGTAATGATTTGCTAGGCAAGTAGACAAATTAATTTCCTTGCTACAGGGGAGTTTTTAGAAAAGCACCTGAAATTCCAGAGACTTGAAAATCCCCTGAAAGACACTGGAATTTGTGTTTGTAAATCATTATTGTGGATTGTTTCCCACCAAAATAACTTTCCAAGTCCAGATCTTAAAATTTTCCAGATATCTTCTCTTCTACCAAAAAAAAAAAAAAAAAAAAATGCCAACAGCTCAAAAAATGCCTTCGATGAATTTGTTGATAGCTCCCAGATCAGAACATCTGGCTCTCTCTAGCTTTTCATCTGTGACTTTTGATTACACCTAACTTTGACTGATTTGAGCAGGCAGTCATGAGGTTAATGTTATGTAAAATGTAGCATGAGGGTTCCCACTTCCCCTAATACTGCATCAGAAGCTTTTCCTGTCCTTCCAGGATGATTTACTTGGCCCAAGGAAATGGAGAACTGGTCCAATCTAATCCTTCAGGTGTTTTTCTTTCTTTTGTGGGGGGACAGGGAGTGGAGGAGGGTTAGATCAGTTTCAGTTTGGATTTGTGCATTACACACCTGGAAACTGTTATTCAGTTCTGCACCTGTGAATAGAATGCATGCTTATATTGCAGCCCCAGCTGTTTTGCTTGCACCTCAGTCTTCACATCACTGCTTGGGTTCATCATCAATCAACAAAAGTAGACAACAGCTCTGATGCAGAAAGAGATCTAGCAAAAGGTCTTTGCTAGCCTTTATGATGTCCATTTTCCTGTCAGCCACTTGAATGTGATTTAAAGATACTCTTTCAACTCCCTTTATGGTGATAAAGGAAGAATTTCAAGACATGAAAGAGGATGTGAAATGCGCAGAATAAAAAATGTGATCCCATTATGCAGTGTATGATCCATATTTTTCGATTAATCTGAGTATTATTTCCAATTCACAGATCTAGGAATGATTCCATCTGTTCAGTGGATTGTTTGCCAAATTATTTTCTGACACAATACCACTGCAGTCCACGGACTTATGTCAACAAATAATCTTGATGTGTAAGTGGCTGCTAAGGTCAGGGATGCACAATTCAAACTTTGAGACTGTGGCATAACTTGCAAGTTTTGTAACCTGAGCATCAGTGACAGCTGCCACTTTTGCACCTGCTTTCAGTTGATACCCAGGGCTAGTGCCCCAGGGCTAGTGCCTGTTTACCCAACCCTAATTACACTGCTTTGAGAACTACTTGCAAGGTGAACTTTTCAAGGGAGAGCTGTCACTAATGGAGTCCACTGTCATTAGGGTACAGACAGAAGTGACAATTTTCACTGGATCTGATCGCAGCAAACAGTCTATAGCCATGACCAAACAGAAGTGCACAGCTGCAGACAGGTAAAAGTGGCCAATTGGGTGAAAAGCTGACCCCTCATTGCATGTCGTGTCAGATAAAGACATTTCAAAACGTAGTAGTTTCTGTAACTTGTGTCTGTGGAGCTCCCAGCCTATCACTGTTTTCAGAATGGGAGAGGGGAAAAGAGGGAGGAAGGAGTTCATTATGGGGAGTTTTCAGCCCCACCCCTGCCCAGAGGATGGGAGGGGATCCTCCAATTCACCCACCACACACTTCAGCACCAGCTGGGGAACTCTAAGAACAAGCTCCCTCTGCTGTCTTTCCTTCTTCCCATTCTATAAACAGGGATCACTGGTGGCTGTTGTTATGGGAACCTGGCTGGAAGTTCCCAGCCTGCAGCTAGATTCCCTTACCCCTAGAACTAGCAGTGAATTTCTGTTTGGTCTGCGGTAATGCTGTAATTCAAAACACTTTGTGGAACACATTCCAAGTTACAGCTGGGAGCTGTACTTCTGTCTGCACATTGCATACCAATCCTCAAGCATGTTTGCAAACACAAAATTGAACTGTGCATGCAGGCACAGGCACAGATAAAGAATTAACTGCACAATGAGAACATGGGAATCACTGCTTTGCTTTTCAAATATATTTTTTCATGAAATCAAGTGGTTTACTAGAGAATTATGGACGTGTTTTGCTTGTCAGCTTAGGCCTTATAAACCTCTGATGACAGAAGCACCAAAAGTTCACACCTTCTACAAAAATCATGAAATATCACATATTTGGCTAAGGACTATATGAAGCCTTCAGTTCAACAGTTGGTTCTTATTTAAGCATGACTTAATGCTTTGCTGAATTGTGGCTTTGGTTTTTACCACCCTACAGGTACAGTAATAACACAAATTCTTTCTGATAGCTGATTTAAAATTAGCCCTGTATTTACTTCCATCAGGCAGAAGGCAGAACAGGGTGGCACCTTAGAGGCCAACTAGTTTAGAGAAGTATGAGCTTTTGTAGGTGAAAGCCTCTGTCAGATGCTATAAATGGACTCAGAAAGCAAGGTTCTAAATAGAAAGGAATTTAAATTAGAAGGGGCAATACTGGGAGAGACAAAGATGGGTTGAATAGGTCAATAGGGATCTACAAAGCAGTTAAAGTCCTATGTCCCTCAATGGGTTAACCCAGGGGTGGGCAAAATACAGCCTGTGGGCCAGATTCAGCCCATTGAGCTATTCTAGCTGCCCTACAGATTTTAGAAAATGAATATCTATCTGCCCTTGACTCCTGTCAAAGATGACAGGAGACAAGGGCAGTAGGACCCAGGGGAAGCCATAGCAGGATCCTGCAACAGCAAGGCCCACCCAGACCTGCCCCCCACCCCCACCCCCAGCCAGAAGCCCCTGCCTAGCAGAGGCTTCTGGCCTGGGACTGTGGGGCTGTTCATGCCTCCCTGCACCAGAGCTGGAAATTCAGGTAAGAAGGTGGGCTGGAAGGCAGGGGAGGACTGCAGGGATTGCCCCAGTCCTTGGGGATGAGCCGGCTCCTGCTGAGACCCACTGTCTGGCCATGAAGCCAGGAGCCATATGGTGATGGAGTGGGTGACAGGCAGGCAGGCAAGTGGAGAAAGCCTTGGTGGGGGTGGCAGGGAGTGGAAGCAAGCAGGCTTGAGGGGCCCACATGGTGTCCTGGGGCCAGTACCAGTGGGCCCCAAAGTGGGACAGCAGGAGTGCGGGGCATGGGATGGCAGAGCTCTGTGGAGCTGAGCTGGGCTGCACCAGCAAAGAGACAGGGAAGCTGGCCAGGATTCATAGAGTCCCTGCCCACTTGGAGCCTGCACTCCTGCCACCCCACTCAGGGCCCCTCTGGCTCTAACCCTGGGACACTGGCATGAGCCCTGCACTCCTGCCCAGTTGTTGCTGGGTCCTTTGTGCCCACTCACTCCAAGTCCTCCCACCCCAGCCCCATGGTACAGATAGGGTGAGCACAAGCAGCCCCAACCTCCTGCTTGGCCATCTGGGCTGAGCAGTGGGGGCGTGGAACAAACTGGTGCTCAGCACAGGAGAAAAGTGGCCCCTCTCCCTCCCTGTGGCTGTCACTTCCTGGTGCAGCCACCCAAAGCTGTCCTGTGTTGTCTCTGTATCACCACTTCCAGCAGAAAGTAGGCACAGGCAGCCCTGTGTAGGCTGCGAGCAGCTGCACCACGGAGCACTGGCAGTGGGAAGCATCACTTTTCTCCCACCCTGAGCACCAGTTTGTCCCACACTGAAACTGCTTAGCCTGGGCCCAGCTCTGGCTCTGGGCTTGCAGCAGTGGCAGCAGCAGCTGGGCACAAGCTGATGCTTGCAGCGTTGAAAAGTGCCCTCCCCCCATGTCCCCCTGCTACTGCTGAGCAGTGTTTGGTGCAGCTGCTGGAAGTGTTCGGCTGTGATGTGGTTACTTCATTGCCACTTGTGAGATGCCCACATGGCCACTGCTGCCACACTGGGCAGCTGACAAGAAGCAGTGAAGGATCCGCATCACAGCCAAACACCTGGAGCTGGCAGTGAGCAGATTTGCAGAGTGCGGCAACAGACAGGCAGGAGTGTGGGGCTGGGCTACCAGGACTTTGTGGAGCCGGGCTGTGCTGGACCAGGAGGGAGGTGGGGGAGCCGGGCTTGGGGGGTGGTGGAGGGTTTGCCCACAGCCTGCCCCTTCCCACCCCCCCCCCTGACAGGCAGAGCCCCTGCCAGTGCTCGTGTAAGCCCAGGCATTGCCAGCTTCTCATGCCATTACTGAAACTGGGCCAGCCAGCTGACAGGCAAGGGAGGAGCAGGGTAACGGCTGCAGCAGGTGGAGGGAAGGGGCAGCGTGTGGGCATGCAGAGTGCAATAACAGCCAGGTGGGAGCATGGGGCTGCACCAGCGGGGCCCAAAGTGGGCTGGCAGGAGTGTGGGGTGGGGGCTGCCTGGGGCTCTGTAGAGCCTGGCTGGCTCCCCTGGCTCCCTCCTTGTGCAGCACAGCCTGGCTCCATAGAGCCCTGACAGCCTGGCCCCATGCTTCTGCTGCCCTACTCTGGGCCCCACCAGTGCTAGCCATAGTGCACCGGCACATGTCCCATGCTCCTGCCCAGTTGCTGCTGCCCTCAGTGGTTGCTCATAGCCCCTTCCACCACCCACTGCAGCCATTTCCCTGCTTGTCTCCCAGGTGGTCCAGTTTCAGTGCTAGGGATGGCAGGAGCAGCTGGTGGTGACCAGGCTTGCAGGAGCACTGGTGGGGGCTCTGGCTGCCATGGTGGCAGGGGGCGGGGGACAGGCTATGGCCAAACCCTCCACCTCCACCCAATCCCAGCTCCCCCACCTCCCTCCTGGTGAAGCACAGCCCAGCTCCATAAAGCCCTGGCAGCCCAGTCCTGCGCTCCTGACTGACTGTTGCTGTGCTCTGTATACCTGCTTGCTGCCCCTTCCCCAACCTGCCACAGCCATTTCCCTGCTTCTCCCCATTGCCTGCTGGCCAGCTGGCAGCTTCAGTGCCAGGGATGGCAGGAGCCACTAAGATATGGTGACGGAGCAGTGAGTATGGGGGGCAGGGGAATGCAGAAGCAACAGAAGGGCAGCAGTGGCAGATGGGGGAAGTGGCAGGAAGCAGGAGCCTGGGGCTATGCTGATGACCTGGGGCAGGAACAGCAGGAGTACAGTTCCCGGGGCTGGAGGAGCTCTGGGGGTCTCTGCCTGCTGCAGAGGGGAGCATGGGGGCTGCAGGCAAACTCTCCCCCTCCACCCAAGCCACAATCCTCCCCAACCACCCTCCCCCCCACGCATAGCCCCCCACAAAACCCAGACCCACCCACAGTATACACGAATAGGACTTTGTTTTAAGTTATGATACTATCACCCCATATAAATTACACACACACGGAAATCAGGATAAAAATATTTTTAAATGAAATTAATGTTGTAGTATACATTTGATTTTTAGAATATAATTTGGTATTTTTCTGCCTCCAAGATGGCAAACTGCCTTGCTTAAAGGAGTACTTCTGGGGGGCAAGGGGAGGGACTTCTGGTGACAAAGGTCAAGGGTTAGGGGGTGGAACTTATGGTCCCAAGATGGTGACCAGGGGGTGGGGCACCTGTCATGGAGTGGGGCTACCTATGCAGCCCTCAATGGCTTGACAAAACTCTGTAAGCAGCCCTCCACCCAAAATAATTGCCTGCCCCTGGGTTAACCTGATTCCATGAAAATTTGAAAAATGAAACACTGAGTCTAATGTTCTTATTATTCAGTGAGTTCTTATTTCTGTGGACTTTTAAAACCACTGTAGCTGAATCTAGCAAAAAGCTAAACCAAAAGCAACTCTTTTATATCTTCCTAATGATACATTATATATACAGGTGCATGCACACACAACTCTCCCCTGCCCTCTCCTCCCCCAGACTCCTATATTTTTGTTTCTGCAGGAAACTAAGGTCAAATAGCTTAGTTCCAATTTAAACTGTTTAAGGTTATAACATCTACTCATATGGCATGACTCTGTTTCATCCAATTCTGCTCCTTTCACTCCAATCTTTGTTTTCAATCTGCTAAATGTGTCATCACCCATTCCCACCCCACTTTTTCTTCCTAGCAGACCCCTTTAATTGAATGATTACATAACATATCAATTAACATTTCACAGAGTCACATAATTCACTATATAAATGTATTTTGTTACATTTCTGAATTAATTGAGGTTGACACTTGAGTTAGTTATCATCATCAACACTGTAACACTGTGTGGTACAAATGGTCAGAGCATAGAGCATAGTTTAATTACACTACAATAATTGGATACATATCTATAGATGCTGAATTAAGTAATCACAATGAATAACTAAAGGATGAGCATGACAGTATATTAGGATCAAAGAAGAAGCATAGGGATTAAAAAGGCAGGATTTTATTTGACAGCTCAAACTTCTTTGGCAGGTTATTTCATCTCATGCCCTTGCTTGGCCATATTGGGTGGCCAAGATGCTCCCTATCTCTGGACAATCACAGAATGATACAACATAGCAGAAACTAGATATTTTGGTGATGGGCACTGTGTGAGAAGCCCTTGTGTACTACTCTTGTCACCTACTAAGGTATCACTGTAGGGAAGGCAAAGCCATAGCCACACAGACAAAGCCTCACAGATAATGGCCAATAACATGCTCTGTCCTCCATGCTGTGCATGAGAAAGAGCTCTGGTAACACAGTAACATCCATTTCATCAAGAAACTATCATCCCTCCTCTTTCCTCAACTTTAACCAGTAACACAAGACCATTTTAGGTCTTTTCACTGAGAATTACTTTGACAGTCACATCAGTGGGCAATGGAGTGGTCAAAAAATATTCTTCCTCTTACTGTTTTTTATAGTAAAGCGATCGCACAGAGGTCTAGGCAAGGATTTGATGCAGATATTTTCTAAGTAGTATTCTCCTCAGCCTCTGACACCTCCCTACAGACAACCAAAAAAGCTAGAAAGAACAGCGTATGTTCCCCTCTAAGCAAAAGAATAAATGGTAAAGAGGTATTTACTTGTCTCATCATGAGTAGCTCTGAACAGAGTAACTGAGCAGCATGCTTACTTGTTCCTTTACAATGATGCAAACCTGAAAGTCACAAAGAAACAAGGGAAATAAATTATCCAGAAGAAAGCCACCAGCATTTAAGGGTTTAAAGGATAATCAGAAATTTCACCTTTTCAAATACAAATGCAAGGCTAGTTGTCAGCGCTGAAGTAATGAAGGCCTTTTTATTTCACCCAAACATATTGTCATTAAGATGGATGAGTGAGACGTCACTTTAGATCTCTCAGTCTATGGATAAGTGAGCCTGAAACAAGCCTTTGAATTATTTCAATGGTACTGTCAATTACTTGTATGCATGTTTAAGTAATCTTCTTCTAGAATAAGGTCATTGACGGTGACATAAATTTTCATCTTTTGATATGTGGTCAAGAATAAGTTTCTTCTAGAATAATACTGGGGGGAGCCTCCTTTAGTTCATGGTAATAAACAAAGCCTAGCAAATTACAGAGTTTTCTGACAAGGTTTTCTAATCGACAATGTGTCTTCTAATTGACAGTATATATTTTTTAAATAACCTAATACATGAAGAACCATGGTACAAAATTACTTTTCCTTCTCTTAATGTACTTAATCAGTAAGGGTAGAATTTGTCCCTGTGTTGTCCTGTGGGGCCAGGCCAACTCAGGATCTCAATATTGCAGCGTTAGGTGGGAGGGTGTGACACAATTGCACATATATAAACATACAAATCAATTAGGTGCATACACACATGCACTAGGTGCATATACCCACACACTACCAACTCAGGCACACTCACACATCCAAAATTACCAACCTAGGCATATACGCACCTAGTATCAATTCAAGCTCATACACACTATACGCACCAAAAGTTAGACAAAAATCAATTGTCAATACCTGCACACCTGATCCACATAGACAGATCACTAATTCGTATATCACACACACAATGACACACACACACATATATATATTCACCCATTCACACACAAACCACCCACCTACACATACACACAGGTGAGTTCTTAACTTGGATGGTACAGTATGTATGTGTGTGTTTGGGGTACTTGGGGGAAGGCTAAGGTGAGAGAGAAAGAGTAAGGAGTGAAAGTTGCTGGAACCAGGATTAGAACTGGTAGACTAGAGAGAACCTGGGATGAGGAACTGAGGCTTGGGGTTGCTTATGGTCAAGTGGCCCCAGGGTTACTTGCAGTTACTGGTACAAGGGAAAAAGCCTGGTAGCATGGAGGAGACTGACAGTAAAGAGAGAGAGGCAGAAACATGTGAGCTTGGGGCTAGAAAGTGAGACAGAAAGCTGGGAGCTCGAGGCTGGAAACTGAGGCAAAGAGCTGGGAGCTTGGGGCTGATTAGTGGTGGCAAGGAGGAAACAGTCAGGAAACAGACAAAAACCCACTCAGGGTTTCAAAATAGCAGGTTTATTAAACAGACAACATACTACACAGTCCTATGAAGTTATTGATCACACACACACAAGCACTCACAATGGCAGCAGGAGAAAGAGACTCACTGGAAGGGTTGGAGTCCAGGTAGGAAAGAGAAACAGAGTCCAAGTCCTTTCTTGAAGAGAGGGTGGGGGTGATAGCTACCTATCCAGGCTGGAAAGGGGTATCAGTTGAGCAGGTGCTGTCCAGAGGGGGTGCTGACAGGGCCTCTGGATGGATAGGTGGTGTGGCATGGTGCTGGTCCAGAGGGAGAGGTTGTCCTAAGGAGTCAGTCTTCACTACCCCTTTTTATGGGTCAGACTACCTATGATCTCCTATGGGGAGGGACTGTCCAGGAATTTCAGTCCTGTCCCAGAGGGTTCCATGTGTTCTTACTGAGCATGTGAAGCCTGGGCGCAATGGTGGGTTACCTCATCTTTTGTTTCTTAAATACTGAGGGTGGTTTCAATGGCTGGGTCGTTAGTCCAGATATTGGTTTTGATGGTTTGGTCATTCAGAGGGAGCTATTTTTAGACTTAATGCCATTGTCTCTCAAGCACCCTCATTCATCCCCATTCATTCAGGAACTAAGTTACATAGGAGGGGTAGGTGTGAGTCATGGGTTATACAACCGGGCCTGGGGACAGGATGGAGACTTGACAAACAAAATGGAAACTTGACATGACTTATGCTAACTTACATATGTAGGCCTAAATCATACAGTATCAGTAAAACAATAATATAGAACAGTAAAAATCAATATAAACATAATAATTATACAATATAAAGGAGAAAAAACAAAACAAATACAACTTGCTACCAAAATAAGATGCTGAAGCGTATCCTATGTCTTAGCTCACTTATACTTATCTATAGGGAATAGAGAGGGAGAGAAAACATCAGAAATGGTTGGGGAAGGGGAGGGAATGCATTTAAAAAAAAAAAGAAAAACTGGGGGTTTTGCTACACCTGAACAGGAGGGCTCTGTTCTGCAAAAATCCTCATTTAAGTCTTCTTTTGAGGAACTAAGTGTACTTCATTGACATACAGTTCTTCTTCGAGTATCTGCAGGGAGAGGTGATTTTTTGGCCACAGTATGCTACAACTCTTGCGTAACACTATTCCACTCATGTTAAAATTACTGTTTGGAAACTAAACCTGTTGCAACAGAGAGCGTTTTAGGGAATAGCAAGCTACTAATAACGGACAAACAAAAATGAATACTGAGGAAGGAGGTACAGTATTTCATTGCATATTTTTTTGAAAACATACAGTAAAAGCTTTGTTGTCTGGCACCCATGGGGAATGGAGGGTGCTGGAGAACAAAATATGTCTGTTAACTAAGCGGCCTGAACAGGTGTCTTTGCCTGTTCGGGCTGCCACCTGTCCCACCACGTCTGCCCCTCCTGCTGCATTGCCATTACACTTCTTGTGTGGAATTATATAATCCTACATTATATCTGAATTTAGTCCTAAGTCTTGGGAGGGACATGACATGGTCATGAGGTTCAAAGAGAGATTATCTATCTAATATGGTGATTCCAGGGGAGAGGTGGTAGAATGGTTAAGGAGTTTCACTGCATTTCCAAAGGTATGAATTCAACCCAGCTCTGGACTATCACCAAAGAATGCCCTAGGGACTTGATCATACAGGCTGGAGAGTCAAAGGTAGTCAGATGTGCTTCTGTGCACATCACTCCCTTGCATGCCACACTAGCCTAGTGGACTATCAGGCTCAGACAGACCCACAAGATGCTGAGTGTAGTATTTAGCTTCCTCAATGGAAGACAAGGGATACACTGATTATTATAAAATGAACTGAACACTCATAATTATCTAGGAAATTGTGCAGATAAGTATTGCAGCTGGCAAAAACAAACAAAAAACCTTCTGTGAATAGTTTCCTAGCTGAATACTACGGGCATTGTTATTACCTTAACCTGAGTTGTAATGTCTGTAAAAATAGTTTGGCTGTATTCATTTCCATGAAACTGTACTGACATCTGCCTGTTTGCATAAAGTGTTCACAGTTTGAAAGGTTTTTAAAAGTATATGTTATTTCTTTACAAATCTCTCTTAAAGGGAGCAAGAATCCAGGGCTAAAGAGAAATACTTAAAACTTTAAAAAGAATGGATTTACAATATGAGCAAAAGGTAAATAAAGCAAAAGCAAAAACAGCAGTGCAATATAGTATTAAACCTTTGCAATATATTCAGTGTCCAATTCCAGGGTGCCCTGCCCCCATTCATAGATGTTAGGGTCAGAAGGGACCTCAGTAGGTCATCAAGTCTACTGCCCTGACCTGGGCAAGAAAGAGCATTGGGGTCAGACAACCCCAGCTAGGCGCTTGTCCAGTTTCCTTCTGAAGATGCCCAGGTTAGGGGAGAGAATCACTTTCCTTGGAATCCCATTCTAGATTCTGGTAACCCTTGTTGTGAATAAGTTCTTTCTAATGTTCAACCTAAATCTGCTCTCTTTCGATTTGTGGCCATTGTTCCTAGTTACTCCAGGGGGTGCCCTAGTAAGTAGAGCATCTCTGAGTCCCTGCTGCCTTTCCCTGATGAATTTGTAAGCAGCTACAAGATCCTCTCTCAGCCTTCTCTTGTGGAGGCTGAAGAGATCCAGGTCCCTCAGTCTCTCCTGCAGTCTGAGTGGCCCTCCTCTGAACCCTTTCAAGATTCTCCACATCTCTCCTGAAGTGTGGCACCCAAAACTGGATGCAGAACTCTAACTGTGGCCTGACCAGTGCGGCATAGAGGGGAAGTATCACCTCCCTAGACCTGTTTGTCATGCATCTGCTAATGCATGATAAAATGCGGTTAGCCTTGTTGATCACCTCATCACATGGATGACTTGTGTTCATCTTGGAATCAACTGTGACTCCAAGACCCCTTTCTGCTGCTGTGCTGCTGAGAAAGAACCCATAGTCAAAGAGGGTTGAGACTCAGGGCCAGGGACCCAGCAGTAGAGAGACCTGAAGAGACAGAGACAGAGCCAAGGGCCCAGCACCTGTTAGAAATGAAGGGCAGAGACAGAGCTAGATAGCCCTGGGCCAGACAGGAGTTGAGACTAGAGCCAGAGGCCCACAGCTTGGATGGGCAAAGATAAGAGGGCAAGAAAAGGGCTGGAGCCCAAGAAGCTGGGCCCAGTGCAGTGGGTCTAGGCTAAAGGGAACAGTCAGAGGAGAGGGCTGGAGGCTGGGAAGGTCAAGGCCCCAACAAAAGTGTGGAGGAAGGACATGGCCTAGTGATTTGGGACAAAGTACCCATATAAGTGATGATTGGAAACATCTGCAAGACATGGGCACAGCTTAGGGGAGACTAAAAGCTGTAAATAGCCTATAAGGTGACAGGTGCCCATGGCTACAAGCAGGCCAGGAGGGTCCACCTAACAGGAAACATTGTTTGGGATCAGCAGGGTCTGAGAGAGGGTGATCCACTGGCAGAAATATACTAGGTCTCATTCGAAGAACTGTGGGCAGCCTACCTTTCTACACCTGTTAAGAATATCAGGGTGGCAGGAGAAGAACAAAGGGAGTGTTCCTTAAAGGTGGAGCTGGGCAGGAACCATACTGCCACCAAGGTGCATCATGGCCACCTCTGGAGCATAGACCTGTTACAGAGGGACTGTACTGCCTCAGATTCCTCTGTCCTATACAAATATATTATCTATAACTGTGCAGCCTTAATTTGAGACAAAGCCAAAGAGTTGAACATTGGCAGCCAATTGTGAGTAAATCAAGGCAAACAATTTCCATCTAGAAACCCCAACTAGATTCCTGTCTCCCTTTGGTCTGAAGTCTCTACCTATCTAAGGTTGAGATAACAAAACTATTATTCTGTTATTCTAGGGAGTGTGGTGCTGTTTAATGTGACCAAGCATATCAACACCCAATTTTTTTTTCCTCTTAAAAATGCTTAAGTCATTCTTTGTAAGGAAATTAGGTTACATTCGTGTCTGTTTGTAATGGGGGTTGGGGGACATGTTGGGGCCATTCACAGCATCAGCCTGCCCGCTTGTTTAGGGCAGTTTGCCCACCTGACTTTTCTGCCTTGGCTGCCTAGCCTTACACCAATCAGGCAGCCTCCTGGGTACCATGTGACCACCTGATTGCATCTGCTGCCACCAGCTACAGGCTGGTCTGCAGTCTGCTCAAGCCCTTAAATTGTACACTGTTAGATAGTTGTAACATTCTCTCTCTTACTTTTACTTTATAATTCCCTATCACATTAGATCTATACCCAGCCAACTGGGGATTAATACTTCTTCCCAGGTCCTGGATGTTCTCAGTTCCCAAAGCCTGCATATGACTATAGGAATATTAGTTTATATACAATGTTAGAAAGCAAAAAGTCTCTTGATGTATTAGAGTTAAAATACTCTGTCACTGATATCTATTTCCATAGCTGGGTGACAGTGATCACAAACGGATCACCATAAAGCTGGCAAGTCAGTCAGTTGTACAGAAGTCCTGAACTTAAGGAAAGCTAACTTTGACAAGCTAAGGAGGCTTGTCAGAGAGGCCCTAAAAGGCCACAACCCAACAGAGAGGGGAGTTCAGGACACGTGGATGCTCCTCAAGGGAGCAATCCTGGACGCGCAAGCGAAGTCCATCCTGCCTTGGAGGAAAGGCAGCAGGAGGGCACAGCAGCCCCCTTGGCTCTCCAAGGAACTGGCGGACCTCCTGCGTCCTAAGAGGAGGGCCTATAAACGATGGAGGACTGGAACCGCCACCAAGGAAGAATACTCTGCATTAGTCTGGACTTGCAGAGAGCAAAATCAGGAAAGCCAAGGCTGCGATGGAACTCTAGCTAGCTACAAATATCAAGGACAATAAAAAAGTCCTTTTTTAGATATGTGGGGAGCTGGAGGAAGAGCAAGGGCAACATTGGACCCCTGCTAAACCAGATGGGGCAACTGACGCCCAGGAAAAAGCTAACTTGCTAAATGGGTACTTTGCGTCAGTTTTCCATCAGCCCCATGCGGCGGCCCTGCCCGCTATAGGTCAGGGAAGCTCGGGCGAGAGAGATTCCTTGCCCTCCATCGAAGCTGACCCCATGAAGGAACACCTCAACAGGCTGGATACCTACAAGTCAGGCAGCCCTGACGGATTACACCCAAGGGTACTCAGGGAAGTGGTGAGCATCATAGCTTAGCCCCTGGCACAGATCTTTGAGAGTTCTTGGCGCTCTGGTGAAGTGCCCAAAGATTGGAAGAGGGCCAATGTCGTGCCTATCTTCAAGAAAGGGAGGAAAGTAGATCTGGCAAACTACAGGCCCATCCGCCTGACCTCTATCCTGGGGAAAGTCTTGGAAAGGATTATCAAAGAGGCCATCCTTAACAGGCTAGCTGAAGGCAGTATCCTCAGGGATACCCAGCATAGGGTTGCTGTGGGTAGGTCTTGCTTGACCCATCTCATTTCCTTTTATGACCCGGTGACCTATCACCTGGACAAGGGGGAAGAGATCAATGTCATATACCTCGACTTTAAAAAAGCCTTCGATCTGGTATCCCACAATCACCTCTTGGTTAAACTGGCTAACTGCGGCCTTGACATCACCACGATCCACTGGCGGGAAATTGGCTCGGCGGTAGGACCCAGAGGGTGGTGGTTGATGGGAGCCAATCATCTTGGTGTGCTGTGACCAGTGCGGTCCCACACGGCTCTGTCCTAGTGCCTATACTGTTTAACATCTACATCAATGATGTGGACACTGGTGTCAGAAGCAGGACTGGCCAAGTTTGCCAACATCAAATTCTGGGGTAAAGCATCCACACCTGAGGACGGGAGGGTGATCCAGGCAGATCTGAACAGACTCATGAAAGGGGCAGACAAGAACCTGATGGTTCAACATCGAAAAATGCAAGGTTCTCCACCTTGGGAGGAAAAACCTGCAGCATCCTTATAGGCTCGGCAGTGCTACGCTGGCTAGCACTACAGAAGAAAGACTTGAGGGTCATCATTGACCACAAGATGAACATGAGCCTCCAGGGTGATGCTGCAACTAGTAATGCAAGCCAGTGTTTTGCTCGCTTCCATAGATGCTTCTCAAGCAGATCCCTAGACGTCTTTCTCCCATTGTACTCGGCCTTGGTGAGACCGCAGCTGGAGTACTGCATCTGGTTTTGCACTCCGCAATTCAAAAAAGATGTGGAGAAGCTTGAGAGGGTGCAAAGGAGAGCCACGCACATGATCAGAGGTCAGGAAAACAGACCTTATGATGACAGGCTGAGAGCAATGGGGCTATTCAGCCTGGAAAAGCGCAGGCTCAGGGGTGATCTGGTGGCCACCTATAAGCTTATCGGGGTGCTTATCAGGATCTGGGGGAATGTCTGTTCACCAGAGCCCCCCAACTCCACTGTGACCAGTTCAGGCTGGACATAAGAAAGAACTTCTTCACTGTCCGAGCCCCCAAGGTTTGGAACAGACCGCCACCTGAGGCGGTTCAAGAGTCCACTTTGAATGCCTTCAAAACACATTTGGATGCTTATCTTGCTGGGATCCTACGATCCCTGCTGACTTCCTGCCCCTGGGGTGGTAGCTGGACTCGATGATTCTCCAAGTTCCCTTCCAGCCCAAATGACTATGAATTCTATGAAATAACTGCATAGTAGCATCAGAAAAAAAACTGGGTGTGGATGCTTTTGTGCCGGTTAACGCAATCATTTAGTACCCAGTTAAAGAAGTAGTAAATGACTGAGCAGTAACAGCTATGGAGTCTGATGTTTGTGTAGACATGACCCCTGTTCATTTGTATATAAACAAACATTATGTTGGTCGTGCTTTTGGTTACCAACTACAGTAGCTGGGATTTTTGTAAGGGTAGCTGAGAGGCCCCTATTGTATGGGATGGAAAACTTAAGCTCACATGCTAATATCTCATAACAGATATGAAATGACTGAGTTTCAGTTGCTGTCAAATTGAGGGAGGTATTTCATGGATTTCAATAATGTATTTCACTGTTGTGTTAGGTATACAGGATCAAAAGATCCTGAGTTTCTTGTCCTAACATCTCCATAGATACCTTTGTGTAAGGCAATTAAATATGGTTGCTTGCATGAGCTTTGTTTGGCAAAAGTGAATAACAGTGACTGTGGGTAAAGCACTGAGCTGGGGCTCAGAGACCAACTCTGACAATTCTCCTCATGACCTTCAGCAAGTCACTCACTTTGTGGGCATGTCTACATGTTCATTAAATCATTTTAGGTAATGCACGTTAAATCTAGTGCCTCCACTGTGAAGTACTACAAAATGAAGATTAACCTATTTTAATGCACATTAGCTAAATGGCATTTTTAATGCTTTAATGAACATTAAAATAGGCCAATGCACATTAAAGTGCACATGTAGACATCCCCTCTATTTCTGTCCTCACCCATCTGTAAATAGAAAATGGCTATGATTCTTCTGTGTGTGTCTTATCTGTTTTGTCTGCCTTATTTATATAGACTGAGAATTCTTAGCAGCAACTTCTTTCACTAATTGGGTAGAATTTAGCACAAGAGGGCCCCTCTCTCTCTCATCCATCCATTGTTTCTTGTTTTATTTTGGGAACTAAAAGATGGCCTCTGTCCATCCCCTTGAATTCCTTCCCCAAATTTACAATCCATAGCTGTACAAAGACCTCACATAGTAGTTCGGTCCTGAGTCATGACCAGAGTTGTAGAGCAGTAAAACAACAAAAAAAAAATGAAATGGGTTAAGGCCTCTGGACACAATTGTAGTATAATTAATCACTACAATAAGTCACATTGTGCCATCCAGTTTTAAGCATGGGCTGTCATTGTTTGCAGTTAGGACAGCTGTTGAGGAACTGAAGGCATATTATGGCTCTAGGTTTTTTTTTCTTTTTCCCTTCCAACCCGTTGTCCAACCTCACAAGGGAAAACTGAATGCTTCCTGCTACCTTTAATATACTTTCATTTTAATTCTTGAAACAGATTTTGCTGAGAAATCAAATAGAAATTGCACATGGCAAGTTCCAGTTGTTCAGTACTTGCTCACTCTTTCTCCCTTGTTTTTGCTCTCTACTGAAACTGGTCTAAGTGTGTCATAAAATATTTGGCAATGTACTTTTTATTCATTGAATCCTCTGTAGGATAGGAAGAAAGAAAATGATAGCATTAGCTACATCTCATTTAAACTTGTAAGGAGCAATTTTAAGGTTCAGGAATGTTATGCTCATAAAAGTGATTGTCTAGTCCATAAGAAGAGATCCCCTGAGGTTCCTTTAGCAGTCCAATAAATGTCACAAGTATTAGGACCTGATTATCCAATTATTATACAATGCAATTCACCCATGTTATCATTACTAAATCAACAATATACTCAGTACTTTAGAGTATAAAAGTGTCTTTTCATTTTGGCATAAAACCTGATGGAAGAGCCATCAGTAAGTGAAAGAAACCATTTCAACTTTTAAAAGCTATGATGGGAACTCACTGATAAGTGTCTGGGGTGTCAACTGAGTTGTAGGACAGATACTCAACTTGGGTCATTATAACTTCTGGTCTGAAAATTTTCCAGTGCTCAGGGGCCCACAGCATGGGTAGGAACTGAACAGAGATCTCTCAGGGGTCACCCTGACACCTTATAAAAAGTAATTCTCAAATCAGAGATTAATGGTATCCATTCCTACTTACTGAAGTTTGGCTAGGATACAACACAAAGGTCATACTTAATACCAGCCTAAATAATCTCTGGGAAATTATAAAACAAAGCTTAGATAAAAGGTGCTCAGAAAAGCTTGTATTTCACGTGTCAGTTTTAGATGCATGTTATAAATATGTTGATCTAAATAACGTGTTATTTATGAGACAATTGTTTTCAATTGAGCTACCATCCACATCTTACAGTGTTTATGACAGAGAAGTTGTTTGCTTAAGAAGTTAGACATAAGCCCATAGAGCTGTTTGTTATGAGTTGTATACCTACATTTTTTAAAGTAACTGGGTAATACCATAGGTGTTTATATGACAAGATCATTTAATTATTTTATATCACACTTGGAAATGGATAACTTCCATTACATCATGTGTGGATCAGGTTGTTTGGCTCTGAGCTATGGTTACCAGACTCCAGTAGTGGACAGCTAAAACCTACTATCTCATGAGACAACAACTCCCTTGGATTTGTCAGTGGCAGCTCCTAGAGTTATTGCAGTCAAAAAATATTCTGGATATTAAGTGAAAACATAAAGACCTTTTTTTCCATTTTTAAACTGCAGTTTTAGAGAGACAGATTATGAGCTTCAGTGAGGCTGTATTGATCTAGGCTAGTGGTTTTCAGCCTTTTTGGACTCAAGACACCCCTCTGTAATTTCTGTGAATTGAGTAGCACACAGTTTCAAAACCTAATTTATGTTTTTATAGTGTAGGGGTGGGCAGAATACCATGGAAACAGTCCCAGGACCCCCACCGTCAGGAAGCGCTCGGCCAGGTGGATGGGATGGGGCCACGGGTGGGCAGGAAGCAGCATCTGAGTGGGATGGGTGGGTGGGGCCCGGGCCAGGATCACAAGGCAGCAACAGCATGGGGCTTGGGCCCCAGGGCAGAGCTGTGATCCACAACCTGCATGTCCGCGTGACAGGCACTGGTTCTGTGAACAGCAGATGGCTCCTCCCCACATAACCAGTGTCCATCAAAGAGACGTTCAGGAGGAAGTTTGCAGCTCTGCCTCAGGCCCTGGCCCCACACTGTCACTACCCCATGATCCTGGCCATGGCACCTGCCCTGCCTGCCTGTCCTGCTCCCAGTTGGCCCTATCCCATCTGCCTGACTGAGTGCGCCCTGCCAGGACTCCTGGGGTGGTATCCATGGAGACCCTTTCCACTCACACCATCTAGCATAGGATCAATTGCCAGGCAAGGAGAGCATCCCCCTGCCCCACCATCACCCCAGCCCACAACAGTTCACCAAAACCTTTTAAGTGGCCCTCCAACCTAAATAGTTGCCTACCCCTGTTACAGTGCTTACTTCTTTGCAAATGAACCAGACAGTGGGGATGGCGGATTGGCCAGGCTGGGACAAGCCTGAGCCTGCACTTATCTGCTCACACCTCACTAATCTCTTCCCCTGCAAAGTACCCTTCCAAAAGATCTGGCGGTGCCCCAGGATGCAATGGCACCCTGGTTGAGAATCACTGATCTACAGGAGGGGATACTCCAAACCTTGTTTCCTCTGGTCCCACAGATGCTCAGAAAAAAAGCCAATCACAGATCAGGCTTTCTTCCAGGCTTTCTCCTGGAAGAAATGCGTTTTTCTGTTTACAGCTGCAGATTTATTTGGTTAATGATATGGTCATCATATAGTGCTGTAAACAGATCTCTCATTTGAGGCAGATCTGATTGTCCCACGCTTGCTGCTCATCTGCCAGTAGGTATCTAGGGAAAGCACAGAGCCAGATAGACTTGTTCCTACAATGAACTATGATTAATTTAAATGAGTCACAGATGTACACAGCAGTGTCCCAGGAACAACTGTTAGCACATTTTACTTCACAGGTAAAAGGGATGTGAATGCCTGTAGGATTCCAGCAAAAAAGTGGCTCTCTCCTGGAAGAAATGCAGTTTCTGTTTACAGCTGCAGATTTATTTGGTTAATGATATAATGCTTATATCATCCTGGGAAGAAAACACATAAATCAATGACATGCTTATAGTAATACCTAGTGATTTTTTTTTTAACAGACCAATATAAACTGATTGGATTATGAAGATATTGTGTATAACAAAACACACAAATGAAATCCTTGCTCTAAGGCCATGTGTAGACAAAACAATGGTCCTATGTGCGCAACACTTTAAAGTGGATTAAATACTTTTGCAGCACTTTAATGGTGTCCGTTTTTGCATGCGTTGGCAGTATACTGCGCATCAATTCCAGCCACTGGAGCAAATTCAGCAGTGTAATGTGCCTTAAATGATAGCAAACTAAGACTCCTCCAAAGAGTTTTAGTTTGGTGCCCCTACAGCTGTGCAGTGAAGCACCAGGCTCCATTCAGCTCAGTGGCTCTCCAGGAAGCCATGAAGCAGCATAGCAAGGCAGGCTCCACCCAAGAAAAATGGAAAGCCTGATCTTTTTTTCTTTTCCTCCTGGAGCCTGCCTGAGCTGCCCGGGGGCCCTGCGCTTCCCTCCATGGCTGCGGTGCCCTCTGGGACCACCTGAGCTAGGTGCCTGTGGGCAGATACCACCGGGGGGGGGGGGGCCACTGCTGCCATGGAGGGAAGCACCACCCCCCTCCGTGGCCCAGGGACTGCTCCTCCTGCCGGCAGCTTGCCCTCTCCTCCCCACTGCCAGAGAGGCAGGTAACTCAGTGTGTTCATGACACAGGGGTTTAAAGGGCCCTAAATTGAAGAGGTGTTTTTAAAAACCCACTGCTTCGATTTAGGGTCCCCATTTCATCTATACACCCCCTAAAACAACACTTATGTTACAACCTCAGTCGCCAGGGATGGAGAGCCATACTTAGCTTTAAAAACAACCCTAACATTATACAACAGGTTGACAAGGGTGTGCCACTGCTGTAATGAAAAAAACCAGCATATATACAGGGTTCCAAGAGACAAGTTTCCAACATGGACTATTACAAACTCATGACAGAGGACCCAGGGTGTAATACCAAGAGAAACTGGATTAACTCTGTCTTTTACCAGGACTTTAAAAAGTTCCACCCCTCCATCAGACTAACTCTGGACTATTCTACTCAGCAAATTAATTTTTAAGATGCCATGATGAAGGTTTGCAGTGGCTACATTGCCACAATGCATCAGAAACCCACCAACTGGCACAACTAATTTTATGCTACCACCTTCTACCCCAGACACACCACCAGATCAATCTTCTACAGATATGCTTTACAATACAACCACATCTTCTCTAATTTCATTGACTGGGAGGTACACGAAGATCTGGAGCAGGGATTCCTACAATTAGGAAGCAATCCTCAAACTATAGCTGCTAAAAGCAACAAAGCCAAATTCAGACCTTACTCTGACCTGCTACAATACGAACCACAAGACCAGAACAACACACATCCTCTGGTTCTCATCTACATGAGCAGCTGGAGACAGAAGATGGCAGCATGCAGAGTGATGGCGCCCTTGGCACATGCCTGTATGTCACTGTTCATGAGGCCTCCCAAAGCGCGGGGCCCAGGGCAGTTGCCCCAATTTACACCCCCACCCCCAAGGGACGACTGTATGGAGGACAAACCCATCCCAGCTTACAGGCAGTTCTCCCAACATCAAATGGCAGCTCTCAAACAAAAGTCTAACTTCTATTCTCACAGAGGTGCCAAGCCTTGCAATGGACTCAGATGCAAGCTGTGCCTCCTCATCAATACAAACGTCATCATCACTGGACCAAATAACACAGATTATAATACCCAAGGTTCATTCTCCTACACCTATACCAACATCATATATGCCATCACCTGCTTACAATGTCTCTCTGCTGTCTATACTGAACAGATACCTACATGTAAAAATGAATACATTGCTTGCAAAGTTCTTAGGCGCAGCTCACCCACTTAGCTTGCAGCCAAGCAAGCTTTGTAGCTGTTACATAAGTATTGGTGAAATGATATGGAGGAAAAAAAAAACGAAAGCAAACACCAGACATGATCACAGCAACAGTGTAACAGAGATGCCATTAGAATCACATTTGATTAATGTAACCTACCAGTTAGTCACTGCTCATATGTCAGTGTCCCTGTCACAAATAGGATCTTTTAAGAAATTAATTAGAAAGCAAAATGTGTTACAAGCTAACCTATATGAACTTTCCATTTTTTTCCCCATAAGCAGTAATGATTTAAACCAACAGCTGTCCTGTGTTTGCTGTAACTGACCAAAACAATTATTTCTTCAAACACTTGAATGTGTATTTTTTTCCCCTTAGGTTGTTCCAGTCACAGCCTCAACAAATTGCATTTACTGTTAATCTAATGTAAATAATTAAAACACTCATTTAATGCAGTGAAATCAAACTTAGCAGCCCACGGCTGCTTATCTGCCCATGCTACTCAAGAAAGTTTTGTATGAAATGCTGGGGACTTTAATGCAGAGTGGGAGAAGGGGACTAAGTTGGGCTCTAAAGGAGTAATCTAAATAAAAGTGGAGAAAAACAAGAGGCAGCAAACATAACTCAGTTTCCCTCTTTTGGCTTGGCTAAATTAACCATTAGCTGGGGAGGGAGTCTAAGTCTCCTATGAGTAGGGTGACCTTCTGTAGTCTAGTCCTGGCTGGTTGGTCAAATGTCATGGAGCAGAGTCCAGCAGGGACAGGGAGCAGCATGGTGGGCAAGGCAGGTGGGCAGGCAGACACTACTGCAGCTGGGTAGGAGTAAGGGAGGCAGACTACAGTGGGGTAGCACTTGCTCCAGTCCTTCCACCTTGCTTCTGCCCAGAAGCAGCAGTGTCTGCCCACCCACCTGCCTGGCATACCATGCAGCTTCATGTCCCCACTGGACTCTGCTTTGGGATTTTTGGTCAAGCAGTCAGGACCAGACTACAGAAGCTGGGCCTTTTCTGGTTTGCTCAGGATATACAGTCACCCTATTTATGAATAATCTGCCACATTCAGATCTGTGGCACAAACACATGCTAGTAGTGCATTCAGTGACATGACTAACTTCTGTCATTCAAATCTCATCCTCTTTCATCTTCTGGCCAGGAAAAGAGCTATCTGTGCAATGTAGCATTCATTGATTTTTAAGCTTTTTGTTATTGTAGTTTTACAATGTACACTCTCTATTTTTCTTCATTCATTAAGGCAGGCTAAAAGACATGTACCTTTCAGTTGGTGCAGACCATGGTGAAGTTTATGATGGACTTCAGGTCCCATGGAAAATTTTCATCCATTTTCTAGTTATTGATTGGGCCCAATTTTCTGTAAAAAAAAATCTTGAATAAATTGCTTTAAATGTTTGGGATCCAAAGATACTTGATTTTCCTTCTCAAGTAATTATAACTGTTCTGAACAACTTGATCCAAGCACTAACTAATAAAGCAGTCTAGCTATGATTAGTCAGATGACATCATGTGAAATTGTTCCTATTCCAATTGATCAAGCATACAAGCATTTTTGGTGAAAACATGCAAATTACAAGTGTTCATGGAAATCAAACTGTAAATGCAACAATGAACTGTGATTTATCCAAATTACTCTGCTAGAAATTTAATGATAAAATGTTCATGGAAAGCTAAGACAAAAAAAAATGATTATGACTGAAAAAAATTCAACAAGGTATTAACTGGGAGTCCAGTTTGATTAAGTCCAAATGTTAAAAGGCTGATGCCCAAACTATATTTTATGGTTACTTATGTATGCTTACTAAAGAACTGGATCCAATGCAAATTCAAATCAGTGGAAAAGCTCCCAGAGACCTCAGAGATGTTGTATATGCTTCCAATAGCAAAAGCTGGAAGGAGGAAAAAAATAGGGATTATCTTAATACAAAGTCATCCATGCTCACAAAAGTATGTGTCCATGACTGAGCAAGGGATCTCCTGATGGTATTATTCTCTAGAAATAAGACAAAGGAAAAGGCCCAAGAAAAAATCCTCACAAATGCAGAGAGATCACATGCTGATTGAACAGGTATCAGACAAAGCTGTAGGAGACTAGGGTTCAGCTGCTGAATTGCTACATGGCATTAGGAAAGTCTTTGTATCTCCATTTATCTTTCCCTCTCATACTTGCCTGCCTTTCTTTCAAGGCAAGAATATTTTGTACATCACCTACCGCAACTGAGATCCAGTCTTAATTGGAGACCTTTAGCTATTACTTTAATATGGGGAATGATAGCAACATTGATTTCTCTCTTACATCTCCTAGGTATTTTCCTTCTGCAAAAGCCATGATAGTGTATTACTCGGTTTCTCCCCTCCGATTACTTTGTTGCTCTTGTGTAAGCCATGTAGAAAAGGCATCCTGCAGCTCTTAAACAGACTAAGAAGCCACGACCATTCAGAAGAAAACAAGGTTTGCGTTGAAACCTTAAATTCTTTTCTGCATCCATGTACCAAATGGCAAATGTGAGATTCATGTGGACAGTGTTAAAAAAAATAAAAAACCAAGATGCAGCAGAAGCCCCAGGGGAAGTAGAGGAAGGGTTTAGTGCTGAAATTGCAACACACAGTTTCATACTCTGATGTCTTAACTTGCTTTGTGGGTGACTTCAAGAATGCAGCCTTTCCTAGCTACATAAAAAATTACAGGCCAGCATGGGAGAGGATGTTGGTAGTGTCATCATGAATCATGGAATAGATGTAGTATGTGTTCATTAAACTTCCATATAACAATCCAAGGGGAGATGGATAGCATCACCCTTGCTCTTACCACGTAGTACACGGATAGCCAGCATTCTTGGCTTCAGATGAGACTACTCTAAGAGCCTAGTGTTACTCAGCTAGAGCAGGATGGCAAAGTCAGATACCTCAACCCTTTGTTTAAACACATTCATCTAAAAGGAGAGATGTTATTTTAGTGAAGGCAATGCTAGTTGATGAGGATTCAGTTCCTGGATTTGCCATATGGATTCTTCTGTGACCTTTGGCCAGTTACAGAATCTTTCTGAACCTTAGCTCCCTTTTTTGTAATCTAGGATTAATGATCCTCCCTCCCCAACTTTTTTGTTTCATCTACTTATGTTTAATTCATACACACTATTTTTATTCCTGTACAACTACTTTGGTCAGAATTAGGACTTGAACCAGAATAACTGAAGTAGTACAATCCATAATTTGGATGCTGACTTACTGATGTGAGTGCCCAGTTTCACTGGGGCTCAGAGCCTTACTATAACACAAAAATCTGGTCATCATTCTCAAACGAGACTGGTCCTTGAAAAATGGCCTCTCAATTTAAAAAGATGCATGTTTATGAAAATATAAATTTTGTGAAAAAATATATTTTTTAAGATAATCTAAAAATGTAACAAGTAAAAAAAATGACATTTCAAAGTTTCAGTTTGCTGAGAAAAGCTCTAACAGTGCTTATTGTTGCCCCCAGCTGCTGGAATCCATTTTGCAGAATGCAGGACTAGGCAGGGTTGACACATCTCCAACCACATATTCTGTCTGGTCTCTCTTAAGAGTTCACTAGTTTGGTAAGCACACCTGGGACTACTTAATAGCCTTTCCAAAAGAAAGAAAAAACCAAAACAAAACCCCCCCCCCCCCCCCCCCCCAAAAAAAGGAGTTATATATTTTTTTCTTCCTCCTTTGGCAGAACTGGCTGGGGAAAAAATAGCAGTCTATTACAGTGCCTAACTAGCATCATAGTTAGAAAGTTCTTCCTCAGATTCAACCTAAATTGTCCTTTTTGCAATTTCATCCCATCCTTTGTGGATGCTGATCACCTTTGTTCACCTTTAGATCACCTTCTCTTATAAATGATCCTTTTTTTTTTTTGTGAAGTTTTCTTTTGTAAATCTTCCCTTCTCTAGAATAAATAACCCCATTTCCTCCAGCCTTTCCTCATTGTTCATGTTTCCTAAAACTCTGATACTTTTGTTTGTGGTCCTCTGGGTTCTTTCTGATTTGTCCACATTTTTTAAAGTGTGGCATAAAAAAACTGAACACACAACTCCAGGTGAGGTTTCAACAGTGTTGAAAAGAATGAAATGATTTTCCATGGCTTGCATTAACACAGTCCTGTAGCATCTCATGCTTCCAGTTTTATCAAAGTGATTTTGAACCAAAATTTCATTCTGTAAAGTGCATTTCAGTGGTTCTCAATCAAGGCGCCATAGCACCTTGGGTGCTGTAAAATCCTTTCAAGGGTGCCATGGTGTGCCACACTGTTAGCTTTACAAACATTGTTCAAAGGATAAACACCAAGATTTCAAATATTAATCTATAGTTGTGGTCTTTCTGAGATCTTTGCAAAAAACAATTGCTCTTTTTTTTTGCCTACAGAAAGATAATAGAGTTAATATACTAAGAGCTGGCATTTTCCAAGGGGTCCCTTGAGTCTGTCCAGAGATGTCTTGAGTCTAAGAAGGTTGCGAACCACTGGTTTATGCCATTCCCATCCATCTTATGGTCTTCTGAAAATTAAATAATTTTTTTTCAAGTCATTAATGAAAATATATTCAACATCCTGGACCCTGGAGAGACTCCTCTAGAAACACACTTGACACCTCCTTTCAGTCTGCCATTGAGCCACTGGTGTTCTTTGAGCACAATTATCCAACTGTTCTTGAACCCACTGGGACTATGTTTCTTTAGTTATGGAAACTCTGTTACAAAAAAAAGTTAGAGTGGTTAGGCATGATTTGCTGTTGAGCAGGCCTGGTCAATTATTTCAGCTAGAGAGCAGCTTAATGAATTTTGGTAAGCTGCTGAGGGCTGCACACATTATTTTTTTTTTTAGAGAATATCAACCATAGATAAAAACAAATTATACACTAAAAATCAAGCATCTACTATAACGTACTTTAATGTTATTAAAAATAATTTCTGTTCTG
This sequence comes from Crocodylus siamensis, assembly GCF_052110815.1. Taxonomy (NCBI): domain Eukaryota; kingdom Metazoa; phylum Chordata; order Crocodylia; family Crocodylidae; genus Crocodylus; species Crocodylus siamensis. The sequence goes on from NC_143397.1 coordinate 103,166,439, forward strand.
ATTTATATTTTTTAGTAGTGTATATAAAGGTGATTGCATAATAGCCACAATAAAATCTTACTCTTGCACACTGTTTGTAAGGGTGTGTGGGGACTAGAGGGAGTATAGGGTATGTGTATGGGGGGCATTGGTGGGTTGTATGTGGGTGGGGGGCTGTAGGCGTGGAGGTATAGGGGTTGAGGGGTAAGTTGGGGGTATGTATGTGCTAGGTTCTGGGAGCCAGCTGGGGAAGGGAAGAGGAAGGGAGGTGCCAGGTGGTGTGTGTAGCAGAGCTTGCCCAAGTGGTTCAGGTAGCCTCCCCCCTCCTGGTCTTTGGATGTCCCTGTGGTATTCTGCATGCAGTCAAGCTCATCCCACTCCCACAGCAAACTTCTCCTGATGTTAGCCATCCTCCATCCACACAGACCTCGTGGAAGAACTCTCCCTGGGCCTTGTAGATGTTATGCAGCACACAGGCTGCAACAATGACTGAGGGGATGTTGGACTCTGTGACTTCAAGGCAGGCAGTGAAGAGGTGTGCCAGGGTCTCTTAAACATGCCTTGCAGGGGTCCAGTTGACTGGTGTAGGGCTGCATGAGCCAGGGGAAGAGTGGGAAGATGGGGTCCCCAGTGAGCAGGGGCAGGACTGCCACCACACCCAGCTGGAGGTAAAGCATCCCAGGTGCAAAATGCCCATTCTGTACCAGGGCTGGCAGGGTAGAGTTATGGAACACATGGACATTGTGGGCACTACCTGCCCAGCCAGCACTTACACTGGTGAATGTGCTGCAGTGGTCAATGACAGCCTGGAGCACAATGAAGTGGAAGCCCCACTGGCTACAGTAGGGGCAGTTGCCATGGGATGGGCAGCTGACAGGGATGTGGAGCCTGTCAATGGCCCCATCCAGGGTGCAGAACCCTGCCACCACCTTCAGAGGGTCACACACCTAAATTATATGCCCTAGCCTGTCCTGGAGGATGCTGCAGAACTCCAGGATGGCCTCCCCAGAGGTGTCCTAACCCAGGCCGAAGAGATGGCCAACATAGTGGAGACTGTCAGGCATGGCCAGCTTGAGCAGGGTGATGTGTGTCCATGGGAAGGGGCTGCTGCATGGTGGTGACCTGCCACTCTAGGTGTGGGAAGAGCTGCTTGAGGAGGTCCTGGAAGGTGGCCTGGTTCATCCAAAATGACTTCAGACACTGCTCATTGTCCCAGGTGCTCTGGACAATGTGCAGCCACCAGTCCTGGCTGGCCCATTGCACCCAGAGGAAAGGTGGCTGTAGGTCCAGGAGTGCATGGATAGCACTGGTGGTGGCATCCAGTTGTGCATTGTTGATAACCCTTTAGGAGTCCAGGAAGCAGGATAAGCTCCAGGTGGCAGTAGTCCAGTGGCAGGTGGCCTGAGACACTGAAGAGAGCGTGGCTAGATAGCTGGGCTGCACAGGGTAGTGGTAAGGGCTGAGACTGACATGAGCTAGGCAGCAGTCACTGCAGCAGCACACCATAGTGAACAAGATAGCTAGCAGGAGCCCAGGATGCTGGATATTGCTCCTGGTGGTGGAGCAGCTGTGTCATGGTGCACACAGGCTCTGATGGAAGAGCCACACCATGCTTGCACAGAGCTCTGCAGGCTGCTCTGGGCCAGAAAAGCTGGTGGCCAGGGAGCAGGGAGTGGGGCTGCCTTTTAAAAGATGGCTGCCAACCACAGGCAGGTGTGGCTGGAGCCTCCAGCTCCCCCTGGCTGCTGCAGGGGGAAAGTACAGATCTGGATGAGGGAGGGTGGTATTGGGGGGAGAAGAGTGTGGCCATGAGCAAGAAATCTGCTTCCAAATCTCTGCATATGTAGACATCTGCCCAGCATGGGTTTACTCCAGAGTAATTTACTCTGGAGTAAACCCATCCCGCAGTATTTGCATGCGTAGACACATCCCCCATCTGCAACTTTACTCGCGCATGGTAAATTCTTGATTTTTAAAGAGCTTGACAAGAAAACAGTAAATTTAGTTAAGTTACCTAATTCTGATGAATCACATGGGGGTTGTCTGAATTTTGTGTATAATCCGTTTCCCCTTGTCTCTTGGGGGGGGGGGGGCGGGGGGAAAGTAGATTTTCACAAGTTTCTCTCTTCTTAAGAGTCTAACTGGGTCTGCAGTATCTTGGCTTTGGTAGTGACTTTATCTACAGTTTGATTAATTAAACAGGGAATCAGCAGGTGGTGGGTGAATCATGATTTGATTCTATCCTAGAAAAACTTCAAAGACTGCATTTTCCTATCTTAACTTGCTTTGCAGAAATATCCATTATTAAGTAAATGATTGGAATAAACCTCTAAATACCACAGGAAAAGCTTTTGGGCTCCCCTATTTAGTCTTTTATGAAGATTAAAATCATTTGGTGCATTTGTAATCAAATATGAAATAAAAAGAATTATCATCCAGTTGGTAGCAGAAAGATGAAGACCTGGATATTACAGAGCCTTTTTGTTTTTGTTTTTTTAAAGTGGACCTAGTTTCCATGTTCATTTACAGGAAATGTATTACCTTTCTAGTTAACCCCCCCCCAAAATAAAAACAAATTCATTATTATACAAATTGATTAATTACATGAAAAAATAGAAGAGGAATATAGGGGTTATTTAGCTATGAAGAATTTGCTTTGTATAGTAATTCACATGGCACCGATTTTCAGTATCTCCCATATTTTACTTTGCATTACTTCCTGAAATACTAATAATTTAAAATACTGGTTGTTATGAAATTAAGAACATAACACTTAACTGAAGTTCATTTTGCATTGGACAAAATAATGTACACAATGAAATACCAGAGAGGGTGATTCTGCCTCATCTCCCATTTCATGAGATTATTTTATTTACTTTATAATAAAAAAGGATGAGAGGCACAGGAAACTCTGCTATGCTTTTTTTCCTAAGGAAAGCTAGTCTGTGCTTGTTGTTAGTATTATTGCTTATTCTTATTAATCTAATATAGAAAAAGATGCAAATAAGATTAGGATGTCAATGTGGTAGGAGGTTGCATAAACATTTGAGAGACATTCCTAGTTATTTAAACAACCTGGACATCTTTGTGTAAATGGAGCCTGATGCATTCTAGAGTACTCCTGGAATTGGCTGGGGTAACTGCAAAACCCTTTAAGAACAAGGTCAGATGAGGTTCCAGAGGATCAGAAAAGGGTAAATCTATTGCCTTTCTTTTGAAAAAGCAAGCAAAAGTGACAAAGGGAATTATAGATCATGCAACTGCAGGCATAAGTATTTGGAAAGATAGTGGAATACATCAGGAAACACTTGATTTGCAAACACTTATAACAATCATGGGCAGGTGCTATAGATCCTGGTCCCCCTTTGGGTTGATGTCTTCCCTGTGTATTCTGTCTGGCTAAGGAGGAGCTGACATTACCTCCCCATCATTTTCTTGCCTACCACAACTTGGAACCAACCCCTGAACAGAGAAAAATCCATGGAGAGATCGCTCCAGGCCTATAGGAAGAATTTCTTTGTGGAGCTCTACCTCACCTACACCCCACCCTTACTACATCCTGGATGTTGGTTCCAATCAATTTCTTCTGGGGACAGACCCCCCCTCTAGCCAGTATGGGGCCACTGCATGACAGCTAGGGGCTAGGAAAACCCACAGAGTCAGCCCTTTGGTATTCAAAATCCCAGGAGTGGCTATTGTGTACTTTCCCAGTCCTTGTTCCATAGCAGTCAAGTCACAATTCAACTAACAGCCGCAGAAGGAGAGTTCATGTTTTAATGTCCCCAAAACTGAGGCCCAGGATCAGTCTCAAAGACAAGCAAGTATTCTGTTGGGCCACTTTGCCCTACCGGCCCCTTTAAGTCAGGGCCTTTACTGTCCCTGCCATAAATCAGGAAGTAAGTCAAATTAAATCCGAAACAAGAGCAATGGAAAAAAGAGAAAAAGAAAAGAGAAACAGTTCCTTCAGGGCCCTATAACCCCGACTGCAGTCTTCAAAAGATCAACCCTCTGGATCCCCCTACACCTCCCCGGTACCTACTTGGCAGCGGCTCCAACTGGCTTCAGGTGCAATCCCTGAGTTCCAGCAGCAGTGCTGCCCTCTGTGGTGGCCCTCCGACCACTAGTACCTCTTGCCAAGCTCCTTTGTACTGCTGATGGCTTCAGGAGAGTCCCATGGCGTCTCCGCTTCCCACACTCAGGTCTCTCACCAGCTGCCCCTTTCTGGGACCAGAAGTATTCTTCTGTGCTTGCCAGCCACCAATCCTGAGGGAGCATTCGCTTTGGAAGCACGGCACACTGCTGTGTGCTCCCACAGAGATCCTTCCATCTTGTGTGGCGAGTACAGGGAAATTATTCTTCTCCCTGGGGTCCCCTTCAGCCCCAATTCATTCCTCTTCACAATAACAAAGTGATAAGGAACATCGAACATGGATTTCTCAAGAGCAGGGGTGGGCATAATATGGCCAAGTGGCCAGATCTGACCTACCAACTGACTGGAAAAAAACAAAACAAAACAAAACAAAAAATGAGCCCATGGGTAGATGTCTGCCAATTGATTGCATGTGGCTAACAGTTGACCTATGGCACTCCATATGGGGCTGAGCTCTGCCCACTTTCACCTAGGGTAGCCTGTGCCACACTCCAGCCCATAGCTGTTGGCCCAGCCAGCATGCAGAGCTTCCTGGAAGGGTTGTCCTCAGTGCAGCTGCAGCTTCCTGCACAATGCTCAGCTCCCCCTACCTCCAGTGGCTCCTCCTCCAGTCCCTGCTGCACCACTCTGGGTCATGGGGGAGCTGTGTCTAGGTGGCTCCTATCCCAGTTCCTGGATCTCCAGCTCCATCTCTCAGCCATCTTCCAACCACTCCATCCACAGGTGGCTGCTCATCACAGGATGGGAGTGGCTGTGGAAGTGCCAAGCAAACTGCTGTACTGTGACAGAGGATGGCGGACAGCAGGAGGAGGCTTGTGCAGTAAAGCATCTTCTGTAGACATGCCCTGGGTGGATAATTTAACAAGAGTTGCTAAGAAACCTTTTAAAATTGTTGTAGAGCAGTTGCTTACATTTATGTCTAAATAGCATTCATGGGGTCTACTCAGAATAAAATTAAATATCCACAACTTAATATATTAACATCAGAGCTATTCCAAGATTTTCCTTAAAAACACTGTTCCCATAGAACAAAAGTGTATTGCAACAAATGTCTATTATGTCCTGTAGACAAATTCTATTTTTCAACAAGACTCCAAAACAAACTATAATGCACTGATCTGAAAATGTCACAGTGAGACTGTATTTCACATTCTTCATACATGCGGTTCACTTCTATGGGGCAAATTTCCTACAATGTGCATATCCAGGCACTTCTCTGATATTCTGTACCGTCTCAGAAAGTAGACCAGGGGACAGCATGTAAGATGTAACCCGGCCATCCAATATGGGCTGTAGAGGAGAACGTAAGCATGAGGCACCAAAGCTGCCACTTCCATTAAGCACTGTACAAGTGTCCATGTATTTCCTTTTTACAAAATAGCTTAAAGTTTTCTTGGCAGAATCATCATTACGAGAAGAATGAGAAGAAAGAAAGTTAATTCTTAAAAATGAACTCTATAACAACATTTTAGAATACAAAAATTCCACCTTCAGCAACTAGAGGGAACAAAAGAAGTGGATCATCAGTAACCTTATTATAAGATGAACCTTGTGTTTGTTTCCAACATAATTAACTTTTTCCTTTCAGGTAAGCTTTGCCCACTGTATCTTTTATTTTCCATTTTCTTCACTCTTGTATTTTCCTTCTTTTTCTGCTTTTTCTTCCCCTTTCTCTTTTTGCCTATGCCCCTCTCCCCCAGAGTTAATCTTCTTCCCTTTGCTACCTGGGCTTCCTTAAGTGATCCTTTAATTTGATCTCCTCTCTTTCATCTGACTGAAGATAGCCTTACTGGCAGGTAATGTCCTGGGCTTATCTTTGTTAATGGGATTATATTAGCCATTTTTCAGGATGTTAGTTCTTTTCTGAACTAGTGCTCCAATTACTCTGGATTTGAGGCCTGATACAAAACCAACTGTAGAGAGCCTGCCATCATTCCCCCCCTTTAACTGCTAAGACTCTAGTTACACAGAATTTTCTTTTCCTTGTTTTGTACACTAGCACTGTTCGGACCATTTTAAAAAAATCTCTCCAGAAGGTTATGGCATGTCTGCTGTCTATATTTTTTGCAGAACGTATGGCTGTTTGCATGACTGTGGCCTCTCAGCTGCCCCTTAAAATAAATGAGAGAACCCCTGTCAAGGAAGACAAGATTAAAGTGATATTATAGATATGACAGGAATCAAAATAAACAGCAGCATTCCCCTAAAAAAGCTTTGCTGTTAAAAATCTGTCAAGAAGCATAATAAGTATAGTGACAGTAAATTAATACAACCTTGTAAAAATGTTATATTTTGATAACAGAAAGGTTGGCAAATCCATCATGTCTCAAGCTGCTGAAGTAGGGAAAGGAGTTCTCCGTGCAACACCATTTATCATCACTTGCCTACCTGCTTGTTTCTGAAGCATCTCACAAAGCAGTGCTCAGTGTACAAGAGTTCCTTCTTTCTAAATTGCAGTCTGTGAAAGAAAATTCTGCAAACAACTGGAAAAATAAATGTATTATAAGGCAAATAGATGGCTGAATACACATTTTTCCACCTTGTAAAGTCTCATTAGTTATATGAATCTACAGTGTGAGCTTAATTTAAGCCCAGATATGAAATAGAGTAGACTAAAAAGATGTAAACATGTCCATTCCTATACTTGCTAGATAGTTTCAACACATGCACACGTCTTTCAGTAGCCTATTTGGGACTTATTATCAGAACAGAGAATCTGGTCTATGAATCAGCTTTGCATTATTGATTTTTGAGTTTTTGCTTTGGGCCAGATTCTAAATAAATAAATCTGTGATGGGCTACTGAAGTGCACAGATCTCATTCGTGGACTGAACACTGAAACAAATGCAGAGATGACATAGATGGCAACTTCAGTTACTCAAAGGGAAACGACCATGAGAAGGTACACACATAGTTTTATTTTCCTCCATTTACTTGTCCTGCTGGTCTTTTTGCAAGCTATGATTCAGAAAGGAAAGTGCTTCCATCTGCATGTTGACTCCTCTACTCCTGGGAGCTACACTAACATTTAAGAACACACACCTAACTTTCAGCAGGGACATCTGTGTTGCTATTCAGCCTACACTTACTGTAACAAGGGGCCTTCCCAGGGCCTGTCTAATGATGGCTCTGCCCACCTGTTCTGGGCCAACTGCCTGGCTTCTCACCAGCCACACCTTGCTGTTAATTAATTAATTAATTATCTTAATTAGGCAGCAGGCTGGCCATTTCTTGCCATGATGCTTGGGGGTGCTATCTGTAGCTCCATTCCTCCCCTACATAGCAGCCCAAGCCTCACAGATAGCATCCACAATTGTTAACATCACCAGCTCCATTCTGGGCCCCAGAATCCTCCAGTCTGAATCCCACTTGGATCCCTCCATTCAGGCAGCCTATTCCACCTTCATTGTAGACTACCTAGCTCCCTGAGCTGTTCCCCCTTATAGGTGTGGTTCCCCTGGGACCTTTGGCTAAATTGGCCCTGGCCCACCTCAAGATGAGTCAAAACCCCAGGCCCTCAGCTCCGGGTGTCCCTCACAGTGGGCCCCTGGTCCTTTCACCCTTCCAGTCCTGGCCTCAGCATTGACCAGCTGGGAGATTTCGAGACAGGCTTCCAAGTCTATAGCCTCACTTTCTCTTTGGGGTCTACTTTCTGGACCCTACTGGGGGAAACACACCCAGTTGTGGGAGCTGGGGTTATTAAGGCAACCTGACCTGCCTTTCACCGGGGTGGTAACTGGCCTGGCATTTCCTGGAGGCTCCCACACCACTGGGAGTCCCACCAGGCCACCCACTCCTGGCAGGGTGCAGTTTTAGGTTATGCCCAGGACCAGGAGCCTCTAAGCCTTCCCCTACAGCTCCTGTCCTTACCTCAAGAATGTTCCAAGCAGCCTTGTAACCAGGCAATGTTACTGCTGATCTGTTTATACAGGCAGCCAGGGATCTAAAATGGCTGCCGCAGTCAAGCACCTGTTGGCTGCTTGGCTAGGCCCTTAAAGTGGCAAGCACAAACAATGTCCTGCCACACTTACCGTAAGAGTCAATTAGGCATAGAATTAAAAACTTTGCTATATAGGGATGAATTTAAGCAAATCCTTAAAAAGTTAATGATGCACAGAGTTTGAAGAAGTCTAGCTATGGTTTGTTGCTATAAATACTCAATCACTTCAGTTTGAGTTTGTGTCCCCAATGTGTTTATTTTGTGCAAATGACCTGGAGAATTAACTCTACAAGTGGAATGCCTATGGAGCCTGGTAATAGAATTGTTTATGTTCACATTAATCTGAACTTGATTAGAGTATCTAGATATAGACTCAAGATATTCCATTTCCTGGAATCCTAAATAATGAACTCAGTTAGTACTCATAAATACCAAAGAAATAATAAATGAGCTCTCTATAATACAATCTAGAATAAATAGGATTATGGTATTTTTGAAGCATTTGAAAGAGAGGGGAAAGAAGTTCAGGCAGTAGTTAAACAGACAAATCAGAACTTATTTTCAGGCCCATAAAAGGAGGCATGTGATGGCATAGGCTGTAAAAGGACTTTTGGGCCGCATGCAGATGAGCACAGCTGTGCAGTATGTGGTGCCATAGACACATCTATGGTGCCACACAGCACACATTCAAATGTTCTCTGCACTGCAAAATAGCAGCATGCGGATGGTGGGGGGAAGGGGGTTGACCCTGGGAGATCCTGGGGTCTTAAAAAACACACCAAAAAGGGGGGGGGGCAGTGCATGTGAGGGCGGCACATGTGAGGGCAGCATGTGCCACCCAAAACCAGAGCGTAGCCAGCCGGAGCCATTTTCCAGCTGCTGGCCAGGCTCTGAGCAGCAAGATTGCCATGGCTGCAGCTCCCTGAGGCCTCCAGGACCCCAGCTAAGGCTGCTAGGGCCAGTGCAGTGCTGCCCCTAGCCTCCCCTACTCCACCTGGGGTAATATGCCATGCTCCAGAGGGCAAGTTCTCCTTGTCCCTGGGGAAACAAAAATCCAAGCTTGTGTGGATGTGGCCCATGTGGTTATCTATTTGATGTTTGTCAGAGCATAAAACATACAAACCCCTGGCTTCCTTGAGAAATGCAGTTACTAACTACTAAAGTGTCTTATACTTCATTTTCTTAGACCTACTCCATGGGCTGCTATGATGTAAATCATATAATCTGAGCTAATTATGTCATTATATTCAGAATACATTCAAATATTTTAAAATCCTAAATCTGTTTCTGTCTGTCTGTCTGGCCATTATGCTTTATTCACACCCTGACTGGCTTACAAACAACCAATCAGAGTGTGAACAAGTGTTCCAACAGAATCTGGCATTGTGGTGGAGTGCCACCATGATGGTAAGGACACGGGATGGAGGAGGGGTGGGGTGAGGCCAGCTATGCTGGCCTCACACCCCCAACCCTGCTCCCTGGAGACAGGGGCAATGGAGCAGATGGAACATGGAGGGTGAGGCCAGCAGTGCTAGCCTCAAGCCTCACCCCTCCTGCCCTGTTCCCTGCAGGTGGCAAGGACGCAGCATAGGGGACCAAGGCCACCAGAGCTGGCCTTGCCTCCATCCTTACTCCTTGCCGGTGGCAGCAATGGTGGTGTGTGTGGGACGGGCAGGCCATGGCTCAGGGAGGCCATGGCTCGGGCCTCAGTCTGTCTTTCCCCCTTTCGATCATCACTGCCTGCAGGGCCCAGCACCAGATGATGTGGCGGCGGTGGGGGGAGGAGTGGGCCCAATGTGGGTTGGGGGAATAGGTGCACCATGGTGGTGGTGGGAGGGGTAGAGTGGGCCCAGCCCCCACATGGGGCAGGGGAGGAGGACCAAGCCCAAATCAGGGGAGAAGCCAGCCCCACACAGAGGGGGGAGTAGCGGGCCTGGGCCAACCTGGAGGTGACGGGGGAATGGGAGGAGTGGGCTCAGAGCCAACAGGGGGTAAACAGGTGGGGTGGGGGAGGAGTGGGCCTGGGCCTGAGAGGGGGAAAAAGACTACTGCCACATCGGGCTGCTGCCATATCAGGCCAGGCCAGCTGTTACCCCCTAACACTGTGGTGGGCTGGCTTCTACCCTGACTTGGGCTCAGGCCTCCTCCCCCCTCAGGCCTGAGCCCACTCCTCCTCCAACCCATCCTCCTCCCCCCGTCAGCTCCTAGCCCACTCCTCCCATTCCCCTACTGCCACTGGGTCAGCCCAGGCCTGATGCTCCCCTCAAGCCAGCTTCTTCCTACCCTCGGGCCCAGTTCTCTCCTGCATTGAGCCCACCCCTACTCCTTCCCTACTCCCGCCTCTGTGGTGGGCAGGGTGGGGAGGGGACCCAGACCCCAAGCAGCAAGAGGTAAAGGGGAAGTGGGCCCGGACAGGGGAGGCATGGGGCTCCATCCCAGCATGCTTCCCCTCCCTCCCACCATCATTTCTGACAGGCAATTGGCTAGTTTATATATAAATGTCCTTTTGGCATCTACTATTCAGTTACTGAAATCATTCTAAGTTCTGTGGATTCTGCTAAGAGTTACCAAGCATGTCAGCTAAGAGTGGTATCACACTGTAACAGAGTCTCAGAAAAGAGCCCTGTTACTTAGAACGTTGGGTCAAGCTGACCCAACGGTGAACACGGCCAGGTGGGGGGAGTTACACACCTGGAACATGATGAGGGTGATTAGCCTGCTGAGGGAATCATAAAACAGGCGGTGAGAGACAGCCTGATTGCCTTCAGGCACCAGAAGAACACATGAGAAGTGATGAAGTTCTGTGGAGAAAGAAGAAAGACTTACTGATGATCTGGGATGGACGCCAGGAGGAGTGAAGCCCTGAGGTAGGCGGCAAGTTGGTGGTGAGGAGGATCACCCTGCCTGGAATCCTGTTGGGCAGTGGACCCCTGAGAGATACAGCAGGGCAGTAGCAAAAGAGTTTTGCTTACTAGTAACTCCTTTGTGCTGGTGAGTGCAGGGAAAAGTGGAGCTGCCAGTGAAGGAACGGGGGGTAATTGGGGCCATCCACAGGTCTGAGGACCATTAGGATTGAGGAAAACTGAGGACAATATAACAAATTGTGAGAGAAGCTGTTAGAGGCTGCTCTTGGGGTCATGCACTCGCGGAGAATGGGGAGCACAGAGAGCGTTTTGCCGGTAATTAGGTAATTAGTGGCAAAGAACCCTTATTAAGCACTGGGGCTGAGCATTTCCTGCTTATAACTTTGATTAAAACTTATTCAATAAAGTAACTGACAAAGACATTGTCATTTCCTCACTGATAAGTTAGAAATAAACGTACACAGTAAGAAATTGACATCAGGGTGGCATTATTCTGTACCAGAACCATGAAAAATCCATAACGTCCTTTCTTTTCTCTTTCATCCATGTCATGGCAAGTGAGTCTAAAGGAGAGATGGAGATAAGATTGACTATCCTGCTCACAAAGTTGTGCATTGGCTGGGAAGGCTGTCCACTGTCCTGGGGATAAACTTCAGCCAATATTGGCAGCATAGAATCCATGGATATTCAAGTGCCAACTGACTGGCAGCAGGTGCACAATATTACCTTGTGACTTCTACAAGGAGAACAAGCTCAGTCCGAGGAGATGGTGCGAGTATGTCCCCAAGAAGCAGAAACATGTATTTGAGTCTTCCCCCACCAGCAAGACCTATGTGAGAAAGTTGAGGTACAACAGACAGCTCTCAGGAGAGAAGGTGATGGAGCTAGGTTACCTCTTGTGTCTCCAGATGATGACATGGAAGCCTATATAGAAGCATTTGAAAGGATGGCAACAGCTGTGAATGGGACCCAGGAAGCTGGGCAGCACAGATAGGACCTCTTCTTATAGGTCCAGCACAAGCCGCATGTATAGCCCATAGCAGGGTGGAAGCCAGAGATTACGGTAAAGGCCGTGATACTCTACCGATTAGAAATTTCATCTGAAACATATTGGCAAAAGTTTTGGGTTCATAAGGGCCCTGAAGGGGCCCGGCCACATCTATTAGCCCAGATGCTCAGAGACCTTGCCAAATGATGACTACAACCTGAGACTCGGACCCTCCAAGAAGTAATAGATCTGATAGTTCTAGAACAATATCTGACAGATCTAAACATCAGCTCCCAGAGATGGGTATGATGCCATCAGCCTAAGGCTGTGGAAGAGGCCCTATGACTCACTGAAGACTATGCTGTGGCAGAAGGGGAAGGAGAAGCTCCCAAGAGAGACTGACCAGGAGGTCCAGAACTGGGAACTCAGAAAGGAAGACCTAGCCAGTCAAGGCAGGGTGAGAATATTCAAAATCATGGAAGAGAACTGCAGACCTGGGACTCCAAAGAAGTGACATACTATAGATGCGGGGAAAAAGGACACATCTCCCGATTTTGTCCATGGAGAAATCAGACTAAAACCACGGCTGATACTACACACAATGAGAAAATGGATTGCAGTTTTGGACAATATAGGGGCCCAGGCTGTCAAAATAAACTGGTAGTCAAGGTAAAAATTGGAGATACCATCATACCAGTGGTAGTTGATACTGGTTGCTCAGTCATTGGTTCAGGCAGAGCTTTTTCACTCTTATCTAGGGAGTCTGGAGCGTCCGGTGAGTACAGTCTGTATCCATAGAGCTTCATACACCTATGAATGCAAGAGAGTCCAACTTGCCATACTTGGTCACACCAATGAGATTGCAGTGGGCCTAGCCAAAACCTTGCCCTGCCCCATGCTGCTGGGAGTAGATTGGCCTTATCTTGAGGAAGTCATTGGTCGAGTCATTACCAAGAAAGGGGGAGAGTGGGATTGAGACTCTAGAATGGTCTGCTGTGGGGATCCTATAGAAAGGGAGAAAGATAACCTAGATGTGGAACAACTCATAGGTGAGGGATATTTTCAGGATGAGCAAAGACAAGAACCCTTGTTTCAGAATATCTGGCACTCTCAACTGGCAAGAGATGAAGGAAAGGTAGTGGATTTCCAGAAAGCCAGACAAAGTTCATGATATGAGGTGGGGGGGTATCCTCTATTGGGTAGAGAACCGAGAAAATGGGGAGGAGAGAAGTCAAATATTTATCCCCTGTAAGTATTGGGAGACCCTGCTATGAGTCGCTCATATGCTTCCCTTGGGAGGGCATCTAGGACGGGATAAGACAGAGGCACATCTGAAATGATGAGTCTTCTGCCTTGCTTGCATAAAATGGTAGAGAAATTCTGTGCAGAATGCTTAGAAGACGGGGGGTAAAGCAGGAAAGCTACCCCTGATATCAATGCTGCCTACAGGACACCCCTTTGATCGGATCGCCCTGGATGTGGCAGGACCGTTTCCCCAAAGCAGGACAGGGTATCGATTTATTTTAGTAATTATTGATTCTGCTACCCGCTTCCCTGAGGCAATGCCACTGAGATTGGTAATGGCTACGGCCATAGTCGGGGCTTTCCTGAAGTGGATCGCATAGGTGGGCATTCCCTGTGAAATCCCTATGGACCAAGGAAAGAATATTATATCCAAAATCTTAAAAGGGGTCTGCTGAGTTTTAAAGACTAAACAACTGCGTACCTCCATCTACCACCCCCAAACTGATGGCCTCATGTAGCGATTTAATTGCACCTTGAAAGGGATGATTTGGGCCTGCATTCAGGGAGAGCCTCAGGAGTGGGATGCCCTGATACCTCCACTGCTCTTCTCAATAAGAGAAGCCCCACAGGACTCCACAGGGTATGCCCCATTTAAATTAATTTATGGCCATAGCCCGTGGGGGCTTCTTGGCCTTATATGTGACAGATGGAACAGGGGAGGTGATGATCTGACTTTACCACAAGTAGCAATTGATTTTTGGGAACAATTGCAAGGGGCTCAGGAGATAGCCCAGCAAAACTTGAGCCAATGTCAGGAAAAACAAAAACAGCATTATGACACTTAGACCACTGAGAGGGAACTCCAAGTTGGAGACTGGGTGTTGGTATTATTACCAGATGACTCCCACACGATCTTGTCTCAATGGCAAAGACCCTTTCAGGTCACAAGACAAATAGGTCCAGTCAATTATGAGGTACTCCAGCCCACACCCACTCGGAGAAGGGAGATATACCATATCAACCTACTCTGGAAGTGGCGCCAGTGAGACGGTTGGCTAATGAGAGAGGTGAATGAAATAGATGATGGGGAAATAAAGCTCCACAGAGCCCCACAGGGTTACATGGAGTACCTCAGAGCCCCACAGGGTTACATGGAGAGCCAGAAATTGATAACCAATTAAACACCAAGCAACAAGAAATCTGAAGGCCCTGATTCTAGAATTCCAGGAGGTGTTCCGGAGGTACCTGGCATAGCAAAGGGTATCAATCACCAGATCTTGACACGACCAGGGTGGGTAATATGCGATCATTGGAGGAGGTTACCCCATCATCTCTGGCCCGCAGTAAAACAAGAGATCAGATGAATAAACTAGGAATTACTGAAGAATCCCGAAGCCTGTGGAGAAGCCCGTTGGTGGTAGTGCCAAAAAAGGATGATTCTATACGTTTATGTATTGACTACTGCAAGATAAACAAAATTGCAACATTTGATGCCTTTCCTGTGCCACAAGTCAATGATATGCTGGAGAAAGTTGGTCAAGCCCAATACATATGTATCCACCCTAGACCTGACCAAAGGCTATTGGCAGATCCCTATGGCAGCTGTGGATAAAGAAAAAAACAGTCTTTGGCACTCCATGGGGCCTATTCCAGTTTAAACAGATGTCATTTGTGCTTCATGGGGCAGTCGCTTCATTTCAGTGATTAATGGATTGATGATGTTATCATTTTCTCACAAGATTGGGAGACACATTGTCAACACCTGTGTCAAATACTGATGGAAGTGAAACAAACTGGACTTACAGCCAATCCCAGGAAGTGCACACTCAGGAAAAGGGAGATCCAATATCTAGGCTTTCTAGTTGGTCGAAGTGTCATAAAACCAGTGGCAGATAAAGTGGCAACCATACGACAGCATCCTTTGCCAAAAACACTTAAACAACTATGCTCGTTCCTGGGATTCGCTAATTATCAAAGATTTATCCCTGGGTTCTCAGAAAAGGCGGTTCCTTTAACAGACTTAACCAAGGGTTATCAGAACCCGATACAGTGGAACACAGAAGCACTTCGCGCCTTTGAACAAATTAAAGAAGACTTGTATCAAAATCCATTAATATATACCCCAGATTTTCAGAAGAAGTTCCATCTACAGACAGACACATTAGGAATACCTCTAGGGGCAATCCTTTTCCAAAAACAGGAGGATAAGGAAAGACCCATAGCTTTTGCCAGTAAGAAACTCAGTCCCGTGGAGGCTCGCTACTCTACAATTGAGCGAGAGTGTTTAGCTATTCGATGGGGAATAGAATTATTCCGTTATTATCTCCTGAGGAGGGAATTTGATCATGCCCCCCTACACTGGTTAAGGACAGCTAGGCTGGATAATGCCAGGCTAATGAAGTGATCCTTGGCCTTACAACCATTTTATTTTACAGTAAGGCATCGTGCGGGGAGACAAAGTGAGAATGTTGACTTCCTCTCCCACCCAGGTATCAAATGAAACTGCACCAAGACTTACCTGCAGGAAGTTGCACAAAGACACTGGCTTCCGAAGGAATCTTTTCTTTTCTTGTCTCTTTATTTTTTTCTTCTTCTTCTTGTTTTTGTGGTTTTGGTTACATTGAGGGTTACTCTTATGAATATCCACTTTAACGGGGGATTATTGAATTTAGGGCAGAGGTCTGTAACAGCGTCTCAGACAAGAGCCCTGTTAGTTAGACGATTGGGTCAAACTGACCCAACAGTGAACCTGGCCAGGTGGAGGGAGTTACACACCTGGAACATGATAAGGGTGATTAGCCTGCTGAGGGAGACATAAAACAGGCAGCAGGAGACAGCCTAATTGCCTTCAGGCACCAGAAGAAGATGTGAGGAGCAATGAAGTTCCATGGAGAAAGAAGAAAGACTTAGTGATGACCTGGGATGGACACCAGGAGGATTGAAGCCCTGAGGTATGCAGCAAGTTGGTGGTGAGGAGGATCACCCTGCCAGGAATCTTGTTGGGTGGTAGATCCCTGAGAAATACAGCAGGGCAGTAACAAAAGAGTTTTGCTTACCGGTAACTCCACTGTGTTAGTGAGTGCGGGGAAAAGCGGAGCCACCAGGCAGCAGATCTGCCGGGACTTCTAAGAAAAAAGGATTGTGCCCCTTAGTAAAGGAACGGGGGTAATTGGGGCCATCCCCAGGTTTGAGGACCATTAGGAGTGAGGAAAACTGAGGACAATATAACGAATTGTGAGACAGAGCAGTTAGAGGATGATCTCGGGGTCAGGCACTCCCAGAGAATGGGAAGCACAGAGAGCGTTTTGCCGCTAATGAGATAATTAGTGGTGAAGAGCCCTTATTAAGCATCAGGGCTGAGCACTTCCTGCTTGTAACTTTGATTAACTTAGCTAATAAAGTAATTGGTGAAGATGTCGTCATTTCACCAGTGTTAAGTTAGAAATAAACGTATGCTGTGAGCAATTGACATCAGGGTGACATTATTATGTCCCAGAACCATGAAAAAACCATAACCTCTTTTCTTTTCACTTTCATCCAAGTCATGGCAGGTGAGTCTAAGGAAGAGATGGGGATGAGATTGATTATCCCACCCACACACACTTTCAACTTAACACTCGGGGCCTTATTCCATCTTTACTAGCAACAGTTGCAAATCATTGGAAAGTAGTAATCTATTAAAGTTAGTATGTGTTAGAACATTACCTTCACCAGAAAGGGAACAATTTTGGAGTACCACAAGGCCACTTAACTTGTATTAAAATACTTAAACACCTGTCTGCTTGTGTTTTAAGTGAACTTAATAAGTAGTGAGTTGAATGTGTGACACCACTCTTACTTAGTGTAGTTAAAAAGATAGGATGAAACATTTTGGGCATTTATACATGTGCTCTGGGAGTGGGGGAGCATTTTACATAGATCAGCTGCAAGAGTCGCTCTAATTAAAGCACTCAGAGTCTCGTGTATCACCATCCCTGCCCTGAAAAATGGTGGGGGGGGGGGCACTTTAACTAAATCTTGTCGAATGAGCTTTAGTAAAAGTGCCCCCACCACCATTTTCAAGCACGGGGATGCTGATACACATGACACTGGAGTCTGCTGGAGCACAGTAATTATCATGCTTCAGCAGGCTCGATTAATTGAGTCTTCTCCAATATGCTGTAATTATAGCACATTGGAGCAACCTTGCTGCACGTGTATAGGCACCACTCAGATGCTTACTTAATTTGAATCTTTTTTATTATGGTTTATTTGAAAGTTAATCTGTTATCAGCCGACATACACACTTTGTGGATCTTCCTTCTATTTTAAAGGCATTTACATTTTTCTGAATTGGATTTAAAAATTGAAACGTCTACAGCACTGGCAAAAGACAGAAATTATGAGACATTACACAAAGAGAAAAAGAGAAGCAGGGCAGGACACATGCTGGAATAATTATTTTGAGAATGAGCTTTATTGATTTTCTCTGTTATGAAATAATACAAAAATGTCAGTCATAAGTATCAGGCCATTTTTCACACAAGACAAGAAGTAGCATTCATCCTAGTCAGCAGTTCCTTACGTGAGTGTTTAGTCAGTGCCAGGTCATCAGGAGACCCTTTGTTGTTATTCTAGCTAACAAAGACTGCCAAGTACAGTCTAGGAGTTAGACATTGAGGAAGAATTACCTGTGCCCAGTAGCTTGAATGAAAAAACTGTTATAATCATTAAAGTGGACACCTCCTTACCATAGGAATATTACTAAAGAACATGAATTAAAAAGGGGGTTAGATCCACCTCTGATATGTAGATGTTTCTTCAAGAATACAGTGAGTCTAAGCAATTGAATAGCTATGTGTTTATTTCATAGATTTCATAGACATTAGGGCTGGAAGGGACCTCGGGAGATCATCGAGTCCAGCCCCCTGCCCAAAGGGCAGGAAGTCAGCTGGGGTCATAGGATCCCAGCAAGATAAGCATCCAATTTACTCTTGAAGGTGTTCAGTATAGGTGCTTGAACCAGCTCTGATGGCAGGCTGTTCTAGACCTTGGGGGCTCAGACAGTAAAGAAATTCTTCCTTATGTCCAGCCTGAAACGGTCTTGCAGGAGTTTGTGACCGTTCGACCTCGTCATCCCTTGGGGCGCTCTGGTGAACAGATGTTCCCCCAGATCCTGGTGGTCACCCCTGATAAACTTATAGGTGGCCATCAGATCACCCCTGAGCCTGCGCTTTTCCAGGCTAAAGAGCCCCATGGCTCTCAGCCTGTCATCGTAAGATCTGTTTTCCTGACCTCTGATCATGTGCATGGCTCTTCTCTGGACTCTCTCAAGCTTCTCCACATCCTTTTTGAATTGTGGAGCCCAAAACTGGATGCAGTACTCCAGCTGCGGCCTCACCAAGGCTGAGTACAAGGGGAGAATGACGTCCTGGGATTTGCTCGAGAAGCATCTATGGATGCACGCCAGCATTTTGGTCGCTTTGCTAGCCGCAGCATCGCATTGCAGGCTCATGTTCATCTTGTGGTCAATGATGACCCCCAAGTCTTTTTCTTCTGTAGTGCTAACCAAAGTAGCACTGCCGAGCCTATACGGGTGCTGCAGGTTTTTCCTCCCAAGGTGGAGGAATACAGTGAGTCTAAGCAATTGAATAGCTATGTGTTTAGATGGAAATGCCCAATAAGATAACTGCACTTAGGACAGAATTCTGTGTGAAGACTTTCAAAGACTGTCCCCGGCTTTGGCATAAACTACAGCTATCTGTTTTCTAATCCCCCTGGGTCCACATGTCACACATGCTACAACAAGCAAGCCACAGGCCACTGGGCTAAACAGATGCTCTGCTCCTCCATTGGTCCACATATTCCACCACTGCACTGGCACCTCCTCCCCAGCTGCACCAAGTGAGCATGATTCCCCCCTTCTGCTGCTACATGCATCCTCACGAGCACCACCTCTACGCTGCTGCACTGGGTACCTCCTCTCTCACTGTTGCCCCATGTGGGCTTGATCTCTGCCCCTTGTCATGACCCTGTCCTCCCCTTCCCACCTCCCCACAGCCTGGACACACCCTTAGCTCCCTGTACTGCATCACATTGCCTGCCCTCCAGATCAAGGGCAGGAAACAGAAGGTGGAGGAGGGAGGGAAAGCCCCGACTCTGGCTCCTGTTGCAGCTAGAGCAATGGGGGAACAGTGACCAGATAAAATCCCAGGGAGCACAGCTTAATCTCTCACAGGCCACATACAGCACATGACCCACTAGTTGAACATCCCTAGCATCTCTGTAGGGAAATCTATGGCAGCCCAACACAATGACTGGTTCAGGCAAATTCTCCTTTAGGCCCTTCAGAAATGTGCAGAGCTCCTGTAAATTGTAACCATGGGCACAGGGATTGAAATTAGTTCCTGACTGCTGAACCCTACTTGGTTTCTTAACACATACAACAGTTTTATGTAAAATGTAACAGCTTACTGTATGTCAATGGAAGAAACATATTTTCCATTGAAATCTAAGTCACCTTTGAATTTATACACAGAATGAAGCTTTTTCTTTCAATAAGGAAACACAGGATTCCTTGTTATGCAGGTTACATTAGCTTCTGGAAAAAACACATGATTTAATGGGCTATTTAATACAAAACTCTGAGAAATCAGTACTCTATTAGGAAGAGGTTATTTAGGAAGATCTGGATTACAGAAGACAGGCCATAAATACAGCATTTCCTAAGGCATCTAGGTTTAGTAGAATTTTGTTAACACTTGTCTCATAAGATAAACTGTGCAATCATGACTGAAAAACTCATGCGCTCTGGGTCATAAATTAACATTCTGTGGTTTTCTAAGTCTCATGATGATAGTCATGCAAATGAATGGTATCCTTATTAAGAATATAAAGAATATATCTGAAAAGTTGGAAGTCAAAGAAAGTGAGAAAAATATCAACAGAACTTGGGAAAACTTGAGGAAAAAAAAGTGCTGAAGCTGCAGTGAAAGCCCTGGGAAAATGCAGAGGAAGAATACATTTATTTAACAATATAAACAAGAAAGTTTTAGAGCACAAGAAAGCAATGAAGGAAAAATGGCTTGTTAATCAAGAGAAATATTGACAATGTGGTGAGAGTGGTGAAACTGAGAAATACCAAAATGATCTATAATCATAGGATCATAGGAGCATGTGTTTGAGGTAGGCCTTGCCAAAAGTTGATGGACATCCTAAGATACCTGAAGATTCTTAAAGTAGGACAGGATTGGAAGGAGATCACTCATGGTAACTAAGAACAGAGTTGCGTCATCAAGGAGGCCAAAGCACAAGTGCTGGTCCCCCACTGAAAGTAAGGAAAAATGGGATTAACTATATTAAATACATTAAAATGGGGGTAGTTTTTTTTCCTCAAGTACCTATGCAACATTTGGGATTCATACAAATCCCATTCTAGAAACACTAAATAGTTAACAGGAGAACCAAGATTTTTAAAATTTCAATGCCTACACTTAGCCAAATATTCCTAAATGAGCAGCCTGATTTTTAACAAGGACCTGGTAGCTCACAGGTTGGCCAGAACTGGATGCATCTGGTTCACAGCCAGATCAGGGGTATTATAGCCAGAGCTATTTGCAATGCCTTTAGGTAACGTAGGCTAACCACTTTCTATGATAAATTTCTGAATTTGTTATTTATAACTTTGCCATTTTTACTGTCTGGGGCAAGTTTCCCATTTTCATATTCTTCCTGCAGTTCAGCTTTTACTGAGAATGAGTTTATGGAAAAAATAGCAGTTGCATTTAGGAACTCTAGCACCACCAGTACTCAGATTAGGAAACTGCAAATAGGTTGGTGGAGAGGTTTGGGGTTGAAGATGTCCTGTTTGATATCTCTATGTGAATATATTTGGATACATTTAAAACTTTTGAAAAAATACTTTAGAAGCATAAGTTTCAATTGCTTTTTAATGTAAATTTCTATAGTTAAATATTTGTATTTTTTAGAGCTCCCAGGACCCCATTGTGCTGAGTGCTGTACACATACAGTAAAAAAAAAGTATGGTGCCCATCCTAAAAAGCTTACAATCCAAGCATAAGGCAAGAGGCAATGGATAGACACAAATTCAGACACAAAACTACTGAAGCAGGCTAGGCAATGGTTTGGAGCATGAAAGATTAGCTGCTGTAAAACTTTTTCTAGCCATCATAGCAAAAAGTGTTTTAATTATGGATCAGAAAGAAAACAGTGTAACATGTTTGCAAAATGCCTCTGCAGATCTTCAAGTGGGAGGAGGCATGAAGGTGCTTTTTTTGAAGATTTAGCAAGAAGGAAGAATAGAGTGACATCTTTAGGCTGTTCATAAACAAGAATCCACCTCTTGGTACTGATGAAGAAATTATAGGTTAGTTGGGAGTAAATCATGAAAAGCCTTAAAGAAAAGGCCAGCTGACAACGTATAACGTACTGGAAAAGAAGGAACTAATTAAAGAGTGGAAAGAGTAAAATGATATGGAGAAAGCGACAGATTAGGGATACAAATAGATACCCCAAAAAAGAACAAAAGTGCATTTGTTAAGGCCAGGGGAAAGGATGCTATAGTAATCAAAAGGTGAGATGACAGAAGCCCGGACAAGAGGTTTAGCTATGTGGACCAATGAAAGAGATGGCATTTTAGAAATTTTTGTGGACCAGATCAAGAAGATTTAAATGTAGCTATTTGACTCAAAAAGCAGATGCCTAAAATTCTCATGCCTTGTAACCACTGAATGCCACCCCCAAAAAGCCAGTTTGATAGAATGTCTTTGCTTTCAATACTGACTTGCTTTGAGCATCTACATTTTAAATTAAATATCTTAAAAGTCTGTCTTCACTCACTGAAAAATAAGAAATTAATTGATTTTTTGGTGATCAAACTGAATTCTAAAGTACGTACCAACCACTTTCAAAGAAGGATTAAGGGTTCTTTAAAGTAATTAAGTTTAATATGTTTTGGAACATGAAGGTTAATGATTAATTCAAAGATATAATGGGAAATAAAATATGTTTATTAAATATCTCACACTGAGGAGGATCCATATTTTATGGAGCTGATAGAGGGAGAACCCCTGTAAGAAAAAAACATCAAAGGGTGAAATTTCCTCTTAGCTTATTTCCCTTCCTTATGTTTTGCCTAGGGCTACCTACCTGATAAAACTAATTTGGGAAAAGTCATGCTGAATTGCTGAGATGATAGGTAAATTCACCTCTCAAATATTGGTGTAATAATGGGCATCCTCCATACATTTGGGTCATTAGAACTTGTGAATTCATGTTCTTACCTCCTTCTCCTCTTTTCAGATTTTTCTCCCCTCAGAAAACCTGATAACAGCTCCTCTTTTCGGTATCAAGCTGCTAACACTGGGTCACAAATAAAAAAAAAATGTTAAGGTGACATCAACCAAAGGTTACAGCAACTGCCAACCCAGAATTCTTAGTCTAAGCTGGGGTGGACAATTATTATGGGTGAAGGGCAGCTTACCAAGTTTTGACAAGCTGTCCCTTTGCCCCTGGAAGTACTCTTTTGGGGAAAAGGCTTTGCCAATTTGGGGGGGGCAGGCGGGAAACAAATTATATACTAAAAATCAAACACCCATAAGAATGTATTTTAAATAATTAAAAAAATATTTTTGTCCTGATTTGTGGGTGTTTGTGGTGTATATGCAGAAGTGTTTGCTTATGGGGGTTTGTGGGGATGTGTGGATGTGTGTGTATGGGTATGGATGTGGGTATGGGAGCCGTGCATTGCAGAGTGGCCAGGCAGGAAAGTGGGGCAAGTGGCAGGGGGGAGTGGAAGTGAGAGTGTGGGGCCTGCACCAATGTCCCAGGGCCAATGCTGGTGGGGCCCAGAGCAGGGAGGTAGGAGCATGGGGCATGGGCTGGCGGGGGTCTCTGGAGCCAGACTGGGCTGCACCAGCAGGGAGAGGCGGGAGCTGGCTTGGCTTCCTAGAGACCTTGCTGGATGGGACCCCACTTTCCTGCCACCCTGCTCAGGGTCCCGCTGGTGCTGGCCCTGGGACACGGGCACAGGCCCCACACTCCCACCTGGCTGCTGCTGGGCTCCTACACACCCATTCACTCCCAGTGCCCCCACCTCAGCCCCACGGTACAGGTGGGGAGCAGCATGCACAATCCTGACCTGATGCTTGCCTGCGGTGAATGAGTTGGTTCTCAGTGCGGGGGAAAAGTTCCTCCCCCGTGGCCTACACCTCATGCCGCAGCTGCTCGCAACTCATGCAGGGATGTTCTGCCTCTGCTGAGCACCAGCTTATTCCCTGCCACTGCTGCCAGCCTGGGCCCTGTGCCAGCTCTGGGTTTGCCCATCAGGGCTGAGGCACAGCAGCACAGAGGCTGCTCCACTACTGCTGCGCTTAGCAGCACAGAGGTGGTGGTGAAGCAGCTGCACCACAGCTTAGCATGGTGTGGGCTCCAGGCACACTGCCCAGCAGTGGAGAGCTGGGGAGGAGGGCGCTTTCCTCTGTGCCAAGCAACAACAAGCTGGTGCTCAGCACGGGGGAAGAGCAGCTGTTCCCCTTCCCTGTGGCTGGAGCCCTGTGCTGCAGCTACTTGGAGCCCTCACAGGGCTTCCTGTGTCTGCTCTCCATTGCCACCACTGCCGCACGGAGTGGTGGTGATGCAGCAGATAGGCAGGACAGCCCCGTGCAGGCTGCAAACAGCTGCAGCAGAAAGCACCAGCCACAAGGCACTGGCCCCAGGACACCGGCACAGGTCCCACACTCCTGCTTGCTTCCAGTCTCCCTCACCCCCACCCCAGCTTTCCTACATGCCTACCAGCTCCCGGCTACATGGCCGGACTATGGGGCTTAGCAGGAGCTGGCTCAGCCCTGAGGACTGGGGTGATCCCCATGGTCCTTCCCTGCTTCCCCCCACCCACCTTCTAACCTGAATTTCCCATGCTGGGGCAGCCACGAACACCCCACAGTCCTAGGCCAGAAGCCCCTGCTAAGCAGGTGCTTCCAGATGGAGGGCCAGGGCCAGGAAGGCCCTCCTGTTGCAGGAGCCTGCCAGGGCTTTCCCTGGGTCCTAGTGCTCATGGTTCTTGTCATATTTGACAGGAACCAGGGGCAGATAAATATTAAATTTTCTACATTTTTAGGGTCCCCGCGGGCCAGATAGAATGGCCTGATGGGCTGGATGCAGCCTGCAGGCCATATTTTGCCCACCCCTGGAAGCCAAGGGAAAGAAGCAGTGCCAGTTCACACAGTACCTCCAATGCAAGTGTCAGAGCAAAATTTTTGATTAAATGCTGACAACACAGAGAGTTGAGACTGACATGCGCATTTGACTCTGTGAGTGGAAAGTTCCAAGGCTCACCCAGCTCTTGCCCCCTGGGTGACCTGTGGGCCTGTCAATCATTGCTGACCTACTTTCCCCACAGATGCATGGTCAGACTGTGTCAGCTTCTGACTGAGAGCATGCTCAGTCAGAACCTGACATGAGGTAATCTGACTAGAAATTTCTCTGTGGAGAGCGTTTTGATTGGCCACTAAATTCAGATAAAAGTTCAGTGAGCCCCTCCCTCGGGGGGAGACAGGGAAAGATTGGACCCAGTGTGAGTACAGAGACTGCTCTCAGCAGAGACTGTCTCACAACTGGGGGGAGATCGCGCTAGCTGGAGGCAGAGGTTGGCATTCCAGGGACTGTCTCTCAGCCAGGCCTTCTGGCCTATCTGTCTCCTCTGGCTTGGGCTCTCACTGCATTTCTGTTCTCGGTAATCCTCTGGCTTTTGGACTGATTTGGCTTTCCATCTCAACCACGATTCCTGCGTGACCCTACTTACTTCCATCATCTCGGTTCCTGTTTTCACAGCATTCGACCTCGGCTTCCATCTTCGACTACCCGTTGTCCTGTTGAACTGGCATCACGACACCGTTCATCGTTTCACCACGTTACAGTTTCTGTTTGTTCATGGTTCCCTTACATGAGCTGTTGACCAGCCCTGGGACTAGCAGTGGGCAGCCGCACCTATCCCTCAGGGGGTAGAAAGCAAGGGCTCACTGTGAACCCCATGGGCCAACAGACCCCTCTGTTGTTGATTGTTTGCTGGTTCTGTAACTGTAACTGAAGAAGCATCGTACCTACGCTCCACCAAGCGTAAGTTAAAATAAATTCCACCTTGTTTAAGAAACCAATACGCTTCCCATGCCGCTCAGACTCCGCCGCCGCTAATCCCACCTGTTCCATGATCCAATCGCTACCCCGGCCCACCGTGACCTTGGGGCCCGATTCTTTCGGTTCGGCTTGTCCCGACAGCAAGCACATTGGCAGTACTTTGATAAAATAAATAAGCCTATGACCACAAGGAGCCTGAGGCTAGAATGCCTCTCCCCTGAGGAACAGCTGAAATGATTAAGTGTAGTTATATAAACCAAGTTGGAGATGGTGCAAACTTATAGCCAATTAGACACTCCATGGCAGGTCGCTTCCTGGTTGTACCCTACACCAAATGAGAAGTAGCCTACCCTGCTTTCATTAAAGGACAAGCTTACCTGCATTTGCCCTGAAATAACTATGTAAATTAGTACTTAATGCTTAGCAGCTGTAACCTTATAAATTCACCTCTTAGCTCACCTCAGAGTAACCTGTGCCATGTAAACTATCCCTATGGGTAGAAACATCCTTTTTATGGGAACACAAATGCCAAGCAAATAGATGTAACTACCTTTAGTCACATCACATCACATCACTAGTGCAACAAAAGGTACTAATAAATTATGTTGATGTGGAGCAACAAGGAATCCAGAGAACACATTGCCTCTTGTCCCACATTCATGTTGCCCAATAAAGCAAATCAAGTGTGGTGGAATATCAGCAAATCTGCTTAGGTTGTGTGATGTTTGTTTTCTACTCAAAGTATAGCCATTAGGGCTGTATGAAATTACGCCACCTGTTTCGATTCAACACTTTTGATTCATTTTGAGCTCAAAACAGTGACATTGAATTGAAATGAAGGGCATTGAAACAGCCTCAAAACAAAATGAGGCTAGTTGAAATGTTTCAAAAGTTTCTAAACATTTTGAGTTTTGAAGCAGCCAGCAGCCAGGTGATGGGAGACGGGAGAACCAGGGCTTGGAAAGACAACTCTGCCCAGATTAGCTGAGTTCCTTTCCCCAGCCTGATTGTAGCACTGGGGAGAGAAACTGAGTGATGGGGCTTAATTCCCATCCTCAGTCTCAGGCAGCAGGACCCAGCTTCCCTCCCTCATCAGGCATGCAGATAAGGGGACCACAGCCCCAGGAGGACTGGCACAGTCCCCACAGCCCTCCCAAGGTTGCAGGCCCCCCATCTGTCTGCGGGATGTGAGAGACTGTTTCAAGCTTCCCCATTATAGTGTATGGGTGAAACTTCGAAACAGCATTGAAACAGTGTCACTGTTTCAACTAAATGAAATGGAACAGCAGTTTGGAATCAAAATTAAATTCAAAACGAAACACTGGTCCATCGAAACCTCAAAACTCAACTTGAAATGGAATGGTGCCATTTTGCACAGCCCTAATAGCTATGTGAATGATAAATGCTTATTCACAGATACCTGAGGTAACCATGAGTGAGCTAGCACAAGTATCAGAACCCATATAGCTAACCTGAGTGCAGTACTACACTAATGTAATTTAACCCTGCTGAGAAAGTCTGTTCGCATGGCCAAAGTGCCATGCTGTATGCTTATACTACTTCCAGTAACCAAACTGATCTACTCACAGTTCACTCAGGTGACCCTGTGTTCTGTGATCTTTGGTGCAAATTACAGCCTCCTAACATAGGGATATAAATCTGTACTAAGAAAAAAGGGCACAGCAGTTAGCATCACAATTGGTGAGACCCAGAACTCAGTCACAGACCAAAGCTCAGTCACCTGTTTCTTTAACTTGGCATACTTTTCTTTAAACTGCAAGGTGTTTTGGGGGGAAGAACTCTCTCACACTAAATCCAGGAGATTTGTCAGATAGATGTCACTTACGAGACACTTTGCAATCAAACTCAAAACAAGAGTCTTGTGTCACCTTCCAAAAACCTACCAACCCAACTATAACCATTTCCTACTCCCCACTTCACAAGATCACAGGACACTCACCAATAAATTATGGATAGTGCTATTAGTGAGGACAAGTAATCTTTAAAAATTCTGAGCAAGTTCTTCCAGGGAGGTTTGAGTCTAGCAATTCACGCATAAAATGGAGGATTTGCTTTATATCAGCCTGACCCTTTATATAATTGCATGAGACACATGAGAATAGGGCTAGGTAATATTGATGATATTCTGTATAGCAGCAGACAAGAGTTTAGAACCAACCTTAGAAAGAAATCTCTTTTTGTTATCCTTTGGCATTTGCTCAGCTCAGTTAATTTCAGTGCATTAGCTAGTTTCACTTATTTAAAAACAAAATGAAAGCCTATGGGACATCAGAGTGAAGGAAATTCATAAAAGGGATTATGGAGTTTTGCATTTCTCACACAAATCAACAGCGGAGCAAATAATCTATAGACAGTAACTCACTCTATGAATTTTTGCTTCAGTAATTTTTTCTATGAACAGCTAGGTTTTATTACATTTATTTGCTATCCACTTGCATTCACCCAGTATTTTCAGTGAACAATTATAGACCTATATGCAAGCAGGTTTCCATGAACAGTTAAAAACATACACAGATTAGGACATGTTAGTTAATTGTGACTGGGTGCATTACTTCTTCATTGGATGTGCACAGTACCTAGGTTGCATGTTTATAGTCTCAAAATTTGCTATTCTGCATATTATCTAATAGAATTTACTTCCTGTTTGGTTTCCATGGACATTCCCCACAGCAAATGCCTTTGCTATTGTAGTATGGAAAGGGGCACAAGCGCAAAAGAAGCCAATTCCTTTTTATTTGATTATTTGTGGCTGTTCTGTCGAGTTGTTCACTCAGCTTCATCCCAAGATAGCAGTGAAAGTTATGACCCAATGGCTGTACAGTGATGTGTGGAATAAATCAGTGTTTTCAGAATAGTTTCTGACAGAGAAGAGCTCACACTGCTGACCAATTGGTACATTATATGCTGAAGTCCTTCCAAAAAATGCTGAAATCTCTGTTCTCATTTTCTTCTGTCTCTTTTCTTTGTTCAAAATGTACTTCTTTTACCTTACTGATGTTTTGCCTTTTCTTTCCACTTCTGCCCCCATATGCTCATTATACCCCCCTCTGAGTTCATCTACTAAGTATCCCTATTCTTCTCTTGAAGTCACCTCTTCAATTAATATCTCCTCCATACTCTGCATCAATAATCCCCCCCACCTACCTATTCAGACCTGCTGCCATCTGTTTGTCTCTGAGTACAAGATCCCTGGCCAGTAAGTACCTCTTTCTATAGACTAAACAGCATCTCACCTTACACAGCTGCTCGGAGGAAGAGTTGGATGACTATGTAATAAGACCTTCCTTTTGACCTTCACACATAGGCACTTTAGATCTTTGATTCTCTAACGTAAGGCCAAACAGATGCCCTGTACCTGTAAATACCCACTTCACAAAGCACCTGGCTAGGTAACAGATATCTACCTTTGCTTCGGGCTTTTAAAGTGATAGCATGATTAATAGCAGCAGGCCACTGCCAATCCAAGGAGCAAAGGTGCATCTCAGACACAGTCTTTTATTAATTCTTGATTAATGCAGTTGTAGACACCACACTCTTCCACACACAGAACACATATTAAAACTACATTATAGTCTTTTATGTGTACATTTACAGTTCTATATCTCTACTGCCTAACAGAAAAAAATGATGTGATAGGCTAGGGAATCAGAACTATACATACTTGACCAGACTTTAGGCTTGCTTTTTGGTTCTTCTTCCATATATATTATGCCTCTATATAATTTAGCTTTCTTATCCCTCAGTGAACAGTTTTCCTTCAGTTTAAGGTACTGCTTCCTTTCCTCCCTCACTCCCTGCTTTATTTTTTCTTAAACAGCTGGTTTTTCCTGTACTTATCTCTGCAAGCATGTCATTGATGCTAATGCTGCTTCAAGATACATTTGCTTTTCTAAATTCCTGCAAAAACTGCCCTCCTGCCATAAAAATGGGGTTATTTTTAACTTGTAGTCATGTTGCTATGTGCCTCATCCACCACTGAAATGGCACTTCAGTTTCTCTGTTCATTCACCATCAAACTTCAGCTTAATGCACTATTGCCTAAGAGACTAGTGATAGAAGACAGTAATGTGATCAAATCCATTAGAGGGGAATGAAAAAAAAAGCAATTCAAAAAAGAGCAGCGATATAAAGTTAGCATAACTAGGACATCTTTATGTCATTTCTGGAATGTCCTCCCAGCCCCTTGTTATCACATGTATATACAATAATGGCTTCTGTCTTGATAGTCTGGTATCAGTGCCAATGTCAACTATGTGGTTTTGCAAACTTCATGTTGTTTTATAAGCCTTAGCATAAGTGAAAGCTCTTCTAGAAATTGTTAAATAACAAACATGTTAACTTTTCGGTTTTTTGTGCTTTCTGTACCCCCCTTTCCCCTCCCCCCCCACCAAAAAAAAGCTTTTCCCATCAAGGATGAACTTGGCAGTTCATGAACATGCACTTTCAAACTGTTGTGATTTAAAGAAGTTAAGGTAGGAAATAATTTCCCACCCCCACAGCCCAAACATACAGCTTCACCTATGGAATGATAAAATCTCTCCTTCTTTCTTTTGCATTTAGTACATGCTAAAATGTCTTCCTGATTCAGGAACCTATGCTAATTTATATTTTAACATGAGCCAGATTATGGTAAGTCGTCATTATTGTTTTAAACATTTCTTATATAGCAAGAGCATTGCAAATGAATAGACCTTATTATTAATCTCTTTTATTACTTTAGAAGTCATTCTGTTTTAACCTTTGCAATAATATCCTTTCTATAAAAGCCTGACTCCAGGAGTCTGTTGATATTTAGCAGCCTTGTTTTATAAAATATGCCACCTACTGAAGGTGTTTTTCACTCAAGGTGAGTGCAAAAACATCTTTAAAAATTGTCAAGCAAGTAGAAGAAAAGTTTGAAAGGCTTCAGTATATTTTAAAAATATATATATTCTCTCTTCTATAATAAATATTCTCCTTTATCAGTGAGTTTCAATAAAATTTTGATCTACATAATTTAATATTAACATCCTTTTTAAGCAGAATTTTTAACTCCTAACAGTATAGCTAGATGCATTTGAGGATTGGAAAAATCAATAGAATGAATGCAGAGTCTGTGCTTTTCTGGTTCAAAAGCCTCATTTTCCAGCTGCTGTGCTGGAAAATGAACAGATGTGACAGAATCCCAGAATAGGCTGTTAAGAGGCATACAATAGATAACTTTACATTTGCTGAGGATCTAGACCTACATTAAATGCATATGCCAAGAAAACAAAAGCAAAAACAAAAAACCCCCAAACAAATACCTAGGTAAAAGAAGGTTTTTACCAGGCTTTGCTTTGTGTGTCTCTGTGGCCATGTCTACATGAGACACTTACTGCACAGTAGCTTGTAACTACTGTGCAGTAGCTTGTTAGTACTGCACAGTAACATCACGGGGCACTAACTGTGATGTGATGCTACAGTAGTAATAGGATATTATTGTGTAATAATGCCAGTTACTGCTCAGTCATTTAGTACTTGTTATGCAAGTAACAACTGTGCAGTTAGTGTCTCAGGTAGATGTGGCCAGTGTGTATGTGCCCCTGTTGTAGTAAACTGTCATTCTCAGTCTGGAATGAGTTTTGCAATTAAAACCTAAAATAAGATGGAATACTGTACTGGAGTATTTGATGATACTTTTCAGTCCTTGCAATAACACACCAGAAATCTTATTCAGTACTTGGTATCTATAAGGAATATAGTCAATTACTGATAGAATTTTGCAAAAAGCAGAATATGCTTAACACCAGCTAAACCAATCAGAATACAGGATCTACTTTACCTACCAAGGACTTTGAACTTATGGAACAAAAAGCATAGATAATCATAGAAAAATTGGGCTGGAAGAGATCTTATGAAACTATCGACTCCTACCCCTGGTTCAAGGTGGGATCGTCCTTTTCTAACCACCAAAAACAGATGTTTGTGTAAGCTGGACACAGTACTCCAGGGCTAGGAACAGACATTACACATAAACTGATTTAAGTGATCAGAAACTGGTTTAAACCTGGAGCAGATGTTCAGTGCACATAAACCAGTCTGAAAATGGCTGAAACCGGTTTGAGATAAACCTGGTTAAATGTAGTATCAGACTTAACTGATTTGGCTCAAACCAGCTTATGCAATGTCTATCCAAGACCCCTTGCTGGTTTAAGATAAACCAGCCCCACCCCCTAGCATCCCAGCATGCTTTCTGGGCTGGGTGGGGCTCTCTGCTCCACAGCAGGACTGGCCCCTCCTCTCTGCATCTGTCTGGCTTCATCCTGCTAAGCAGGGATTATTCCTCCTGTCCCTCTGCTTTACAAAGACACCTCCGCATTAGCTAGAAGGCCACATGCTGGCTACAGTCATGCTGTTGGGAGATGATCAAGGCAGACAGGCTTTCTGGAGCTGATCAACATGTAGCTTAATGACCTTCCTTAAAAAACTGTTTGATAAGAGCTGTTTGCTCCTTCCCACCAACACTTTCTGCTAAGCACAAATTCACCCCTCCTTTCTGCCTTGCTGAAAAGGTGTCTGTGTATTAGCCAGCAAAACACATGCTGGGCTTGTGCTGAATCAACAGGTAGCTGCTGGTAATGTCTCTGTTGTTTTCTTAATGGGACAATAAACACTGACATAGGAGTGATGAACACTGTTATCAGTCCCCGCCTCCCCCCAGCTTTCTTGCCTGTCAGTTTGCTGCAGACAGTATAAAGAAGCAGGAAGGGAGAGTGAAAAGCACTATATCATCAACAGATGCATGCACTGCACACACACACCCTTGCCTCTGAGTGCTAGCCTAGGGCTACAGGCTGGCAACACTGCCGCCCCTTGAGTGAGTGGGGCAAAGCCTGCAATGGTGTAGGCAGGGTGGTGGTTTACACCCTTCCCTAATCAGAGTCTCCTGATGGGGCCTGGTCATTTCCCCCTCCACTCAGCACTGGAAGGGAAGGCAGGGTTGCTTTAGCATCCCCAAGCTTGTAGCCTGAGCCACTGCAGGCATATATCTGAATTTCCTCAGGCCAGAGAGACTGTTTGTATGGTTAGAAACCAGTTCAGCCTAGCCAGGTTACACTAACCTGCCAAGGTTGAATCAATTCAGGCTCAGGCTCTGGGTAACAGCCTGGAGCTACCTGAAAGCACATGGCCCCATGCCACGCTGAGCCAGGCCATAGCAGTGCATTGTGGCAGAGGCCATGTGGATACCTGGCAGCTCGGGCCAATCTGCGTTGCCCCCCACCATGCAGGGGGGCTGTATCATGAGGCCAAGAGTGTGGCTGCTGTTGCTGGTAAGCTGTAGTGGGTGTTGGAGATCGGTGGGAGGCAAGTGAAGAGGATGCAGCTGGGTGCGGAGTGTGCAGGGCGGGGGGCTGCAGCTGAGTGGGGAGTGAGCAAATAGGCCACAGCCAGCCACAGGCCAAGTGGCTGGGGGGGCTGCAGCTGAGCAAGGATTCTGCAGCCAAGCTGGGAGGTGAGCAGGGGGCTGTACCTGGCCACGGGCCAAGTGAGGGGGCTGCAGACAGGTGTAAATGAAGAGGGGAGCTGGAACTGAGCAGATAGGCAAGCAGGGAGGCTGGAGTTGGGTGCAGGCCAAGCAGGGGACTGTAGCCAAGCAGGCAGGTGAACAGGGGGCTGCACCTGGCCATGAACCAAGTAGGGGGGCTGGAGCCAGGTGCAAGAGGAGCAGGGGGCTATACCCAAACATGAAAATGAGCAGGGGGCTTCACCCAGCCATGGGACAAGCCATGGGGCTACAGCCAGGTGTGGGCTGAGCAGAGAGGTGAGTGGGGGGCTGCACCCAGCCATGGACCAAGTTAGCCAGGTGCGGGCCAATCAAGGAGCTATAACCAAGCAAAGTGGTGAGTGGGGGGTTTCACCCAGCTGTGGGGTGAGTGGGGAAGGGGCTGGAGCCATGCAGGGGGGCAGCCAGTGGACCCATCCCTCCCAAGCTGCCCTGCCAGGGTCCCCCACACCATCAGTAGTCCTTCCAGCAACTCCAACTCCTCCCACACCCTACTTATCTGGCATGGGCCCAGGTCCAGTCACTGTGACCCCTGGGGGGCATGTGGCCTCTGTGGGGGTGGGAAGTCCATGAGGTGTGCTGGGGAGCTGCACCCCATGGGGGATATAGGAACCACCTCTCCTGAGCAGCCCACCTTGTAGTCCCCTCCACACACATACTACCCCCACAATCCATCCACAAACCCCTCACCCACATTTGTGGCCCTGTGGGGAAGGTGTGAAGGGAATGGGGTGGGGGGGTAGGTTGTGGGTTAAGAGTGAGGGGCAAGGGCAGGGGCAGGTATATCAGTGCTGCTGAACACTGTATAGTCTGGTGAGTGAAGGGGGTAGGAGCAGCTCTGATTTTTCTATGACAGAGAAGCCCAAAGTCAATGCCAAACTGTATAGATAATTAGAATGTATTTTATTATTATGATGGAGGCACTGGTAGGCTTCCAAGTTGCTTACAATTGTAAATATATCAACAAAACATTGTCCAACTGATCTCTCCCTCTGCATACACACACACACACACACACACACACACAGAGTGGTCTTTTGTTTCAATTGTGGAGGAACATGGATTTTGGGGTATTTTAAAGAGTGAATTTGGGATTTTTTTTCAGAGATTTTGCAGTTTTTAAATAAGGAACATGAGAATTCCTGCTAGTGAGGCAAGTGGCAGGACCCAGGCAGAAGAGCCTGCTCAGGGCTGGCACCTGGGACCCAGCTGGAGGTGGCTGACCTCCTGGTCACTTGGGGCCAGGAAGGCATGCTTTGACAATTCAAATCAGGCCACTAAATGGGAACAACTTCTGGGTGATAGCTGCCCAGATGGCTGGGCAGGGGCATACATGGCAGTAGTGCCTCACAAAGGCAACTGTGCAGCCACAACCCACTGGCAGCTGGCCCAGTGGGTCAGGTGCCTCTACTGGCTGTGCAGTCTCCATATGTGTTGCAGGTGGTAGCAGGTCACAGCCAGGGAGCAGTTCTACTGCCAGACTGCTGCAGTGGGTGGAGGGTGCAGGGAACTCTCAGGGCTGCTTCAGCAGTCCAGCTGGCACAAGCTGCAGAGAGCAAGTAGTCCTGAGCTGTTTTTCTTTTTATACTGATGGGACCAGCACAGCTGCTAGCCCCAGGCTCTAGCTCCCTCTGGCTGCAGATCTGGGAGGAGGCAGGCAGGGTTATTTTGCTTCCAGTGGCACAATTTGTCCCACACCAAAGTTCAAGTCTGAGTATGTGTGCTGAGGCAAAAAAGCCTTGGCTCAAATTTGCGCTGCTTCTATTTGAGCTGCTGCAAAAACATGTGCTTGCATGTGTAGAGGTGCCCTAACAGGCAAACATTATAATTAATGGTGAAGATTTAGCTGCAACTTCAAACACACAGAAGATAGCAGACCAATTCTAGTGGCCCAGCTGGCAAACATATTTTGTCAGAGAGGCTAGCACTCTTACTGAACTACATTAGAAACAATAGGTAAAGCTGCTCCTTTTTAATGAAGGGATACTTTTGTTGTTTCATTATACATGACACAAAACCTTGTGAAAAAACATTAAGCAAGCTACCATGTCTTTGCATTATTTCAACTGAAGAGCCCTATACACCATACATAGCCTTTAAAACCACATTGCATTTCTTCCCCAATACATTAATACTCTAACCTTTTATGAGTGGAACTTTTACTGGTTTCCAGTCATGTACCCATTTAAACTTAGTTTCTCTGTACTAACCTCTCGGCATAAGACTTCAGGGGGAGAAAGTCACCTCAGAACACTTACATGCACTGTCTCAGAAAATTATTCTAACTCCTTGTACACTTCCACTTTCCCATCACTGCTTCAGCACACACAATAGAGGTGGCACAATTTCTTATAGCTGTATCCAAACCCCCATTACTCATCATGCTACCATGCTCAACAGCAATGAACTTTAGGCTCAACTTTTTAAAGACTTTCCTGGATTAGTTGTTTCTTCTTGAACTCTACTGGGGTAATTTGGGATAAACACTGGTCCCATCTACCTTCACAGCATAGCCTTTTATGTTCTTCTTAGGACTGAACTTTCACTCTCATTGTTTTTTTGTTTTTTAATTCTGGGACTCACGTGCATGTGCAAATTTTGGTAAATGGTTTCTTCTGTATTGTAAAAAAAGAATCTATGTGCTACTACTAGTGACATAGCAAAAATCTAAAGAACTTCTTGGATTGCTCACATGAGCTTAAAACAAGTAAAGGCAGTGGCATTTAAACTCTGTCCTGTGAGCTGAATCTGACCTGTGGTGCTCTCCACAGGACGGGAAATTTGGTGGTGGAAGAGTGGTGGCAGCATTAATTGCCATGGCTTCAAGAGCCGTAGCAATTAATGCTGCCACTGCTCCCCCACTGTTGAATTTCCAGCCTTGCAAGGAGCCCTACATGCCAGATTGCGCCACAGGCAGAGCTAAGCCAACTCACAGACTGGCCTGCTCCACTCATGTGGCCTGCAGTTCCAGAAGATTGAGAACCACTGACTAAAAGCATCATGGACACTAAATGACAGAAGGCAATGACAGTATGCAAATGGACATGATTTTTTCTGCACATCAACCAGGAACACTTCATGTTACTAATATCATTTTTTAATTATTTATGCCTAGATAATAGTCAATCTCCCACAGCTGAAAAAAGACCTTGGGTGAAATCTTGTTGCTCCCCTCCCTGGAAGTCAATGGAATCTTTGTTAATGAGTTCCCTTGTAGCAAGCATGAACTCTTGCACCAGTTATTAGTCCAATTCTTAGTTATATAATGAAAACAGTGAGTTACTGTAGCCATGTTAATTGACTTGCCAGGCTGCCTTAAGCAAATCACTTATCACAGGGGCATGGTGAGAATTTATTAGTTATTCTTTATTCACTGAACTGAATGTGAATTGCTAACAATTAATAATGATAAACCCCTTGCTTGCGATGTAATGCTTCCTTTGATTATTGATGGGACAGATTTCATCACCTCTTTCCAGATCCATTATTGCTGTGCTGCAGCATTATGCTTTCTTTGTTCATTCTTTGGAAAAGGAATTACGGTATAGACCTATTTTAATGTTGATTTCCTCAGATTGCAAGGGACAGGTATTGAACAGCTGATATGTTGCCACTACTGACTGCAACTGGCCTTTGAGCAATGAGAAAAAGTCAGTTAGTATTTTTCTTTCAGGAAGTATATATAATTAAACTAGTACTAATAGACTGGTACAACAGTGAGAAAATACTACACACATACATCATTTCCCAAAGCAAGCTACTGTGCATTGATAGCCCCCTCCTAGCAAAGGAACACACAACTGTGTCTGTGGTAGGAAATGCTACAAGTGATGGATATAGTATAAGAACCCAGGTACAACCAATGCAAGTGGTATCTATATTAATGACTGCAAACAAACATCCAAGCATCTCATTGAGTGAATATTAATTGCCCACCTTTCTTCCAGTTTCTTTCAACAATATATTCACTTTCAGTTCTCCACAATGAACTGAAGAGAGGTAACACTTGATTTCCCTTTTGACAAGAACAACATGCTGCTGCAGATCAGGTATATTCCATCATTTAAACATGCAAAGGCAACTGCAGTCTTTTTTTTTTTTTAATCATCAGTTCATATGACCAGACTCTGGAATAAACTCTCAGTGGGGGTAGTGCAAACACCTACCTTGGCGGTCTTCAAGAGGAGATGAGATGCATACATTGCTTGGGTTATTTGGCCCCAGCAGTCTTTTCTGTCCAGAGTAGGGGGGCTGGATTCAATGATCTCATGAGGTCCCTTCCAGCCCTAAACTTCTGTAAATCGTAATGATTAAAAAATGTCCTAATTTCCTAATTTCTCAGTCTGGCTGGGTTCACACTCCATGGTGCTTCAGGGGGAACCTTTGTGTGGCACAATAGCTAAGAGGTGTCAAACATATGGTCTGTGGGCCAGATGGGGTGTGGCCTGTGAGTCTGAACAGATCCACATGGGACCTGTCATATGCTAGACTGGACTGGAGAGGGCATCATCTGTGGTGCAGTTCCCAGAGTGGGCACTGTGTGCACAGTCTGACTGGACAGGTGCTGTGTGCCGTGTGGTGCTATTCTGGCTTGTAACAGGTCTCCCTCCCCAGCGCCATCTTCCATCATCTACGCCTTACGTGTAGCACCATTGGAGCCCTCTTTGAATGCTTCTGTCCTGCCCTAATCTCGCCTGCCACGTCTTGATGGAAATTATTATGCAAGCGAGAGACTGCCTGTTCTATTGGGTATGTTGGGGTCTCTTCTAGGATGGCGTGACTCCTTTTTTTCTCTAGCTAGGCCTCCCTGTCCAAACCCACCAAACAGGGTTTGACTCCGAGGCTCAAGAGTTTCCTTCCAGCGCCTGGAGGCTCATGGTCCCCTTTTCTGCTGCTTTCTGGAGCACAGTACTCCCTAGCCCAGAGGCACAAGCACCAGCACCACAGCAAGGGGGTCACAAGTTTGAAACCAGGGCATGACCTCACCAGTCCAAACAAAAATATAGATATATATACTTGCACCCCCAGGTACACCTGGCCATTTTAAGATCGTCCTTTGAGTGCTTGGGTTTAGGTTGTCCCAAACTGTGCCCTTACTGGCACTCGGGCTCTCCACAGCCCTGACTCACTGGTGCCAGGGCTGTGTCCCCCAACAAAGCTGTGCACTCACTGGTGCCAGGGTCTGTGCCCTCACTAATGCCGGGATCTGTGCCCCCAAAAGCTGTGCCCTTACTGGTGCCGGGGTTCCCACTCTGGAGTGAGTCCCCAAAAATGAGGCCTCCTCTTTCCCCTAATAGCCTCACCCAAGCCACTGATCAAAAACAGCAAACCAAAACACAAGCCCCTGGGTTATAACATAAAACCTAGTCATTTGGCTATAACATTATTCCTGCCCCACCAGAAGTGCTCCATCTTTCCTTCAGTCTCAGAGCTGTACCTGCAGTCTGGCTTCTCCCCACTGGTTGCTCTGGGAGAGCTCCTTCCCCCATGGCTCCTGGCAGGGAACTGCCTGCCTGGCCTCAGCCCTGGGGTTTAAATGTGGACCAGGCTGTGCCCCTTCCAGTCAGCTGACTGTTGGCAGGTGTAGGTCCCTATCTCCCTTCTGCGAGTAGCAGGCACCTGCTACATGGCTGCCCCAGGATACATGTCTAAGTCTAGCTGGAACAAATATCAGATGTGGTATGCTGAAAGAGGGAGAGAGGAGAGTGGAGAGGGTCCATGGCCTGATCTGGACTGAGGACTAGGCCCACACTAGTGATTTACTCCATGGGGCTGGATAAGTTAGACACCCCTGTGCTGGCCCAAATATTTTCAGATGTCAAATTAAAGTGTTACATTTGGGATTTAATCATCTCCTCTTACCTTTTCTTCCCCCTCCTGTCCATCTTTACATCAGATGCTTTTACTAGACTATCCATGACATAAATCATCTTAAAAAATGGAATGTGACATCCAGGATGCAATTTACAAGGTCATACGAGACACTTCCAGGTAAGTGTTAGCAATGTTTTGAAATAGGACATCTGACCCACTCTGAGGAATCTGGGTAAGACTTTGCCCCTTCCTTGAAGCTATGTATATAAAGCTGTTGGCAATGAAAGTTAAAAAAAGAAAAGAAAAAAAAATAATATTGCCAACAGTGTCAGTGGCAGGTGTATTTTTTTCTGGGGGACAGAAAGTCATGATTCCAAAATATCCAGGCAGAATTTCAATATTTAAAATGTTTATCAAGAGATGCATCTGTTCTCTGGGAGCTGAATTATGTAGTTTACTTAGAGGGTTTTGGGAAGAGACACCAAATAGATCTATGGCTTTTTTGTTGAATATATACAATTAAAATGCAACCCAATAAAATATAAATTAAGTATAGCCAGCTTTCTAGTGCTTATGCTGCCAACAGAGAAAAGCACTTAAGCACACATTAATACCTTCTTGAGACAAAGCCTTTAATCTCATGTCCAGACCATACACAAAAGAAGGCAGTTGACTTATAAAAATGTGATTATTTAAACATGTTGGACCAGATTTTTAAGTATTGCTAATCAGTGTTGTTCCACTGAAGCCAATGGAATTCTAATTTGTATATGCCAAGTGACTAATATTTTCAATTTTGCAAATGTCTTATGGAAAAAATGTCATATCTGAGAATTTCTGGGTACCGGTATTTCACTCAGCACAAGATGTCAGTAACCCTAGATCATGTTAATAAGCACCTATCATGCTGTAGTGATAGAACAGCATGAATACTCTCTGTGCCTCTCTCATCAAATAAACAGTATTCTATTATGGGCACTTCACCATGATTTGTTGAGTCAGTTGTGTCCCTTGCCTGTGATAAATTTAAATACTATTTTGATGTACTTATTTTTATATTCTGAAGTAATGACTGAAATCACATTTTCTTCAGGCAAAAAAAAATTAAAACAATCATTACAATCAAGCAATTTTATATTTAAAGTCATTATACAAATGAATTTAGTGCTTTTAGCAAACTTCCTGGGGGTTTATGATCAAAATCATTATACAAAATATTCTTAACCTGACAAATGCCAAGTTTGTAGTATCTTTTATTAAACAAGACACCATGGGAAAGCAGCAGCAGTCTAACATGAATAATAGTTATGAAAGTAGGGAAAGTCAGTGAGAGTATCAGCCCATAGGTTTGGCATGGTTAGTAACAGCTGGTTTCTGTAAAAGCAATGACACACAAAGAAGTGATGAGGCTAACAACACATCCAGCATCACTGACTCCCCAACCAAACAGATCTGGCACCTTTTACAGCTTGGTTGGGGCAGCCTTTGGCATAAGGCCAAATTCCTATCTTTGGCATCACAGAAAGAAGCCCTAGCTCAGGGATGTCAAACTCATCCCTGGCCTTAGGCTGGATCTGTGGGGTTAGCACAGAGCAATCTGGGGGCTGCAAGGCAGGTGGATGCAGGGTGAGTGGGAATGTGTCATAGTGCTCACTCCCCCTTCTGCTTCCAATGGCCGGGTCCAGGAGGGCCCTGGGACCCCAAATTCCTAGCCAGACCCTTCCCCTCCCTGACCACACCCCCAGCTTCTGTTAACCCAGTGGGCTCAACGGAATGCTGCTGTGGACCGGATCCAGCTTGCAGGCCATACATTTAGACACTCTTAAGTGTTATGCCACAATGCTGCAGCAACTACTGAGGCAACAGCAACTATCATGGATTCTCTTGCCATGTGGTCTTTCTGTTGATCCATGGAGCTTTGTCTGACTTGTCAATATCTGATGGGGCTTAAAAACTTTTTTTAGTGGATGGAGTCAGGGAGCTGGCAGTTTTTATCAATACTGTGAAGAAAGTGTTCACCAAATATTGTTCCCATTATTGGGAATATTGGAAATTCCTCTGAATTCAACTGGAACAGTACTAGATACCTCAGGTGCCTTATAAGAGCCTCATACTGTTGTTGTCAGTGGTCCTCTCAAGGTAGTTTTAAAATATCCACCAATATTAAATTTGTGCAGAATGAAGCCACTTTTAGTATGATTGGAGGGCATTCAGTCCTGTGGAGGGTGAAGCCTTTAGCATGAAAATTGTGATGCTGGAAGTCAGATTTCCATTAATAGTTACAGCATTTATAACAGTCACTGCCAGACTTTGACGTTTATGCTGCCTTGAGGTGAATGGGCCTAGGGGAAAGTGAATCTGGAATTACTTTTGTTTTGACATGGTCATTTAGCTGCCTACCCTTTCCTGCAAGAATGCAGCATAGAACATCTGAACATAGAACACATGCACCATAGAACATCTACATTTTCTTTGCAAAGAATGCATTTTTGTAAATGAAAATGCTTACATATCAATGCTACTAGGATATGCATATAAAATAGGGAAGAAAAAAGCCTTCCATTTTTCAAGGTAAGTACATCATTCAGCAGTAGGATTCTGCGGCTTGTCAATAAGATGCGGCTTCAGACCACTAAGAGGCACCATGATTTTTGTAGCCCATCAGGTCTAGGAAAAATGCAAAGAACAATACCAGGAACTTCAGATGGCCTTTACTGATCTGACCAAAGCCTTCTACTCTGTCAGCTGTGAGGGTCTATGGTAGATGTTTGGCTGCTCAGTGAAATTTATCACTATCCTAAGACTCTTTCATGACCAGATGGCTGCCTCCATCCTATGCAGTGGCTCTGCTATGGAGCCCTTTGCCTTTCAAACTGGTATCAAGCAAAGCTGCTTGATCACAGCAGTTCTGATTTACGTCATTCCTGTGGTCATCAAGATGCTTATTCATGACTGTCTGCCACATAGCATTGGTATCAAGTACAGGATGGATGGGAACTTTTTCAATCTCTCCTGCCTTTGTGGTAAAACCAGTTACTTTGGCCTCCATTGTGGAACTTCACTATGCCAATGATTGTGCTGTCATTGCATGCACCGAGGAGGAACTACAAATGAATTTTAACTGATTCTATCAAGCATACTAGTGTCTGGGACTGACCTTTAACATTGGAAAAATGAAGCTGTTTCACCACCCTGCTTCAGGCCAATCAACTCCTCCAGCAAAGACCCTCATTGACTGTCAGGACCTGAAGAATGTTAAACATTTGCATACCTCAACAGACATCTCTCAAAGAAGGCCAACATCAATATGGAGATCCAGTATAAGATCTGATGTGCCAGATCTGCCTGAAGATGACTGAATCATCATGTGTTCAATGATCACAACATCAGAACTTGAGCAAAGCTTCTACTCTATAATGCTGTGATAATCCCAACTCTTCTGTATCTGTGAAGCTTGGGTGACCTACAGGGACCAACTGAAAACCCTGGAACAACATCACCAGTACTACTTCCAGAAGATCATTACACAAATGCCAGTGTGCTCACTGACACTCACACCACCAGGATGGAGGCATTGATTATTCAACATCAGCTGCAGTGGGCAGAGCACTGTGTACATGTCTGATATACATTTACCAAAATAACTGCTGTACTTCAAACTCAGTCAAGGACAAAGGACACATGGGGGCCAATGCAAGGACACCCTCAAAATGAACATTAAGGAGTGTGGAATAGACACCACATATTGGGAAAAAAATAGCCCAGGAAAGGCTACATGGTCACACCTTGTGAGAGAACATACATCTTACTTTGAGGAAAGACATCTTCCCCTGGAGTCAGAAAAATGACAGAAATGGAAGGAAAGGAAGCAAGACTGAGAAATCCATTGTCCAATCCTCCCTTTAACCACCACCTGTAGCATTTGCCATAGTGTCTCTGGAATGGCCTTCTTAGTCATCAGCAGACTCATAGGTGTCCTAAACTACCCTGTAGTTGTCATGGAAGATCTAAACTACCTTTACATTTGCTGGGAGGAGCATTTAGCCAAATCTAACTGCTCATGTAGGTGCTTAACCTGCATACAGGACCTCCACCTAGTGCAGGAGGTATAAGATCCCACTAGGGGAGATGCCTTGCTGGACTTGGTGTTAGCCACAGGGGATGAGCTGGTGGGGAATCTGCAGGTACAAAGTAACCTAAGGGATAGTGACCATAAGTTGATTGAATTCACTATACGGTGAAGGGTGGGTAAACTAATCAGCAGAGCTGAAGTGCTAGACTTCAGAAAGGCTAACTTCAGTGTGCTCAGGAGATTAGGTAGTGAGGCATTAAAGCTCAAGTGCATTGGCAAAATGGGAGTCCAGGAAGGGTGGTCATTCCTCAAGGGAGTGATCCTATAGGTGCAGAAAGAGACAATCCCATTGCGCATAAATGGGGCAAAGGGGCCAAGGGGCCCTCTTGGCTGAACAGGGAAGTCCAGAAAAGCCTAAGGGCAAAGAAAGAGGTATACAGGCTGTGGAAACAGGGGGTAGCTACCAAGGAGGAGTAGAACTTCCAGACTTGCA
Source organism: Crocodylus siamensis (assembly GCF_052110815.1). Taxonomy (NCBI): domain Eukaryota; kingdom Metazoa; phylum Chordata; order Crocodylia; family Crocodylidae; genus Crocodylus; species Crocodylus siamensis. The sequence goes on from NC_143397.1 coordinate 103,209,662, forward strand.
CTTTCAGGGAATCAGTTAGAAAGGCCAAAGAAGGATTAGAATTTAGGCTGGAGACAAAAATTAAGGACAACAAAAAGTCCTTCTTCAGGTATATAGGGAGCAAAAGGAAGGTGCAGGATAGCATAGGACCCCTACAGGACAAACTAGGGCAATTGGTGACAGAGAGGGGGGACAAAGCTGAGCTCTTCCATGAGTTCTTTGCATTTGTATTCCCAGACACAAAGCAAGACAAATCTACCTGTTGGATCACAGAGAGACACAGAGGGACACCATCCCACCAACTGTTAGCACAGACTTAGTGAAGGGGCACTTGGAGGGGCTGGATGGGTTCAAATCAGCGGGCCTGGATGAACTTCATCCAAGGGTGCTGAAGGAATTGGCCAGTGTCATAGCAGAGCTGCTGGCATGTCTGTTCGAGAACTCACGGTGCTCTGGTCAGGTCCCAGGGCCAATGGAAAAGGGCCAGTGTGGTCCCTATTTTCAAGAAGGGGATGAGGGAGCAACTAGGAAACTGTAAGCCAGTTAGTTTCACCTCTACTCTTGCGAAAACTCTGGAAAAAATCATTAAAGATCACATTTGTGGGACCCCAGCAGGGGAAATAATGGTGAAAGGAAATCAGCACAGATGAATTGCAGGTAGATCCTGCCTAACTAACCTTGTTTCTTTTTATGAGCAGGTCACAAAATGTTTAGATGCAGGAGACAAGGTAGATGTTATCTACCTAGACTTTAAGAAGGCCTTCGATACAGTATCTAAGTCTGTTCTTGTAAATAAACTGAAGGCTGTGATGTAGATGATTACATGGTCAAGTGGGTGGCAAATTGGCTTAGGGGTAGCACCCAGAGAGTGATGGTGGATGGATTGATATCAACCTGGAAAGATGTGGGCAGTGGAGTCCTGCAAGCCTCGGTCCTTGGACCAGTGCTATTCAATGTATTCATCAGTGACTTGGATGAGGGCGTGGAGAGCACCATTTCCAAGTTCACAGATGATAACATATTAGGGGACAAAGTTACCACACCAGAGCATAGGGAACAGATCCAAGCAGATCTGGACAGGTTGGAAAAATGGGCAGAATGAAATAAGATGCAGTTCAACAAAGACAAGTGCAAAGTGCTGCACCTGGGCAAAAAGAACCAGCAACACACTTACAGGCTGGGGGGATGACCTTCTCAGAAGCACATCAGTGTTCTTCAACTGCAGCCTGACCAGTGATGCATAGAGGGGAAGCATCACCTCCTTGTACCTGTTCATCACACGTCTGCTAATGCATGATAAAGTATGGTTATTCTTGTTGACCACTTTGTCACATTGATGACTCATGTTCATCTATGACTCCATGATCCTTTTCCTGTGTCCAGTTTTCAGCACCACACTTCAAGAGGGATGTGGAGAATCTTGGGAGGGTTCAGAGGAGGGCCACTCATATGGTCAGAAGCCTGCAGGCAAGGCCATACAAGGAGAGGCTGAGGAACCTAGATCTCTTCAGCCTTCACAAGAGAAGGCTGAGAGGTGATCTTGTGGCTGCCATCAGGGGATGGCAGCAGGGAATAGGAGATGCTTTATTTACTAGGGCACCCCCAGGAGTAACTAGGAACAATGGCCACAAATTGACAGAGAACAGGTTTAGGTTGGGCATTAAAAAGACCTTCTTCACAATAAGGGTTGCCAGAATCTGGAATGTGCTTTTAAGGGAGGTGGTACTTTCTCCTGCCTTGGGGGTCTTCATGAGGAGACTTTACAAACACCTAGCTAGAGTCATTTGACCCCAGCGCTCTTTCTTGCCCAGGGCAGGATGTCAGATTTGATGACCCTCTGCGGTTCCTTCTGACCCCAACATCTATAAAACTATGACTCTATGAATCATCTACAACCTTTTACTAGACCCATAGGAATGATTATCCTTGATTGTGAAGGATTGCTGCCACCACAAATGATCAACTGCTTGATGCAGGTAGGAAACAATCATAAAACAGAAATACTCCAAAGTAATTCCATATCAGGACAGAATTATTTTTATATAATTGTATTCCATCTCTTAATGGTAGAAGAATTTTGTCCAATTTTTCAAGTCTACCATCCCACAGACAAAGCATATATAAACATTTAGAACTATAGATACAACACAACCTTTAAAAAGTGGGGGAGTAAATGACTGTTAATGAACAAGACAGCTTTGATAATGTTCCTGGGGAAAAAAATAATTTTAGATTTCTTAGATACCAAGCGGCATGTTTAGCACAACAAATAGCAGACAGCATTTAATGACAGCAGCATTTTAAGCAACAAACACATGTACCATTCAAAGCACTCTATACAGGAAACGTACAGATGTGCATGACCACAGAAGCACTTCTTGAAATGCTTGCATGTTCCAATGGTACTCCAACATCCCAATGGTCTCCTTTATAACTCTCCTCCCCCAAAAGGTGGGGAGGCAGCAGGACAGATAAATATTGAACACTCCTATTGTTGGGAGCCTCTGGAGACTGGAGGCCAAGAGGCATGCAAGGATTTCTGCTCTCTAGCCTCCCCTGGCTACAGAGCATTGCTGCTGCAGATCTTTTGAGGTGCCCTGGGATGAGGGAATGCACATGTACACAGTACTGAAACATGCAAAATTTGACATGCTCTGAGACTCAGAGCCCTTAAAATCATGGAATGATAGAAAATGAGGGTTGGAAGGGACCTCAGGGGGTCATCTAGTCTAATCCCTGCTCAAAGCAGGGCTATCACAAACTATGTCATCCTAGGCAAGGCTTTGTCTAGCTGGGTCTTAAAAACCTCCAAGAAGGTAGATTCTACCACCTCTCTGGGTAACCCATTCCAGTGTTTTACTGCCCTCCTAGTGAGAGTTTTTCCTAATATCGAACCTAAACTTCCTTTGCTGCAACTTGAGACCATTGGTCCTTGTTCTGTCATCTGCCACCACTGAGAACAGTCTAGTTCTATCTTCTTTGGAACCATCCTTCAGGTAGTTGAAGGCTGCTATTAAATCAGCTCTAAGTCTCTCTCTACTAAATATACCTAGTTCTTGAAACCTCTCCTCAGAAGTCATGTGCCTCAGTCCCTTAACCATTTTCATTGTCCTCCACTGGACTCGCTCCAACTTGTCTGCATCCTTTCTGTGCTGGAGGCCCCAAAACTGAACACAGTACTCCAGACTCCTACCAATTCAGACCAGTATGCCATTAGCTTTTTTGGCAACAAGGGCACACTGTTGGCTCATATTCATCTTATTGTCTGCTGTAACCCACAGGTCCTTTTCTGCACAGCTGCTGCCTAGCCAGTCAGCCCCCAGCCTGTACTGTGCATGGGATTGTTTTGTCCTAAGCACAGGACTTTACACTTGTCCTTACTGAACCTTATGAGATTTCTTTTGGTACAATCCTCTAACATGCTTCTGAATCCTAATGCTGCCTGCCAGCATATCCACTAATCCCCCTGGCTTGGTGTTGTTTGCAAACTTGCTGAGAGTGCACTCTATGCCATCTTCCAGGTCACTGATGAAGATATTGAACAAAACTTGGCACCCCACTTGATACCAGCTGCCAGCTAGACATCAAGCCATTGACTACTACCCTTTGACCCTTATGATCCAGACAGTTTTCTATCCATCTTACACTCCATTTATCCAACCCATGCTTCATAGATTGCTTGTGAGAATGTTGTGTGAGACCATACCATAAAACCTTGCTAAAATCAAGGTCTACCACATACATTTATCCACACTGACTGTTCCTAATCACCTTCTTCTCCTCCAAGTGCTTAGAAGTAGATTCCTTGAGGATCTACTGCATGATTTTTCCAGCAACTGAGTTAAGGCTGACTGATCTGTAGTTCCCTCAGTCTTCTTTTTCCAATTTTAAATATAGGCATTATATTAACCCTTTTCCAATCATCTGGGACCTCTCCCAACTGCCATGAGTTTTCAAAGATGATGGCCAGTGGCTCTGTGATCACATCAGCCAATTCCCTCAGCACTCTTGGGAGCATCCCATACAGCCCTGTGGACTGGTTTTCTAAATAGCTCTATGTCCAGGTTTTCTAAATAGTTCCTAACCCAGGGGCTGGCAATTATTTCACCTGGAAGGCTGCTTATTGAGTTCTGGTGAGTTGTCAAGGGCCACAAGGGTAACCTTGCCCCTTGACAGGTGCTCTGCCCCCTTGGTCACCATCTTGGGATTGGAAGTCCCACCCCTCATCCCTGACCTTTGTCACTGGAATTTGCTCCCTCATTCCCTGTGAATATTCCTTTTTGGAGGGGAGGGTTGCCATCTTGGAACAACAAAAAAAAAACAAATTATATATTAAAAATCAAACACATACTATACCATTTTAATTTTATTTCAAAAATATTTTTGTCTGATTTGTGTTGGCATAGTATATATACAGTTGATTGCATAATAACTCAAAAAAAAGTCTTACTTGTATATTGTGTGAGGTGTGGTTGGGGGTGGGGAGGTGAGTATGGTGGGGTGTGGGGGTTTGGAAGAGGGCTGTGGCTGTGTGGGGGGGGACAATAAGGTATATTGTGGGGTGTGTGTATATGTGGGAAGTTGTGGGGTCAGGGTGTAGGTGTGTGGGGTGTGAGGGAGGGGGGTGGGGGACCCGCCCACACACATACTCTCTCCCCATGGTGCACAGTGCCTGCAGGTGGCAGCAGCAGCAGCATCATGCAAGGCTTCCCCCTGTGGCATGTGAGCGCAGGAGCTGCATGTGTGCCTCATGGCACTCCCTAGACAACGGAGGTGGGCTGGCTTGGCTTCCATCCTTGCCCCCATATGAAGTGCTGGCGAGAGCCACACATCACTGGGTGACAGCACCTGAACCGAGCACAAGCACCCTGAGTGCCCCTGCTGCTGCTGCTGGCAAAGGCTGTGCAGCATAGAGGACAATGTGTGTGTGTATGTGGGATTTCTACAGCTCTTCCCACCTCATACCCACATCTTATCCACCCAAGATCATCACTCGTGCCACCACTCTGGGCATGGGATCCATGCTGCCATTAGTCCCGACTCATGCTTCTTTGCAGCTGCACCTCCACCCCTAACTCTGCCCCTGCCACTTCCCTACCTGGTGCCTGGAGTGACTTGGATGCTGAGGAAGCTGAGCCCCTAGAGGCTGCAGTAGTGGCAGCAGCAGCTCTGCCCAGAACCTGTATGCTGGCTGGGCCTTTCCATGCACAAGTATGGGAGCAAGGCACAATAAGGTATTCTGTGGGGGAGGAAGAGGGGTATGTGTGGGCACTTCACTCCCACTCTTGTTGGTAGAAGGGCTGGGTGGGGTACTATTAGCTGGTGGGCACCTGTGGGCCAGATGAAATCACTTGGTGGGCCAGATCTGAACCCTGGGCCCTATTTTACCTACCCTTGCCCTAACCTTTTCTTTCACCACAGTTGGCTGCTCACATGCTCCCCAAACTGTGCTGTCAGATACAGTAATCTGGGAGCTAATCTTGTCTTTGAAGACTGAGGTGAAAAAGGCATTGAGTACTTCAGCCTTTTCTGCATCCTCTGCCACTAGGTTGCCTCCCCCATTCAGTGAGGGACCCACACTTTCCCTGATCCTTCTCTTGTTACTGACATATTTGTAGAAGTCCTTATTACCCTTCATGTCCCTTGCTAGCCACAACATCAGTTGTGTTTTGCCTTCTTGACTTCATCCCTGCATGCCCAAGCAATATTATCATAATCCTCTGTAGCTGTTTGTCCAAGTTTCCACTTTTTATATGCTTCCTTTTTGTGATTTAGATTACTGAAGAGTTCCCTGCTAAGCTAAGATAGTTGTCTGCCATATTTGCTAGTCTTTCTGCACATTGGGACAGTTTGTTTGAGCACTCTCAGTAAAGTTTCTTTAAAGTACAGATTCAAATGCACATCTGTCCATAATAACTTTTTGGAAAAATCTAATTTTTTTTCATTATAACATATCTTTTTAAAAACAGTGACAGTTATTGACTTAGAAGATTTGTCCTTACAAATTGCAATATTTATATAATTGCAGAGGCTGAGTTAGTTTCACATTAAGTGGTAAGATACCCACATAAAATAGCAAGGTCTAGTCTTGCAATTGAACCCATAGTACTTTTTTCAGGCACATTTTTTTTTTTTACAATCTCTGTAAATTAGCAGCACAGCAAATGACTACATTTTTGGTGCCTGCAGTTTGCAGTGACACAGGTGAGTCACATGGGCATGCTCATTTGGATGTGCCCCAGAAGTTCAGTGCACATAAACCACTTTCAGAAGGTCAAAACTAGTTTAAGATAAACCTGGACAGATGCAGTATCAGACTTAACTGATTTAGGTTTAATCAATTTATTGAATTTCTGTTCCAGATCCCCTCCAGTTTCAAGGTAACTCACAGTCCCCCGGCATCTCAGGATGCTTTGCACCTCCCCTACAAATTTCCCTTGCAGAGTAGGTGGGCTAGCCTTGCTTGAAGCTGTCTGCTCCAGCCATGCAGGGAGGCATGCTCTAGTGCTCCCCAGCTTCTGACCTGGGCAACCGCAGGCATGTGGTTGCATTTCTGGAATCAAAAGTGAATGTCTAGTCATTCGCTTATCAGTTCAATCTACGCAACATAGGCTAACTTGCAGATTGAACTGATTTATCTTTGGGCTTTTTGACTGTCTGTATTTAGCCAATAAGAGTAGATAGGAGTATCTTCTCACCTCTGTCCTATCAGAGAAATCTGGTGTCCTTCCAGTATGGTCTAAACTGAATCATAACAACAACAGCTGAAGGGATAGATTTATGTGAAGCCCCAGCAACAGCAATGTTAATCTTATATGTTAAAACATAGCTCCAGAACCCAGGAAGTTAAATCCATTCACCTCCCCCTTACTGATAAGTTTGGGGGTTTGGTCACCTTGACTACAAATAAGCAGCGGGGGGTGGGGAGGAGAGAGGAAGGGAGTAAGCAGCAACAGCTTTAACAACCTGGGTTCCAAAGCAGTGCTGAAACAGGGGCTCCAGCAGCCACGTGGATTAACATTGCTGTTTATGGGTCAGTCAACCCATGGGAAACACTGCAGTCTTGATCCAGCCCAAAAGGTCAAACAAATTTGACACCCGTGATCTAAATGATATGCTCACATATTCCTATGAAGATAATATAGCTAAACCAGAATTAAAATGGACTTGTTCTGGTGGAGTAATGGGGACCATGTTTAACAAAGCTGAGCTCCTCAGAACTGGTGTAGGGTCATGTAAAAAAGAAGACATTGTGAATGCGAAGGAAAGCAGAAGTCTGGCATGCAACCTGAACAACCCATAAGCTGTCTTACGTTCTCAGTTGAGTTATAAAGGAGTACCACATGACAGACAACTCTAATTCTATCTGCAAGTTAGAAGAAGTAAATTTGAGTGTAATCTCATAGAGCCTCATACTCTGCATGCTTGGAATCTTACTTCAGAATGAGACATTGTTATGCAAGATAAAGGGCAAAACCAGAATTTTCTTCAGCTTGAGTTCATGTCTGGGAGAAGACAAATAGTACTACATAAAATTATGACACTAAAAGTCAAGTACATAGCAAATCACCATCTGTACAGTCTTGGGATGAGGCTATTGTGGAGCAATGCTACTATTTAATGTAAGATTTCAGTACATCATTTGTTACATTCATGGCTGCAGCTCCTCTTCATATACTTGTGCTCAGATTTTGAAAGAGGTTAATTTGCAGTTCTACAAACTGTGTGTATCATGCTTTCTTTACTTGACACATGAACAAAGGCAAAGAGAATAGTTTGAGAAAAAAAATGATTAGCACGTTTCCTACAATAATCTGGAAGGAAAGCTACACAATCAGTGCTGGACTATTCACAGACAAATTCACATTTTGCATGGCTGTGTCCAGAGGAATGCAGCTATGTGATATGTGGCACTACAGACATGTTTGTGCTGCCACACATCACACATTATATTGTTCTCCATGCTGCAAGGGAGCAGCTTGGATATCCAGGGCTCAAAAAAAAAAAAAAACCCACAGGAAAAAAAAGCGGAGTAGTGCACACGTTGGCACCATGCACCACCCAAAGCCAGAGCCTGGCCAGCTGGAGCACACTCCACTGCTAGCCAGGCTCCGTACAGCAGGATTACCACTGCTACAGCATCAGGAGACCCCCAGGACTCCAGGTAAGGCTGCTGGTGCCAGCCCAGCACTGGCCCTAGCCTCATCTACCACACCTGGGGTAACTTGCCACAAACCAGAATGTGCGTGGCATGGGCATTCCCCAGGAGCAACTAGCAGCAGCACAAAGTGCATTGCTGCTAGTTGTCCCCAAGAACCAAATGTCCACACACATCTGGACACGACCACCATGTACAGTCTTCCAGTTTGCTCTACCAGCATTGCAGGACCTAAGAAAGTGCATTGAGGTTAGGAGCCACAATTTAAAGTATACAGCTGCACATGCCAGAACCTGAGAACTGTAATGCTGAATTCAGTTCTCAGCTAATTTAGTGAGGATATAATGGATTATCTAAAACTATGCCCAGTTTCTATGGGCAGTAATTTGATGAGGATCAACATTTAAGGAACAATTCCAGGGCCATTTAAAAAAAGATTCTAAAACCATGTTTAAGTACTTAAATAAGAGTCCCATATTTGAAGAGTATACTCCAATTAGTTCCCGTTGCCATCAATGGGACGTGCTAGCAGCTCAACATTTTTGAAAATCAGGACACTTGTTTTAAATATAAACCTTTATATTAAAAAAAAAGCTTTATCTTCACCTGATCTTTATAATTCTAATAAGGATCAGGATTTTAACTGTTACACAAGATTCCTGGATATTCCCTGACAGATTTTAATATTCATGTACTGTGGTTTAAAAAGAAATCTCTAGAGTAAAAGATGATTCAAGAGCTAATTTTATTGTGTGCAATATTCTTGTCTGTTAAAGACATCTGATATAAATTGCCTTAATTTAAAAACTACAACAAAAATCTATTAGACTTTCTTGTTAAATTAAAGCTTCTCAAGAAGACGTGATAAATGCTATACTGCATTAATTAATTTGAAATCTGTTCTCTTTGCATTTAAAGAGCTATCTAAGCACCTTTCCTTCATTCCATTTTCAATCATAGGGAACATAGTATACAAAATAATAATATATGTACAAACAGATATGGTACTTTAAGTTAAGACCTAAAAACTGTGCTCCTTTCTACAGTACTGGATAATGAGGAGCTCATAGTAATTTTTATGGGATAACTTGTTCCCTATATGTCTTCATCTTTTTACCTCATCTACCAAGGGCATTGCATAAGCATCTCACAACACCCCGAAGGTAGCAGCAGTTCATTGGTGTTGTGAGTCTATGGCCTCCTCCTAGCTCACCTGCATCACCTGGCTTATTTGTGACTGCCTGCCCAGTCCAGAAAGAAGCCATACTGACAGCAGTGCCCAGGTAGGCAGGTTCCCCTTCCCTGCCTTCTCTTCCATGACAGTGCTAAGTAAGCCAGATGCTATGGGGGAGGGGGAGGTGGGGAGGCAAGTAGAGGGTGCCAGGGAGGGGAATGGAAGGCCTGACCTTGGGAATGGGTGATGACATCACCAGATGTGAAGCCAACTGGGCACTCCAGCCATGAGCGGGGAGGTGTTGGAGAAATACATGGAGTGCCCGGCCAGCTCCACATCTCCCCACTCACGGCCATGGAGTGCCCAGCCAGGGGCAGGAGAAACTGAAGCAGTTCTAGCAGCCCTTAAGGGAAGCTGCACATGGGGGCACCAGCCAGGAGCAGGGGGATGTGGAGCCAGCTGGGAACTCAGTGTTGTTAAGTGCAAGGAGGCAAGGAGGACCCTTGCCCCCAGATGTGTATGGGGGGCAGGCTGCGGGCTTGAGCTCCCTCCCTGCTTCCCTCCCATGGGGCAAGACCCAGCATAGCTGGGAACAGCGGGGCTGCGCAAGGATCTTTTTGCACTCCCGCCATGCCTCCTGCACCTGCTACTGCTCTGAGTGGAGGAGCCCTGTGCTGCTTCCCTCAGGAGGTGCATTGCTGGGGCAGCGTGGAGTGAGAAGCCATTAGGAGGTCCCTGTGTGACTCCCCTGTCCCCAGCCACACCGGCTCACAGGGAGGGGAGCAGGGCGGCAGACCCAGAAGAAGCTGGGTAGTGTGGATGAGAGATAATCCTGCCCTGGCTTGACATAACCTTGAACATAACCTTGAACATAACCTTGAGCATAATTTTTCCTTTAAGAAATGCATAAAAAAATTTTAAAAATCATATTCTATCAAGAAAACTACAGGAAAATGTAGGTTGGGGGGTTTGTTTTGTTGTTAAAATTGCTATAATCTTTGATTGCTTAAAAAACATGCAGTCAATTGACTGGCTTGCCAACTCTAATAAATACTTCACATGAATAGGAAAACCCATATATCAAATGTAAATTCTACAGGTACTTTCTACATATACTTGATCAGGCTTTCTGGAACATAAGGGTTTTTAAAATATATATATAAAAGTGTGAGTTTGAGAGTTCAGCATTCAAGTTCATTGCACATCTGGACACAATTGAAAACCTGCTATTTTCTCAAAAACAAGAGCTGGTACTTGAATTGAGGTCATTGACCTCACCCAAGTGAGTGCCACAGCCATGGAAATATCCCAAAGATGTCAATCTCTTTTGCTCCTCCAGCTCCCTTATTGCTGGATCTAAGAAGCTTTCATTATGAAAGTTACAGTACAACCTAAGTGTTTCTATAAAGAACTCTGCTGTTGCTGCTAAATGCCAAGATGACACAACAACAAGAAAAATCATTTCTTTGAAAAAAATCTTAATCAGCTCTAATCCTGAGTATTTACATGAAATACTATTCCCATAAAATCTGAAGGGCTCAGTCTTGATCATATTTATTCCTGAAATGTTTTTGTGAGATACAGAAGTAGTGTTAACCATATTTTGCAGATAGGCTAACAGGACCTAGGATCTGAATGACTTGAGCAAATTTACATACTAGGGGTATTTCTCCCATGGGCCAGAACTAGCTCGAGACACCATTTCATCTAGCCTGCAGGACTCCATTGGGGTGACACCACTCCCCTTCTGCCAAATCTCCAGAGCTATGAGGATCCCCAGGCCCTGCATGCTGGATCCAGTGTCCAATACCAGCATGCAAGGCTAAGCGGGGGCAGCAGTAGGTTCCCAGGATCCAATCCTAGTGTATTAAGGACAGAAGTGAGCGGAGCTAGGTCCCAGAACCCAATCCCAGTGGGAGGGGGCAGTGCTGGATCCCAGATATTGCTACTGCCCCTATGCCCCTAGCACTTGGACATATATGTACACTGATGATGAAGACTAATGGAAGGTATGATAACATTCTCTAGACTCAGAAAATCCAATTTTTTCAGCCATTCTTCCTGGGTCATGCGTCCTGGACCTCTGACCATTCTTGTTTTTCTTCTAAACTCTCTTCAATTGATCTACATCTATGTTGAAGTAAGGTGCCCAACACTGGATCCAGTTCTCTAGCCAATGGCTTACCAATGCCAAACAGTGTCTTCAGTTGTCTTACATGCAACCATCCCATTTATACTTACGAGTATGACATTTGTGTTTCTTTAAGCAACAACATGATATTCTTAACTTGTGTTTAGCTTGACACATTTCAACCCCCAGAGACTTTTTTACATTACTGCTCCATAGTTCATCATTCCTTACCTTCTCTTTGTAAAGTTAGTTATTCCTAACTAAGCATAAAATGTTGTACCCATCCCTATTAAATTTCATCCCCTCTGTTTCAGACCATTCCTCCAATTTACTGTGATCATTTTGAAATGATGTCTTCCAAAGTGCTTGCAACTCAGCCTAGCTTGATACATCTTCTAGTTAAATAAGTGCAGCTTCTGTTCTGTTATTCAACTCATTAATGAAACTATTGGACTAGTACTAGCCCGAAGATAGACACCTGTAGAACCTAACCTAAATTATCCTTCTGGTTTGACAGTGAACCATCGTTAACTACTCTGAGCATGGTTTGCCATTGAAGCTAATGTAACATGAATGCAGAACTCATCTAGGCTACTTTTTCTCTAGCTTGCTCATACCAGGTAATGGCGATAGATTTAGAATATTAAAAAATCTATGGATTCCCCTTTATTAATCATAAAATTGATGCCATTAATGAAAGATTTAGCAACTTAACTCTTTGATGACCCTTATTTTAAAATTTGTTCAACTTTGATAATTAGAAGTGTCCTGCATTTAGGGTACAATTGGAAAGCTGAGGTCTGTGATTCAGGAAAGCACTTAAGCATAAGAATACGCACTTTCCTGAACAAAGATGTTTTCCTGGGTCTGGGCCAACTGTAAAATTTTAAGTTGATAATCTGCTGGGAGCTGTAAAGCAAAATATATTGCCTGAACATGATGTTTCCATTAAATTCAGTTGAATTAATCTCAATAAACTCAGTTATATTTCTAACTTAACTGCAGATTCTTAAATTTGATTTACTCCATCTAATTCTATCTTAGGTGTGGATACAATATATAGCTGCTTGTATACCTTAGCAAAGAACATGCTAGATAGAGAAGTAGAGTGAATAATAAATTGTATTATACCATGCTTCACAAAAACAAATATAAGATCAAAGGGCCAGAAGGTTATTCAAAAGCAAAAAGTGGGTATGGGTGCTGAGCACCAGCTAATTGTTTTCGGTGAGTGCTTGAGCCCTGGAGCACCCATGGAGTCACAGCCTATGAGCAAGAGAGAGAGAGAGAGAGAGAGAGAGAGAGAGAGAGATTAGAATTGGCATAGAATGGGGACATTTAGGCTATAAAAGAGGTGTTGCAAGACTCACCCTTTTGTATCAACTTAAGGGCATCTGTACATGTAATTTGTTGCTTACCATTGGCCAGTTTTTCTAAGCTGAATTGGTTGTTATATAGACCTGCTAGTGTACTGTTCTAAAAGACAATAAAGCTATCTGAGCTTTCACCACCAATCCTGGATTTGTGTAATTCTTTCTGCCCCATTCCCAAGCAGCAGGAGGCTGGTTGAAGACCACAGTCTCTGAGACCACCCTGACCCAAGCAATGTGAACATCAAGAGGGCTGAAGAACACTGAGAAGTTTTCAAAGTTTATTTTTGCTCATGCCAGATTTAATAGGAGTCATAGCTTGGCAGTCCTTCAGTTAGAGAGTCAACTGACAGTGTGGCTAAACTAAGAAGAGTAGATTTTCAAACACAAACATGACAACATTATCAGGGCTATGAAATCACCGTACACAAATGCAATGTTAGTGCTGCTAGTTTGACAACATGGTATGCATATTCCTAGATTTGTCCCAGCAACTCAGGCTGGGAGTCCTTAAATGGTAAGTGTCTTGTGTATACTAAATTTCTTTCTTTGTACCAGTTACCACTATGCTAAGTAATTGTGCCAAAAGTCTGTTTTCCAAAAACACAGAGATGTAGCAGGGTAGCTCTCCAGCTTGGGCACAGGGCAGCACCATCTACCAAAGTCCTGATTGTGGTGGTGCAGGTAGCCACTGCTGTTGTGGTGGCCAGGGGTGACACATAGGGGGTGCCTGCAGGTGCACGTGCACACCCTGAGCCTGGTGGTGCACCCCCTGCAAAAAGGCACCTGCGGGCAGTCGCCACTCACCACCCTGCTGCCGACACCACCAGCAGCATCTGTGGGTGGTCCGCAATCCCCGCTGGCCACCGCTGACACTGCTGGTGGCAGCTGCGGGTGGTCACCGACCCTTGGTCAGTGCTCACCCCCCCCCCCCCCCGCTGCCGACAGCACTGGCAGTGTCTGAGGGAGCTCCCCTACTTACCACTGCCACACTCTCCGCACTGTGCTCCCACTGCTGATGTGCCCCCCAGCTGCCAGGGGCATGTACTGTTCATAGTGGCGGCTATTTTTGCACCCTTCCTCCCCAGAAGGTGGTGCCCAGGGCAAACAGAACAGCATTGGTTGTGTTCATTTCCAGAAGTTTGAGTACATTTATGATATAGGAGAGAAGACAAAAGGTATTTTTTTCTTTAATTCAAGACATGGGAATGCCATCTGTAGTCCAGTGGAACAATGCAGAGAACATGACATTTTATGACAAGAAAAAAAAAGAAAGAAAAAAAAAATCTTTTCATTAAGCTAAGTGCACAAAGAGTTGTGGAAGAGAGGTCACTAAATTGTCTTTCGAAAACTGCTAAATGTCCCTGTATTATAGTATGGAAACTATGATTGTTAAATTCAAAGGTGTTAACACATAGATATGAGCCAGCCCATCATCTTCAGCTTTTCAGTCCATATTCTGGAATTTCCCTTTGGTCTGAAGAGGCAACTGAAACAAAATCTGCTGTTATAAATCTAGTGCTTTATCCCAAATTTATCAATATCAATCACTGGAGTTTTCAACAGGCATCAGGGAGTTTTGGTCATTATTTTCCTTCTGTTCATTTTGAAGCATTATTTCTACAGTCAGAATGAATTTACCTAGGTTTCACTGTAAAGACCTACTCTCACTAAATCTTCAGGAAGAAGAATATCTATTTTATAAACTTTGGCTTTGAAGTTATTCATACTGATCCTTGGCTATTAGATATATTACACTAGTGCAGTGGTTCTCAATTTTTCCAGATTTAGGGCACACCTTGGAAAATGCTAGTTCTTAGATCCCACTCATTTTTGCATATAGAAAACTAGAGAAATTATTTCATGGCAAAGAACTGAGAAAGATCACAACAGGCCAGAATATTTTTGATACTATGACATCCTATTATGAAATCACTGGGTTTATCTTATGAGTAATGTGTAATAACTGTTTGCATATCTAAGAATGCTAATATTGCATGTCTCAAGGATCTCATGGACCAGAGTGCTGCAGCACATTGGTTGAGACATACCCTGCACTAGAGCATGTCTACATTGGTTTACTGTTGTTCTCAATACCGCTACCCAGAACAAAGCCTCACCTACCATTTCCCACTGCACACACTCCAATCCAGGAACTGAGATAAGGATGCACTGGATTGTTTGTCCCTGCTGCTCTTGCAGTCTGTCTCTGGTCCTCTTAGGAGTTGTAGCTGTGGGTGTTTTTAAAGTTATCCTCACCGTATTTCTGGGTTTGGAACATGCAGATCAGAGGCAGATGGGCAGGGTTTTTCTTCTCCTCATGTCTCTATACTACATTTGATCATTTTGTTACATGTGCTTGTTCTCATTTATTGTACTTTGCAAAAACTTCCATGTATACGTGCCTTCAGGCAGCAGGTACTGCAGCAGGTGTTGCATAGTCAGAGGCTGTGTGCCACAGGCACAAGTGGTTAAACGAATTGGTATCGCCTCACTTCTTCATTAGTTTCTTGGAATGCCTGACTCCCATACATAGGCAGTTGAGACTTTGCCACTTTTGCCATGGTTTGTCAGACACTGGTGGTAAAGACCTGGCCACTGGAATTAATATTTTTTTTACTGTCAGTTATTTTCTTCAGCTTTTCATTCCATATTTGTAGTGGTGTTCCCTTGGATATGGTATAAAGAGGCTGGGTGTGTGACTTCAAATGTTTGTCTGCTGTGGGATGGTCATACAGTGGGTGTCTCACATCTTCTATCGTGCTGGCCACTGTTCTTCTGATGTCAGGGGGAGTGGTTCCAACCAGTGGGTGCACTCTGTTTAGGGTGGTAGGCTTCAGACATCTTGTGATGCATCAGCAGCTATCATTCAGGAGAAGGTCAAGGTGCTTAGCATGCATGAGTCTCTCCCACACAGGGCATGCATACTTAGCAGAGAAGAAGCTGAGAGCCAGAGCACTGGTTTTTAATGGTTGAGGGACTAGCTCCCCATTTCGAGTTGGTGAGTTTATATAAACTGTCATTATGAGTCCTCACATTTGCTTTTGTCTACATGATGTGCTCTTTGTATGAGAGGGTTTGATCAAGAGTGATTCCAAGGTAAGCCAGATTTGGACAGTAAGATAGTGCAATCACCAACCATGCAATGTTGAGCTGGTGGTTGACCTCAAGATTTTTCAGATGGAAAAGCATGTGCTTGTGTTTACGCTGGGATGGCATGTAATTGATTTTCAGTGTAGTATGACATTAAGCCTACTGGTGCCTCACTTAAGAATTTTTCAACATGGTTAAAGCCAGTGTTGTGGGCTGTTTTGCACAGGTCATCTGCATAGATGAAACATTTTGTTTCCAGATAGATAACCGCTATATGAATGACAAGGCAATCAAAGTACACTTCCTTGGGGGAGGTCATTAATCTGTCTCCCCCATCTGCTTTGTTTCTCATCCTGTTTGCCAAAAAAGTCTGTTCTTGAGCAGGGTTTGTATCAGCTCTGAAGATGTAGAACTTTTATCATTTCCAGGGTCTTGTGGAGGGAGGGTGGTTAACTTTATTGTTCGTGGACGTTAGACTGATGAACACAGCTGATTCTCAGTATGTTGAGTTAGACTGAACAGCTGGTTGGCTCATCGTTGCTTTTCCAGGTCCAAAGCTGTGCTGTTCAGGGAGTACACGTTTATCCATGTATAGGGCAAGATCATTCAGAATTAGTCGTTCATACAATAAATATGTATGGCATAGCAGAGAGATAGGTCTGAATCTCTTTGGGTCTGATGGATCTTACCCTGGTTTTAGAAGTGCCACTACCTGAGCATTTCACCATATCTTCAGAATTTTTTGACTGGCTGTGCATGACTTGTATAAGCATAGGAGCCATTCTCAAATCTGGGGTCTGAATTTCTTAATTTGTTTGGTATGTCATCAAGGCTGACTGCTTTCCCGGTCTCCAGTACATTAATACCAGCATTCAACTCTGTCATTTGAGAAGGGGTTTGTAAAACCCAGGTCTTTCGGGTGCTTGTACCTTTCCAGTCTGAAGTTTTTTTGTTTATTTATTTTTGGGGGGGGGAGGGGGTTCCATTGAGAAGTATCTGGTGAGCAATTTGGTTAATGGTGACATTATGATGTTAGTCATTGGTCATTGCTTAGTTTACTTATTGTCACCCAAGCCTTTTTACTATTATGCATAATATCAATTGACTCGATCAAGGTTTGCCAGGATTTCCTGCACTCTTCTGTGATGGTTAACATGAGCTCCTCACCTGTAGTGACAATATTTGTGGAAAAAGAGTTTAATTCATAATGTTGCCTGTAGTCTTCTATAGGCCAGTGGTTTGTGTAGTAAGACCTGGGATGTAATTGCTGCAGCAACCCCATGGGATGTTCTTCCTTGCAGATTTCTGTACAACTTTTATGAATTAGTTCTAGTTCTCAGATGGTGCTTTGATAGTTTTGACCGTGATATCAAGGTATTCTGAAAAGTCTTTCCAGTTTGCCTTTTTAAGGTTGAAATGTTAGCAAAACGGCACTCTTATAGATGTTACTGCAGTTTTGATCTGAATGCCAACTGGTCAATGTTGGGAATGTACTAATGTGGGGGCGGGGTGAAGAGGAGATTGGGTCTAATACAATTTTATATTATTTATCCCAGCAATGGTGTTGCTGGTGAATCTAAGGTCTGGGTTGTATTCTTGTTTCCTGTGGCCTCTGCTGAATGATTTAGGTAGCTTTGGGTCATGGATCAAACTCAGCTGGTATGCATCCAACCAATCTTCTACTGCTTTGCCATCTTTATTGGTCTGATTATAGACCCACTGTGTTCTGTGACTGTTAAAATCACCAATAATCACCTGTGGTTTATTCTGAGTGATTTCTGGTATATCTGTAAAGCCAAAACTCATGTTAGGTAGTTAGTAGACTGAAGTGATTGTGATTCCATTGAGTTTGATGGTCAAGGCTTCAATATTGTTTTCTTCAATCTGTGATGTAGAAGTTATGACCATTCCAATTTTAGCAAATATGACTCTTCCAAATTACTTGTGTGGTCTTCAAATCACCATAGTCATTTCAATCGCCGTAGTCATTCTAGGTTTTGAAGGACAGTTATTATAAGGTCCTTTGTGTGTCTCTTCCAATCACAAGACAGTGCACTGGACTTTCTTACATAGATTTACAATCAGTTCTTTTTTCACCATTGAAAACCCTTCGAGGTTTGTGGACAGTACTGTCAATGTTGGCCCTAAGGAGGGCTCATGTCTACTTTGGTCACACGGCATTATGATTGGTTATAGTTGGCCAATTTGTAGCATCAAAATTATGGTTTGGATTGTTAGCAGAATTTTCAGGTATTACTTGGCATTACCTGACAGGGGTTGTGATATGAATGCCTCTTCTATGACCCCTCAAGAGCAGCATAGAGCTAGTGGAGACATATCCCCTAATAGTCATCTTCAGGTTATATCTGCAAAGGAAAGAATGAACAATTGTGTCTTGTTTTTCTAATATATGATATTCCGTGAATGAACTTCAGGCACTTACTTAAAGCAGATGATTTATTCTCCACCCATACAGAAAAATGGCAAGAAAAGAAACCCAATTCCATTTAAGAGATGATAAGCTTTCAGACAGAATAAGCTGGAGTCATTTCAGAGGTACCCAGTATATATAATCACATATACCTGTCTGGTAAAAATTATGTCAAGAAACATGTCTGGTAAACAAGGATCACCATTACATTAAATTATCTGAGATTTATTGAATCCAGTAATGAATTCAATATGGAAAGGATAAATACATGTTCTATGACAAAATAAGTGTACGTTAAAATTACAGCAACCTCAAAAAGATGTCAGGCATAAGCCTCATGGTGAGAAGCTCTAGGGAAGAAAAGAGCCCTGTACAGGCTACTAAGTAGAAGTGCTACCAGTAACACCTTCAGTAATAAGGGCTCCCTATACACAATTCCATTGGCAGCACTCAAGAGGCTGTAGTTACTAGCATGAACTTGGATTTTGGTAGTAATAAGTTCCCAGAGGCTGGCAATAACTCCAAACTTGGAGCAGAAAGTTTACTTCTAAGCAGTTATGAATTAGCTTATGGCCTCTTGATTCCTCCTCCAGAGACAGAGGACAACAGCAGGGAGGCCTTGGCTAAAAGGGTGCAGACAGAAGGGCAGCTATCTGCTGTTACTGAGAATGCTTTGCAGGAAGCATTCTGAGTTACAGTGTCTCTTGGAACAAACAGAAGTTCACCATTGGTTCCAGAAGAGGTTGGGAGGGGAGGAATCTAGCTGTTGGCTGCCCCTAGCAACAAATTTATCCCTGTTAGGCTGCAAATTTTTCAGAATGGGAGGAGAAAGAGTGGAGGGACCTCATTCTAGGGGTTCCCCAGCCAGCACTGGAGGGCGTGGTTGGTGAATTGGAGCCTCTTCTCCTTGAGGGCACTCCAATACACCTGCCCCACCCTCCAATAGGGGCTGAAAAACCCTCAGACCAAACTCCTTCCATTCCCTTTCCTCCTTCCTATCCTGAAAACAGCAAGAGGCTGGAAGGCAGCACAGACAGAAGTTACAGTAGAAGCTGTGTTCTGACATGTCATCATCTGACCCCTCATGCAATACAGGGTCAGATTTTCACCTGATCAGCCATTTTTTAAGATGAATGCAGCTATGTACTTTTGTTTGGTCATGGCTATAAACTGCTTTCTGTAGCCAGATCAGGCAAAAATTGTCACTTCTATCTGCGCCCTAAAAGACGTATCTGGGCAATCCCTCCAAATAGGACCAAGTAAGCAGGACTATGCAAGCAGCTCCACTGGAACAGCAGGCAGACATATTGGATTGCTGCTGAATGTTGATCCAAATTATGAGGTGTTGCGTTGTTGTACAGAATGGTGCAACCAAGGGACATTCTTACTGGTTGGTGGAAAGATAGTTAGATTGCCAAAGCTTCTAGAAGGTGGCAGAGGTTAGCAAATGCATTTTTCCATGCATTTTGTTGCAGTGTTTTCCCTTCTATGTGTGACAAGTGTTCCATTTTACCCTACCATACCCTACAATCCCAAGAGGAAGTTCTGTCTCTTGCAGGTCCTTAGGCAGGAGGCATTTAGTTTAGCCACGCTGATACATTTTTCTTCAAAAGGAACTGTAGATATATTGAACATGCTTCATTTTGCTAATATTAATCTGCTGAACAGTGTGGTTATGTTAAAAAAAACAGCCTTACTCTTAGGAAGCCACTTCAAAAAAGGAGACAAGAAGAAATATATTCTATAGGCAATAAATAAGGACTGTAAAAGTTTTAGCACTGCATTTAAAATTCATGGTCACAGGAAATCAGTTTGCTGTTATGAAAATGTATTTTGATGTATCTGGCATGCAGAGTGCAAAAGAGTACATGTATGCATACCATCCACACAGCAATATACTTTTAAGTGTGTGCATGCATGTGCATCCACATGTATACATATAAATAATCCCCTTCCCACCCCCTAAATAATAGGTGTTTCAGTCACTCTGCTTAAATCTCTCACCCTTGATTTACAAACACTATGTTCCCATTTCCCAAAAGGGGCTTAGATAAACTACTGTGATACACATCATATACAGAGAGGTATTTTTGTTGCTGTAATCATCAATGAGTTTTAAAGCATGAACTCAGGGAAGTGATGTTCTATCCGGAACACAGCAAAGAATAGCAGTTCAAAAGTTATCCAAAATAATAAGTAAATGCCAGTTTAAAACAGCAAAATAAGGTTCAACATAATTTAACAATGATATACTTGGGGAGAGGGAAAACCTGGCAGATAGTCTTCCAGTGTTTAAAGATACTGTATTGCTCTGCTAGCACACATGGACAGATGATTTTAGCCAATTTATAAGACTCAACTTCCAGGAATGTAGTTTTCCTAAAAACTACCATATGCTTACCTAAACTAATATACAGGTTCCTTGAGATGTGGTCGACAGATATGTTGCCTCTGAAAACATGAATTTTCAGTGAAACAGGATATAGTAACTATTGCTTATTGAAAATTACAGCAGGTGTAATTCGGCATAAATCCATAGCAAAGTCACAGCCATTTACTTTAATATAGGATTGGTTTAGAGTGTGCAACTGAAGTAATGCAAATTTTTTATTCTGTGTTCTATTTAATGACTTTCCAATGAAAAAAGAATTTGTACAAAACAGGAACATACATTTAAGCTAATATGCATTTAATTCAAATCAGTATTAAGTTAGTTATCAAGGTGGAAGAGATATCAGGTAAAACTTCATATTGGGTGAGTCTACACAATATGCTTTACTGCACATTAGACTAATCAGTAAACTGTCACTGTCTGCATGTACACCGGGCATACTGCACATTAAATTAGTCTAATGCACCATTTGTTTGTACCAACAAATACAGGTACTAGAAAATCAGTGCATTAGGTAATGCACAGTAGTGCACATGTAAATGATAACCAGGAAAAATTTTGCTCCCAGTCAGCCCAGGCAGCAGGGAGTCACTGCTGCCTGAATAAGATCCCATGTTGGGGGAGTTTTGTTGGCTTCAGGGCCAACTGGCTCCAACCCCATGCATAATGGGACTGGTCTTCATGTGCACGGCTCCAGGAGACCTGTGCTGGCTGCAGAGTCAGCTGGCTCCTGGCCCCATCCCCATGGGGACCAGTCCCGGATGGGGATAGGGTGGGAGACAGCTTCCCTTGCAAACAGCACAAGTCTCCTGGCCCTGTTCACATTGGGACCAGCTCCTGTGCCTGCTGCTAGCCCTCAGGTTTGTGAGGGAGGCTGAACTTCTGCCTGTCTGGTGAAGGAAGGCAGAGCAGGCTGCTTCTTCTGGGCACAAATCCATGCCTGCCAGGGCACATGTGTATACACTTTCCCAAGTACAGTTTACTGTACCTTATGTGTTCCTGAGCACAGTTTACTGCACTAATCTTACTGCACAGAAATGTAAATGAAGACATAGACATTGTTACATATGTAGTCAGCCAGCGGACAAAAAGGCAGAATGAATTTTTTTAGTGGTAGCTAGCTGGATCAAAAAAAGACTGCATCTTTCCTTGGCTGGTGAAAGTCTGCATAAGTGTCTTCAGTAGAAATACACTAGTTGTGGATTTGCCAAGTACAGCTCTACATCCCTCCCCAGCTAATCTCTGAGGGCACTAACAGATGTGCAGCTCCCTAACAGATGTGCAGCTCCCTGATGTAACTCATGGTGTTTCACAGAAAGTGCCATGAGTTAGACCAACCCTCCTGATCCAACAGGAGAGGAGGGGATTGATCTCCTTTTTGGAGCCAATCCAGTTAAGAAGCTGTGTGTATGTAGCATCTCTCCCCTAGCTCTGTCTCCCTGCCCCCAGCTTTGGTGCTGTCTGCACAGTGGAAAGGGGGGAGAAGAGAGGGGAGGGAGCTTGGGCTGGGGTTTGTCCAGCCTGTGCTGGAGTGGGGGTGGGTGAATTGGAGTCTTCTGAGGAAGGGAGCTGCAATCCACCTGCCTACCCTTGAGGGCAGAATGGGCAAACCCCAGTGTGAGCTCCCTGTCTTCCCTTCTCCACCCCACTCATTGTGCCGATAGCACTGGGGTGGGGTTGGGCTTTCAGCCCAGCCACTAGAGAAAAAAGAAGTTAATGAAGGTGTTCTGCTTCAGAGCTGCCATCCACCACCCCATGCCACCACCACATGCAAACTGTGTGCAACCCCCCACCCCAAGCAACCGTGTACAAACCCCTCCCTCTGGCTCTGGTATTTTTAGATAACCAACATTTCTACATTACTGGCACCTGGCATTCCCCACACATGCTGAATAAAAGAGATTTTATTGTATTCAAATGCCTTTCTAGCTCAGAGTTGTGGGTTAATGCTTAAGGGTCCTGACAGACATTCACTTCAGGATGTGATAGGAACTAATTCTCAATTCCAACAAACATGCATCCTGCCATGCCATATGCATGGCAGGACATGTGATTTTGGAACTGGAGTTTAGATCCCAATTGCTCCTTATTTGCTGTTGCAGGGGGAGAAAAACTTATAAGCCAGGGGCTCCCCCTGCACCAGCAAGATGAAACTAAATAGCTGATTGTCAACTGGGGCTAGGAATCAAATCAGTCCACAGCCCCAGCCAACAATCATCTTAATTTACATAGATAGCAGTCTACCTACATCATGCCTGAAGAGTCCAAAATTCATGGCTGGATTGTGGTGCTGGACACTGTTTTTGTGGTCTGTCTGTGGCTGGGCCCCCCATGGCACTGATTGGCTGAGAAACTCCAGCACTCCCACCGCTTGCCACTGATTGGCCAAAAGGCTGAAACTGTGGCATAATTACTCTAATAAACCTGTAGAAGCCATTAACTACCATGTTGTTAAGTAATAAGCATTCAGTTAAACTTAAATTAAAATGCCTTATGAAACTAAAGCGATGTACACCATGAATTGTAACTAATACCATTACCAGAATTTATTAATGATGTAAAAAGGAGTTTAGCAATACTCAGCGCTAACCTTGAGACAGGCAATTCACATTAGCTATTAAATGCTAGCATGCAGCATCCAGTAGCAGTTGTTGCTGACATCCTCTGTCTCTGTGGGGTGAACACTTGTCCGTAAATTAAGATCTAATGCTCAGCATCCACTGAGTTTGCTGGAAGTTAAGACAGCATTTTGCCAGAGCATGCAGATGTGGAAACTAGTCAGAAATAGATTCCAAAACCCAGACACAGGCATCTGGCACCCTGACAAAGTTTGTACAAACAGCACATTCCTTGTTATGCTCTTTCTGCCATCCAGGGATTGATTTCAAAACATGATGGTCAAAACTCAGAAAAGGCATCTGATTGGGGTTAAAAAATGTGAACAGCACTAAGGACAGAGACAGCCAGTTATCTGAACTGTAGTGGTAATGATGGGCTGTACTTGCAGTACTAATTCAACTTCACTGTAATTGCCTGAAACAGCTGCCTTCTCTGCTAGTTTTTATGATGACAGTTTGACAGCGCTTGTGATGCCATGTCTTCAACACAGCATCAAATCCATTAGCTTGTGTGCATGGTGGATCACAGTCTGCCAGCCTTCAAACGACATTAGAAGATCCATGAACCAGGTGGTATTTTCTGTCACAAACTTCCCTTTATGTTGAAAGTCTCCCTGTTCCAGGAGATTGCATAGCTTAAGCATGCGCTGTGTGCTGGGTGTGATTTCCAGCTCCATGGACACAAATTGTTGGTAGTGCTGCATGTTCTTGGCATGGTAACGGACCACGCTGAACCAGAAATTTCATCTTGTGAGCACAGGGTCTGGTGGCAGGACAACAGGTGCATGTGGGGCCCTACTTTGGTGAGGGACTCCCTGTCCTGGACTTACAGCCTAGACAGTCCTTGACAGGTTTCTTGAAGGAGGAAACCAGGCTATCCATATCATGGAACTGTGTGCGCCAGATGCTACTTACTAAAGACAGAATGTGCACGTTGCAGGTGACATGAACTGATGTGGACATCATTCCACAGAGCATATCAGAGAAAGCCTAGAACATACACATGGCATTGTTGGACAGAAATGTGGAGGTCTTGTTAATTCTAAGCCATAGCTGACAATTGCCTTCACTACAGCCTAATCCATGGTAGAAAAATTGATAGATGTGAGGTAGATTGGCTCTGTTTGAAAAACAGGCAAGTCCCAGTCTGTCCAGCTCCCAAGTACAAATAAAATGTTGAAAACAATTATCTTGAGGATTGGTAGTTTCATCAGCCACAATGGAGATGGATTCATACACTGCCAATGCAGACTTTGTGGACTGTACATGTGAAGCAATCACTGCAGGGAGATAGTTTCAGTGAAGCTTATTTGCACATGGAAAACATCCAACATTCAGCATGTTTGTGTTCAGATGTTTACTAAACTTCTGGTGAGAGAGTTTTTCCTATCATCCAACCAAAATTAGTTAAATTAAATTAAAAATTAATTTAAAACTTTATTTTTAAGACTACCATTTAATATTTGGTTATTCAATCATGATCTTTTAGCCTTTTGGGACATATCCAGACGAGCATGCACATGCAGTAGGTAGCACCACAGACCACAGAATTATTTAGGGACAGAATCCAGACTATTTACTTACATTGTCTTACACCACAAACTATCAAGGCTATATGCAAGCTATTCTTTCTCTCAATCAAAATACAGCCATTGATGAATAGAAGAAATGATTATCACCATCAATTCTATCAGAAGAGAATACATTTCCTCTGAAACCATCAAAGGAAAAAAAAGTTTCAGGACTGGACGTGCTACCAAATTCAATGCTGTCAGATTTAAATAAGCCACTATTAATTCATAGGCCTCAATATTACATGGAAAATTTTTGTTGCTCTCCAGCAGCTCATTACATACATTCCATTCAGACATTCCTTACTTAGTATTAGCTGTCAAACTAGTACTTTGACTAATTTCTTTAGCCTTTTTAAAGGATAGTCCAAATGAATAAAATCAAATAAAGTAAATTAAATTAAAATATGTGTATATACATTCTCTAGCACTCAAAAGCAGATTCTATTGTTGTGATAGATATCTATTTCAGCAAACTCATTTGAATTCAATCACATTGTAAAATATTTTCTATGAACCTCTACTTTCTCATTAGATTATTGGAGAAAGTTGTATTACTACCACTTAATTCATCTCCTTATCTCTGGTTACAAAGTGGTATACAAGGAATTATATGCTAGAATACTGAGAAAGAAAGTTCACACATTGCATGCTGGATAACAATATGAAAGAACTCCACATCTGCATTTGTCACTTTGTGGGAACCATTTGCCACGATGATTCTGACTAGCATTCTGGACTTAGTAATAGGATTCCAGGTACCTTTCCAAAACTCTTCCTACTTGAAATCCAACCCTTGCAAGTTTCAGTCACTTACCTACAGAACTGTTGTATATTTCCTGGCCCAGTCACATCACATGGTTAAAGTTTACAAAATAATATCTCATGACAGGAATCAAAATCAGGAGGCTCCAGGAACTAATGATACTATTTTTGTATTTTTAAAATCAAATTAAATATACCACTGAATAAATAAAATGAAAATGACTAGTTAATAAAGCAAATTAACAGAGAAGTGTAGGACAGTGATCATGGAAGATAAGCCATGTCTTAACTGAACTGTATTATTTCTGACAGAGTACCACTGCACCTCAGTAGCAATCTGATCATGTAGCCAACTTTGTTATTTTCAAAACCCTGCAGAGAATATTCTTTGTTTTCATCTAGTTAGGAAGAGGAGCAGGGCTCTATTTTTTCACATATAGATACAGTGAACTTAGAACTATTAACACCTCCTAAAAAAGTTAAGAAAATGTCTAGAGTGAGAGCTATAGCAAATGTCCACTGTCCTCTTCTGTACAAAAGAAATAACAAACAAAATCATACAGTACTCTTAAATAACAAAGTGTCAAGTTAACTAGCTACTTTATTCAGAAATGGGATTCAAGATGACAAACGCTGTCAAAAATCCAAAATTGTACCTCCTGCAGTCACTCAATACAGTAATCAAAATTTCAAAGTGACTTCATATTGGAAAAGAATCAATAGGGCATTTTATTGTTATGAGATGATGATGATGATGATGCCAGGATTTCTGCCTCCTGGTTAAAAATAAAATTAAACTATAGAAGATTCTTTCCAATCTCAATACTTATTTCTCTCATCTGGAAGCTGCTTGGTTGAGATCCAGCATAAAACAATGCAGTCTTTTGCTGTTCAGAATCCAAAATAGTTACAAGACTATGGAGCCTCCAAGAGCTTCACGTTCTACACAACTGAATTCATTGGGGAAACACACTGGTCATGTATATGTGCAATATTCTAGACCCCATGAACTAATGTCTGTTTTTGGCAAACCTACTAACCCCAACAAACAAAAGAAGTCCCCGCACCAGGGTTCATTGGCTTTCTAATAACCCGTGTGTAACAAGTAATTAATTTCTACAACATCCGTTTAGACCTGTCAACAGAGGAAGCTGTTTTCTTACCAGATGACTAAGCACCATTTGCACTGAATATAGTCCTTTTGACAGGTTAGCTCCCCACTTTAAAGGTACAGATACTGGCCAATGAATCAAGCTTTAGTGCCTTTCTCTTGGCTCAGCATGTTGGTGACTCCTGAATAGGTATGGTTTTCTTGAGATTATGTGGGCAAGTAGTTTTCTCAGTTAAGACTAATAAACAACAACAACGTTATTATTACTACTACTACTAAATCAAGTTAAGAGAAAATATTTTATGGAAAAGAGGTGGCTTTGACAAATATTTCAGCCTAAAAATGAAAGGTTTGGACTGGTTAAACTGAGATATTACAACATGTCCTAAACAACAGAAAATAATGGTTTCAAAGGTCTTATTTTGAAATGAAAAAACAACTATGTTATTTTAAAAAATCATGGAGGTCTAATATCATAATATTTCAATTGAACTAAAAATAAATTGTTTTTCTGAGGACAAGGTGTTTTGGGGAGTGCAAGATTACACTGTTTTATCTTGCAACAGGAAAAAAATGCTTATGTTCAAAATCTCAAACATTTTCATGGCATGGAAAAAATGGCTCCTTGCCCAGCTCTACAGGATCAGCAGCTCCATTTTGCTAGCTTGATACCAGGAAAATACTGACACAGAGCTTTTAGAAGACTGGACCTATATAAATGCAAATAGTTTGAGCACATGCAAGCTCCTCACCAGTGGCTCAAGTCAATTAAATCTGTAAGGGTAAACTTCAACTTTTATACTATAATGGGAATTGATGACATACGGCAAAGTGTTATGACTTCATCTTATGTAAACATATACAAGTGTCCCTTTCAGCTGCTTCTATAGTAGGGGAGCTCCGACTTAAAATATGCTACGGTACTTCTGCCATATAGTATTTAGTCTAGCCTTATATCTTTCCCTGTAAGTAGTGGATGTAAAAACTTATTGGGAACCACTAAAACTAATGACTACCATATTTCACAGTATACAAGCTGAGGTTTGAAGCCCAATGTTTAACTTTTAAAATTCAACCTTGACGTTTACACCATTATCAAAGTCCCCTGCAATCAGCACTAGGCTAAGCACTTGGCTGGCGTGGCCCAGGCAGCACTGCTCACAGGTGATAGGGCCACCCCAGCCAAGCGCTGAGCCCAGTGCTACTCACAGTGCCCAGGAACGGGGATGGGGACAGGGACAGGGCCAGGATTAGCTGGGCTTGGCACTCAGCTGGTGCAGCCCCACCCCCTGTGGGCAGTGCAGCCTGGGCTGCACCAGCACCACTCACCAGGGATGGGGCTGCATCAGCCAAGCGCTGAGCCTGGCCCTGTCTGTTGCAAATGGTGCTGCTGAGTGCAGAGCCCAGTACTGCTTGCAGGGGATGAGGACACACTGGCTGAGTGCCAAGCCCAGTCCCATCCCTTGCAAGCAGCTCTGGGCTCAGCACTCAGCAACGCCGCTCGCAGCACACAGGGCCAGGATCAGTGCTCAGCTAGTGTGGCCTCATCCCCTCCAAGTCTGACCTCATCCCCAACCATGGTGAGTGGGGATAGGGATGGGGATGGGCTCGGCACTCAGCTGGTGTGACCCCATGCTTTGCAAGTGGCACTGGTGCAGCCTAGGTAGTGCCACTCACAGGGGATGGGGCTGCACCAGCCAAGCGCCAAGCCCAGCCCCCCATACTTACCTGCACACAGCGCTGTGCAGCACTGCTTGTGGTAGACAGGGTCAGCTCGGTGCTCAGCTGGCACAGCCCAGGCAGTGCTGCTTACAGGAGATGGGGCCATCCCAGCCAAGCATGCAGCCTGGCCCTGGCTTATACACTATGCCAATGAAAATACTAACTTTTTACATCAGAAAACCAGGGGTCAAACTATACACCGTGCTGACCTATACATCGTGAAATATTGTAGTTCTCCTTACAGAAGGATATGAATTTTAGGAAAAGAAAGCTACAATCCTAGAACAATAGTTCATTTTACTTTATATGCACTAAAGTACTTTGAGGCAGTTAACTCTGCTTGGAAAGCAAATACAATGTTTCATTATTAAGAAAACTATACCAAGACATATTGTACTTTCACCTCAGATTAATCTCTCCATATGCATCTCAACTACAGCCATGCTGTTCATGTGCCATTAAATATTTAACAAATGACCCTGTGCACCTCCCATTCGTAGCTGAGCTCCCATTGTTTCCTCAGCAGGTAAATGAATGAAATCTAATGAAGTGAAGCTTCCACACGTTAAAGCCAAACAGGTATATTTTCTTTCCCTGGGCTTATACCTTCTTTTGAATGACCATTTTGAAGACAGGAAAGAATTTGCCCCTGTTCTGGAAACAAATGCCTTCTTGTCAAAAAGGAATTATGAGAAGCATCTATTAAAGCTGAGTGAAAAACCTTGATTTCAGCTCTACAGGAAATTCCAGTATTTCGTTTTTATACTTAAAACTGGGGGAGGAGAATCAGAATATCTAAATTTTATGCAGAGCCAAATTTCTAAAGAAGTTTGTTGACCTATTTAATAACTATCAAATGGGGAAAAATCCAGATCCAAATAGTCTGTCATTTTGTATCAGTTTAGCATGTTTTGCTTTAAAACCAGTTTAGTGTTAACCTTATGATGCTGCATTGTTCTGTGGGAATTGTAATCTAGGCCAGGCCTCTGCAATGGACTGTTTCGCACAATGTATCATATAACTTCTGTCTAAATTGCCAGAGGAGAAACAGTATTATACCACAGGAGGTGTAATTTGGAATTTATTAGCTTCTAGGAACAGGACGCACTAGCTAGATTACAAGTCCCATGAAGCAACAAAAGGAACCACTGCTGGTCAGTTAAAAAACAAAAACAAAAACAGATCATTTCATAATGTTTGTTCCAAAAAAATTAAACTTCATTGATTTCTTTTCAGAATGCTTTGATTTTGGAGTTAAAATAGAAATTGAAAAATGTTATAGAAAATTATTACCTAACTCTAATTATTAATAGTGGGATAGCAGACAACATTCTATCCAATGTAACAGTAAAATTCAGATCCTCATTTAAACTGATTTTTTTAAAGATTTCACCCCAGCTTTAAAGAGACCCTACAACATGGGGTAGAGTAGATACATATTTTTATGTCATTACATTTACAAAATGTTCAGGTACCATAATGCTCTACACTATAAGAACCTGGAAACACTAAAGAAAATTGAGTTTTCCTGATTTTTGTATTCGGTGAAGATTAACCAAAACCCCACCAGTTCCCTAGTCATTGTTATGAAGAGATTAAGTAGATTCACAACTTCAGATTTACATTCACATAATTCACAGCACTACAGTATCCTCACCTTACCTTGTTTTATGCATTAAATATCTGAGTCCTAATAGAATCTATGGACATGTCCAAATGAGCTACTTGTCCCTGGGGAATGCTTTTGCCATGTGTGCATTGGCACATGGCAAGTTATCTTGGGGGCAGTAGGGGAGGCTGAGGCCATCACTATGCTGTCATGGAGGCACTGTCTCCACCATCCCCAAGCAGGGCCAGAGCAGGGGGGCAAGGGATACACCGCTGGCCTTGGAGGCAGGGGGGGAGGGGCAGGGCAATGGGCCCGGACCTGATATGGAGGGTCAGAGTGGAGAGCTGGTGAGAATGGGGCTGCACGAGAAGAGGAGCGGAGGCCAGATGCAGGGCTCTGTCCCTGCCCTTCCCCTCCATGATGGTGGCAAGTGAGGGGCTTGAGCAGCTGGGCAAGGTGTGGGAGGAGGGTGGGGGCACGGGACCAAAGACAGTCACAGTAGCATGGAGCATTGTGTGGTGGTGCTCCGTCCTTGCCCAGCCCCCATCATTCTTGATGAGCAATTGGCTAGTACATCTGTAACAATGGCTGAAACAAAATAGAACTTAGTTTCAGAAGAAAGATGCACTTTACAAATGTAAAAAATGCTAAAATGGAACACTCCAGCCTGCCCTGAGTATGGGATGGAGTGTACCTATACTGCCCAGGAGGAGGCCAGCAAATGAACTGCCTCCAAGATGTTTGCCTCTTCCCCCGGAGAAAAGCAAGTTAATTCAAACTCTTAAGCAGCTAGCTACTCTGAAGCTTCTATAAGTTTAAGTAGGGTAGGCCTAAAATACACACGTCTGCTCCCCCCAGGCTTTGCTAGTTTAAGCACCTCAGTGGCCCAATCACCATTAAAGGGGAACAGAATGGGTACACTCACAATAGAAGGAGAGAACCCCCTGCTGTTCCAAATACTTCTAGAACCAGGCCAAGTAGCATTTAGGGATGGAAGTTTCACTTTCCCTTGATTGTAATTTGGATTCCTCATTCCTCTACGCAGCCAAATCAGTTCCCTGACAATTTAGTGCAAGGCATTGAGGAATTGCAAGCTGTAAAATAATGTTAAAGCCACGAAAAATGCAATTAGTTCCCTGCTGCATACACCAGGGGAGCTTAGACAAGGCAAACACTGTTGCAAGGTGAGAAAGCAGGAAGCGAGCAGAGGGGGACCATTTGTTCTCTTCATCAGCCTGCGTAGTTTATATCCTCTTCAGAAATAGTAAATCTAAATTAATGGGAAGCTTAAGAATTCTCAAAACCCTGAACAGAGTCACCAGCTGCATCCATAATCAGGTACAAGGCTGCAGAATACCATTTTGCCTGGAACAACCAGAATATTTTTCCCCTCCAACTAACTTGAAGAAAGTAACTTAACAGCTTAGTGTGTTCAAGAACATTATAAAAATCCTGAGCTATGGGGACAGGCTCATCTCAGAAAAATAGAAACCAATATAGCATGAAACCATGAGCCCCAATCCTGAAGCGCATGCATTACCCCATTGACTTTAGTGGACCTTGGTGATTTATGCATCAGGTGAAGACGTGACCCTTCATCTGACAGATCCTTATTGGCTCTCAGGAGAGGCTAGGAGAGCCATGACACTCTCAGGAACTTTCTGTCTAAATTGCCTATACTACCTTAATTGTTGGGTTTAACATATATTAGCTGGGACTTTTTTCTTGGAGATGAACCTAGGCTTGGCAGGACATACGTGGATACGGATGTGGTCTTTCAGCTATAACCTTACAGGACTCAGCTTCTCTTAACCACCTGCTCAATGCAATTGACTTTTTCACAATTCAAATGTGAACACATTTATATTTTGCCAAGACAGAGAAAGGTGGGAACATACTCCATACTATTCAATTCTACTTTTTTATGACTTATTTTTTTACTGTCTTTAAACCACTAAGGTATGGCTCTACATGGCAAAGTAAATGCTTAAGATAAAAATAAAATTATTTTCGGTGTCAAATGCAGGCACCTTAACAATGAATCTCATTTTTTTTCAGTAAGTAGGGGCTTGGCATTTTTGGGGGATAGCAATAGTGCTACCTGAAGAGTGTGTTTTAATCCTGACCTCACTTAAGTAATAGGAGACTGGCCACCAACTTTAATAACTAATGCCAGTTGATGGGGTAAATAAGTATACAACCAAGGAAGTTAACACAACTGGTGTAAACCAACATGGAATTTTGGGGCTAGAACTCGAGCTATTACTTGTGCTGTGTTGACATATTACATTCACAATTAAATGTCTGCAGAAGAGTCCATTGTAAACCCAATATTGCAGGTTCCTAAATGGGCATGTTGTTTCAACTGTGTGACAGCTATTAAAAATGCACAGACTGCAGACCCAATTCTTGCATTACAAGCAGTGTGTAGATTTTATTGGCACCCCTCAGAGATCTTCTTTCAACTAAGCACATCAAAAAGTGCTTATCATTAGGCATGCTCTTGAGTGTCTAGATGAACCAACACCAGAATGAGATGGAATATGTGAGTTTGAGTAGATAAAGGGGTCATGTATAAAGATTTTCACAATATACTATTTTTTTAATTCAGCAAAAAGTCAGTTACTAATCAAGACAATTACTGACACTACATTTTTAAATATACTTATTTTCTTGTCATTTGTTATCCTGATTGGGGCTTAAGTAGATGTGTTATTAAGCATCTCATTTACTCCCAAGCTCATTAGTTTTCTTTCTGAACAATCTGCCTGCTCAATAACACAGCTATTTTTAAAAACCATCTACAGTCCATGTAGATTCATACTTTCATTATATAATCTCTTATGTATTTAGAAAGTCAGGATTGCAATGTGGCCTAGCTTTTCAATTAAATGGGCATGTCTACACATGCATTAATGAGTTTTTCCTAATGTGCATTGTATTTAGTACCTGTGGCAGCACACCTTTGGGTGTCTCATAAGCAAGTTGATGCAAATGAAATTTTCTTCTTAAAAAGTATGTAATTTGAAAACTTTAACCTGTTTTAGTTAATATTTATAGTATGCCAACATTAAAGTTATGGTGTATCAGTGATCTTAATTATCCTACCATTATGGTTGTCAAGGAAACACTTAAGCCCTTGTACAGAAGTCCCTTAACTTATTACTGGTTGGTTAACATTTTTGTCAACTGTCTACTTCATGGTTTATCATCTCAGTGCCATTTTATGGCAAGCTGAGACCTCACCTCCAACAATTCAGATTCAAATCTCTGGTCCCATCTTTAGTAGCTGTCCCCAAATAGGGAACACTTCTAGGGTCACTGATTTAAATTTGTTCTGCAGCTAGGTAATTAGCAAAACAAATCAAACTCAGCATCAGGTGGCCAGTTGGAATTAATGTCTAAAATCAGTGGTTACCACATCTAAAATGGAAGCAAAACTCAGAAAAGTTTAATATACTGAACGCAGGCAGATTGGATACTTTCTATCCCAGAAATGTGAAAGAACTAACATGAAATTGCAAGTCTCGGACTCCCGGGGGCCTGCATCTGGGACCATCCCAAAGCTTATCTGGCCCTCTGACCACTACCCTATGCTCCTTATCCATGTGGGCACAAATGACATGGCTCGGAGCAATCCCAGCCAGGTCATGAATGGTTACAGGGCTCTGGGTTGGGGGCGCAGGTGTTTTTTTCCTCTATCCTCCTGGTTATGGGTCATGGACTGAGGACGGAGAGAAGGCTTTGGCTTCCACAATCACAGTTCGCTCTTTAGTGAGAGAGGCAGTGGTCTGCTAGGAAGAGATGGCTTTCACCTCTCTTCACTGGGGAGGAAGCTTACCTGCTTGTCTGGGCTTTAAACTAAGCCCACCAGGGGATGGGTGCACAACCACCAAAGCAAGCCATCTAGGCAATACTTACAAAACCAATAGGTTAGGGCACCCAAGGGATTCTACTCCTACCCCAGCCCTGGAATGATGCCCTCCTGGGAACATAAGGAAGCCTAGGGCTCCCAATGGGATGCTTACGTGTCTGTACACCAATGCCAGGAGCTTAGGGAACAAACAGGAGGAACTGGTCCTCCTACTAAACAAAAATTACTATGATCTCATAGGAATAACGGAGACCTGGTGGGACTCCACCTATGACTGGGCCACAGATATAGATAGTTATACCTTGTACAGGAGAGAGACTGCAGATAAAAGGGGTGGCGGTGTAGCTCTCTATGTCAAGGATAGCTACACATCCCTGAAAGCTGGCATTGTCACGCAGGTAGGGTGACTAGAAACCCTCTGAGTTAAAATACATGGGGAATGAGGCACAGGGGACACAATGGTAGGAGTCTACTACAAATCCTCTAACCAGAAACAAGAGCTTGACCAGGAATTCACCAGGGAACTGTCTGAGGCTACATGCTCTTGGTGCATGGTTGTCATGGGAGACTTCAACTACCCAGACATCTCATAGGAAGAGCACTCAGCCAAATCTGAATGGTCACAAAGCTTCCTCACATGTATGGATGACCATTACCTGACCCAAGAATTCTATGGACCAACAAGAGGTAAAGCACAGCTGGACCTGGTACTGGCACTTCAAAGATTGAAGGAAAGCTGGGAGACAGTCACCATAAGCTGATCACTTTTACTATCCATCGCAAACCTGGCAAGTCAGTTAGTAATGCAGAAGTTATTGACTTTAGGAAAGCTGATTTTGTTAAGCTCCGGAGGCTTGTTGTCGAGGCACTAAGGGATCATGACTCAACAGGGAGAGTAGTCCAAGAGGAGTGGAAGGTCCTTAAAGGAGTGATCCTGGAAGCACAAGGGATGTCCATCCCATCTCAGAGGAAAGGTAGCAAAAGGGCACAGCAACCCCCTTGGCTCAGCAGGGAACTTGTGAACCTCCTACACCAAAAAAGAGAGGCTTCTAAAGGATGGAAGCTAGGAATCACCACAAAGGAGGATTACTCTGCACTTGCCTGTACCTGTAGGGAGCGAAGCAGGAAAGGTAATGCTGCAACCGAACTCCACCTGGCTACACATATCAAGGATAATAAAAAGTCTTTTTTTAGACAGGTGGGGAGTCAAAAGAAAAGGAAACCTTCTTAAACCAAATGGGACAACTGACACCCAGGAAAAAGCTAACCTGTTTAGCTTCCACATCTTTTTTTTCATCAACCCAAAAGGTCCACCCTGCCTAGCAAGATGCAGAACAGCCAAGGTGAGGGTGAATTTATACCCAGCATTGGTGTAGACCTTGTAAAGGAACACCTTGAGAGGCTGGACACCTTCAAGTCACCTGGTCTTGACAGACTGCACCCCAGAGTACTTAAGGGGCTAGCAAGAGTCATAGCCCAACCATTGGCAAAGATTTTCAAAAACTGGTGCTCAGGTGAAGTA
The DNA here is from genome assembly GCF_052110815.1 of Crocodylus siamensis. Taxonomy (NCBI): domain Eukaryota; kingdom Metazoa; phylum Chordata; order Crocodylia; family Crocodylidae; genus Crocodylus; species Crocodylus siamensis. The sequence goes on from NC_143397.1 coordinate 103,245,182, forward strand.
CCTGAAGATTGGAAGAAGTCCAATGTGGTCCCCATCTTCAAGAAAGGAAGGAAAGTAGATCCAGGGAACTACAGGCCAATCAGCTTGACCTCAATCCCTGGTAAGATTCTAGAAAAAATCATCGAGTCCATTCTTGACAAGCTGGCTGATGGCAACATCCTGAGGGACAGCCAGCTCAGGCTGTAAGAAGCTTTGGGTGGTGATTCAATTTGGAGGAGATTCAGCTTCATTCAGTGGCCGAATCTCCAAATTGGAATTGAATCAGGGGACCAATTTAAAGGTCCAAATCACTTCAAAGCTCTCCAAATCTTCGACAAAGATCAGAGAGCTTTGATGATTTGGGCAGGGAGCTGCAGCCACTCCAAGCTGGTAAGTACTAGGGGCAGGGGAGAAGGGGCTGGAGGAGAGGACCATGGGAAGACCTCTGCCAGGTCCCCCAAACTCCCCAGCTCCCCCCACCGCCCCGACCCCCGCCTGCCCCCCCATGGCTGTCTCCACCCGCCCCAGCTCCCGGTACTTTAAAAAAAAGCCCTAGTGCTCACCAGGTGCTGCCAGGTGGGGGACTATCCACCACTGCCCCCCACTTTCCTACCCTGCATGGGAGGCTCTGCATGAGCTCCCTCAACCCCGCTTTGTTCCCCTGCCCCCCCAACACAGCTTCCCCACCTGCCAGGGCGCTGGCCTTTTAAGAAAAAAAAAAGCTGAGGACAGCTCCGGGACTCACCACTTCTGGTGCAACCTTGAGGCTTCAGGGGCTCCTGCAGCGCCCCCCACATGGCACAGAACAGTGAGGTTCCCCCCCACTGGTAGGAGTGGTGAGTCCCAGGAGTCCTTCAGGTTTTTTTTTTCTTAGAGGGCCGGAGTTGGCTCATTCAGGGCACCCATGGTAGGGGAGGGCCTGGGGGAGCAGGGGGGTGGTTCAGGGGCTCATGAAGAGCCCCCCATGTAGTGGTGGGAGCAGTGGGGATCACCCCCTGCCCAGCAGCACCTGCTGAGCCGGAGCTTTTTCCCCCCCCAAGTGCTGGGAGTTGGGGCAGGCAGGGCAGCCATTGCCAGGCTGGGAGAGGGGTGGGGGATGGGCCTGGCCTGGCTGATTTGGACATTCGGCTGAATTGGATCAGATCCGTGATTCAAATCACTGAATCAAATCACTTTCTCCTGAATCAGCTGAATTTGAATCCAAAGTGAATACTAGCCATTTCACACCAGCCTACAGCCAGCACAGGTTTGTTGTGGGTAGGTCTTCCCTGACTAATCTCATTTCCTTCTATGACCAGGTGAGATATCACCTGGAAAAGGGGGAGGAGATTGATGTCATATAACTAGACTTTAAAAAAGCCTTTGATTCGGTGTCCCACAGTCTCCTCTTGGAAAAATTGGCCAACTGTGGCCTCAGCTGCATCATAGTCTGATGGGTGGTGAATTGGCTCCAAGGCTGGACTCAGAGTGATGGTCAAAGGAAGTGAATCATCAGGGTGCTTTGTGACCAGTGGTGTCCCCCAAGGCTCCATCCTTGGACCTGTTCTCTTTAACGTCTTTATCAACAATGTGGATACTGGTGTCAGAAGGGGACTGGCCAAGTTTGCCACTAACACCAAACTTCCAGGTAGAGCATCCACACCTGAGGATAGGACACTGATCCAGGCTGACTTGGATAGGCTGAAAAAGCGGGCAGATACAAACCTGATGACATTCAATACCAACAAATGTAAGGTACTCCACCTTGGGAAAATAAACCCCACAGCATTCTTATAGGCTCAGCAGTGCTACACTCACTGGCACCAAGGCCAAAAGAGACTTAGGGGTCATGACTGACCACAAGATGAGCATGAGCCACCAATGCAATGCCGCATTTAGTAAAGCAAACCAAACTCTGGCTTGCATCCATAGATGCTTCTCAAGTAAATCTCAGGATGTCATCCTCCCATTGTACTTGGCCGTGGTGAGGCTGCAGCTGGAGTACTGCATCCAATTCTGAGCTCCACAATTCAGGAAGGATGTTGAGAACCTTGAGAGAGTCCAGAGGAGAGCCACGCACATAATCAGAAGGCAAGAGAACAGGCCTTATCAAGAGAAGCTGAGAGCCATGGGACTCTTCAGCCTGGAAAAGTGCAGGCTCAGGTGTGACCTGGTAGCAGCCTGTAAATACATCAGAATCTGGGGGAACGCCTGTTCACCAGAGCGCCCCAAAGGATGACAAGAACCAATGGTCACAAACTCCTCCAAGACCATTTTAGGCTGGACATAAGGAAAAATTTCTTTACTGTCCAAACACCCAAGGCCTGGAATAGGCTCCCTCCAGAGGTGGTGCAAGCACCTACTGTGGATTCCTTTAAGAAGCATTTGGACGCTTATATTGCTAGGATCCTTTGACCCTAGCTGACTTCCTGCCCTTGGGGCAGAGGGCTGAACTCGATGATCTCCTGAGGTCTCTTCTAGCCCTAATGTCTATGAAATCAATGAAATAATAAGTCTATTAAATCAGGTTTGGCATTAGATGACTGGAGAATAGCAAAGAAACAGTCCTCATTGTTTATAGCTGTGGACAAGCAAAACTGGTACTACAGCTGCTTGTGGGACTGACTGTGTCTGTCTTGGGGCAGAAGGGGAGACACTGCTGCAGGCCTGGCTGCTAAGCTACTGTGTTACCAGTTACCAATCAATCAATCAATCAATCAGGATTCACTCAGGGGCCAGCTCAATACACATGATCTAGCTACTACATAATGATTTAATGAGCATCAATTAGCACCTACAAAACCAGGCTGAGAGGAAAGAATCAATACAGACAATCAACTGCCCCAGGACAGACACAGTCTTGGCACGAGTTTTGTCTGTCAGCAGCTAGGGGTTCAGGGCCCCAGAATCCCCTTGAACCAATGTCCTCGACAGCTGGCAGATGTCGTGGCCACAGCAGGGGCCACCATCCCTGAAGCTGTTACCCCGCTGCGCCTTAACACGCAGTGTCACCCATGGCACAAGTTTTGCTTGTCCGCAGCTTGAAGTGCAGCTCCCTTCAAACCCCTGCAGTGATCTTCTTGAAAGTTGGCAGGCTTTGTGGCCTCAGTAGAGCTACCAGCCCTGCAGTTTTCACTTCCCTGTGGTGTGACACACAGCCGTGACATAAGTTTGGCTTTCAAGAATTTGGGGTACAGTTTCCCCCAAACCGGTGCACCGATATTCTTGAAACCTGGCAAGTTTCATGTTCTCATCAGAGGCTACCATCCCTGCAAGTTTCATCCAAAATCAGACAAGAAACAATAAAGTTATAGACATTTCTTTGATTATAATACCATTATACCCTATGGCCGGATCTCCAACACGGCTCTGAAGCTTCAGAGCCGCTTCAGCCAGATCGAGGAGGAAATCCAGTCCAGAGCTCCGGATCAGATCATGGCCATCTGAAGCAGCTGGGTCTGAAGCCGAATCAGATCACTGCCAACTGGCATAGGCCTACCGAGGATGATTGCAGTCAGCCTTTAGTAAAGTATCATACCCACCTAGGGTAATATGTGCATCCTCTGTATTATACAAGAATTAACTAGCTTAGCTGCTTGTTAAATCAACTTTAGTTTAAGACAAAAAACAAAGTTACTGAGATGCTAGTAGCTCATACATCACTAATAATTTTTCAAGAATAGCTAATGGCCACTCGGCAATCTGTTACTAGCCTGCTTTGTGGATTTGCAGCATTCCTAAATCTGCCATGTGGAAAGGCTAGCTACATTTATCAAGTTCTGTTCTGTTTTCAATAGCCCTCCCTCACTTCAGGAGTTAGAAATGGTCTATATTTTATTTTACTTGTATTTGTGAGTTATTTGAAATCTATGTTTAGTCTCAATGAACTAGCAAGCTGAGTGATAATTCGGATGTTGCACCGTAACAGAACTAGCAAGGAAGTAGCAGCAGCTTCCTTCCTCTGCAGAAGATTGAGACCAAATTTATTGGGGGAAGAATTTCTGATGCATATTGGCAAACACTAAAGTTAATTAGTGTGGTTAATGGGAAGGTTGATGAGGAATGTTATTTTGATAATTACACATTATTTAACATGCACTAGAAAAGGTTTCTATCCCTCCAGTCAAGTTGGACTTTTTATTTGTCTCATTTTATTAGACACTTCGATCATCTGGTGAAAAATTCTATATCCCATTTATAATTAAGAACCGTATAACATCCACCTTTGTTCTCCCACCAGCTGCTTGTCCGTTACACGGTACCAAAGAGCTGGAGTTTGACTATACTTACATTAGCTATTTAGTTTTAGTAGACAAGCTCATTAGGAGGACTTGATGCTTCCCCATTGACCTCACTGAAAACTAGATGGGTAGCTGTTTTACTCAGGTTCATATTTGTATTCTTTGGTTTCCCTTCTTATACCATCTACAAGCTTCACAAACTTGTCTGAATTTGTCCTTAAATAACCATGTGACCTAAAGAACCATTTTCTCTATGCAAATAAAAAACTGGGGTTCCGTGACACAGTGACTCTGCAATAGGATCTCTGTGGCACTGTCTAAACTCAGGGCACAAGCAACAATCCAGAGTCCCTGCTCACTGTGCCACTTTACTATCTGGATCTACTTGTAGATCTTGAAAATCCTAGAAAATGAGGCACTTTCCCTACATTTTAAGTGAGGAATCTTGGGCACAGAAAGAAGTCACTTGTCCAAAGTCATTCCAAAAGCCAAAAGCAAGGATGAGAACATGATTCATGTTCCTGTCTTTATCCAACTGTAGGCTTAAATCTCACTATTAATACAAAAGTTATACTTTATTGAAGTTGTTATAATTTATTCTCCAGTCATTAGAAACTTAGCACCTTTAAGAAATATTTGTAACTTTCATACATAAGTTCCTCAGAGGAATAATAAATTGATGCCCATTCAATTTGGGCAGCAGTGACCATGATACAATTAAGATGAGGATCCTGAAAAAAGGAAGACAGGACCTTGGATTTCAGAAAAGCAGACTTTACCTTACTCAGGAAACAGATGGGCAGGATTTCCTGGGAGGCCAGTCTAGGAGGAAAAGGAGTCCAGGAGAGCTGTATTTTAAAGGAACTTTACAGAGGGTGCAGAAAAAGCCACCCCGATGTGCAGCAATGAGCTTGGCTTAGCAGACAACTTTTCAGTGAGCTGAAATACAAAAAGAAAGCTTACAACAAGTGGAAACTTGAACTAACAACTTGGGAGGAGTATAAGAATATTGCTTGGGAATGCAGGGATGAAGTCAGGAAGGCCAAAGCACAATTGGAGCTGCAGCTAGCAAGGGATGTGAAGGGTAACAAGATGAAAGGCAGGGAAAGTGTAGGTCCTTTACTGAATGGGGGGAAGCAACCTAGTGACAGATGATGTGAGAAAGGCTGAAGTACTCAATGCCTCTTTTACCTCAGTCTTCACAGGCAACATCATCCCGAATTACTGCACTGGGCAGCACTGTTTGGGGAGAAGGTGAGCAGCCCTCAGTGGTGAAAGAACAGGTAGGGACTATTTAGAAAAGCTGGATGTATACAAGTCCATAGGGCCAGATGCCATGTGTTTGTAGGTGCTGAGGGAGTTGGCTGATGTGATTACAGAGCTGCTGGCCATTATCTTTGAAAAAACTCATGGTGATCAGGGGAGGTCCTGGATAATTGAAAAAGGGCAAATATAGTGACCATCTTTAAGAAAGGGAAGAAGGAGGACCCAGGGAACAACAGACCAGTTAACCTCACCTCAGTCCCTAGAAAAATCATGGAGCAGGTCCTCAAGGAATCCATTTCTAAACACTTGAAGAAGAAAGTGAACAGGAACAGCCAGCATGGATTCACCAAGGGCGAGTCACCAAAGGCGAGTTGCCTGACCAACTAGATAGCCTTCTATGATGAGATAACTGGCTCTGTGGATGTAGTGAAAGCAGTGGATATGATATACCTTGACTTTAATAAGACTTTTGATATGGTCCCCCATAGCATTCTTGCATGCCAGCTAAGGAAGTACTACTGGTTGGATGAATGGCCTGTATGGTGGATAGAAAGCTGGCTGGATAGTTGGGTTCAATAGGACTGATAAATGGCTTGGTGTCAAGTTGGGTCAGTCCTGGGGCCAGTTTTGTTTAGTATCTTCATTAGCAATATAGAAGATGGGATAGAGTGCACTCTCAGCAAGTTTGCAGATGACACCAAGCTGAGGAGAGTAGAAGACACGCTGGAAAGTTGGGTTAAGATTCAGAGTGAATCCTAGAGTGACCTAGACAAATTGGAGGATTGAACCCACAAACATCTCATGAGGTTCAACAAGGACAAATGCAAAGTCCTTCACAAAGAATGGAAGAATCCCATGCAGTACGACATGGCTAAGCAGCAGCTCTGAAGAAGAGGACCTGGGAATAACAATGGACAATGCTGGATACGAGTTAACAGTATGCCCTTGTTGCCAAGAAGGCTAACAGCATAATGGGCTGTATTAGTAGAAACACTCCCAGCAGACTGGGGGAAGTAATTATTCCCCTCTATTCTGCCTTGGTGAGGCCACATCTAGAGTGTTGTGTCCAGTTTTGAGTCCTCCACTACAGAAAGGATGTGGACAATTTGGAGAGAGTCAAGCAGAGGGCAACAAAAATGGTTATGAAGAAAAGATGAGGGAATTGGGAGTATTTAGTCTGCAGAAGACAAGACTGAGGAGGGATTTAATAGTAGCCTTCAACTATCTGAAAGGGGGTTCCAAAAAGGATGGAGCTAGACTGTTCTTAGTGGTGGCAGATAAGACCATTGATCCTTGTTCTGTCAAGTCGTAGCAAGGGAAGTATAGGTTAGTTATCAGGGAAGAAACTCTCTCACTAGGGGGGTGGTGAAGCACTGGAATAAGTTACCTAGAATGGTGGTTGAATCTCCATCCTTGGAGGTTTTTAAGGCCTGGTGCAACAAAGCCCTGCCTGGAATGATCTAGTTGGTGGTGATCCTGCTTTAAGCAGGGGGTTGGCCTAGATGACCTGATGTCACTTCCAACCTTATTTTTTTCTGATTCTATGATAGTACGTAGTATCCTATGGCTGAGTTAATTAATTTATTGCACTCTAATGCAGGTATACATATAGATGGTTACTCTTTCCTGTGCAGCTACTTGGTCTCTTGGACAACTGGTACCTCCTGAGTTGAGGGGGAGCACTTGCCCCACCCCCCAGCAGCCAGTCAGCGACTGGAGGAGGGGGGCAGGGCATGGCTAAGCATGCTGACATATGTGAAACTGGCATTAAGTGACAGTAACACGTTGACTTGTAAATCACACTATCAATTCACCATACACAAAATGCAGAGACTGGGATAAGTATGGCAGAACATAAGGTCCATTGAGTCTTCCTGAAGTTCATAGTTAACATACCTATGTGCATTCTTGAACTTCACGACTTTTACAAAAAGCTGCACAGACCTAAGTGTTTTTTTGGAAGCAGGATATAACTTTGAAAAATCTTTTCCTAATAAAGTTTTTTATACAATACAATCAATATCAGGCTATAGTCTCTCTCCAATACTCAACACTTTTATTGTATTTTTTATTTTAAATATTTAAAGTTTGATAGTAGGTTTTTGCTTTACAAAAATAATAAATCCATAATTTTGCTGATGGAAGGAGCTCATAGAAAATTTAATAAAAAGCATACCCATCAACCCTAACTGAGTTTGAAATCATTACCTTTGAAACATGATGCAAACAATTCTATCCAGGTGGCTGCACAAACTTTGGTACTAATCTGCAGAAACGTTCAGATATCAAATTAACTACAGGAGAGCTCCCCTATTGTTGCCCAACTTGATTAAAATCACATTGTGTATGGAGGCAAAAATATGGAAACAGATTAATATAAAAGCTATGAAAAGTTAAAAACAAAATGTGCTTCCTAGTTCATAAAGTCTACCTCTCTGCAACATTTAAGAAAAATTGGATCTAATTTAGTATTTTATTTTGACTCGAGAGAAAATGCTTATACGATACTGTTGAATGAACACATTTCATGAATGATAAAATTTCTTGATGGCCACTTTTTAGTCACAAATATATATGCATGTTAATCCCACTAACGTCAATGACTGCTTCAAGTTTGTACCAGCAGATAGCATTGGAATTCCCTCAAATGTTGCAAATATACTGATCCATTTGACATTCAGTCCTTGAGTTTAAGAGGTTTGGCATGGCTTCCAGTTCTGAGCCTGAATGTTTTGTGGTGCCAATCACTGCACCTGCATTCTGTGGTTGGGGTTTTAAAGAGTGTGCAACACTGACCTAATTCTACTCACGCTGAAGTCAAGGAATTTTACTTCTACTTCATATAGACAGCTATGCCAGTGCAAAGTGCTCACTGGAGATACCTCCCTTATTTGGATGTGCAGTCTTCTTTTGGATGACTAATACTAAATATGATGCCTCCTATCATTTATATGTGTTTTTTATGAGAAAAAATACGCTGAATAATTTTTCAATCTTCTGCTGGCCTGGATTCCTAGAGATGTACATGGGAAATGAAAGCAGCAGGTGCACACATAACTTTACTTATATGCTGGACATTATGTTAGGATCTCCTAAAATCATAGGCCATAATCTGCATGCAAATTAAGTATTCTAATTCAGGTAAAGCCTGTTACTTAATTCAGGTTCATAAAGGCAAGTTTAATGCAGATCAAAATTAATTAAATTTTGTGAGGTGCCAAATGAAGCTAATTTACAAGTGCAGCTTATAAAATATGTCTGTATCTATATCATTGAGAACTCCTGTTCTACTGAAAAGAAGACTGGGAATTGTGCAGTCCATTTCCTCCCTCACCCTCCCCATTAGAAAGCATAATCAAAGCATTAGCTCTCATCCAAGGTGATGGACTGGATCTTCTTGACAGGAACCTACTACTTAAGTTTAGCAGTAGAATTGATCTTACTTAAAATCCTCAATAGAGCAAATACATTGTTTTTAAATAAGTGGTTCCCACTGTGTTCAACAAATTTGTTTCTCTACAGTTGATGGGATTTGTGGGTTTTGGTCATGTCAGTTTCAGGAAGCTGGGACTACTGATCCCTGTTATGAAGATTGATCTTTTCCCCACATTTTTCTTCCATGTAATATATATTGAGATTTACTGATGAAGAGTGCTATATATATGTTTTGTAGTATCATTATTAAGACTCTCTGATACAAGCAGGGATCAACTGTTTATCTTCTAGACTGGGGTGGGCCTGGAGGGCCACTTAATGAGTTTTGATGAGGTTTTGAGGGTCACAAGGGTAGCCCTGCCCCTGGTCACCATCTTGAGAGTACAAGTCCCACCTGTAACCCCTGACCTTTGCCACTGGAAGTCCCTCCCCTTGTCCCCTGGACATAGGCCTTTTGGGAGGGAACTGCTGCCATCTTGGAACCAGGAAAAATCCAAATTATATGCTAAAAGTCAAATACCTATTACAATATATTTTAATTTTAATACAAAAAACATTTTGAATGATGTGTCTTTGTATACTGTATATAGAGGTGATTGCATAATAACTCCAAAATAGTCTTACTCTTGTATATTGTGTGTGGAGCTGTAGGGTGTGGTTGGGGGTGGGTGTTTGTTTATGGTAGGGTTTGTGAGGGGTGTGTCGTTATGTGTGTGATAGAGTAGTAGGACATGTAGGGAGGTGTGTTTATATGTGGGGTTTTGTGGGGGTGTGCGGACCCCCCTATACACTCCCCATCCCCATGATGCATAAACCCCACTGCTGGTAGCAGCAGCGGGTAGAAGGTGCTCATGCCCCATGCAGGCACTGCCACTAGTGGCATGTAACTCTGGCCAGCACTGGAGAGGAGCACAGCCTGGTCAGCCAGCCCCTATTTCCTGGGGCTCCGCAGGGCACATGTGCAGGTCTTGGCACTTCCATGCCCCCCAGGGGAAGCCCCACAAGATGCAGCTGGTTGCCTTTGCTGCTCCCTGCTGTGCAGGTGTCAGGACTCTGCTGGAAGTGGAGGGGAGCCCCAGCCCCTGCTTTCCAACATAGGACTGGGACCAAAGTAGGGAGTGGTGAAGACAGTCAGGTCCATCATGCAGAATTTCCCCTGGTGGCAGAGCTGCACATGTGCTGTATGAAGCCCCATGCAATAGAGGCAGGTCACCTAGCTGCGCTTCTTGCCAGCATGAACAGCACTGGCCACACACTGCCAGGTGGCAGCACCTGTGCATGGCACAAATGCCACCAGTGCACACCACCTGCTGCTGCCAGCAGTTGGAACTGAATGCTATGGGGAGGGGGGAAAGAGCGCAAATGGTCTCCACACACACCTCCACCCTCTCTCACACCTATATCCTGTCCACCCTAGCTCTGCTCTTTTACCGTCCCTCTGGAAATGGGCTCCATGTTGCCAAGCCCCAGCCCCATGCTCCCTGATGCATAGACCTCACTGCTGGTAGCAGCAGCAGGCAGAAGGTGCTCATGCCCCATGCAGGCACTGACACTGGTGGCGTGTAACTCTGGCCAGCGCTGGATAAACTCCTGCCCAACTGCAGCTCCCTCTGCCCCTGCCACTTCCCTACATGGTGTGACACTTCCCTACTTAAGCGAGTGGGATGCTGGGGAAGCTAAGCACATCCCCCAGCAGCTGCAGTAGTGGCAGCAGTAGCCCTGCCCAGAAACTGCATACTGCCTGGGTCAGGCCATTCCACCCATGAGGCTGGGAGCAAGGCATGTGGTCTAGCAGGTGGGAGGAGGTTCAATTAATTCGTGGGTGCCCGTAGGTTGGATGAAATTGCCTAGCAAACCAAATTTGGCTAATGGGCCATATTTTGCCTGCCCTGATCTAGACGTTAAAGAGCTACAAGTAAAAGCAAAGGAGGCTATAAACATTTATTTTAATTTGAAATGGATCCAAGTGAAAAGTTTATTATGGGTCTGGGTCTAAAATAGCTGCAAAATATGGAGAGGTTCAAATCTGGCCTCATTTGTAATTTTACTATGGCTAGTCTTATTTATTCAGTCAACAGTATAAGTCCACTATTACAGCTACAACAAGGCAATGGATGTTTTTTGGGGACCATTTTCATAGTTTGAGTACTTTTTCCCCCTCACATCTCAATTTTTGACAGTTTCACATTTTAAAAAGTTGATCATATCTACTTGTAGATCTTGGAACACAATGTTACAAAGTGATGTATGTGGCTGGGAAGTCAGGTTGCTTACTCGTGAGTTCCTCCTGACAAACCCAGCTTGGCTGTTACCACCTTGCTCTTCTCTAAGTTCTTACAAATAAATTGTATGATGATAGGGGTGTAGGTTGTAGCTGTGCTGGTCTAAGGACATAGGCAGACAAGGTTCTTTGGGTAAATCTGGTATCTTTTATTAGACCAACTCAAATAGTTGGAAAAATTCTTCTTAGCAAGCTTTCGGGCACAAACACCCTTCTGGCATCTGCCTGCTTTACCACTCCAACCAGGAAGACCACAGACCATCTGCAGATGCTTCCTCAGCCTGATGAAGGGTGTTTGTGCCCGAAAACTTGCTAAGAAGAATTTTTCCAACTATTTGAGTTGGTCTAATAAAAGATACCAGATTTACCCAAAGAATCTTGTCTGCTCTTGTATGATGGTATGCTCTCAGATCTTTCAGGGTATTGAAGTTAGAGTGACCAGTCTCTAATCCTGCACATCCACCACATTTGTCCTTTCCCAGTGTTCTGGGACCTCACCCAAATTCCATGAGTGCTCAAATATAAGAGGCAGTGGAACTGGCTTTACTTTAGCCACATTCTGGAGCTCATTAGTGCCCTGCTGATTAGAAATCTCTAGTATGTTCTTTCCCTAATCTAGGCTGAGTATCTATCCCCTGTCCTTGCTGTTAACTGTATCAGTCATCTGATAGCTGAGACTTTTTTTTTTTTACTTTACTCATCACCAAAAAAGGCATTAGACATTTCAGCCTTGTTCACATTGTCCATTTTTAGCTTCTTCCCATTCAGTAAGGGGTGCCTACTCTTTCCTTGGCCTTCCTTACTTCCAGTATATTTATATAATGCTTTTTACATCCTTTCCTACCTGTATCATGTTGTGTTTTTCTCACCATATATTTGTACAGTAATAATATCCATTCTTAATAATATGGCCAAGCTTCTACTTTGTGAGATTCCTTTTTTTTAGTTTCAAGCCAGTATAATGATTTGATAATGCAGGGATAATTGTTTGTGCTCAGAAGTTGGTAATAAAAATTTCATGATCAGAAAGAAAGGCTGCATCTACATGAGATGCTGACTGGGTAATCAAAACTGCACATTGATTTAGTACTTGTATAAATAAGTATTAAATAAATGCACAGTCACCCAAGTTACTGTGCAGTAGTGCCAACAATCACTTTTTTTGTAGTGCTAGGGTGCAGTAGCCTAATACTACTGCATAGTAGCATTGCATCACAGTTTTTGCCATGTGATGCCACTGCACAGTAGTATCAGGCTACTGCGCAGCCAGTGTCTCAACATGGTAAGTATCAACATGGTCAGGTTACATTACATCAAACACATGAAGGTAGTGTAAGAGACATGGTTTGTTAGTGTTGCAATAATGGAATATATAAGAAGGGATTGACACTGAATGACGCATGAAAACAGAGACTACAAACAAAAGTAATCTTTGGAGCAGGATCTGTTGTGCCAGATGTGTCCAAGTGCAGCTGATCTATTTCACTGGTGTCTACATACATTATCCTGCAGGGTCAAGCCCTTGCCACTCCAGGGGTGCAGGGGTCCAATCCTATGGAACAACATCCCTGCCCTGTGTCGGGACCCATGTCTGCATGCAGGAGGTCCCATGGAGGTTCTCCCACTTGCAGATGCATGTTCCGAGTTGGGACCTGACCACCTGATGAGTGTGCCACATGAATTTTCTGCAGCGGGTTTTCTAGGGCACACCTCTGCAAGCACACCATAGGAATGCCTCATAAGGGAATTCCAATCATGCATAATAAGGAACACACATCTCCATTTAAAGCATCATAAACTGTGACTATCTTTGGTCCATGGCAAGATTTTTGGGCACTTGAAGGAGTGAAGACATTTACTTGCTTGCAACTTATGCCACCATAATTTTTTTTTCTTTATGGCAACACAAGGGTAACGACTGTTTGCACCCAGAGACAGTCAAGGAAGCGAGACTAACAGAGTGCTTCTATCTTGCTACTTTGGGTTGACACTGAATTAGTTCAAAGACATGAGTTGCCAACCTACCTATACTACCTTGAAGCAACTGCATGTCAAACAGTGAGAAGAGACAAGTAGCAGGCACTGATTCCTGAAGGAAATTGAGCAGGGCTCATCTTCGATTACAGGCATTAGAGAGGGAAGTAGAGTATAAAAGGGTTAGGAATTGTATGCTTGTAGACTTACTGTACTTGCAGCTTTTAACCTAGGAGAGTTCTAGGCACATGGCAGTGCAGGATGTGCACTTTGGAAATTGTGACACTTGGGGTCTGATATTTAGAAGACCTGGGGCAGGCTGAACTGCTCTAGGGAAAGCTTCTTTTTTTATTCATTTTTAAATAAGTGTGAACAGTTGGTGGATTTAGCCTACAGCAGTGGTTCTCAACCTTTTTAGGCTTCAGGCACCTCTCAGAAAATGCCACCTCTTAATTTTCACTTATTTTTCCATAGTCAAAAAAAGAGCAGAACGGTTCTCCAGTGGCAAAGAAAATATTCTCACCTCTTGTAGTATAACACTATGGGTTCCAGTTTGAAATCTCTCGGCATTTATACACGTGCTCTGGGAGGCAGGGGAAGGGGCACTTTAATTAATCACAGCTCTGAGAGCTGGATTCTGGTGTCTGTTGGAGCACAGTAATTATTACACTCCAGCAGACAATTAATTGAATCTGCTTCAACACACTGTAATTACAGCATGTTGGAGCAGCCTCCCTGCATGTGTATAGGAGGCCCCTGGGCTTATCTTGTGTATGTTTGCACACAACAGGGCTAACATTGCATGGTACCTATGATACCCTTGAAAGGTTCTCAAGGCACCCCAGTTGAGAGTCACTGGGCTTGAAAATGGCCCTGAAGACTGGCATAGACATAGCTACAGTGTGCATACTGGACAACTGCACAGGCAGAGCTGGAAGCTTTAAGTTATACTGTCATTGTATTGTTCAGGTATGAATACATGGTACAGGTGATGCAGCCTCGGATCACGTTCCCTTTTCCAATGTTGCACATATGTCAGTATGTTTTAGGACAGCATAAACAGAGTATGGTTTTCTTACAAGTTACTTGCACCTTCCCAATGCTTTGCACAAATTTTCCTTATATGCCCTATAAGAAGAGGGACATGAAAATTGGGGCCTTGGAACAATGCAAAGCCCTTATGTCTTTAAAGAAAACACATAATAAACTCTATTAATTTTCTGCTGTTCAGTCTAGGGTTCCATCAGAATATTTGTAGTAAGCTGTTTTCCAAAATTTTATACCAATCTAGCTGTGGGGAGCAGGGGCAAATTTTAACTTCCCTCTTATTATTTGTTCTTCTTACTAAATAGCAGTGTTATTGAAGCTCTTAACAGCAAGTACTAAGCAATCTGGAATAGCCCAATTATTTTTTCCTTCATGAGTGAATTTTTCTTCACCAGATACACAGTCTTGCAGAGATAGATTCATTTCTATTAAACACTGTAAAAGAATATCAGCAGTAGACACTTAAAAAAATATTTTGCTCTTCCTCGATGAAACTGAGATGGATTACTTTGTCGCAATGCAAGCAACACCACCATTTTGCACCAGTGACTTAACATTTGTCATATCAGCTTACCATGTAGTAAATTTGTGCTGTACATTTATTTGCCTATGCATTTTGAAGGTACTACACAGCTTTATCTAGTATCTAAGCAACCTATATTTAAGAAAAACACTTTGTCCCAATAGGCCATGTTTTGTACTTCACTCTGGCAGTATAAATATTTTGGTTTGCCTTCAGAACAACTATTTACACTTCAGTTTTGCACTGCTTCAAGACATGGTGCACAAAGAGACTTAATTCACATAAGCAAGATCCTATAGCTAGAGAGAGAAAGTAAATATAGCCAGGATGCTACTTCCTGTTTTGGATGTAGTGTGTATTAAGTGGCTGCAACATGGTTCCACACAGCATTGCCATGCTGTGTACACAGAAGATATGTACAAGTTTTACATTTAAACTGCCCTAACCAAGCTTAGGAAAATTTAAATACTGGAGTATGCAAGCACTCACAGGGCTTAGGTCACCCTAATGATGGTGTGCCTGATCTCAAGTTAGTCCTTATCAGACAAGAACTAATTTTAGATCAGCATAGGTTAACCTGACCTAATGAATACTCTTGTGTGTTCCTATCACAGCCTTCGGGCTGGGAAAACCCAGCTCCACTCCACAGGACTGGGCCTGTGCTGTTTTTACTCCCATGACTTAAATGCTTGCACACAATATTGACTGATGTTTAGGTGGCTTAAACTAAGCAGCCTAAACTTGTGCTTAGACTCATGAACACTTGTTTGCTCCCACATACAGCTTTCAGAATGGCCCATAATTCTTTGACCCCTCAAAAGTTCCAAAATAGGAATCTGAAACAGACTTTATGAAGACTATGATCATCCTAAAATAAGCCATGAATGTACTACATTAAACACAGAATAAGGTTTGTCATATAGAAAACCAAACCAAACCAAGTCTCCACTATTTGATAAAAATACAAGCAAAACCTTTCAGCTTAAGGGTTGCTTGAAATTAAAGATCATATTTTATAGAAAATTTTCATAGAATCATAGATAAGTAGGGCTAGAAGAGACCTCCAGAAGTCATCTAGTCCAACCCCCTGACTGATGCAGGAACATCCCTATCCAAACCATAATCTAAACTCTACATAAGCCACCATCAAGCCTGACAACCCAGACATAACACCCTAACCTGCCACAGGTAAAATATAGGAACCACAGCAGCCAAAACCCTATCTCTATGAAATGTTGTCAGTATATACCCAACAGATCCCAGGTAGAGGGTCATGACCCACACAACAGAGAAGAGAGGAAAAAAATGACAGCCTGTACCAACCTGACCACAGGGTAAAATTCCTTCCTGATCCCAAATATGGTGATCTGTCTGACCCTGAGAAGAAGGGCAAGACTCTGTAGCCAAGAACCTCTAGCTTTGATCCCAGTAGGAACACTGACATGCTCCAGTCAAAGTCCCTAGCCCGGGTGTAAACAGCACCCAAAGCCTCTGGGAAGGCTTAAAACACCCTGACACATATAGCGGAAGCAACCAGAAGCATGGGAAATGAAATACTTCTGATGATCATAGCTATGCATAGATCATCCCCAGTGGCTATCCAACCTCTTCTTGAGCACCTCCCATAATGGAAAAGTCTATAACTTACCTAGGCAGTCTGTTGCAGTGCCTCATTCTCATAGTGAGAAAGTTTTTTCAGTCTAAACTTACTTTGCTGAAACTTCAAGCCATTGGTCCATATCAGAGACAGGCAATTATTTTGGGCGGAGGGCAGCTTACTAAGTTTTGGGACACCATCAAAGGCCATGTGACAAGCAGCCGAGGACACAAATATTAATTTTTTAAATTTTTTAGTGGCCCCATGCACCAGACAGAATGGTCTGGCAGGCCTCATCCAGCCCATGGACCGCATTTTGCCCACCCCTGATCCATATCATCATGTCTTCAGGAAGAGAGGAGAGGTGTTTTCCCTCTTTTTAATGGCAGCCCTTCAACTATTTGAAGACTGCTGTTATGTCCCCTCTTGAGCACCTTTTGTTCACACTGAACATGCCTAGCTCTTTCAGCCTCTCTTTGTATGGCTTGCCTTCCAAGTCCTTGATGATCCTTTTTGACTGCCTCTGGACCCTTTCTAAAATGTGGAGCCTAGAACTGTACACAGTACAACAGTGTTTAATAGAAAGGCACTATCACCTCCAATGTCTTACACCTACTGCTTCTCTTGATGCATCCCAAAACCACATTTGCCTTTTGTGCAGCTGCATCACACTGCAGACTCATATCAAGTCTGTGGTCTACCAAGAAACCAAAGTCCTTTTCCATAGTGCTGCCATACAGCCAGGTTTCACCCACTTTATATTTATGTTTTTTTTATCATTTCTCCCAAGGTTTAGCACCTTGCATTTGTCTGCACTGAACATCAGCCTGTTAGCTCTAACCCAGTTTTCCAATCTGCCAAGGTCCCAACACAGCCACGTATGCTATTAACCTTTTTGGCAACAAGTGCACACTGTTGGTTTATATTCAGCTCATTGTCCACTGTAACCCCAAGGACCTTTTCTGCAGAGCTGCTTCTTAGCTAGTCAGCCCCCAAACTGTAGCAGTGCATGAGACTGTTCCATCCTAAGTGCAGGACTTTGCAGTTGTCCTTAGTGAACTTCATGAGATTTCTTTTGGTCCAATCCTCCAATTTCTCAAGGTCTCTGAATCCTAGCCCTACCTTCCAGTGTATCTACTACTCCCCCCCACCAAGCTTGGTGTCATCGACAAACTTGCTGCAGACATACTCCATCCCATCTTCCAGGTTGTTGATGAAGATACTGAACAAAAACTGGCCCCAGGACTAACCCGAGACACTCCACTTGATACCGGCTGCCAACTAAACATCAAGCCATTGATTACTACCCTCTGAGCCTGATGATCCATTCAGTTTTCTATCCACCTTACAGTCCACTCATCCAATCTGTACCTCCTTAGCTTCCTTGCAAGAATGCTGTGGGAGACTTTTGATATGGTGTTGCTAAAATCAAGGTATATTATGTCCACTGCTCTCACCACAACCACAGAGACAGTCATCTCATCATAGAAGGCTAGCCAGTTGATCAGACATGACGGATCCTTGGTGGCTGTGTCCACATGAGCACAGACATTTGTTTCCCCAGGAACAAACAGTAGCAGCACACCTTGTGCCACTGCTACTTGTCTCTGGAGAACACCTGTGCCATGTGCCCTCTGGCATGCAGCAGGTTACCACAGGTAGGGTAGGGGAGGCTAGGGCCGGCAACTGTGCTGTGCCCAACAACCTTACCTGGAGTCCTGGGGGCCTTGGAAAACTGCAGCCTTGGCAATCCTGCTGTTTGGAGCCTGGCCGGCAGATAGAGCATGGCTCCAGCCAGCCAGATTCCAGTTTTGGGTGGTACGTGTTACCTCCTTGTCAGCGCCCCTCTTTTTTTGTGTTGTTTTTGCATCTTCCAGGGTACACCCCCCTCCCCCCAAATGCTGCTACTTTGCAGTGCAGGGAACACCTAAATGCGTGGCACCACAGATGGGTCTGCAGCACCACGTACCACACGGCCATGCTCATTTGGACTCAGCCAGTGAATCCATGCTAATTGCTCCTGTTTACTTTCTTCTCTTCCAAGTGCTTAGAAATGGATTTACTGAGGACTTGGAGGATGTGCTACCTTTTCTCTTCATTGCTCTTCAGCCTCTCCAGTACCAGCCTCTTATAGCTCTTGTCCAAGTAATCTTCCTGGCCCTGGATGTCATGCATCATTGATATCCATGCTTCCAATTTTCTCCTTCCAGGCAGTCACCAGCTTACCCTTGGTGCAGATGAAATGCTCCTGACCCTCTAGAAAGAACACAAACATGGCAAATCCAAACAAGTCACAAGAGTTGTGCCTCCTTTGCTCCCTGGAGAATACTAACCCTCCCTTCCTTTATAACCTTTTCCAGGATGTATCTCCTGTTTTCTGTTATCTAGTATTCTCCTCAAAATGCATAGCCAAGATTTTCTGTATTCCTTTTCTAGTTGAAAAAGTTTTTTTTTTTAAATGAAAAAAAGTTGCAAGAGGAAAATTGTAAGAAGGAAACATAAAATCTATTTTTACCCCCAAATTCAAAATGAGAATTTTTCAATTATTTATTTGGAGAAAACAATACATATATTTATGTATTGTTACATCCTTCTGTTTTAAGTATTTTTTTAAATTGTCATCACTGAAAGAAGATTCCAAAATCCTATTTTCTTGCTATACAAATTTCTTTAGCAACTGTACTACAACATTTTTTGCTTCTCTTCTTGTTGCCACCTGCATGTTTTGATGAAAAAAAAAAATGACCCTCTATACTGACAAGAATTATGATGGTAACCTGCCCCAAGCTTTGACAAACATAAGGATCACCTTGGACAACATACTATCAGAGGTGTACAAAGCAAGCACTGCAGTAAAAAAGTTATCATTCAGATATACTCCATAATTTCAGGGATTGAGGAGGTTGGGAACTGGGAGATGGCCCCTCAGGCTAAAGATAAGTGGCTTGATTTGCATCAGAGCATTTTGTGCCTCACCATTTCCAGACCCTGAAGACAACCCACCCCAATGTCCTGCATTAAGTACCTGCGAATTACTCAATTTAACACTTTGCCTTGGAACAAATCACAGATAATTTTACTTAATTGCCATTTAAATCTAGTGCACAAGTGGCTGGGCTGAGCCTCCTTAGATGCAAGCCTTACCCCAGCGTAATCAATGCTGCTTCAAAGCAGTTGTGTGTTTTTAGTCTCAGTTCCAAGGAACCTAGTACAGGGACAAAACTGCAGGAAAAGTCTGTATTACCTGCTCCACATTTAAAATTTGTTATTATTTTGGTCTCTCATTCATATATGTCTTATGTACATCTGATAACTACAGGCATTACTAGCCTTGAGTCACCTTCAACTTCAAATACAGCTTAATGAAGTCAGTGCTAAACCCTAACACTAAAAGCTTCACTACTGCTTAAGGAATAGTGAAATAAAACCACATCACAATAAATATCTGTTATTAATAAAAGGTAGAAAATATCCTCTCCAAAGGCCATTAGGCAAGATATCAGTGTTTGCCCCTAACAGCAGGCTCCAATAGGAAGAAGTACTTTCAAAGTGCCAACCATGGACTTGAGATAAACAAATATTTCAAGAGAGCAAGCTATCTAGGAATTATGCATTTTCAAATACTAAACCTATTAAAGGAAGAATAAAATGTTATATATTTCTTTTATTCCTTTCCCCAAAACTTGCAACTTTTTTCTTTATACATACAATGCTTACTGAGTAGCTAAGATACTGCCAATATTGTGTCTCAAATTTTATTTCTAATGAATAGTTCTAGAATAAGACTATGAAATCCTTACTCTCTTTGTTCAATCTATCCCACTGGCTTGCATATGATTATACTACATTTAGTAAAAAGTTCATAAAAAACCCATCAGTCTTAAATTGCAGACTCATTCTCTTAGTTCTGGACCACATTTAATCCATAAAAAAAAAAAAAAAAAAAGTTTCAAATAGCTCAAGTACACTTGCTTCAAATACTAAAGTAAGTATTGCTATTGAACTCACTTTTTTGTGTTTTAGGGCCTTGTTACACATTGTACTT
The DNA here is from genome assembly GCF_052110815.1 of Crocodylus siamensis. Taxonomy (NCBI): domain Eukaryota; kingdom Metazoa; phylum Chordata; order Crocodylia; family Crocodylidae; genus Crocodylus; species Crocodylus siamensis. The sequence continues at coordinate 103,265,549 of NC_143397.1, forward strand.
TGAGCTGCTCAAGCGTTGATAAGTGACCATGCTAGCTTGAGTTTGAGAAGTCACACCTTAAGGCTCAAAAGCTTCTCTGACTGTCACCCACCTACACAGCTGTGACTTCGCCCTTATGAGCCATGGGCCCTTCATGTCCCAGCAGCCCCTGCCGCTATTGCTCCAGAAGGTCTCCATAAAGACCCCAGGAGCTACAGGTCTGTTACAGCACAGGGCCAGCATCTCCTGGGAGAGCACATGGCTGGGTGGAGAGCTATTCCTGGGCTGGGATCTTGTAGCAGTGATAACGCAAGATGGAGCCAGGGAATAGCTGCAATCCACTACCCAAGGGGCATGCAGGCATCAGATTGCAGATCTTCAAGATCCCAGCTCCAATCCCAAAACAGCTCCCCAACCAGCTGCATGCCTTGCTAGCATGCCACTTTGGCCACTCTCTGTGGAAATGCTTGCACCATGCTGTCATGGTCTCACAGCTCCTGGGGTCTCCATCGAGATCTGTTGGAGTGACACAGGCAGGGGCTGCTGGGAAATAGAGTCTAGCCACCAGCCAGATATGCAATTTTGCCCACCTCTGCACTAGAGGACTAGCAAATAAGGGCCTACATCTGGGAGCTGCCAATAGTGGGCTGGTGAACCAGGGCAGGCTTATATCCTTGTTCTAGATGGAAGTGTTTGAGAGATGGGTTGGGGATGGGGGACAGAAACATGAAACTGGGAAGTGGAGAGTTAATAGGATGGGATGGGTAATAAAAATGGAAGGAAAAAGGGAAAAGGGATTGGGGAAGGGTGGTGAGATGAAGGAAATCAGTTACTGAATGGTAAAATAAAAATAAGTTAAAAAAAAGAGAAGAATTTAAAACAAAATAAAGAGGAAGTACATTAAAGAAAGTTTCATGTTTTAATGAACTGGGATTTGGGATAGGGGTGTGAGAGGTACAAGCCACGCTTCCCAGGGCAACTGGCAGGTGGGAGCAGTAGAAGAAGGCAGTTCTGGGGGAGCTACTGCCAACAATGCAGAACTTTCAGCCACCTGAACTTTGTTGGAACAGTTAGTTGGAGAAGTGCACACCCATCCAAGCAAGGGTCAACACAGTTTAAACTTTCCAAATCATTTCTTCATTCTAGCTGTTCCTTTGGTGTAGAACTTTTGCGCCACATGGAAAGCTCTAAAATGTTAAGTAAAATGCAATTACAGATATTACAGTGGGTGTTGTGTCAGAGAGAGCTAACTGCAAAGTTTTAGTTTTTCAGACTCCAGCAGGGGTCAAAGCATTATAACAAAGTTATGTCAGCACAATTACAAATAAAACAATTTTTTTCCTACTTACCAGGTTCTAGGCATGGATTTTTCTCAATTCAAGTAGCTACTTTCTGTTTTCCTGAGATGTGTTTTTTCTTATTAAGGTTTGTCTCTTTATTGTACTATGTACAAGAGAATGAAAGACCGGAGAACTCTGTTAAGCATACCAGTTACACTTTCTTTACCTTTTTTTATACACAACATTAAACCTAGTATAGTTTCCCTTAAAACTGCAAACCTTCTCCTGTTTTCATTCTATGCTCTTTATGCTTTCTGGGCTTTGTTGAAGTCAAATCAGTCTGGCCTTGCTAATAGGCTAGATCAACTAATTCACTTTAATGAAACTCTGCCTTTTTGCACCAGCTGAAAATCCAGCCCACTGACTTTACATAAAAAGAATAAGATTATCGATGCTTCAACATTTCCACCTTGTACCACATTCTCTTAGAAGGCAGGGTAGATTTGCACCTTACACTCTAAGTAAAAGTGCATATGTATGTACATGTATATATATAGCACAAGCCTTCACAGGCTGAAGCTCACTTCATCAGATGCTGATCATCATCAGAGCCTGAGCCTGTGAAAACTTGTGCTATATATCTACCTTGACTAGTCTATAAGGTGCAGATATACTCTGCCTCTTACTTGACTTCAGGCTAACACAGCTAACTATCTTTCTCTACATTCTCTTCTCAGTTACACCACCTGTGTAAATTGAGAGTGACTGCTTTGTAGTTAACTGTCAACCACTTCCAAAGTGTATTTCATTTAAAAAGACAGGTGTTTTTTTACAGGCAGGAAATTAATGGGGTTACACTTTCAAAACCTTACAAAACATTATTCATCTTTTTAACTACCAGCATTTTGTATACTCTCAGAATGCTAAAATAGTGACTTTGTATGCGGACACCCATGCAGAAGTGACTGAGTATATAAGTATAAATATGACTACAGCTCATAGGTCATAAAAGATGGTAATATTATTTTATTACCACCAATATGGTCTTTAATTGAATCAGTGACTTTGGTGAAAGGCTCCATATTACATTACCAAGGCTGTGTGCTATCCAGCTTTCTCCATGCCAGGCATTAAAAAAAAAATAAAAAATCGTGCCATAGAAATTATTTTTGCAAGCTAAAAAAGTGGGTGAAATAGAAATTAAGCTCTCAACACAAAAGCAGATGCTAAATTACTTATAATTTGAAGCTTAAACTTTGTCAGTGTCCTTTTTGCTCAGTTCTATTTAAATGTAATCTATTTTACTATATAGGAAAACAGCTTTTATGACACTTATTTTTGTGTCTAGCTGTCATGAAGTGTCAGGTAAATGCAGCCACTGGCTTCCCTGACACAGCACAATTCAGGATACAGCACAGCATTAATATCACATAGGAAAAAAAGTAATCACATTGATGATAGGTACAAAAATGTTCTTGCTTAAGCAACATTTTGGGGACAAGCCGCAGTGAATAGATTCCTTCTAAAAGTAAATAGATGGTTTAGTTTAACGTTGACATTCTTAGTTTGCCATCAATTTACTATTCTGAGTGTTTTACGTGAACTAAACATAATTTGTATATTGCTTTCACTTATCTGAGATAATTTGAATTAGACATCACAAACTGTTCAAGGAGACTGTCCATATTAGAAGCTAGCAAGAAACATGCAAAACTGCAAATTTGCATGGGGTTAAAATGCAAAGAAGCAGATTCAGCAGTGGAAATAGTTGTTTAATTTGGTGAAATTCATCTGCAGCGATTGTGGGTCTTGACAGCAGTTGCTACAGGGGCTGGATCTCGCCAAAGCAGACTTTCACCTCTAACACCCAGTAGTGTTGTTCCTTGTCTGCTGATCTGTGTTCCTTACCTGTTGGCTCCTTCTACCTCTCTCACCCTCTGGGGGAAAGGAGAGGAGGCTGGCTGATTGGTTGGCAAATAGAGGGCAGAAAGTCTTCACTAGAGGCATGAGAGAAAGCCCAGAAGGAAAGACAGAAGAGGCTCTAGACGAAGGAGAAACTTGGCAAGTTGGCTGAGAAACAAATAGGCAACAAGCATCAAGGCACAGTAAATATGAGTTTTCTCACAGCTTCCTTCCTCATGTAGGTAGTAACCCCTGATGAGTACTAACCTGCTGGCTGAGAAAGAAGCAGGAGGAGGGGAACAGACAGCACCCCTTAATGATGTTCATTTTGGGGGGGAAAGATGTCATTGGGTTCCTGTAACCTCTTATATTTTGGTCTTTATTCATCTGGGATTTTTCTGACTTCCCTGTTGTTCATTTTATTTAAGTAGTCACTTATTTATTTTGAAGTATGCATGACTAGTGTTCTGTCTCCTCTGGGCTCTAAATTTCTCATGCTTATTACCACTCTGTAGGGGACTTCAAGCAAAAAGTTTGGTTAACAAACTGTTTAGATATGTATAAAGCAATACAAGCATGGAGAGAAAGTGTTTATTATACTTTGAGGCATTTTTATGATATCTCTTTATGCTTTTATAACTCTGAAAGGGCTTCACTTTTGGAAGTTAGTATCCATCAAGGAAGAATCTAGGCCTTGCCAAGTGAAAAAAATAAGCCTGAGAAGTAAAAGTCTGGGAAAAGACTGCCAGCATAAGCACTGCAGACTGCAAAATATGCTATGGACACTCATTTGTTTGTAACACTAAAAAAATAAAGCCCTATGTAGGCAGGTACATGCACAACCTCCTGACCAGTCATCTTAAAGGTACACTGTCCCACAAGAGGTGACAAGGGGCTGCTGTTTTGCTTCCCCCACCCCCAGAGGAACCTGTCAGAGAGGTGGTGGTAACAGAGGCTGCCTCCAACTGATGCAGAAGACTTGTGAAGGCAGAAGTCTCTCCTGCTGCTGTGTATGATGGCAGCATCAGCTATTGGGGCCATCCCCTTGCAAAGGCAGCCCTCCCTGCTGTTGTCATGGGTGCACTAGCTGTTGCTGATGCTCTTGCAGCAGCAATGATATTGGCTGCTCTTTCTACTGCCACCACATCTGTTGCTGGTTCTCTCACAGTGGTAGTAGCAGGAGGACCTGTTCCCACTGCTACCTTCAGCATGGGTGCACCAGCTGTTGCCAGTGGTCCGGTGGCACTGATGGTGGCAACAGAGTCCCAGCAGGGCTCTGTTACAGCTCACCATGATTGAGCAACCTGTTACAGTGCCATCTGCTCTTTCTTTGCCCTTGGAAGAGGATGGAGACAGAGAGCGGAGCACTGTGGGATGCTGCAGGTCCAACAGACCCCTGTAGCACTACGTGTAACTTTTGCCACAGTATACACGGCCTTACCCAAATGTAGCACTATAGAGAAGTTCCTCTCTGAGAGAGAAACATTTTTATGGCAGATCTGCCATTATTTTTTTGGTGCTACAGGTGGCATGAATGTATGAATGATCAATTTTTGTAGTGCTATAATAGACACTTGTGCTGCAGATGCGATGCATGTACACAGCCAATTTTCCTGTTTACCTGAAGTTTACTGAGCTCAGTGAAGGACCACCCAAGCCAATGTACTTTCAGCCTTGTCCATAGGAACACGAGTGGTGCACATGCCTACTGCTGGCTCTCTGCACAGGGATAAATTCTACCCTTGATGATTTATGCAAATATATGGCTGCTGGTAGAACTGAATTAATAGAATGTTGACATGTTATTAATTTTCTTATGAGATTTTTAAAATGTTATTATTCGCAGTTTCTTTCTTGGACAGGAAAACATTTTAGGAATTTCAATGCAAGCAGTGTTAATATAGATAACAGCGATGAATTTAGTGACCACATATTGGCCCCAGCATACAGAATAGTTAACCAGCATTGCATGTGGACTATGGCGAGGGATGAATTCTTTCCTTGAGGAGAAGCTGCAGTTGCTGAGCTTGTCTGTGGGAGAGAATGACTAAAGAAGACGTGGCCATAGAGCCAGTCATTGAGCCCCTTCCCACTCTCCTGCATAAGAAACGCTACCTATTCATGTTCCAGATTGAACAATCCAGATTTTATAAATCCCCCACTGATCCCCAAGCATAATGGCTGTGTCAGTTATATTGTACCTAGAGTGTTCTGTGACTATCCATCACAGACATGGATTCACCTCGTCAATATATGAAAATCAGCGCATTCACACTTACTGTTTTTCAAGCATTTATGGCTAGAAACCAGAGATATTAGAATTCTTATAAGCAAGCAGCAAATCCTTAAGAGCTTTCTTTCAGATTCATGACGTATCATACTGTGGAATCCAGATTGTCTACTATTGACTTCTAGGAGGAACTGAAGACATTAGCTTTGACATATAAATAAAATTAGAAGCTTACATACAGTGCTTTGGAAGATGGGTGTACATCATCAGTACAGCTGGTTGGATAAAATTTGATAGAACTATATTGCATAGTAATATGCAGTTCCAACAAAATTGAACTGTTTTATGACTGGATCAGTTTCACCAAAATTTCATTTTGGAAGAAAACCCTAGGGGAAGGGGCCATGAGCAAGAAGGGGCAAGAGGGGTTGTTCTAGTAGTACTGAAAAATCCCATTTCTACATTCTACAAAATCCCTTTTTCAGAGAAAACTGTTTAATCCTAACAGTTATTTTCAATATGTAATTTTGTATTGTACATAATGATACCAAATAAAAAATGCTTAAATCAAAACATTTTTTTTAATTGTCAAAAAAATACCTTTTTAATAAACCAGTTCTGTGGAATTTACCTCTGGGAGATTTTTTAAATGTTTGACTTTCACTCAGATTTAGAACAAAGCTGGCTGGGTTTTTTTACACGCTGAAATCCTTTGTGATATGGAACTTCCATTCTCTGCACAGTTTGGAGCAGTATCCTTGGTATTATCATGTACCTAAAGTCACACAATCCTAATCCAGAGACTTTTTCAAACATCTGGAATATCCTGGGACACACACACATATGTATATCTATCTATCTATCTATCTATCTATCTGTCTATCTAGAGTGATAGATAGATAGATAGATAGATAGATAGATAGATAGATAGATAGATAGATATTTGAAACACACACACAAATCTATATATAGATACATATATTTGAAAAAAACTTGCTTTATTCTTGCATGATATAGAAAGAGGTGCGGTCAGCAAAGCCAGTGGTATTTAGAGACCCCTCCCTTCTTTGCAAAGTGCTTTCCGTGAGGGGGCACCAGCTGTGTAACCTTCCCCTTTACTTTGTCCATACCATAAAGCTGTATTGGAAACTTCAGGGAAAATTGCTGAGTCCATTTTCTCACCCAGCCTTTTGGGAAGAATGGACCAATTAAATTTAGTATTGGTAATAAAAACTGACTTCATCAGGGATATGATTTCACCTTTGTTTTCTGGATTTTGGTTGAGGAGTAACTGCTGTTTCAAGCATCTTGCAGCTGTATTTTTTTCAATCACTCTGCTGATATACTTAAAACACAATGTTCAGCTATCCTCTGATCCATTGGTACCTAATCTTAAACCAAGAAGCATTCACAAAGCCTCCTAAGCACAGACACTGTCTTATAGGTGAGAACTTGTTTGGAGCCCTCAATAAGGCAAAATCTAACAGTCTCCAAAGTGGATGTCTCACTAGAAAGACCAAAATCTGGAGGCATGCCCCAAGCACACCTAAATCATGACACTTACCAGATTCTGCAACAGAAATGCCGAAGGCAGGCCTTCAAGAAGTGAAAAGACGGCACCATGTGCACATAAGAATAGTGGAGGGCTTGAGGAAGCCTGTCCTGATAATTTCCAGATAAGTGCCTAGTAGGATTGTAAAAAACAAATAAGCCCAGTTGCTTAAGTGTTACTTAGGTCTTGCACTTTTGAAAACCTCACTGGGTATCTATTTACATCTTTAGGCGACTAATTACTTTTACAAATCTGATCTACAAATCTGTTAACATCGAGTGGAGCAGCGTAAATTCTTAAAATTACTTAAAGGTCATTGAGTTCAGTTACAGTTAAGATCTGGGTCTGAATGTCTCTCCCCTACAAAAGGTTACTGACTCTGCTGTTGCATCATGTGTGACAGTTAAAAAAAATGAGTCCCTTAGTGTGCAATACTATTATTATTATTATTACTTAATTAAAAATGCTGGTCCTGTCACTTTCTCAATTCTCCACTGAACTGTTGACAGTGCAATAATTACATTTTTTTAACTGGGTTTTTTTGTTTTTTTTACATTCATATTCATTTATCAGACATCTGTAGTCCTGACAAGATGTGCTAAAGTGCTCCCTACTTTCAGGATCCACTTCTTTCTTCTAATCAATATATGCCAGATTTCTATGTATGCATAGTCAATATGACTTTCCTAACTAAAATGCATAGCACACAATGGATTAATTAAAATAATTCTATTTTCACCTTTTGGAAAGTAAGTAAATGAATTAGAAAGTTAAATGTCCCAGATGCAGTCTATTAAAAAATAATAATTCTTCCCACCTCAGTGACTAATAAATATCAATTTAAGCAGCTTTGATTTAAAAGATCTCACCACAATGTTATTATATAAATTAAAGAAAATGTCTTTTATATCTTTAAAAGAAATTAAGAAGTCCATATTCTTGGTTATTATTATTATTTTAAATTTTATGAATTTTAACTCTGCATCCTTATTATCATCTGCAGAGTGGAATAACAAATAAATTAGTTAAATGTTCTGCTGCTTGTCAAGGCTTAAAGTCCAGCTATTTATGGGCTAAATTGTGCCATATCCTACAACAGAGGCAGTGATTTTCATGGCTTCTGAACTGAATTAAAATGGAACAATATGCAGCATTCACTCCATACCCAGGTAGCCAGGCAACAAAAATACCTAGTACAGAAGAGGATGAAGGTATACTTCTTATTTCTTACTGCTTCCTTCTCCAGTCAACCCTTAGGGAAGCATTTGAGGATTGCTCCATCTGCATAAAAGTAGTTGAAGGTAGTGATTAGAAAAGCTGGGCATAGTCTGCATTTCTTGGAAAATGCAGTTCCACGAGGGGGTATTCAGAATTTGCAAATTGGGCTTTATGAATTGCTAACACAAAATGGAAAACAACATGTGTAAAGTTTGAAATGTTTCATTGGCATTTGCAAATGAAAGAACAGATTTTTTTTATTTTGAAATAAGGTTTCTATTTAGAAAATTCCCCATATTTAATTCAAATGAAGAGGCTTAGAAAGGGTTTACATCCCCCAAACTAATTTAAATATTTCATGTAGGGTTTTCCTTATGTGCCCTAGAAATATTCCTCCTTTCCTACTTTTATTAAGAAAACAGAAAAAAAAACTTTTTTTTTTAAATGCACCTAGGAACAAAAATAAAATCAGTTATTTGCGCAGCTCTGGTCCTGATTCCCTTCTGCTCCAATACTCAACTTCCCATGTAAGAAAACAGTTTAGTCAAGTCTACATAAAATGTGTGTACCGCTGCATTTCACAGCTGAATTCTGCCATAAAGTTGTTTATTTATTAAGGTCTAAAATTTGGCACCAATATCCCTGTTTGGGCACTTAGATAAAATTGCTTGATTCTCAAACATTGTGAGCACTCAGAGCTCCCAGGGGGTTTCACTTCTGAGCTGTAACCTTTCTGTTTCTCAAAATGCACATTCCACACAAAGAAGCAACATTGATGTATTATTCAGGTTACAGAATTGGGCACTCAAAAGTGTAACCATACCGGTTGGTATAGCATAGTAAATTTTCAGTGTAGTTTTTTCAGCTATTAAAAAAAACAACAAAAAACCTGAAAAAACAAGCAAACACAGAAACCCGAAATCATCCCCAAAACAATTCCAGCATACAGCAATGTATTGATGCCCCCATGGTTCACCAGAAGGTAGGCTGGAACACTGAGATCCACCACAGGTCTCTAACACTTGACATAAAGTAACTGAAGTCAATAGTGGGTTGTCATGCTCCTATGTAGCTTTGCATTAAAGGGAGATAAGACATGTCCACACTTCCCCAGGGGGTTTCATAGATATTGTTGATAGCTGACAAAAGGGGACACCTGGGTATCTTAGATTCCATTCCAGGCTCTGAAGGGAGAACATCTAGCTGTTACAAACTTTTCTGTCCATTTCCCCCAAGCTAGACACCTTCTGCCTTTCCCCCTCTACAGTCCTTCTTTTTCCCCCGTTCTGTCCTCCTTATCTTGCCACCTTTCTTTTCATGTAGCCAATCCCAGTCTCCACTTCTCAGATTTCTGACCTCAACTCCAAATCCCTTGCCTAGGCAATGTCAGTTTCCCCATTACCTTCTTTTCCTTAGGTCCCTGATTCAGTCTCTTGCCTAGGCAGTGAAACACCCTCAAACCATCTCCCAGTTCCCAGATTCACTTACATCCCATTAAAGTAGCTTCTAGCTCCAGCCTCCTCCCCAGACTCCTTGTCCTATTCTACACTCCTCCATGGTCTGGCTCTTACCCTTTCTGCATTTTAATCCAGCAGTTTCCTCCTCTGGACTCTGGGTCCAGTAGTAAGGTTAGCACAAGAAATACAAGCTCCCTGCTTTTGATATCAGTATGCAGGTCTAGACCTACTAGAACTTGAAGTACCTCAAGCTGCAATTTCAGGAAAAGTCTTGCTCAGGGCTGGAACATTCAGGGCATTTATGTTAATCAGGCTGCATGAACCATGATTTTTTCAGTCTGATAATGTGGACACAGTTTGGTAAAATTTCACAGGGACAGCAAAAGGAACATCTCTGACAAAACCCCCCCACCATTTTAACAAATGTCAAGTTTCTGCTTCAAAGCATGGATGCACTGGGACTTCACAAAGGAAAGGACATCAGAGTTGTCAAACCTGGAGAAAACTGTATTTTGTCAATGTTAAAGAATTCCCACCTTACTGTATGGAGTTGAGTTATGGACAGCATACAGGAGATACACCAGGTTTTTGGAGAAGTACCGTCAATACTGTCTGTGGAAGATCTTTAAATCCAGTGGGAAGAAGATAGATGAAACAACATTAGCATCCTCTTGCAAGCAAACACCAAGAACCTTAATAGGCAATGATCATCCAACATTGACTTTGCTGGGCCAGCCACATCATCTGAATGTCCAATTCCAGACTCCTAAAGCAAGTTTTATTCTCCTAGCTCAGTCAAGGCATATGCTGAAGAAGAGCAGAGAAAGTGCTTCAAGGACATCTCAAAGCCAACTTGAATAAATGCAATATTTACATCAACTCATGGGAGATTACTGCCATGTACCCGAAATGAAGGAAGAGTCTGCTGCAAGTATCTCAGTACTTTGAAACCTTATGACAACAGGAGACAGAAAAGGGAGAGTGGCAAAAACAGCATGTCATGGACTGAATCAGGAATCAAGGAGCCACACTTCCTGCATGGAAACATACCTGAGTTGCAGCAGAATCTGTGGATCCTAGATCAGCCTTGTCAGCCATCTTTGGACCCACAAATGAGACAGTCATGGAAGATAATCATCCTCAACTATAACAGATTACCAAAGAAGAAGAATTATGATTAACATTAAAAAAAGACAGAGGGGAATTTAAGCCAAGGTCTTAAAATAGAATATTTGAGCCACATTCATCCTAGGCAGTAATGTGGGTACAGCCTGTAATAGCTAGAGCTCTAGGTTACGATCTGAGAGATTTTGGTTCTATGTCTAGGTCTCCTTGAGAAAAGGTGTTAATTTTTTTGTGCCTCAGTTTTTCTATGTGTAACATGATAATGACCTCCCTTTGTAGAGTGCTCTAAGATCCAGTGACGAAAAATGTTATACATGAGCTATGCATGAAGTGGAAATGATAACTTACCTACTTTGCAAGGGTTCTTAATAAATTCATTTTGGCCAGAGATTTTAGCTGGAGCATTTCTCCCTTTCTATTGTAATATGCAATGTATTTTACAAGTCATTTTCAGTCTTCTAAGCTTTTCTGATACACACATATGCACATTTTAATTGCTTAAAAAACAACTAAATAATGACACGCATTCATCAAATTTGTTCTTCCAGGGGCTCAAGATTTTGGCAAGTTTCTTGCCACATATACTTGCAATAGTCAACAGCAAGCCAGATGGAAGGGTCTTTACCAGGAGGCCAAGATATGCTTAGTTCACTACTGATATGTTCTATCTTTTTGTGGCAATGAAAAACAATGAAACCCTTTCTCAGCAAAGCAGTTAAAATCCTATTGTGTTTAGAAAAATCCCACTTGGGATTCCAGGATTTTGCATGTGAAGGAAAATGCCTGTTAAGCAACTGCTCTCAATCAATCTTGTATTTGCTTTCGCCTAGAAAGCTGTTGTTTGGCACAGTGTGATTCAAAGCATATTTTTAAGGGCCATATGGTGAATTACTTATACACACGTGTGGGCATTTCCCTGCATGAGGTAGAATCACTAACTTTAACGGGCTCACCACAAAATGACATCAATCTCCTTTTGTGAGGAGCAGCACAATGACTATTCTTATACTGCATTTGGCAATAGTTCCTTTTCCTTATAGTGGTTCATACTGGTGGCGGTACCAGTGAAACACATGGAGAATTCTGGTCACTTATAATGACTACCTGAGAGAAACAGTGTGCATCTATAAATGTAGTGGACTGTGCAGTTATTACTGAGCAGTCATTTAGTGTGGAGCCCAGAATTGGATGCAGTACACCAACTGCAGCCTCACCAAGGCCAAGTAAAGCCAGGAGATGACTTCTTGGGTCTTGCTTGAGATGCATGGGTAGATGCAAGCCAGCTTTTTATTTGCTTTGCCGGCTGTGACATCACACTGGTAGCTCATGTTTATCTTGTGGTTAATCATGACCCCAAGTCTCTTTCGGTCATGGTGCTAGTGAGTGTGGCACTACTAAGCCTATAAGTGTGATGTGGATTTTTTCTGCCACGGTGGAGCACCTTGCATTTCTCTGCGTTGAATGTCATCCAGTTTTGATCTGCCCACCTTGCAAGCCTGTCCAGGTCAGCCTGAATTGCCAGCCTATACTCTAGAGTAACAATTCACCATAATTTGGTGTTGTCCATTTAGCCAGTCTGCTTCTGATACCCAAATCCAGATAATTTATGAATATATTAAAGAGTACTGGTCTGAGTCCTGAGCCTTGGGGGACACCACTGGTCACCATACACCATGTTGACTCGGTTCCATTGACTATCACTCTCTGGGTCCAACCACAGAGCCAATTTGCCATCCATCAGACCATAAGGTTGTGGAGGCTGCAGTTCCCCAATTTTAGCACGAGGGCATAATGGAAGACCAAGTCAAAGGCTTTTCTGAAATCTAAATATCTGATATCAACCTCTTCTCCTTTGTGTAGGTGATGAGTCACCTGGTCATAGAAAAAAATAAGGTTGATCAGGCAAGACCTACCTGCAATGAAGCCATGTTGGCTATCTCTCAGAATATTGCCTACTGTTAGCTTGTTGAAGGTTTCTTTGATGATTTTTTCCAAGATCTTTCCAGGGATTGACGTCAAACTGAGAGGCCTGTAGTTCCCCGGATCTTCCTTCCTTCCTTTCTTGAAGGTAGGCACTACATCGACCCTCTTCCAATCTTCAGGAACCTCTCCTGAGTGCCATGAGTCCTCATATATCCTCACCATTTGTTGTACTATGATGTCAGCCAGCCCTTTTAGCACTCTGGGTGCATTCCATCTGGGCCAGTTGACTTGTGTTCCCTCACAAAATCTTTGCCAATTATAGGTGTATGAGCACCTTTACCCTTATAGTCCTCCACCCTGTCAGGCAGGGTGATCCCCTTTGGCTGGGGAAAAATGGCACAAAGTAATCATTGAGGAGATTAGCTTTTTCCTGGGTGTTCGTTTTCATCTGCTCCATTTGGTTCAGTAAGGGTCCCTTGTTTTTTTTCTGACTTCTCACATGTTTGAAGAAGAACTTTTTATTGTCCTTGATTCCTGTAGGCAGTTTGAGTTTCAGCCTTGGCTTTTCTGGTCCACCCCCTACATGTGTGGGCAAGTACTACACAATCCTTCTTAGTAGTAGTTCCTGACTTCCATCCCTTATAAGCTTTTCTTTTCAGATTCAGGAGGTCCATGAGTTCTCTATTGTGGCAAGGGGGTCTCCCAGCCCTTTTACTACCTTTCCTACAAGCCAGAATGGACTTCCCTTGTGCTTTTAGGAACACAACCTTAAAGAGCGATCACTCATCATGGACTCCCCTCCCTGTCAGATCATGGTCTCTCAGGGCCTCAACAACCAACCTCCTGAGGTTGTGAAAGTCAGCTTTCCTAAAGTCAAGGAAAACTTGGAAGAACGTCTCAAGCGAGGTTTCCTGGAGGTCTGTCCTGGGTCCTTTCTCTATTTTTCTAGCAATGTTTAACATCTTCATTAATGATTTGGATGACGATTAGAGGCCTGGAAAGCATGACATATGTGGAAAGGATGAAAAAGCTCGGGTTGTTTAGTCTGCAGAAGAGAAGACTGAAGGGGAAATTTAACAACAGTCTTCAAATACCTAGAGGGCGATATATAGAGGTTGGAAATCAGCTTTCCTTATGGTTGTAAGGGGCATGCTTAGAAGTAATATCCTCAGGTTTCAGCAGGATACATTTAGGTTGGAGATTAGGGTGGCCAAACATTGGAACAGGCTACCTAGAGAAGCTGTGGAATCTCCATCCCAAGAAAATTTCAAAACCAGGTTAGACAGTTTGCTGATATGGTTTAGTCAGAGATGATCCTGCCTTGAGACCTTGTGAGGTATCTTCTAGTCCTATTTTCACATGATCCTGTGAATTAAATATTTCTAACCCCAGTTCTAACAGATTCCCTGAATGACCTTGATGGAGTCAAATAACTTTTGTGATGCTTAAAAAAAATATTTTGCCCCAAAAAGTGATGTCTGGTTTAAATAAGCAAATGTTTTTAAAGACAACTTGAGCTAAATCATTCTATGACACCAAGAATTATAAGTATATCCCTATTCCTTTGGCATAAAGGAGAGTGTGTCTACACATGCATTTAGGCACACCTCAATTTAATGCACACATTAAAGTGCATTAATGTTGTGTGCATGGACTGACATGGGACTAAAGTTAGTCCCAAGTCAGTCCATACACAGCATTGATTTGCCTTAAGGCATCTACATGTGTGTTAATATGCTTTAGCTTTTTGCATCTAAATTTGATACCTGCAGGTATCAAATTTATATCTGAAAAGCCTAAAATCACCATTGTTAAGGCGCATTAAGGGCACATACATGTAGACACGCACCCTCAGTACACCTTAAATCGAGCTAAAGCACCTTAAATTGGCACATATAGATGCAGCCAGAATGTGATAAAACATTAACTTGTAATGGGCTGTCTGCATTTGTTGCAGGTTACCTTATGGATTGGTAGGAACATCCAGGTCCTGAAAAATCTTTTGTAAAAATGTTACTGGAGATCTTCAAAAAAGTCTAATGAGTTTTAGTGGAATGTGCATAATCTATTCAGCTGAGCTAAAAACATCAACTAGTTTTGCTGAGCCTGTTTGAGGAAGCATTTTGAAATAGCATCGTCTTGTCAACAAATGATAAACTACAAAATAACCAAAAAATGCCTGTCCTCAAATGTTCTATTGTTAAATCTACTGCATTCCTGACATCACTGTTTTGGACACTTGCCACTACACTTTTCATATTTTACAAACTTCCTGTTATGATATACTGTTCATTGTAAAGTTTTATATAGCTTAGCCATAGCAAATGCACTAAATTGATGAGTGTTGTCATTTTAATCATATTTTTTGAATGAAATCAAGTTACAAACCAATTTTAATCAGGACAAACAACTTGATAAGAGCCAAAAATGGCATTTTTATCAAACACTATATTTTAGCATAATTTATCAAGTATTTTACTTTACTGCCTATTCAGTTTTAAAGATAAGAAAAAAATACTAAAGATTTCACTCTGGAGTTCTGATTGGACGGCAGATGATAGAAGAAACATCAGTTATGGAAGTGAGGTAATAACTGCATTATAAGCAAGGGGAATTTGGAAGGACTCATTCTCAAGTTTTCTTTCTCCACTGAAAATAGTTCCTTACATCTCCCACGTCTAGTGTTTAGCCACAGGCAGTATCTATTTATTTATTTATTTTTATATATATATTAATTTTTTACATTTGGGGGATATTGGATACGGCTTATTCTTTCTTATGAAAAGTTTGAAAAAAATATGAGTCTGTATTTGTTGCAAAACTCTTCTCAATATTTATGCAATGTTATAACTGAAAGAATAGCTCCATGTAGAAATTCCAGATTCATTTTAGTAAGCTGCAGTATTTACTACAAATATTTGAACATCTGAGAATGCTGCAGTTCCCTAAGTGTCATTCTTGAATCCTATATGCACTCACTTAAAATCCTAGACCAGAAAAGACCTGCTGATTTCAGTTTTCGAATGATTTCCACAACATAGCACCTGTCAGACAAGCATAGTCTGGCTCAGTCAAATATATGATTAAAACTACCACGATAAAGCACATTGATTATATATTTCTGTCTAGTTCCACCTCATGGTAAAAGGTATTTAAGGGAAGTAGTCCTCCTTAGAGGGTAGAGGCTGCACTTAGACAAGAGTAAGGTGTGGCTGTCTCCCTCCTGCTTTCATGCTACTTCCTCTGTAGTGCAGGGGCAAAAATGGATGTGGGGCACTCTGTTTGGAAAGTAAGCAGGTCACACAACAGAGAGAGGACTTTTTACACTCTTCTTTCATGTAAATGACTTGTAGAATCTAGTCCAGCATGTTTTATTGGAAGCGTGGCAAGGTATTTAGGCTGACATTTACAATAATGTTGGTGTGAAAGGGGGTAAATTTAGGTCAATAAATGGAACTACCAAATATGTAAGTCTGATTTTCTGAACATACAGGCCGTACAATTTCATATCCATTTACATGAGCACTGAGCCCTAAAATATTTGTCTTTGACTAAAATGCATCCTTCCTTCTGTAAGTGGCTGGATTTTCAAAAACAGCTGTGCATTCAGCCACAACTACCATTGATTTCTTAGGAAAATTTATGTTTTTTTGCTGAGCACTTCTGAAAATCAGGCCACTTGTTTAGACACCCAATGAGAGATTTAGGAATCTAATTTTAGGCTTCCATTTTTATAACTATTGGCTGTAATTTGCACACTTGAAGTTATTAAAAATATATCTTTTATTCTGTTCTCACTGATCTCCATTTTTAGCTACCAAGTAAATTTTAAGCTTTGTTGGCTTCTGTGCTTGCCCAATTTGAAAACATACAGATTCATCCTACATTCTTAATCACTTTGTTCCTTTCTCTGCCTGCCCTCAACCACTCATACAAGACAAGCAATACATTCACTGGATGTTTCCACCAAGTCCTGTGTCCCTGGAAAAAGTTAGAACATTTAGGAAACATGTAACAGCTCAAATTGGCAGCCTGGCCTAAATCTATAAGCTGAAAAAAATTCAGTGAAAGGCTATGACTCCACTGTCTCACTTAAAAGGCACTAATTCAGTGACTTACAATGGATGCCTGTATATGAGATGCTTTACTGTGCAGTAGAATAGTTTACTGCACAGTAAGTGCACATCTGCATGTGAATCTATATGTGCACACGCTTACTGTGCAGTAAATGATGCTGATCATGAGTAAATATGCTATCACAATTAGTTACTATGCAGTAACATAGATATAGATGTGACCTGGGAGCCTACTGAGCCCTGCCATGAGGGGACCAGCCTGAGGCTAGCCCCAGGGCTCCAGGCTGAGATTGTCTCCTGCCCCAGGGCTGGCCTTCCTCTGTGACAGCTCCAGACTCAGGTTCTTACAAGCCTGCAGGCATTTTGAGCCCTGAGTCATGTATGAAGGAAGCCTGAGGCCACTCCAGGCCCCTGTGTCCTCCTAGGCAGGCTACAGGCCAGCTGTGCCAGTCTGCTTTCACCCTGGTGCCTCTCATACACTGAGGAATGTGTCAGTGCTGCCGGTGGTGTCCTCCTAGGCTGCAGGGGACAGAGACATATAGCACAGCCACAGGTAGCCCTCCAGACAGCAGCAGAGGCTGTGGGACAGCCTGGGCTTGTCCACTGGACTGTTGAAGCTCAGGGTCCCATGCAAGGTGTGCAGGTGTGCCTGGGGCACTATGATGATAATCATCATCATAGTGGGTCAGGCACCCCTCAGTCCATGCAAACAGACCCTTCTACAGTGCCTGGAACACGTACAGCAGGGACATGCTAGGGGCACAATGCTGGCATGGTGGGGGGCTGGTTCTGGGATGCATGCCTAGAGAGGACCCCTGAAGGGAAGGCAGGAAATGCAAGCCTGGGGGCCATGGGCTGGGAAGCAGCACAGGAGCACAGCTGGCCTGCCAGGGTGGGTGGGCAACGGGGTCTGAAGCTGCAGTGGCAACAGGTGCTGCCAGGAGCCTGGCCTATCCCAGCCTGGGAACAGGGTGGGGGAGGCAGGCTTCCTGCTGCCAAAACCCAGCTGCCTGTCTGCCCCCAGGCAGCAAGTGTGGGCCTGGGCACCCATGTACACCTGATCCTCAATATGAAGCTAAGCAGCATGCAGCCCCTGGTACAGAGCATCTTAGAAATGTTGCAAAACTCTCACAAACAGCTTCTTTCTCATGGCTCTGCAGGTCTTTCACTACACAAGGGAGAGAGGACACACTTGGCAGCCAGGATGGGGCATCAGGGTTGCTGCTGTCTACAGCCAGGGCCTTGAGGATGTCCCATCTGCACCAGAGGTGGATCCAGGATCACACTGTCCTTGTAGACCAGCTGGGGACAGCATCAGAGAATCAGATAGTGAACACACAGGCCTGGTGGGCAGAGGATGATGCCTGCAAGGATTTGTGGGATGAAGCAAATCAGGAGTTCCAGGTGCAGCTTCTGGCCCTGGAGAACAAGTGGGTGGAGATGCTGTGGGAGCAGAATGTGATCTTTGCCAGAGCAGTGCAGGTCACAAATTCACAGATTCCCAGAACTTTAGGGCTGGAAGGGAATTTGTGAAATCATTGGGTCAAGCTCCCTGCTCTGGGCAGGAAATACTCCTTGTATGGTTTGCTCTTCAGACCTCTAATCATACAAGTGGCACTTCTCTGACTCTCTCAAGCTTCTGCACATCCTTCTTGAAGTGTGGCATCCATAAGTATTCCAGATGCAGCCTCACCCATGCTGAGTAGAGTGGGAGGATAACTTCCATACTTTTGAGATGTATCAGTTTGAGATGTATCAGTTGATGCATGTCAATGTATTGCTTGCTCTGCTAACTGTAGCATCACACTGGTGACTCATATTCATTTTATGGTCAATTATGACCCCCAGGTCTCTTTCAGATGTGATACTAGTTAATGTAGCACCACGAAGTCTGTAAGTTTGCCATGGACAATAACCGCTGGGTGCTAGACATCATTCTGACACTGGTGATTGCCTTCGTGCCAACTTCTGCCCAGCCCCACAACCCTAGCCTCACCTGGCCCCTGACAGCCACCCACCCCAGCATCAGCCCCCTCCATGGGCCTTGAAGGAGGCCCCTGAAGTACCTCCAGCAGCCAGGAGTCCCTGGCCTGGCCCCTGCCCCAGGTCCCCAGGCACCCAGCCCCAAAGCCTGGGCCCAGGCCTGCCACTCACCCAAGTTCCACATGGGCATGGAGCTCTCTGTAGTGGGTCCAGGATTGTATGCTGTCTCTTCTGGCCCTGAACACTGGCTGCTGAAGGGGGGGGGGCACCCACCACCAGCCACCATCATCCCTTGGCAAGGTGCCTGCCCACTAGGCTTGTCACAGTGTAAATAGCTATGGAGGAACAGCCAGAGGCTGGGGTCCTGACCACCTGTCCCCAGGCTCTGTGTCATATGCATCCCCACCCCACTGCCCCCACCCTGGGACAGCACATAAAGCACTTTGTGAATAGTTTGCACAGAGGAGAGGGTGTTTTACTGTTGGTGGGTGGAGTGCATGGTGGAGGGGCTCTGTTGTTGCAGGGGGCAGGGCGAGGCTTTATTTGTTAAGGAAGGAGGGAGAGGGGACTGTTTGATGTGACAGGAATAAAAACTTGTTCTTCTGAGACCTGTCTGCAGTAAGCATGGTGCTGGGGGTGGGCAGAAAGGGTGCAGGGGTCAGTGGGTGGTGGTCTAGGCTGGCTACAGTGTGGAGTGTAGGAGGAGATGGTCAGCCAGTGCCTCTTGTACCCAGTGCCCTTGTTCCTGGTGGCAGGTGTGCAGCTTATCTGGGGGCCTGCTGCTGTAGCTGCTGCTATAGGTGGTGCTCCCACTGCCAGGAATCCTCCATGCACTGCACCTCTTCTGCCCAGGCCTCCAAACCTAGCAGATATCATGCAGCACACAGGGTGTGGAAAGGAAAGGGTGCACCATTGTCCCTTGAGGCAGTTAAAGGTGTACTCCACCAGGTCATGGATCTGGCCTGGGCAATGGTTGAAGCGGGCCTAGTGGGAGGTCCATCTGACCAGTATATGACCGCATGAGCCAGAGCAGGAAAGGGTAGGTGGGGTCCCCGATGAAGAGGGGTCAGACCACTACAGCACCCAGCTGTAGGTCCAGCACCTCTGGTATGAAGCAGCTGCTCTGCACCAGGCCTAGCAGAGCAGAGTTTCAAAACATGCGGGTGTCATGGGGTCTGCCTGCCCAGCCGGCACTCACATGCATGAAGGTACCATGGTGGTCCATGACAGCCTGGAGCACCAGGGAGTAAAAGCCTTTCCAGCTGTAGTATGGCCAATCACCATGGAGTGGGCAGATGATGGGGATGTGGGTCCTGTCTAGGCCTCCACTGAACTGGAGGAATCCCAAAGCACTGAACTCGCTCTGCCCCACCCCCCACCACAGCGTTTTACACCTAGAGCACTGTGTGCCCGAACACATCCTGGAGGGTACTACACACCTCCAGAATGGCCTCTCTGATGGTGGCCTTGCCCACACCAAAGAGATGGCCCATATAGAGTGGAAGCTGGCGGGCATGGCCAGCTTGAGCAGGGTAAGGGCAGGCCAGGTGTCCATGGGGAGGGGCAGCCACAGGGTGGTGTCCTGCCATTCCAGGTGTAGCCAGAGCTGCTCTAGGAGGTCTCAGAAGGTGGCTCAGTTTATCGTTAATGCCTCCAGCCACTGCTCATCATCCCAAGTGTGCTAGACAATGTGCAGCCACCAGTCCTGGCTAGGCCAGCAGGCCCAGAGGCAGTGGGGCGGGAGGCCTAGAAGAGCTAGGGCAAGGGAGATCCCAGCGGTGGCATCCAGTAGCATGTCATTGGCATCCCAGCCAGGGTCTTGCCAGGTAGACAGGGCTCCAGGAAGCATCTTTGTGATGGTGGCAGCCCTGGGACAACATGGTGGGACCAGGCGGGTGTTCACTCCACATGGAGTAGCCAGGAGGGCCCAGATGGATCTGGCCAGCCAGTGGCTGGCATGTTGGGCCAGCAGGCTCAAATCAAGAGTACAAGGGATTTGTAGGTTTTAGAACTTCAGGAAAGGAAGGCACTTTTATTTCAGTGTCTACATTTGGGTTTATAAACTACATCTAGTCATCCAGGTTTGAGATTGTTGGCCAAAACTCCACAGTGGAGTAAACCAACAACTGTTTCAGGGTGATGCATTCTCTATTGCGCTGGCCAATTCTTCTTGGTTCAGAACATAAACTAAAATAATTTAATGATAGTATATTATGGGGAGAAAGAAGTAGGAATATTTCTTTAGCACCATTTCTTTATTCTTAAAATATGTCTACAACAGTTTTCAGTCATACAATATACTGTTCAATAAAAATAAGTTTATTCCATGGAAATCTTCGCATGAACCTGCTAGCTGAGGAAGGACTCCTCTCCAATGTTACGATGCCAGATTGTAAGTCATATTAAGTATTATGCATCACAGATGGTGTGGGAATCTCTTGATAAATATCTTATTAGAAACAGGAACTCTTATCTCTAGTGACATTTACTTAACTTGTGTTTGTCATGGGTGAAGATAATGCCTGCATCACTGTCCTGAATTTCATTATAGCAACTCTCCAAGATAGTTTTCATGGTTTCCTATCTAGGCAATACTGATAGAAAGTCATTAGGACATTAGGAAGAACTTCTTCACAGTTAGAGTGGCCAAGGTCTGGAATGGGCTCCCAAGGGAGGTGGTGGTCTAGGGGTCTTCAAGAGGAGGTTGGATGGGCATCTGGCTGGGGTCATCTGAACCCAGCACTTTCCTGTCTATCCAGGGGGTTGGACTCGATGATCTATTGAGGTCCCTTCTGACCCTAACATCTATGAATCTATGAATCTATGAAAGATCTCCCCCTTTCTCCCTCTCATTTTGATTCAATAACATTAAATTAAATACCCAGTCCTGATTAAATATATATATATATTTGGATTATGACAGTGATTATAGTGGAATAAAAACATGCATATGCAGCAAAAGAGAAAAGGCAATTTCATTAAAATATGTATTGCATTTCAGCCAAAATAGCTATCAGTTTTGTTTTTGTTTTTTACCAGAGCTGTGATCTAGGGAACTATTAGATGTAGGTGGCACTTCCCTTTTTCCTTGAATGATTCCTCTGAAAGTTCTTCAAGTTTATGAGCTTAGTCAAATACTAATGAAATTCAGGAAAAAAAATCTTATACAGCACATAAGCATTCCAGTCTCAAAACCCCTTCTGTTTTTCTCTTAAAGTATGTAATCCTTCTCTGGAGGAAAAAGAAAAGCAAGTGGCAAGCAAAAATATCCAAAAAATTCAGAGAAAAGTAGAGTTATCCAGTGGCCTCAATTATCAGAAAGTCTAAGTATTTATTTTTGAAAGTGTTCACAACTACTTTTGCACCAAAATAGTTTTTGTTTTCCCTTTTACGGAATATTTTGATATCTCAAGTGTATTTCATGTTTCACAGTGGAAAATAAATTGGGAAGTTTCAAATAGAAAAGGCTAAAATTCTTTTCCCTTTTTTTCTTTGCAAAGCTTTCAGAATACAAAACATTGCTTTAAAATGTTGTTTTAAATAAAAATATATTTTTTCCTGATTTGAAACTTCTTTTTTTTTTCATTTTGTTGAGATGTTTGATATTCAGACTTTTCATTTCAAGATACATTTTTCAAATCTCTAAACTTTCCTATACAACATATATTCTATTTCAGAATACCTTCATTTTGGGAAGATGTGAACTCCTATAGAAATATGATATGAGATATTTTATTTTGAAAAGTCATTTTGAAAGGATGATTTGGTATAGATTCTTACCATCAGAAAATACAGATGCGCGCACGCACACACACACACGGAAAATGTTAACAAAGCTACATTTTATAGAATTTTATTCCTACATAAAATGTCTGCCAGTTCTACATTAAAATCAGTGAACATATTTAAAAAAAAAAAATCAGCATATTGGTATATTCATGCTTCTTAAAAACTGTCCATTTCCTTATTTAGCTTCTTAAATGCGAGCAGAATTTTTTTAAATATATGACTCGGATTCTGTATTAAGCTAGGATATCTAACAAATTGTTGTTTGCTGACAGTTCTATACGAATAAAAAGAGATCCTTTTTTCAGTCAACCTAAAATTAATTCATAAAAGCATTAGCATGACCATACTGGGAACAGAGGGGGGGAGGGTGGTAAGAACAGATTTTAGCAGCTGCAGTTAATCTAGATAGAAGTAGGATGGTAATATGGTGTTTGGGAGACGAGGGAGAATTCACAGTGCAGAAATAACCGAATAATGAGCTAAATGAGAGATCTGGCCTTGAGGTTGTTATTGATCATGACAGAGAATTGGAAAGTGACAGGCAGAAATCCTTAGTTCTGTCACTCCTGCATGCTGGGAGGTCTTTACTAATTTTTATAGGAAGATCCAGTAACTACGGAGCAAACAGTAAGGGTGTGCAGAACAGGCTGTATTCAATTTGGATTCAGATTCGGCCGGAATTGGGGACAGTGATTCAATTAATTGATTTGGATCAGTGCGCTTGATTCTTGAAGCTGAATCTGAAGATTTGATGCTGTTTCAGAGAATCAGCAATTAGGCCATAGACATAGCTTTAAATGTTTTTTCTACATACCTTGAGGTACCAGGTGTGGCTCGTGAACGCTGTGATGCTGGGGTGGATGAAGCATCCCACAGGAGTGCAGGGAGCCACGTGCTCGGCGGTGAACCCAGAAGTAGACTGGGCTTGCTGCCAAGCACACTGGGGAACATCCCGCACTCCCATGGGACAGTCCATCCTCCCCACCATTGCAGCATGTCAAAACAATGCTGTAATGACTGACTATTATCTATCCCAAAGTGGGTATTTTTCAATCTCAGTTTTTGTGGCTGTTCTAATTTGTGCAAATAAATAAATATTTCTTGCAGCTCTCACACCTAAGTACTAGACTATGGCTGTATAATCAGCAGGGATCCAGGTTTTGTTTACCATGGAAAAAACATGGTAAAACCCAGATTTTCTCATGTTAAGGAGAAAAACCTGGATTACCTCCCTTAAAGGAAAAAAATGTGGGAAACAGTGGGTTTTCCCTTGCAGGCTGGCAGAGTTCCAGCCCACAAGGGGCTGGGGGGAATGAGAGAAGGGCCATCAGCAAAGGGCACCACGTGCATGTATGCACATACATGCACATAGCTGCCAGGAGAGCAGCTCCCCGCAGGTAAGTACAGTGGTGAGGGTCCAGTGAGGCCCACATAAGGAGGGAGGTGGGCAGGGCTGGGGCTGCAATCCAGTGCAGGCAGTGCATATGAGGCTTGGGACCTGAGGCTGGAATGAATGGTGGCAGGCCTGGGTGGGGAGCAGGACGGAGCTGCAGGTGGCTCATCTGGGGGGCATGGGGAGTCTGGCTCCCCACTGCTGCATGCACTCCCAGGAGAGGCATGGGTGCACATGTCCCCCAGATCTGGGCTGCCTTCTGCAGGCTCAGGCTCTCTGCCTTGCTGGTTTGTGATGCTTGTCTCAAGTAAAGAATAAAGAGAACAAAAAATAAAAGCAGGTCTACATTGTCTTCACTTACTGAATGTTTAATGGCATGTTGTTCTGATTTTGAATAGCTTTGTCCCTGATTATAAGAACCACATGAAAATAGATATATAGCCATCTCTTCTGAGTATTCTGTTAATGATATAAAAGCTGGAAAGTAAAATGCTTCTTTGATGCAAGGAGTTCTATTGCCAATTATCCTCCAAATAAAAAGTACATAATGCCTTCCCTAGTAATCAGTCTGAATCACTGAGATGGACAGGGAAAACTCAAGGGGGAGAAATTCCCAACAAGCTACAGAACTTCATCAACGTGCAGTATAGCTATAAATCCAGCCCCCAACCTTTATGCTGTGGTCAATTGTCAGCACCTCTGCTGATTCCACCAGGAAGAGGTGCTGGATAGGAAGCCCTGTCTAGCCCTGAATATCTTGGCACTAGGCCATGTATTGGCTTCTAAATTCCTGATTCTTTTCTGCCCTCCCCTTACCCCTGATTAGCAAGGTGCCTATAGAAGAAGGGTTAGGACTTGTGTTCATAATATACAGCACTGGTTGCATCTCTTGATACAATACAACATGGGTAAAGGATTCATAGACTAAAGGCAGGGGCCGGGGGGGGGAACCCAAACCGAGTATAGTGTAACTAGAACACTTGGGGACTGATCAGGAATCAAAGGATTGCCTACAGAACATGTAGAAGATACAGGAACTGAAGAGAGTATATGACTACGCAACTGGGTAATTAATTATCAGAATTTTAAAGCACCTCTGCAATCCATTAAAAATGGTTTTTGGTTGCCACACATTCATTGTGAAGCCTTCTTCCTAACCCCCATTTAACTTTACCACCTTTACAACAAAGCCCGTATTTTTTTATGACCAGGTGCTCCAGATTGATAAAATTAGAACTGCATGGACTAGAACAGGGATTTTAGTTCTTTCCTTTTTTTATATCCTTATCTTGCTTCCTTTTATTTTACGATCCTACCAAACTAGCAAAAAACTAAATTAGACCAACGGAAACATGTACTAATTCATTTTTGACTACCTATATAAATTAAGATCAAATAAAAGTTCATAGCAAGCTTGTTTTACTCTTAACTTCTGGATTCCTACAGACTCATCGTATATACCTGCATGCCATAACTCATTAAAGACCCATATGTTATTCCATAATACAATAGGATTAACCATTCTTATCTTAATATGATCTGCAGTCAAAAACTGGATTCTTTCCTTCTTATGTGCAGTGGATACACAGGATGGGTTAAATGACTATTTAATGGGTAAGGTTTCCACAGCAAACAAGGCAGTTTTAAAGCTGTACGAGGGTATAGTATGTATGGCTTCAGCATGTCTGTGCATTTTGAAGATGATATATTTGTTGGAGAAATTGTGGAGTATGTTTTTGTTGTCCTCAGTAAGAAGATTTGTGAGGTTTTGTTATATAAGTCCCACGCCAGATCATTATATGGTGTAAATCAGCAATACTCAACCAATTGCCATATAGCTGTGCTGATTCATACACACTGATTGTCTGGTCCCCTGTACCAGTTTTTCTACCCAAGACAATGCAGTGCTGTAAGGCTAGGGACAAACATTACACGTAAACTGGTTTAAGTGATCAGAAACTGGTTTGAACCTGTAATAGAACAGACATTCAGTGCACATAAATCAGTTTGAAAATGGCCGAAAACAGTTTGAGATATACCTGGTTGAATGTAGCATCAGTCTTAACTGATTTGGCTCAAACCAGTTTATGCAATGTCTGTCACAGACCCCTTGCTGGTTTAAGTAAAACCAGATTCCCCCAGCATCCCAGCATGCTCTCTGGACTGGACAGAGCTCTGCTCTCTGCTGCAGTGAGCTGGGCTGGCTCCTCCCTTCTGCTCTCTAGCCAGACCAGGGGAAGGGTGTGGCCAGATTCTGGCCTGCCATGGCCCCTGAGGCAAATTCCTCCCTCCATCCCCTCTCCCCACTTCTGCTGGCAAACCCTGGGGACTGCAGTTGCATGTTTGGCTGCAGTCTCTGCAGCTTGCCTGCAGCCAGGCAGGGAGGGGGTTAATTCTACAGCGTGTCCCAGAGCAGGGGGAGAGGGGTTGGGGTGGGCTGGTAGGAGGTGCTCCAGTGTTGAGCTACCCACCTCACTGTGCCTGACCACCTTCCAGGCTCCGAGTGTCTCCCTGGGGGTGCCTCATGTCTGGTCAACTCCCTTTCTGGAGCACACCTGCTAGCCTGGTGGTAGAGCTGCCACCACCCAGGGATGGGCTTGATTCTGGCACTGCGCCCCCTGGAAAACACAGGCCTAGTAGCCCTCAAGAGTACTTAACTCACTTCAAGAACTTGGCATGCTTCCCTCTGTCAGAAGCACAAGTAGTGGTCTCCCTTAATTAGCCGGACCAAGGAGACCCCAAGACACAATCTAGACCCACTCCCAATAAGTCTCCCATGCTAGGTACAAAGGATAACTTTATTAGTTACAAGGAATAGGGTTGGAATAGGGTACAGAGTTGAGTAATACCAGAGAAATCCCACAGAGCAAACAGGGTGGCTGGAGTAGCCTTTGATCATGCATCTGAGTTACTGCAAACTATATATATCTAGTTAGATCTCAGGTAGCTTACTCACAAGTATCATCCAGAGGCAGGTGCCTCTAAAAGCAGGCAGTTCCTTGATCATGAGTTTTGAGAGAGAGAGCAAGTTTCAGATGGTCCAGCTCTTCTCTCTCTCTGAGTTTTCCTCATGGCTGCTGCCCATTTAAGGAATGAGACCCACACCTGGGCTGCAAACTCGACCATTGTCTTCCCCAGTTGTGGGATAGTATTCTAGAATTTTTTCCAGAAATAATCCAGTCCTAACCTGAACCTTGAACACAAAGCATTTTTAAAGGCATAGATATTTGCTGATTCCAAGGGCAGGCTGTTCAGGACTACAGGCATGTCACCCTCAACCAGAGCAGCCATGTGTTTCATGAACTCTTCCTTTGGCAACTTCCATCGGTGCACTTGGTTTTCAAAGTTGTTCCAGCATCTGACTGCATCTGGAATACTGCAAGATCATGTTTACGCTTGAGCCTTGCCTCTTTGGCCTCCGCCTCATGCTGCTGCACTTCTCTAGCCTTATGCTCATGCTGTACCTCCTTATGCTGGTGTTGGGCCTTCAACTCTATCCTTTTCAACTCTAACTCATGCTTGAACCTGCGTTCTCACTCCTTAGCTTCTAGCTGCAGCTGGAATTTCTGGAAGTCCCACTCAGAGGACAGCCCCTCGGGGCCCCCAGTGGGTTCTGTATGGATGGAGGTGATCTTGCGGCCTGGCTATTATCGCATAGGATCTTAATCAGGTCTTCTCTCTTTTGCTCCTTCCTCACTGGAAGGCCTCTCTCTTTCATCAGCTCTCTCAAGTCGGCCACCGCCATGTGGTCATACTCATCAGCCATCCTAGCTATCTACACTGTCCAGTTGACCTGGTGCCAAATTAGAAATTATTTGCTCAAGGGTTTTCAGTACCTCTATTGCCTTCCCCAAATTATGCCTTCAATACAGCAGGTTGTTGGATCCCACTTTACCACCATGTGTGGCAGGCCAGTAGGGGGTGCTCCTGCACTGAGCCACCCACCTCACTGCACTTGACTACCTTCCAGGCTTTGAGTAGCTCCCTGGAGGCACCTCACATCTGGCCAACCCCCTTCCTGGAGCATACCTGCATCCCTGGGTGGTGGCAGCTCTACCCCCAGGCTAGTGGGTGTGCACAAGGAATGGGGTCAGCTAGACGTGAGGTGCCCCCAGGGAGACACTTGGAGCCTGGAAGGTGGTCAGGTGCAGTGAAGTGGGTGGCTCAACACAGGAGCACACCCTGCTGGCCTGCCACAGAGGTAAGCTAGTTCCTTGTGTGCAGATCCAAGCCCTGCACCTGTGAGCCCAGAGCTAAGACCTGAAGGACCAGACTGAGAGGTGGAAAGAACATCTGATGGGAGGGGCTATCCTACCTGCATTCAACCTGCCTCATCTCCACCACAGTTGGGTAATGTATCACCCCTCCCTTTTTCCTGAAGTGCTGAGTACCTTGTGAAGGGCAAAGCCAGAAATCCTTAGAGGCTGTCAGCAGGCTCCTCCTGCTGACTAGGTTTGAGAGTGCTCTTGCCTGCCACCTAGTGCAAGCAAATTGTCCTTTGTTATTACAGTTCACTATTAAATGTTGATTGACCGTAGGCTAATTCAATTCTTTTACAATAATTGTGTCATTGTTGTTGGCTTGGGTTTGTGTATTGTGATTTGGGTGTTACAGGTATTGTGTTGGGTATTTGTTGCTCACATGTTTTTTTGTGGATTTGTTTTCCAATATATACATATCTTATTCAACTTATCTGATTGTGTAGTGTCCTAACTTTGATTGGGGTTGGGCTGTACGCCAATTTTCAGGGGAATTAATTTACTTTGGTGCCAACAAACTTTGAATATTAGTGGGGTTTATCAAGGATTAACAAGCCTCTGTGTATATTAATGAGTCTGTTAATTAATTGGTGTGTCTCCCTAGTAGGTCTTGCTTCAGATAAAGGACTTTTTCCCCATCCCCTCTCCTCAGTCTGGCAGCAGGTGCCCACCTCCCATCCCCAGGCTGGTGGCTGGCATCCCATGTGTTGTGTTAGCCCTGGCTAGTACCTGGCCATGCCCCCTCCACTCCAGCAGGGAGGGCTGTGAGCCTTGGAGGGAGTTTCTCTTCCTTCCCCTTTGACAGTGGCTGGCAAGCACGCTCTAGTGCCCCCCAGCTTCTGGCTTGAGCCACTGCAGAATCTCTGTCCGGTTATTAATCAGTTTAAGCTGTGCAATTTAGACTAACCTGAAAAACGTGAATCAATTCAGGCTGAGGATTTTTGAATGTCTGTCCCCAGCCTAAAAGAACCAGGAGAGTCATGTTAACATTGGACTTCACATGGGCTAATTTTCCCTGTAAATGATCAGAGCTGATCAGCTCAGGAAGAATACCACCTAACACGTTGGTGTTGTCTTGTAACATGCACACATAAGCTATGAAGGCAACTATAGGGTAACTAGATTTTTTACACTATTTTTTAAGACAGGAGAGATGTTTGTTATTAGAAATAAGCTGTAGTTGCTGGAGATTTACAATAAGCTTTCGAGTTTAATTGCAGAGAGGCTTGCTTTTATAGTGCTTCCCTTGCTGAAAATTAAATTACAGAGAGTTTGGAACATCAGAATTATTTTACAGAAACATTAATCACAGCTACATGTTTATA
Source organism: Crocodylus siamensis (assembly GCF_052110815.1). Lineage (NCBI taxonomy): Eukaryota > Metazoa > Chordata > Crocodylia > Crocodylidae > Crocodylus > Crocodylus siamensis. Next base: position 103,295,040 of record NC_143397.1, read on the forward strand.
GTCATTGTCCTTAAAAAAAGCCAAAAAATGCTTTATGCAGAGGCATATGGGGAGAAACATACTGTCATCATTTAGGACTTGTTGATACACAAAAATTAACTTGGATCATTGCAAAATGGAAATTTGGATCACAACAGCTGTTCTTGAATAACACTACATGTTGAGATATTTGATCCAGATATTTTTTTCTACTTAGCTTAATCCAACATGTAGTCTTGGAAACACAAAGAACACAGGCAAGAGTTCCCTCACTGCAAATGCTTTCTTGAAATGTATGAATTGTTCGGACTCCAAAAATCCAAAGGAAAAATAGAATGGACAACTCCTTCACCAGATTCTCAATCTTATAGTGAAAAGTGGAAATTATCCCAGTTTCAAGGGTATACTGTTCCTTAGGTTTTAAGAAACAGCATAAATCCTTGAATGAGAAAGAGACAAACCCTTTAATTAGCAGCTATGAAGAACTACTACAAAATGGAACCTTCAGCATTTCCTAATCCCAAAGTTTCATCTCCCAATTCCCATACTTACATTACAGAGAACCATCTCTAAACTCTAATCTTATACATATGTATTACTACATCTTCTGTCCTATACATAACAATGACTATTTGCATATATCAAATTTCACAATCCATTTCCTCAATATGGCAACACTCTAGAGAGGAGGTACTACACCCTGGCGTCAGTATTTGGTACTCACTTCCCTAAGAAACTTTCTCTCTAAATGGGTCTCAGCCCCTACCACATGATGACATGACAATGTGATGTCTCTAAATGATGACAGCTGGTTCATCATATGAGGAATGATACAAGACAGAAGTCACATAAATACATAATCAGCTCCTGTGTCTACTTCTATTCTGCTGCCCATAGCAGCAGCATGTAGGATGAACTTTTTCCATCTCAGACCACAACAATTATTACCAAGTACCAGGGGACAGACTGGCTGGAGCTGTGTCAATAGGCATGTGGCAGAGCAGGTGAGGCAGGAGAAAATAAACTCCCCACTTCCACCCTTCCCCTTACTGGCATAGCAGCAGACACTTCCCCTGGCAGCCACAAAGATGGGTGGAGCAGCAAGTGCTGCAGCCCCAAACTTGTGCTTCCGGCCAACCAGGCAGGATCTGCTGGGCCAAATAGCATGGCACACATCAAAGGAAGCACTGGTCACAGAGGGAAGTTCTGCCAGCCAGAAACTGGGCTCAGGAGAACCCCTAACCCATAGCAGTTGTAATCCCCACAGCCCCAATAAGTGACATGTGGGTTCATCAGCAGGGATGCTGAGCAGCAGCTGGATACAGAACACTATCCCTGGTAAGCTGGAAGCCGGTGGGAGGATATAAGATGGCAGAACTGAAGGGTGAGATCATTAGATGGTGATTGACAGGAATAGAAATGGAAGTGGGTGAGAGGCAGCCAAGCTACCCATTTTTTTTGATTTTCATAAGACAGACATGAAATTTGGGACCTTCAGCTGGGGAGTATGGGCAAAGTTTAGTAACCCAGCACCCAGCTGTTGCCGGCACAAGGTGCCCGAGGGAGGCAACAGTTTGGGTTCATTGCCTGGTGTGCGTCGCGCCAATAACCACACTGGGGGGAGAAGAAGACAGAGTTTATTTGAGCTCAAGTAAAAGGCACAGGGAGACTGTATAGTCTCAACTCCCTTGCGCCTAGCCCTGCAACAGTGCATTTTTATACCCTGGTCAATTTTCTGCAGTGGTTTTCCACTAGCTGGCCCCCCTCTTCCTCCCCTTTCCCTTCTCCCTTCTCTCTCCGAGAGGTGCCCTTGCATTCCACAGATAACAGTTTTAGCTCGCCTGTTTTCCAGAAGGATAGGAGATTACAGGCGCCAAAGAAAGGGTTATAAAGGTTGGGCAAGGGGGGGGGGGCCCTGGCTCGCCTGGGCCTAGAGCAGAGGGGCTTCATCGACACTCATGGTCTTCCATCCCTCTGAGTTACCTATGCCCAGTGACACCAACACAGCCAACATCACAGCCATAGCAAGCACTTATACATGGACAAATACATGGAGGCCTGAGGTAGGAGTGTAGGGGTGGAGGAGCTCCCAATACAGATCCCATAAGGGCCAAGCCAACAGGCCTTTCTTTTGGTGGCTAGTAGAAGCTAGCAGGGCAAACATTTTTTCTCCAGGCAAAGCATTGACTCCTGGTGGAACCAAGTCTCTTATTTTTGGTACATTAAAGATGTGGCAAGCAAGAGGTTAGGTAGGAAGCAGAATTTCCTTGGGGAAGGAAATGCTGTATCATCCACACCCTTCACAGGTTGGCATTGTGAAAGATTTACCAAAGTGTCCCCCACCCTTCATGGGTCGATGCTGTGATAAGGCAATTACATAATGGTCTAAGATTTACCCTTAAAAGTGTGTGCACCAGTTCAGCCTTTATACCCAATCCATGGAGAATACAAGCTTCTTGTAACCTTCAGCTAGGGCACCTCTTCCCTTTATCTCAAGTTATAGCAGCTCAGGCTCTTTAGCACTGAAGGCCTTTGGCTCAGTTTAGAAGATCTCTGCCAGGAAAGTAACTGCTGTGAACACACATATTTAGAAGCTTTCTGGATACTTATCTGAATAGGACTTCCTACAATTTTGGCCTCCACCCCTGCAACCCATCTGAAAATCAGAACTGGAAAGTACACATTGGGTGTGTCCAGGTGAGCACAGACTATATACTGCACATGTAAGCATTTTGGGGGAGATCCCAGGGTGAAAAAATCCAACACCAAAAAAATGCAAGGCAGTGCACATGGCAGCAGTGCATGCCACCCAAAACTGGAGCCTGGCCAGACAGAGCCACAGTCCTGCTGCTGGCCAGGCTTCCTACGGCAGGAACTCCATGGCTGCAGATCCCAGAGGCCCCAGGAGCCCGTATAAGACTGCTGAGGGCCAGCACAGTTGCTTGTCTGGACATGCCCATTAGGTGAACCTACATGTGCTATTAGCGCGGAGCAATAAACTCTGGCATATATTGCACAGCAGTTTATTTCTCCCAGGTGCCACAATCATTTACATGTGTGCCTAGGACTGCAGCATGTTGAGCCAAGTCAGAGCAGCCCCAGCTGGCAGAGGGCCCAGGGTTGCTCCAAACCAGCTTGGGGGGGGGGGTGCGGCTGGGGCACGGTAGTGCTCCAGTGTGGGGCTAGCTGGCAAGAAGCTCTCATACTGAAGCACCCTCATGCCCAGCCAACCCCATCAATATCTACATGTATTGCTATGTGTTAAAGAATGCTACCATAGGGTACCCACAATAGGGTAGTATTTGTGGTTAGAAGTATTAACCTAAGGCAGAATTAATTAGTTTTCTGTGGCCTGACAGGGATGCTTGTGTAGATGCAGAGAATTTACTATAGAGCTAATTAGGCAGATCTGCAATAAATGTCTTGTGTAGCTGTGCCCATTGAAAGCCAGAGCAATTGGTAGCTCTGTACAACTTCTACAGTAGCCAACTTGTTATATGACATATTCTCCTGTGCAATTTTTCTCACTCTACTTTTTCACTGGAGGATTTCTGTATCAACTATTAAGTGGAACTCATTACCTGAACTCCTCTTTAATTAATATTCCACTTAGCAATACTCATGTGGGAGTTGGTTTAATTTTCATTTTCTCTTCTTTTTCCCTGTCTATTCAAAATGTTGCTTATAAAGAAGACTGAATGGGTCAAAAATGAAAGCTGACATTCTGTTTCTGCCCATATCAATAATTACTATTTCATTGTTCAGTACATGATCACACTGGTCAAATTTAATGTGAAATGGGAGGGTACTTGTCACCAACAATGGCTGTTGTACACCTCTACTAAAAGGTAAGATCAGTTTGTAGGCATTAGCTTAAAAATATAAAAACAGAAGGCTCAATTCATTCTCTTATATCTATGTAACTCCACCAGTTACTCCTAATACTTTACCTTATTAAGATTAGAATTCAACTCAAACTCAGTGGGCACATCTACATGTTCATTAATGCATCATAATTAATTGTGTATTAAGTTCAGTACCTGTAAAAATAGGTACTAACTTAATGCATCATAATCAAAGTTACTCACGTTAGCACAAATGAACACTTTTTTGTGACACTTAATGCCCACTGAACTAATCTACTGCTCATTGGCACATTTTTTTTCAGCCACAATAACATGCAGTACAATTAATCCAATGGGTATTAAACATGTCATGTAGGTGCACCCAGTGAAAACACTATACAAATGTATATTTCTTTTATGTACTGCCCTTCAGTAGCTGTAAACAACAGTATCACATCACGTTTGGTTTTAAGGCTGGAGTTAGTAAGGTCTATTTCACCCTGACTATGCACCTGCTTATTTATATATAGTAAATAATACACTGATAAGTTTTACAACCTAGCTGTACATCTGGTAAAATACTGTAAAACCCCCCCCCAAAGATGTATTCAATTTGGGTTGAGGTTCTATATTTAAGAAGAGAGGGGTAAAGGATGGAATATTTTCTGCAAGATTGATTTTGTGTTTGTATGAAAGTGTCTGAAGTTACACAGGATTTGGAGGTTAGAATACTTGCTGAGAGAGAGGATATGGGGCAGAGGTACATAATAAATGGCATATATCACATGAACATCACTAGCATATCTGCAGTACAAATGCTAAGTACCTGCCTCTATGGCAAAGTGCAGGGAGGCAGCTGGGGTGTTTAAGTTTTGCTTTTCACATGCCAATACATGGTTCTGAATTCTGATGAGGAGATGAGCTTCTTAATGATGTTGATGTATGCATGGATTATTGGATATAAAGTTTAAGAATAAATACTCTTTGGATTAATAAAAAGAATTCAGGAGATACTGCATACATAAACTGAAGTAAGGGGTGTTGCCAAGTGATAAAAATCAACGTCCAAAAAAATGGTTATCAATTGAGCTGATAGCAGATGGCACCAGCAACATATATTGAGAAGAATAATTCATCCTCTGCCTTCTTTTTCATTTCATTTCCATTCTCAAATACATCACCTGAGTACTCTGTTGCCATCAGAGAAACAGTTGCATTGTTCCATTGATGAATGCTGGCTTTTTTGTATGAGAGGGACAGCTGTACTCCAAGATTTGACTCTGCAAGTACACCTTATGCAGAGTATAAACTGTGTATGAGCAGGTCTGTCAATGTAATATATTTAGCAGAAACATAACACTCTATCCAGTAGCTTTGTTACTTGGTACCTGGCAACAGACAATTTATCAGTATGACACTCTTAAATGAGAAAACACTGGTTCTTCCATTGTCACACTAAAATGTTTTACATTGTACACATTAGTCACATTCTGTTTATATAATTATTTCTCTTGTTGTAGCAAGTCAGTCTGATAACCACCAAGTTTTGCTTTAAAACTAAGGGAAAAGAGGTAATAGGTTATTTGTCTTTAACCTGTCATTTACTGTGCTCCCTAAATTTAAGCATACATACTCTCATTGAAGTTAAGTTTTGATATTGTCTTCTTAAAGGTAGGTGCCTCTTGAAATTCTTTGCTATGTATTAATCTTACTGATTTTAGCTACTGTTCATCATGGTCTGGTACATCATGAGTGCCTGATATGTAAAATTGGTAGCAATGAAAAGATGTTATTGGACTTTGTGGACTAGAGATCTTGAACTTGACAGCATTATTAACAAGTTCCCAATGCATACTATTCTTTCAGTGTAATCCACTACTCCTCAACTAGAGTGTGCTGGCTGGATTTAATTCTATCACTCCCACTCTTCTTTTCTTATATTCCTGCTTAAATTCCAAGAAACTCACCTTAACTTATAGTGACTTCTTTTTGTTAGAATAGTACCCAGTGGGCACATCTACACATGCAATTAATGCGCCTGAATTTTCTTTGCAGAAAATTCAGGCTCATTAAAGTACCCTGGGGTACCTGTCTATATGTGCATCCCCATTGGAAGCAAATTGCACTTGACAGGAGCATCCCAGTCTAGGGCTGCTCTTGCCCTGCTCTGCTCCCCTGCAGCAGCCAGGGAAATCTCCAGACTCCCCTGGGTGCCAGGGGCTGGTCCTGATCACCACCTGGCCAGGAGAAATAGCAGATTGCCCCTGGTCAGCATTTACATGTGCACTACTGCATCATATCTAATGAGCTGTTAATCAAGTACCTGTATTTTCTGGTACTACAAATAGCACATTAGCCTAATTTACTGTGCAGTAAATTCCGCATACATGTAGACAGTGATGCTTTACTGTACATTAGATTAGTCTAATGCATGGTAAAGCATCTCATATAGGAGTGTCCAGTCAGGACTAGTACTCAATTGAGCTGGATAGTTTACAAGTGCAAATGCCCTGGAGACTGATAATGAAGGGGAAATAGGGGCTAACTTCCTTGTCTTTAAGAATGTCCCCAATTATACTTAGGAGGAACTTAAATGTGTACAGCATAAGGATCTTGCATTTGGGCTCAGCAGTGTATCCATCCATGAATAATGTATTCTTGATCCAAAATGAGCTCTAACAGGGACCAATAAAGGTATAAGGACTATCTAGCCTCGACTGTTGAAGCCATTACTCAACATCTAAATTTACAGTGAGCTTCCCACTACAGTTCTAAACAAACCTTGAGGTGAAATGGAGTTAATGAGTCTGTGCTCGTACCACAATTTAGAGAGATAAGGCATAATCCTTCACGACAGGATTCATATTGTTCCCAGAAGTTGTCCTGTTCTAGAGAACTGTTGGTTTTTTTTTATTCATGCTAAGTCTGACAGCTAAATGCAATGAAAGGCAAGCTGCTTGAAGAAAGACAATCCCAGCTGATTATTTTCATTGATTTCTCTTTTTTAATTTGAGACTATTAAGATGATCATTTTACAGAGTTTATATGCAGAAGCTAATTGATGAAATCTGGCCTGAGTAAAGAGGGATAATTTAAATGCAAAGGTTTTGGTCTTTGCATCAAATGTAATGAAAGCCATAAATCACCTCTATCTTTCAGATGTGAAACACTGATCTTCCTCATTAGCCCCTTGAAGTATATGCAACGTAATTACTGTGTAAAAAGGAAGGGAATAAAGAAAATAAAAAATCCTTGTCAGATATGATTCATTGCAACATACAACTTTAATGAGACAATCCACTGTTTGATGGAGGCTGTTACTGACAAAGAGTAAGGCTAAGGACAGGAGTTCAAGAAGCCCAAGGTTGAAGCACTTTAACTCTTGAGCTTTAATTTAAGTGCCCAAGGGTAGGTTAAGAGCAAACAGAACAGATGTTAGCTCTTCAGTGAGGTGGGCCTTGGAGCCTGCCTGCAGAGGCAGAGCCCAGCAGATGACCAGGGGGAGGACTCTTGCACACCTCCCAGCATGCCCTGTGGTCTCCCTGAGCTGGCAAAGATTCCTGAATGGAATTGAATGGCTCCATTTGGCTGTGCCTCAGATTGGCTGCTGGTCACAGGCCAGCGCAACCTCAACCACCTACCATCATGCCTTGCATGCCTTCATTTCCTGGCCTGCACATCCAAGCAGGGAGACCCAGGAGCTGCAGCAGGTCCTGCTGGTTTCCATGTGAGAGTCTCAATGGACACTGCAGGACTCCATAACCACCTGGACCAGATGCAGCAGTGGTTCATCATGGCAATCACCCCCATGGTCATGAGCTACTAGCCAGCTGTCTCACACATGGCCACCCAGCGCACCAGCTCATAAAGCCCATGAGGGACAGCTGGACTGCCAAAAGGAGCACAACTATGGACCAAGCCTAGCATTGTGAGCATATATGGCACAGGAATGGGGTAGAGGGTGAGCCCCCACTGATGTTAGTGGCCCTGGCCCCACACAGTGGCAGGCTTCCCAAATCTGCAAAGCCCTGTCCAACTACATCCTCACCTGCATGGACTGGGAGTCCTCCCCAGATGAGTAGGGCCAGAGAGCTTTGAATGCCATGTGAATTAACTCCATTCTGGTGCTGTGACTCTCTCAGCTTCACTCCACCACAGGTTGTCTGCTCCAAATAGCAGGTAGTCATCTGAAGCCCACCCCCAACCCCATCACGCAATGTGACAGCATCCCCCAGCCTGTCCACACCCCCCATATGTATCACAGTTTATTCCTCATCCCAGTCTCACAGCTCCTGGCACCAGGAGTCCACACTATGTGGCCTGAATTCAGAGGCTGAGACCAGAGCTTGTAACATCTCTTTATTTCACTGGCAACCCACATGCATAGCTTTAATGCACTCTACAGGTGTTTGGCTGCCTGTCCTGAACCCACCATGCTGGTCACCATAAGCTAGCCTTCCATACACAGATACAGAGCCTGCAGACAAGGGGAAGGGGTTGCTTAGCTTTCATAAGTTGGGATGGGGAGTGGGAGATGAAGATCTGGGGCCAAGATGGGACCATGATTGCAGAAAGGGGCTGGAAGTTGCCCTGAGGGGTCAACACAGTGAGTGTCTGCATCATGAGAACCAGAATCAGCTGGTATCCATTGGACTTCATCCACAGATTGAATCAGATGGGAGGGGGGAAAAATGCTGTTGGGCCAATTGCTAACTTGCCCAGGTGTGTTACCTGGGAGTCACCCTAGCAGCAAGAGCTGAGTGGCTGAGATAATAGTTCCCACATGGCAATCCTTCAATCACGTGTCCCTTTCCTGGACTGCAAGGGAGGTCTGGGGAAGGGGTTGACAAGGAGGATTCTTTCTTTTTTCTGCAGTGGTTGTTAGACATGGTATCTCCTGTCCCTGACCTGGGGGTTTTCTCTGCTAAAACTGCTGTTTACCCTTTTCCTGCTGAGTAAAATAAATAAAATATTGATGCCTTTCCATGGATGTTTTAGGGAGAGGGGGAGCTGCTTCCATGCAAGTGCTCAGGGTATCTGTGCTTAGAATTGAATCTCCCATGGACTGCAGCATGTCCCTGAGAGATATGGCAAGACATGTCAATTATGCAGATGTATTATCCGACTGAATGGAGCATGCTCTCTTAAGCACCCAAGAGTGTGTGTGTGGGGGAGGAGGGGGGCAGGTTTTGAGCCTTGGCTGGGCTCCAGACTTCAACAGGGGAGGGTTGGGGTGGAGGGGAAAGTGGGTGATTCACCCTCTCCCTATGCCCCAGCATACCTGCCCCTCTCCCATTTCCAATCCCTCTGTGGGCTGCTTGGCTACAATGGCCTGAAAGAAGGCATTCAATGTAGGTGCATGAACCACCTCCAGTGGCAGGCTGTTCCAGACCTTGGAGGCTTGGACAGTGAAGAAATTCTTCCTTATGTCCAACCTGAAACGGTCTTGCTGGAGTTTATAACCGTACTACCTGTCATCCCTTAGGGTGCTCTGATGAACAATCTTTCCCCCAGATCCTGGTGGTCACCCCTGATAAACTTATAGGTGGCCATCAGATCACCCCTGAGCCTGTGCTTTTCCAGGCTAAAGAGTCCCATGGCTCTCAGCCTGTCGTCGTAAGGTCTGTTTTCCTGACCTCTGATCATGAATGCATGGCTCTTCTCTGGACTCTCTCAAGCTTCTCCACATCATTTTTGAATTTAGGAACCCAAAAATGGATGCAGTACTCCAGCTGCAGCCTCATCAAGGCCAAGTACAAGGGAGAATGACGTCCTGGGATTTGCTTGAGAAGCATCTGTGGATGCAAGCCAGCGTTTTGCTCACTTTACTGGCCGCAGCATCACATTTAAGGGTCATATTCATCTTGTGGTCAATCATGACCCCCCAGTCCCTTTCATCCATAGTGCTAACCAGTATAACACTGCTGAGCCTACAAGCATGCTGCAGGTTTTTCCTCCCAAGTTGGAGAACCTTGCATTTTTCAGTGTTAAACATCATCAGGTTCTCGTCCACCCATTTCTTGAGCCGGTCAAGGTCAGCCCGGACCTTTGTTACAGTACTTTAACCTACAGCACTGAAGTATGATGCCACATCCATCCAGGATTATCTCAAAGCAGGATCTGCCCTTTTACAGCCCTCTACATTCCCTGATCATCTATTCAGTTATGGCTGGAGAGTGTATTTGAGTGATTAGCACACAATAAGTGCAATATGGCCTAGAGTACCAGCGATTTTAAATTATTTGTTTGTGATGAGGTGGAAATGAACAGCTGCTCTTTGTGAAACTTTAGAAAACTTACAATATTTGCCCTTCTTAAGGCACAATAATTCAATCACAAAATAGTGAGATAATGGTTATGTGAAAATGATTTAACCTTCATGGGTCTGTTTCTGTATTGCTTCTCTAAATGACTCACTGCATTTAGAAAGATGCTTTTTTTGCAAGCAGAAGTTCACTTCTATCTTTCTTCTGTTTGTGCATTAAACTAAGAAGTCAGGATGCAACCTATTCCTCTGCCATCATAATTTTTTTTCAGAAGAAATACATCTAACATTAGTGCCAAATGATAGCAGGACGAGACAAGCTTTTTCAATACATACACAGTATATTATGAAAGAAAAAAAAAGAAACTGTCTGACAAGTAAATTGAGTTATTGTTACTTTTGTTACCCATTTGACTGAACGATGAGGCATCACTTCACCATAAGTCTGTTTAATCTCTTAATTCTTTTAGCTTTCATTGTATTAGCATTAATCACGATGAACTCTTTTGGTGTTTTGCTGATGGAGTACAGAGAAATGCATATAAAAAAAATAAAGGATCTCTTTATGTGGCTATAGTCTATATTCCTGTTTTACAATGCATCTCCTTTGCTGGTTCCTGGGTTTCTCTCCCTTTCCACAGCACCCAAGTCCTCCCTGCTCTGTCCTGAGAGCTACTTATTTGCTCTCTCTGCTGCCAACATGTAGGGCAAGAGAGAATTTACAATACCAAATTCTGTGATAAGGGTAAGTGAGTAACAGAAAACTTACAGTGCTATTGAGCTGAGATCATTGGGAGGATGCAAGACTGCCCACCAGGTTTGGGAAGTGCTTAGTAGAACATGTGAGCAGAGGGGATCTTGAGAACACCCCCTCTAGGTAAGTGCCCAAGGCTTGTCTGGCTCAAAGTGCAACACCAACCCAGACAAGAATGCCAGCATAGAACAGTCCAGAAAACTGATTTTTCAGTTGACTGGCCAAAGTAAATGTGGGACAATAAAATTTAGGTCAGTCTAAAACATTTGCTTTTTTGTTGTTGTTTTTGTTCATTTTTTAAAAACTAAAATGAAACCGTTAAAAGAGTATTTTCCCATTTATTATTAAATCTCATTTCCCGGCAGCAGAAGCAATTCAACAAATTCAGCACAGACTCAAAACCAGTTTCTGATTGACATAAATATGGTTTTTTGGGTAAATAAATACACATACATGCACAATCTATTTTTTTTTCTGGTTGATAAAAATAATGTACTGAAAAAATATTTCATTCTATTTCAAGCAGCTTATACGTAGATTAGCAGATGGTGAAAAGGGGAAAGAGTTCAAATTTATTAGTCACTGGAAACCTTTTTGCAGGAAGGAAAACTGTAAAGAAGAAAGGGCTTCCAGATAAACCAAAAGTGTGCTGAAAATTGTGAAGTTTTTGAGAGATTATTTTTTTCTTTATTTTAAATCCAGGAACTGAGTAAAAGCTGGGAGGTGCTAAGTAGCATTTAGGTCAGACAGAGACCTCTTCTAAAATATCAGGAATTTATGCACTGAAGTGGGAAGGGGATGCAGGCTGAGCCAGCTTGGAAAAGTACATTGCAAATAAAGAGTGTTAGGTAGATAAAAATGGCCACAGTCGAGAATGAAAAACCTGTTTCCCACTGTATTCCTCCAGTTTTATATTAATGTAACTCCAGTTACAATGGAGCTAAACTATGAAAAAAAGAACCACTGTAGTGCAGAAGAAGATCCTGTGGTCCCATGCATTGTGCAAGAAACAAAAAAAAATACATGAAATAGAATGACTGGCAGCGGAAGAAGATTGTGGCATAATAGGCATTACTGAAACATGTTAGAATAGCAAAAATCAATGGCATGCTATACTACATGGGCATGAACTGTACTAACAGAACAGAGCAGGTCACAGAGATGGGGAACAGCAATTATTATTTATACCTTAAAGATCTAATAAAGCCAAATGAGTTGACATTTCTGAAGGAAGGACATAAAATAGACTCTGTATAGGTATAATGATTTAGGATTTCTACTATACTAGTAAGGTTGACTTCTGGATAAGGAAATGGATCTTGAGTGCACATCACTGTAGGAGATTAAAATAGTAACAGGCTAATAAACAAAGCAATAGTGCATGACTCCAACTACCTGTGTATAAATTAGCTATATGCAGGTCAAAGTAAGGTTTTCAGCAGGATCTCAAATTCCTGGAATTGCTAGTTTTAGAACACAAACAAGGATAAGACAGTCATCACCTGAGGTTTGGTGCTGATCCATCCAAGCACTTTAGCATACTACAGAATTTTTACAAAAAAATCTGCCTTCCTGGTTCATGCTAACCTCAATTTTCATAAAAAAATGAAAATTACTCATATTGTGCAGAGACATAGCATAGAAAAAATGAGCCCTGGGCAACTGTCTGTTACCCTGCCCCCCTTCTCCTCTCCTACCTTTGCAGGAACAGAGCAGAGAGACAGACAGCGTTATGGAGTGTGAGGCATCCTGACAGTCATAGTTTTCTAGCCTGGCAGTGGAGTTTGCAGCTGCAGAGGGGAAACTTTCACCCCATTTTTTGCTGCTGAAACCCATGTCCAAGAAAGGAAAAAGAATATTGAATTCAACAGCAAACAATATGGGTCAGTTCTTACTCCAGTAACAGCAAACCCAACTGCTACTGTATAAAATTATAATTCCCAGAACAGTTTGTGCTTTATGACATACTGCCTATGCTGCCAACATATCATAGGGGCAGGTAACAATGAAACAAGCAGCAGCCCCAGGGTGAAACACCCTCCTTTCTCCCATTCTTCTGGTGCTCCTTCCCTTAAGTGGTTCCCAGGGCAAATGCCCTTTCACCCACTCCACATTACACTACTGATATTGTGCATTTTAGACAATTAGAAAATACATCATAAAGGTTTAAGAAGCCAGAGAAAATTAAAGGTGCCATGCATAAGTACCATGTCAAAATAAATAAACACGGAGAAAGAATGAGGATGGTATTTTCAAAAGCATTCAGTATTGACCTAAATTTGGTCATTCTAGAATCGATAGAAAAGAGTAGAGATAAGCCAACACATTACTTTCCAGAACTCTGCTCTAATGCATGTGGAGGGCTCCACATGCCTCATAACTCCAGAATGGGGGCTTTGCAGCAGAGTCGCTACACTGAGGCAAACAGAGATAGGGGACCAGCTACCCCAGTGCTGCCTGCTTCCCCATCTCAAGGCACACTATTGACAAGCTGTTCAAGAAAATTATGCTGGCACACATCCAGGAGGGGCCAGCAGAGGACTGCATGCTTAGGGGCAACCAGGACGGGTTCATCAGTGACAGGTCCTGTCAGACCAACCTGGTGGCCTTTTACAATCAGATCACCAGATCATTAGATGCAGGGGTAGCAGTGGACATAGTCTTCCTGGACTTCCGTAAAGCTTTTGACACTGTCTCTCACCCCGTTCTCATTAAGAAACTGGGGGGCTGTGGTGTAGACACCCACACAGTCAAATGGGTCGCCAACTGGCTGGAGGGCTGCACCCAGAGACTGGGGGTGGATGGGTCCTTCTCAACCTGGAAGGACGTGGGCAGTGGGGTTCCGCAGGGCTCAGTCCTCGGGCCCGCACTGTTCAACATCTTCATCAGTGATTTGGACAAGGGGGTAAAAAGCACCTTGTTCAAATTTGCTGATGACACTAAGATGTGGGGGGGATGTCGGCACACTGGAAGGATGCAACGGGCTACAATCAGACCTAGACAGGTTACAAGGGTGGGTGGACGAGACTAGGATGGGTTTCAACTCAGACAAGTGCAAGGTGATGCACCTCGGGAGGAACAATCGGTACCATACCTACAGGAAGGGGAACTCTCCTCTTGTCAGCACGGAGGTGGAAAAGGATTTGGGGATCATCATTGACTCCAAGATGAACATGGGCTGGCAGTGTGGGGAGGCAGTTAGGAAGGCCAACCGCACCTTGTCATGCATCCACAGATGCATCTCGAGCAGGTCCAAAGAGGTGATCCTCCCCCTCTATGTGGCACTGGTCAGGCCGTAGCTGGAGTACTGCATTCAGTTCTGGGCGCCACACTTCAAGAGGGATGTGGACATCATGGAGAGGGTCCAGAGGAGGGCCACTCGCATGATCAGGGGGCAGCAGGGCAGGCTCTACAAGGAGAGGCTACGGAACCTGAACCTGTTCAGCCTCCAAAAGAGAAGGCTGAGGGGGGATCTTGTGGCCTGTTATAAACTATATAAACTAGTCAGGGGGGATCAGCAGGCATTGGGGGAGTCATTGTTCCCCCGAGCACCGCCAGGAGTGACCACGAATAACGGTCACAAGCTGGCAGAGGGTAGGTTTAGGTTAGATATCAGGAGGCGCTACTTCACGGTCAGGGCAACTAGGGTCTGGAACCAGCTTCCAAGAGAAGTGGTGCTGGCTCCTACCCTGGGGGTGTTTAAGAGGAGGTTAGATGCACATCTTGCTGGGGTCGTTTGACCCCAGTACTCTTTCCTGCCATGGCAGGGGGTCGGACTAGATGATCTGCTCAGGTCCCTTCCGACCCTAGAAACTATGAAACTATGCCTCAGCCGCCAGGAAGCAGCTGGCTGGGTCCCAGAGTGCCTCAGCATGGGGGTTTCTCAGCATGCAGAGATGGGGGAGGAGGAAGCCCTGCTCCCCCATTTTTTTTGTAGGGTTTGTTTGGTTTTTTTTGGTACCAGGAAATCCCAGTAGCAAATTGTGCTTCAGAGCTGCAAATTAGGAGTGCAGTGCACAGTTTAATGTACAACACATGTGGCTTGAGGTGCTGCAAAGAGCTTTGTGGTGGCACAAACTGCATGTGACTGCGTGTCTGGATCTGGTCCTATAATTTATATTATACTAGTAGAGTGAAAGCTCCATCAAGATTATGATCATGTAAATCAATTAAATTTAGGTGATAAATTCAGTGTGACCTTATTATTTAAAATGCATACTAAAAGACATTATTATTACTACTATTATTGTTTTAGCATTGCTTTAAAGATGTTTTATCTGCCAAGATATTTGCTGAAAACTAGTGAAGAATTTAAACTTCCAAACTGCTGAAAGCCGGATGTTCATCCCCTAATATTATTGGTGTGGAGTTACTGACAGAAAATGTCTTGCTTTTTATGGAACTCTATATTGCAGCATTTTTACAATTTATATTTCCTGCCAAGTTATTATTGAAAAATCAAAACATAGGATGAGACTGTATTTAAGTGGTATCTATGGAAGCAAGCATACAAAGCCTGACATTTTAAAGGGGAAAAAAAACAACTATCAACTGTTTGTAAAAGTCTGTAAAAAATATCAGAATATAGTTTAGTTTGCAATGATGCAAACTTATCTAAAACCCCCACATGTAACGTGTGATGCCATTAAGCCACGCAAAGTGACATTTTCATCATGCGTACATTGTGACATCACATTTACAGCCACTGAAAGTGAACAGGGAGCTGTTATTCACCATATCCCAGCATACTAGAACTAGAGGGCACCCTCTGAAATTAGTAGGAGACAGGTTTTAAACTGAGAGAGTAGCTTTTTATACAACATGTAATTCTCTGCCACAGGAGGTGGCAGAGCCACATAGCATAGCCAGGTTCAAAAAGGAACTAGACAAATTCATAGGTGATCTTTTAATAGCTGTTGAACAGAAGGGGTGGAGATGTTTTGCCTGGCATTTCTAAAGCAATGATGGTGGATGCTAGGGAGAGTAACAAATAGGGGATAGATCACTTAATATATATCCAGTTCTATGCTCTTCCTCTAAGGCAGTGCTTTACAACCTGTGCTCTATGGATTTCTGAGTGTCTACAGACTATGTCTAAGGAGTCCATGAAAAATGACTATGATCAACCAAAAGAATGTGAATATCAACACTTACAATTCAAAGGGATCTGTACCTCCGTTCATTTTTTTTTTAGGGGTTGAAAACTACTGCTCTAAGGCATCCTGCCATTGTTGGAGAGGGTACTGTACTAGAAGGACCATTGGTCTAACCCAATATGGCACTCGTTATGTTCTTGTGTACAATTCCTGAACAAGCAAGCGACACTGAGTTCTGTTATCTCTGAAGAATACACTGGCACATATCACAATGGTAATTATAAAGTGAAGAAAACTGATGAGCCCCACAGGGAAGCAGCAATGAGATAGGGTTGACTAACTTTTCATGATGCCATTAAAAACAAAAAGGAAAGAAAACATTACAAAAAGCCAGGCAGACTTCAGCAGAAATGGAAGTTGTGCATTTATCCCACTTCCCTGCAAATGATTTGTCTCATTACAGTGTCCTATATGGTTTAACACTCCAGAGTTTACTTTTTCCAGATAGTCTGTGACACAGATACTGCCCAGAGCTCATCAAATCCAACCAGGTTTGCTTACTTTTGTCCATGACACAAAAGTTTCGTGCAGATTGGAGCTGGACCATATGCTTGTAATAGTTGCTGCAACTGCCCAAGGATACACATTTCCATAAAGTGTAAATCTAGGCAGAATTGGACCAACATGCTGTAGCCGTTGCTGTCCTATCCATCTTTATTATGGGAGGCTGTGTCATAATTTGAATGATTGAGACAAGCCTTATCTTTCAGTCACTCCACTTGAAAACAATGGAAGTTACTGTGTGCTGAACCCCTGTGACTATCCAGTCTGTTATCTTCCTTTTGATAATAAAGGAGTACAGAGTGGCTGGTGGCATAGTAAAAATATTAACACTTAACATATAAGGCATCCATTTCACATATGGAAGAGAAGAATGTGTCCCCTCTCTCACTTTTATACAATAGCTTGCTGGATAAAGCATTCACCCAGGATGTGAGGGCATGTCTACCCTGCTTTCAGGGTGCTCTGAAAAGGGCCACTAGGAGATGCAATCTGTCTACCCACTCCTGCTCCACACAGGCCAACCATGGACATAAGAAGGAGGAGCCAGCCCAAGGGAGCCCTTTTCCACCACCTGCTACAAGCATGCCTCTCTCAAGATAGTGGTGTGGGAGTACCTGGTTTGGCACGTGTGGAGGAGGAGCAGTGGTATGCTTCTATGCAGTGCTCTGAGAAACAATCTAGAAGAGGTAGTGACATGCTAAAAGAGATCACGGTTTAGTCCCCTCCTGTGCCTGAGGTGATTCACACCCACTTCTAGATGTGTGTCCTACCAGCCAGATTTTTGGCTATTCTGAGATGGGGATGTTCTCAGAGGATCCTCTGAAGCTGTTTTTACTCTACAAAGAATCCTTGGTCCAGACCTAGAAAGCCAGTCTGATTCATTTGTATAGTCACTGGGGCATTTTTCAGAGAGGGAGGAAACCTGAGTCATTTGGGGACCTAACTGAAAGTAATTTAGGAGCTCAGTCCTCAGTAATCCATAGGGAAACTAAAGTGAATGAAGTTATGAAAAGATGCATGGGCAGATCTAGGATTTCCTGAAGGAGATATGGAATACCACCCCTCTGAGCATGGGGGGATGGGGGCAAGATGCGCCTGGAGCCCCCAAGTCAACGGCAGACAATGAGGAGATGAGCAAGGAGCAGGCACACACCCTAGTGACACTAGTGCCATTGCCCTGGCTGACCTGGAGGTGGAGGTGGGGTGGGGAGCCTGAGTCATTCTTGTTCTACTACCGCTGAAGTCTGTGTGAAAAAGTTGCATGGGGAGCCAGGCTGGGCCAGAGATAGCAGTGGTGTGCAGGTCCCTCCTTCCAGGGCCTGTTCCCTGCCTGTCCTCCTCCCACTTCCAGGATTCCCTTTTGGTCAGGAGAATACACTGAAAGAAGGAACCTACACTACTGCCTTTGTCCCTGTTTGAACCTGGCTCCCAGCATACCTGTTCTCTATATTGCAGGGCAGGAGCAGGGCAAGAGTGGCTCTGGGCACTGCTCCATGAGTGCATCAGCTAAAATCAGTGGCAGTGCACAAGTTCCTCTTGCCAGCTTCTGATCCCAGACAGCAGTGGACACATTCCTTATGTGGGGGGAGGGAAGCAAGGAGCAGGCCAGGGGAGGAGGAACCTCCGTTGCTGCCATTGTCCCCTGCCAAATTCAGCACCCTGCAGCTGCAGCAGGGCAGGAGCAGCTCTGCGTTTCCCCTGTCTGGATCACTCTGGCCACATGAACATATATTGAACTAAAAGGGTGAGACTTAAAGTTATTTACTTTTACATTAGAAGATATGCACATAGTATACCATACTCAGCGGTTAAGTAATAAGTCCCTTGCTCCCTTTTAACACAATAGAACATGTTCATCCCTCAATACCCTGAGAAGCCCCAATTACTGACATTTGGATGGCATTTAGGTGCTTTCAAATATTTTACTCCTTATCTTTTGCAATATATTTTAACAAGTTCTGCTGATTTTTATACAATGTCAGCAATATGCATTTTCTCGCTTAATTGCCTACCATTATCAAGTGAGGGAGAAGTATCATTTCAAGTGCAAACACCATTATTACAGATGTTGCTTCAGATGTTCCTATCATAAGCCAAAAATGTTCCTCAGACCAAGGAGAAAATATCTAAGCAAAATATATGCTGCTCTTCAATATTTTTATGGTAGCAGTTAAGGGTCCCACCAGATCTCGTGCATGTATGTGTGTACATTGAACTCACATACAGTGGACACATCTACATGAGCCACTAAAGGCCCAACAGACTAATTCTACTGCGCATTAGCACAGCAGGCAAAACCCATGCTAATGCACTAATGCACAGGAGAATTAGTCTACTGCACATTAGCATAAAAAGCATGCATCAGCACTAATGTGTAGTAGTGTCGATTATGGTGCATTACATTTAGTACTTGTAATTACTAAATTAATGCACTGTAATTACAGCACATTAGTGAAGGTATAGACATGCCTAGTAAGAAACTATGTCTGCAGAAGTGGTGATTATAATATTTAAAATGGCAAGACAAACAAGGAATGGATGGAATAACAAACATCTGGTTTAAAAACATCTGTCCAATATCAAATAGCAGATCAGTGGCAAAGCCCAGATTAGCATTCAGGTCGCCTATCTCCCAGTGCAATGCTACATCTACTAGACCATACTTATCCCAGTTAAACTGTCTCTTAAAAATGTACAGTGAACTTAAAATCTACCTGTTCTTGTCATTGTGGCTGCAAGTTTCCAGATGCTTAGAACTTGAAAAATAGTTAAAAAGGGGCATGTCTACATGAGACATTTTAAGGCACATTAGCCTAAATTTCAGGTGCATTAGGGTGCATGTCTACACATGCATGTCCTCAATATGCTTCAAAATGGTGATTTGGGGCTAATCATGCCTAAATTTGATACCTGTAAATACAAGATTGTGGTGTGGGATTGGGGGGGACCTGTAAATACAGGTATCAAATTTAGGCACAATTAGTTAAGGCACATTAACACATGTATAGATTATTTAAAGCACATTAATGCTGTGTGTGTGGAATGACTTGGGATTACCTTTAGTCCCAAATCAGTCCAAATAGAGCATGAATGCATTTTTATGTCTGCATGTGTAGATGCCTGTCTAAATTCCTGCTGAGTCAGCTCACCCCCATGGCTGTGAGAAAGGTGGGTGGGCTCCACAAAAAAACCCAAAAGGATCAGGCCCCTCACCACTGCTGCCTTCAGCAGGTGCCTACTGAAGACAAAAGTGGTGAGGGGCCCAATCCTTTTTGTTTTCCTGGCAGAACCTACCCACAGGCTGGGGGGCCAGCTGCTGCTGGGCTGAGTGTCTCCGAGCTGCAGGGGGCCCCAGTCCTGCCCTCCGCAGTGGCAGCACCCTCCAGGTCCACCCAGGTAGGGTGCTAGTGGGCTGGGTTCTGCTCCAGCTTGGAGGCAGCACCCAGCCCAATCCAACTCTTCCCTGTGGGTCACTGTCACTGTGGCCCCCTGTAACTCAGAGGCTATTTAGCCCACTGGCAGCTCATCCTCTAGCCATAGGCAGGCTTCACAAAAAAAGGATTGGTCCCCTCACCACAAAGTGACAGAAAAATAAAACTCCTAAATTGAAACAGTGGGTTTCAATTAAAAACCCACTGTTTCAATTTAGAGGGCATAGAAGACTAAAACCCCATCAGGTGGTGCAAACACCTACTCTGGACTCTTTTAAGAAACATTTAGATGTCTGTCCTGCTGGGACACTTTGACCCTGGCTGGCTTCCTGCCCCGGCAGGTGGCTGTACTTGATGATCCTCTGAGATCCCTTCCAGCCCTAATATCTATTAAATCTATGAACTGTGTACAAGCATCCTTTGACCACACCCTTTATATTTTAGACCTCTATCATATCCTCCCCTCAGTCTTCTCCTTTTCAAACTGAAGAGTTTTAGCCGCTTTAGTGTCTTCTGGCATGGCAACCTGCTCATTTTGGTTGGCCTTCTCTGTGCCTTTTCAATTTTACTGCATTTTACAATGCAGAGACCACAACTGTACACTATAGTCACCCAATAACTCCTGGTGACTTATTATGACTTATTCATATTTAATATATCATTTTGTTTTAAAACTCCTCCTTTTGTCATTTCAGTGTGTTTCCACTTTTCAGACCTATTGACTAGGATTGATTGATCTGGTATGGGAATGTCCCCAGTATCTTTGATGGTAAAACAATGTGTGACAGGGCACTTAGCGTGTCTGTCATTTTAGGAGGAGAGAGGTTTTTAGAAACAGCTTAAGCAGTAATTAGGGAAAACACCTGACGGGGCCGTGGGTCGTTAGGCTTGAGGTATATATAAGCCCAAGATAGCTAGGCAGTCTTGCCCTGGAAGCTGACAGGGAAGGGGTTCCTAAGCAGACTGCTGAGGAAGTAACCCTGGCCCACACTGAATATGCTTGTAGGTAGGCAGCCCTAGGGCTGGTGGAATATAGAGTACATAGACTGATGGCTGGGCTACATCTGGTGGTTTGTGGAAGAGATTAATGGGAGGTAAGGAGGTCCCAGCTGGCCCAGAACCCAGGGAGTGAGCAGGCGGTAAGTGAGCGGAGGACTGGAGGGCCTGGGAAGCAGATAGGGCCATGGTGCCCAAAAGTCTCCCTGGCCTAGGAGTTGGCCATGTCTTAGGAAGGGCCCAAGGCCAAGAAGGGCCACACTTGAAGACTGGTGGGGCTGGAGAGCCCATGGGTCTCAACTGGCCTAGGAACATGGCCTAAGAAGAAGGGCTGAAGGCCACAACTGGAGAACAAAGGGGCCAGAATGCCCATAGTCCAGAGAGGGGCTAGTGTAAGGACAAACAGAGCCAGGAGTCCATAGCTCACAGGGGTGGTTATTATTTAATTAGTATGTGTGGAATATGTGAGAAATTGTGTGGATATTGCAGAGGATGGAGCCCATGTAAGTAGTCCTTAAGGTGATGAGTAGGGACAGAAATACTCATGAGTAGGAGATCTGACTTGGGGAGCCTTGGGGCAGCTGCCTTTTTCTAAAGGTATCTTTACATTGAGGCATGGCAAGAGAGTGGAAAGGGAGACTGCCCAAAGAAGACAAAAGAGGCAAGGGCTGGGGAGTCTCCAAAAACATCATGGCTATCCCTGAGGTGGGACCTCATTATATAATGCAAGGAATTAATTGAGTTTCTCTGCTTTGGCTTTATCATCCCCAAGTGAACCTTTTATACCTTGGTCATCTAATGGTCCCACAGACTTTTATCACTAGCTTCCTGCTTCTGATGTATTTAAACAAGGTTTTTATGATTATTTTTAGCATCTTTTGATAGATGGTCCTCCTATTCTTATAGGGCCTACCTTATTTCACTTTTATATTTAAACTGCTGGAGTTTGTGAGCTTTTTCCTCTTCCACAATTTGGGCATGCCTTCCATGTTTTTAAGCAATTGTGAATCTAATTCTTTTTTCACCTGTTTTGCACAAAATCTTCTGATGGAGGGGGAGGGGAATGCCACATTGCAGGAGAAGCAATGTATTCTTTGATGTGTTTGCCCTTGGGAATATTAAAACCTTGATGTGTTAAATGGGTTATAAATGCACAACAAGCAAAATGAAATATGTAAAGGCACAACCACTGTTTAATAAAAGAGTGGCATAAGATTTTTTTTTTCTCTTCAGAGCAGCTATGTTCAAGTCTCATCCTAATATTTGCTCTTAGCCTTATCCTATAGGACCGAACTCTTAAAGGTTGACAAAGGGGACATTCTGGAATGTGCGTTTCCTCAGCTTTGAAAGGAAATCTGAAGTAGCTACAGAGTCCTCTCAGGACTTAAAGCACTGCTCAAAACCACTTCATTCCCCTTAACTGGGCCAGTGGCTTCAGGAAGACATCTGGCCACACATCTTTTACTAGTTTAATGCACAGTGAATATGAATCCCTGTGTCTGACCCACTTTTCTTTTCCTTTAAGCAAATATTTTCTATACTCAAACTTATTATTGTCGCCATCTATTATTTCATTATTTGCCAAGAACAGAGGAACAGACCTAATCATAATACAAGGGCTTATTAGAAGAAAAAATAATCATGTATTTTTAGGAAAAGAAATTATTGTGATTTTTGTATTCCTAGCATATGACCCATATTCCAAAGTATGGTTTTGATCTTATATTTGCATGTTTAAGTAGTATCCAAGGCAGCTAAAATAGTAAGTATCACCTCTCAAAACACCTGATTGTCTTTTCTTATAAAAAGGCCAAGTGGATTCTCTCCTTTATGCCAAAGTCAAGATAAAGAAAAGCTAAAGCAGCATTTTGTAGGGGCCAAAATTTAATTAATTTAAGATCCTTTGGAAAAAAAATATCAAATAAAATATTTGCTTAAAGAAAGAAGTGCATATATAGTTGGGGTCCCCCCGCCTTCTAAGCAATTCTTTAAACAGTTCCTCATTTTAAATTACTATTGTGCCAATTTATTTATATTTTGGTCTAAATAAGGAAATATATACTGCACAGTGACACATTTTATTGGATGAAATATAAATATATCTATGTCCTGGGACAGCCTTTTAACTTGCTGAGATAGCTTAGCTTCAGCATTTCCACTTGTTTAGCAAAAACACTCTTTAAAAGATCTTTGATTCTCTTTTATATTCTATTGTGCTTTAAATATTTCGTTTCACTATAGCAGTATAAAGCTTTCCTTATTAACTTTTGGGATGAATTTTAGTCCCGTTTCCCCCCACCCCCGCCACTCCAGAGGCTTTATATATTCTCTTTTATAAGCCTCTCTTTCTCGTCTTCTTTTGTATTTCTTTATATTTTCAGAATGTATTGTTTGCTTAATCTGATTTTTATACTGAGCAGCTTCTGAATATTCATTGTTCTAACATGAAAGAGACTTCTTAGAGGAGAGAGTGGGAAGCATGGATGGAGAAATTTGCAGCTTCATCCTCATGAAAAATCTCATGTACTGTATTTTTAAGCAATGATGTTTATAGCAAAGGATGACAAGAAGCAATAAGCAGCTTTTGTAGGTGATTAAGGTTCAAAGTGACGCCAGATACAGAAGCCATTTATTTTGAGCATGCTCCAAACTTACCAACATTATTCTTAAGGCATGACAAGACAAAAGATTAAAGGAAGTGGGAGGGATATAAAGGTGACTATTCCATGAGTCTTTGTCAGATCCTTGTTGCCTTTTCTGCCTGTGAGAAATGCAACATCAGAGATGGGCTTTAGTGAATAATCGTCCAAATAAAAAGGTTCTAGCCTCATTGAATTGGCCTGAGTGGTTATTTTAAAAAAAAGTTTTGAGCCATGACATTTCCATTTTCTCATGGCCTAATAGGGCCAGATGGAAACTTTTAGGTATAGCCCAGTTTGGTATGTAGAAGTGGCCGTTACACAGCATGTAGCTGAAAAATTATTTAAAAGCAGGCACTATTCACACTCCCCAAACTATCTAAGCCTTATGGCCTGGTGAACTTGCTAGTAATAATGCAACTATCTGCCTCCTCATGTTCTCTTTGTTGTGGTTAGCGCTGTTAGCTGAACTGTTTAGTTCACACAAGGACCAGGATTATAGTATGGCATTTCACAGTGTCATAAGGAAAATTAAGTCTCCTTGTGCCTTTCCCTTTATCTTGTGCAGACACCCATGGCTATACATAATTTGACCAATGGAGCCCATGTTTCCAAACACAGGTTTCTGTGACACAATAGGCTTTGGATGTGCAAACTAAAGTCTGTGGTCATCACTGAGACAGACAAAAGCACCTGAAAAAGTTGGTACTCAAAGTGCATATGCTGACACTTCTGTGCACAAAGCTGCTTACTCCCAAAGCAAGGGAGGATTTTGGCTAGTTGGGAAGAGCAAGCACTGAGCTTCCATAGAGCTCCTTCTTGTAGGACTTGTTCATATATAAATAGGCAATAGAGAAGTAATATAAAGCCCTGCTCTATTTATCTGTACTTTTCATTCTGCCTACTTGCAGACCCCCACAACTTTGAAGAACAATTATTTCAAAGGAAATCCCCAGTAAAGCATCATCCCAGCAGCTCTCACAAATCTATGATAGTTCACAAACAGTAAATCAATTCCCTTCTAAGAATAGGAATCCAATATTACATTACTCATGTTTTAAAAGGAACAAAAAACCTACCTGAACAAGTCAATAAATTGTATGTATGTTTAAACCAGTAGTAATACTCTGGAGCTATTAAAATTTTTACTTGAAATCAACATAATTGACCATCTCTCAAATAACCCTTTAAGTATATTAACAGTCAATAAGCAATTGTCTATACATATTATATATATTGATTCAGCTCATACAAGGGATGATAAGCACCTCAGAGGATCAAGTCTCCAACTGCTTTATGTATTAATCTATATTTTCACAGACTGAACATCAATTATTTATTTCCTTCTGCCTTCCTTAAAATTATTTTTTCTTTATAAGTAGGCAAAAGCTAGTTGCTCTAACTTTCCTGTTTTTCTTTGAAAGTTTAGATTTTAAAAATAAAGCTCCTTTTAAAGAAATCATCTGAATGACTGATGCAGCAGCAGCGGCATTAGAGGAAAAACACACCAAGTTAAATTATTCTGGAGGAGGTTTCCCTTCATGGTAAATTTGGACATTTCAAATTATTCTCCCTTGTAAATCAAAATAAGTAGTCAAATATAGAAATTTTTGAGGAACAGCAGAAACAATAACAACTGAAATAATTGTTTTTTAATTGTAAGCATCAGCAGAATGACAGTCTCCCTCCTCCATCCCATTTTAATCTCCTAGCATAAGCCTCTCATTGCCAGAGGAGGAGCTGGATCTGGAACCAGGGGAGCTCAGTGCCACAGCCAGGGACATTCTGGGGAATCTGAGTTTGAGCTCCACGCCCCTCAAAGTTCCCCTAAGGCAGGTCTCTTCTGGAAGGCACTTAGGAGCAGGTTGTGGGGCAGGTGGCTCAGCTTCCCCTGATGTTATGTCTCTTCCTGCTGAGGAGGGGATAAGGCAGGATCCCCACCCTCAACTTAGAAGCACGGTGGGGAAATAGTAGTGTAGTGTGGGATCATTTTTGAGGTGGCAGATGATCCCAAGTATGCTATAAGCCAGCACTGCCGAGGGCAGATCAGCCAGGGCAAGGAGGTGAGACACTTCACCACCACTGCAATGCTGCTGCATCTCAGGAGGCAGCACCCCCTTGTCCTTGTTCCTCCTTAGCCTGGCACCAGTGGGAGTGTGCCCAAAGGGAAGTCTCTCTCTCGCTCCAAAGTCCCCATCCCCATGAAGCAAGTGCAGGCCACCCTGGAGCGGAGGGGAAAAGCCAAAGGTGGGCGAGGTCACCCAGAGCATTGGAGAGATGCTTGCTGTGGATGACCAGCCCTTCTTCTTAGTTGAATCTCCGAATCAAATCACTGTCCTCTGAATTGGCCAAATCCAAATCTAAATTAAATACTTCCTTATTCAGACAGGCCTAAAATAAATACATACATGTCTATATTTTTGCTGCTTTGATAGAAATCTGAATTAGCCATTGGATGTTACCAGAAATTCTTCAAGAAAATTCTCTCTTACCTCTTGGGGTAACCGAACACCGAGTGAATCGGGCCCCAAGGTCACGGTGGGCCGGGGTGGCAATTGGAATATGAACAGGTGGGATTAGCGGCGGTGGAATGTGAGCTGTATGGGAAGTTTAAACAAAGATGATTTATTTACTCATGCTTGGGAAGCGGAGGTTCAGATATTTCTTCAGTTACAGTATAGCGAACAAGAAAGGGGTCTGTTGGCCCATGGGGTTCACTAGCGAGCCCTTGCTTTCTACCTCCTGAGGGATAGGTGCGGCTGCCCACTAGCTAGTGCCAGGGCTGGCCAACAGCTCATGAACGGGATAACAAACAACAAAAACTGTAACGTAGTGAATCGAGGAACGGGGTTGTGACGCCAGTCCAAAAGACAGTCCATAAACCGAGGTCGGAAGTGAGAAGCCAGAACGAAGTAAGCCGAAGTCAAAATCGAAGCCAAACAGTCCTGTAACCGAGATTGAAAAGACGAGTCGCTCCACCCGCCGTCTGCAGCCTCTGCTTGCGCCTCACAGTCCCTGCCATCCACAGCCTCTGCTCACAGGATCGTTCTCTCCCTGTGAGACAGTCCCTGCAAAGGCAGCCTCTGCTCACAGGATCGAGCACAGTCTCTCCTCCAACACACACACACACTACCTCACCACACCCGGGTGGCGGCTCACAAACCTTTTATAAGAATTTAGTGGCCAATCAGAACGCTCTTCACAGAGAAATTTCTAGTCAAATTACATCATGCAGTCAGTGAACTGAGGTTGTGTGTTAGATCAGATTACCTCATGCTCTGTGATTGACAAGCCTCCAGGTCACCCAGAGGGCACATTCTGGGGGCCTGTCTATAGTTTCAACTCCCTGTGATGGCAGCACCAAACTTAGATTTTTCCTTGACGTTACCAAATGTCAATTCAATGGAAACAAACACTGCTCACAGGAACATCCAATTTTGGCAAAAAAAATGTGGGCAAGGGTTCCTCATATGTACGCCAGAGAGAGATATCCCATCAAGCCGACCATGAAGTGTCAGCACTCACTTGTGACATAGGAGAACTAATATGTCAGCTATAATAGATATTAATGTTACTCCTCAAGTGATCTTAATGTCCTCAATTGATAAGGACTTCAGTTTTACCACCCATTTAAAATACAGCATTGGAGACAAATATGCCATCGCCTATAATATTTGAAAAATAAAGGTGTTCACTATGATTTTGAAAATAGTGCAAACAAAAAGCTTTTTCATTTTCTCGAATGCAGTTCACTGGGAAGTCAAATAGAAGTTGCTATGGTCCAAGTACTGCCATTATAACCTAAATGAGAGTTTTTCCTTTGCAAAGGCTTTCTTCTATTAGATTACCAAATACCACAGATCACATCTTCTTTCAATTCTAGCAATTCTGTAGATTTATCTTTGCCCTTCTCTGTGTCCAAGTTGAATAACTGACCCTCTTCGAGAGAACAATTTTGAATTAATCATTTACAGTATTATATTGGGTCATACCCCAGTGAGATCTGTGTGTATTTCCATCCTCAGCAGAAGAATCAAACGCCATCTCCACTAAACAAATTTATATCATCAGTTTTGTTATTTCTTCCATTCCCAATTTCATTTCTCCTGACTGAGAATCTTATTGCTGGTTCATTTAGCACTAAGTTAACCATTTCAGCAAATGACATTTGTTTTTATAGTTTCATTTATTTCTTTTTCCCAACTCACTTATTTTCTAAGCAGCCAGATGCAGTACTGTTTCCTTTGTAGAACATGTAAGGCTGCTTATCAAAACTAACTATGCAACATGCTACACACTGCATTTGAAGGGTCAGATTTGAAAAGGCAGATGCACACATTTCCATGCATTCATTTTTGTACCTAACTCAGAGCTCCTATTGAGCTTAATTCAAGATAACTTTTTAAAATGTAAATATTCAATAGCCTTGGCCTAGAATACCTAAACTTATCATCAAGAGTTACAAAATGGCAACCATAATTAACAGCTTTATTCCTCAAGCACAGGACCCAGTGGTAAGTATCATCGCCAGCATCACCCTTGAGGAGACTTTCTGCAAGAGGATCACAAGCTAACCCACTGGAGGTGATCTACCCACCTTCCTCAGTGGCTCGCTGGAGGGCGAACTCAGAGATGGCAGGGACTTCTCCGCACTGTGGAGCCAAGTCTGCAATGCCACACACCACTTCAGAAAACACATTGGCTGCGCTTGGACCTGGACTGAGAAGTGATGGGAGCTGGGAGTCTTGTCTTGCCAGTCCCACACACCAACTGCGTCACCACGATGCCCTGCATAAGGACCTTCCTGGAATGGTTCCTGAATGACGCTGTTTGCAACAAGTACACCAGTGACCTGAGGGCCAAACATGACCAGAGCAAGGTCTCCAACATCACCTCGAGGTGGGACTCCAGCAACCACTTCATGCCCTGTGGGAGCTTCATGCACTTCATGGACTGGCACTTCTTCCACAATGTCAGCTTCAACTGCATGCCTCCGAATGGGGCAGTTTGCTACAGCCACTGGGACAAGAGGTGCCAGTGGTGCAGCTACAAGGCGGAGACCCTCCCCCACGTGCTGCGATAGGACTCTATGGACTAACTTCTTTTTTCAACCTACCCCCTCCACCATTGTGGATTTTTGTATAGGCTTGTTTGTATCTATATCCTCTCTCTCTCAGTGTTGTGACCTTCTTCCCTCCTCACCTCCCCACTCCCCAGACTTAGATGGCTAACATTGTAGTTATGTAACCTAGTTGTGTTTTCCTCCTCACTCTCATCCCTCCTTTGTTAGTCCCTGTCTCAGGCACTTTGTATTTTCCTAATGGCTTTGTCATCATTTTTCTATGATCCTTAACATTGTCTAATAAAGTTAAAGACTTCACTACTGAGGTAGTGAAGTCTAAGGATGTGGTAGTCATGGGGGACCTGAACTTCCTGGACATCTCCTGGGAAGAGCAGTCAGTCAGGTCTGACCGCTCATGTAGGTTCTTAGACAGAGTGCAGGACTTCCATCTAACCCAGGAGGTGCACAGCCCCACCAGGGGAGATGCCTTGTTGGACCTAGTGCTGGCCATGGGTGATGACCTGGTGAGGGGGCTGCGGGTGCTCGACCACCTGGGTGACAGCGATCATCGCCTGCTGGAATTCACCATCCAGTGCAAGGTGGCAAAGGCCTGCAGCAAGGCAGCAGCCCTAGATTTCAGGAGGGCAAACTTCAACGAGCTAAGGAGGATAGTTGGGGAAGCGCTGAGGTCCCAAGGAGGAGGGGAGCCAGGTGTCCAAGGAGAGTGGTCGCTCCTTAAGGAGACGATCCTCCAAGCCCAAAGGAAGGTAATCCCAACAAGGATCAAAGGGAGCAGGAGGGCACACAAGCCTCCGTGGCTCACCAAAAGCATCTGGGAATGTCTCCTTGCTAAAAGGGTGGCATACACCCAATGGAAAGAAGGGGACATCACCAGGGATAACTATACTGCAGTCGCTCGGGGATGTAGGGGGTAGTCAGGAGGGCCAAGGCAGAGATGGAATTAGGGCTAGCTTCCCAGATTAAGGACAATAAGAAGTCCTTCTTTAAATACATAGGGGGTAAAAAGAAGGTTCTGGGTAATGTGGGGCCCCTGCAGGACACGTTGGGAAATTTGGTCATCACACCAGATGACAAAGATAACATGTTTAACAATTTCTTTGCCTCTGTCTTCCTAAGTAGGGACCAGAACAGCCACCTCCCTGCTGGGCCCCCCTCGGGCCCCAGGGGAGGCATACCTGGGCCGAGGGTTAGTGAGGAACTAGTTAGGGAACTTCTGGAGGGACTGGAAGTATTCAAGTCAGCTGGTCCGGACGATCTCCACCCTACAGTTCTAAAAGAACTGGCAGAGGTCATTGCAGGACCCCCGGCACAGCTTTACGAACACTGGTGGTGCTCTGGTGTGGTGCCGGAGGACTGGAAGAGGGCCAACGTGGTTCCCATCTTCAAAAAGGGGAAGAAGGAGGACCCGGGAAACTATAGGCCATTTAGTCTTACCTAAATGAGAAAATAATTCTGGCACACATCCACGAGGGGCCAGCAGGGGACTCCATGCTTAGGGGCAACCAACATGGGTTCATCAGTGGCAGATCCTGTCAGACCAACCTGGTGGCCTTTTATGATCAGATCACCAAATCATTAGATGCAGGGGTAGCAGTGGACATAGTCTTCCTGGACTTCCAGAAGGCTTTCGACACTGTCTCTCACCCCATTCTCATTAAGAAACTGGGGGGCTATGGTGTCGACACCCACACAGTCAAATGGGTTGCCAACTGGCTGGAGGGCTGCACCCAGAGGGTGGTAGTGGATGGGTCCTTCTCAACCTGGAAGTACATGGGCAGTGGGGTTCCACAGGGCTCGGTCCTCGGGCCCGCACCGTTCAACATCTTCATCAGTGACTTGGACCAGGGGCTAAAAAGCACACTGTTCAAATTTGCTGATGACACTAAGATGTTGGGAGATGTGGGCACACTAGAAGGAAGCAACAGGCTACAATCAGAACTAGACAGGTTACAAGGGTGGGTGAATGAGCATAGGATGGGATTCAACACAGACAAGTGCAAAGTGATGCACCTGGGGAGGAACAACCGGCACCATACCTACAGGTTGGGGAACTCCCCTCTTGTCAGCACAGAGGCAGAAAAGCATCTTGGAGTCATAATTGACTCCAAGATGAACATGGGCCGGCAGTGTGGGTAGGCAGTCAGGAAGCCCAACCACACCTTGTCATGCATTCACAGATGCATCTTGAGCAGGTCCAAGGAGGTGATCCTCCCCCTCTATGTGGCACTGGTCAGGCCACAGCTGGAGTATTGCATCCAGTTCTGGGCGCCACACTTCAAGAGGGATGTGGACAACATGGAGAGGGTCCAGAGGATGGCCACTCGCATGATCAGGGGACAGCAGGGCAGGCCCTATGAGGAGAGGCTACGGGACCTGAACTTGTTTAGCCTCCAAAAGAGAAGGCTGAGGGGGGATCTTGTGGCCTGTTATAAACTAGTCAGGGGGGATCAGCAGGCACTGGGGGAGTCCCTGTTCCCCCGAGCACTGCCAGGAGTGACCAGGAATAACGGTCACAAGCTGGCAGAAGGTAGGTTTAGGCTAGATATCAGGAGGCAGTACTTCACGTTCAGGGTGGCTAGGATCTGGAACCAACTTCCAAGAGAAGTGGTGCAGGCTCCTACCCTGGGGGTGTTTAAGAGGAGGTTAGATGAACACCTTGCTGGGGTCGTTTGACCCCAGTACTCTTTCCTGCCATGGCAGGGGGTCAGACTAGATAACCTACTCAGGTCCCTTCCAACCCTAGAAACTATGAAACTATAAAACTATGAGATCTGTAAGAGCTTTTTCAGCTTTGGTTGCCCCAAAGCTATGAAATAAACTCCAGAAGCAACCAGAAGCATCAGATACCACCATTTTCCATTCCAAGTACAAAAAATATATACATATTCTTTGTATATTCTTTGAATATATATATTCTTTGTACTTGGAATGGAAAGTGGTGGTACCTAATGCTTCTGGTTGCTTCTGGAGTTTATTCCATAGCCTTGGGCTAGTGCTGAAAAAACTCTTACAGATTTAACTTTATTAGACAATGTTAAGGAGATCTCTCTCTCTCTCCAGATATAGATAGATATAGATAGCTATCTATCTATATATTGATTGCTTATTTCAACACCAGACACACTTAATCTTGGCAACTTTTGTTCTTCTGGAACATGGTATATGCACAAGAGGTCTATGTGCCCATCACACCAAGACCTTCAGTGTATACACTTAGACAAGAGTATGGAGGAGTAGAGGCTGCCCAAGACCTACCATACGTCTTTTAGACCACTGAGACAGAGTCCAAAGCCAGACCAAGTCCAGATGTTCAGTGCCTCAATGGTTTTAGCTTCTGCTAAAGAGCAACAGATTAGAGCTGCTGCTGACTGCCTTACACCTCGGCAAGGGTGCATTACTGTCAGAGTGATGCCCCTTAACCTATCTCCAATCGAGGAGTATCCACAAGACAATGCGGGGTAGAGTTTTGCGATGCAGGGGTTTTCAACTGAAGTTATGCATACCCCCAGTGGTACTTGAGAAGGCCCTAGAGGGTACGTGTGGGTAGGTAGGGACACAGTGCCACCATGCACCATCCCAAACTGCCTCACAGGCACTGCCCACCCAGCTGGACATGGGGGGCAGGGGAAGCTTCACATTTGGCTACATGCCCCCCCCATACACACACCTCCCTACTCCACCTCCAGCTGCACGCCACCCACTGCCCCCCAGCTCCATATCTGGCTGCTGGGGATAAACTGCTGCATGTCTGGCCACCACAGGTACACTGATTCAACAAGGCTGAAAACCCTTGCCCTATACCAATCTTACTCTGGAGCATGTAACATTGTGGTATTTTATAGGAGCTATTCCACTATGAGTAGCCCCATTATATTTCCACCCAGGACCAAGACACACTCAATACAGATAAATAAACAAGAAAGCATTTAAAAAAGAAAGATTCATACTTATTTTCTATTGTTGGAAAAAATGAAAGAGAAAGATAACTTTGCATGACATGTATTACTTTAGTCATATCACTTCCTGTACTTCTGGAAGGCATTTATTGCTAAACCTACAGACAAAGGTGTTGAATTCCTATTCCAGGTGCTTAGTTGCAACATACAGTCACCACTCAGATGCTCAGACCTTTTGTTCAGTAGTTGCCTCACTGAGGCATGTAAGTTTCTGCTGGTGGGTATGCACACAGTCACAAAAAGCCAGACACCAGTACAGCAGGTCAGATGCCTCATACATGTCCAAGACATGACAAGAGTCTTAAATCAGCCACTGCCTTGCCTATTTTGCCTGCTGAATTGGACTTAGTAGGTATTCTCTAAAACACATTCCCCCCAGAGTAGATCAAGCACAAAAGCCATCCAGGCACAAGAATGTGAGTGGGGGAAGCTAGACGGGAGAAGCATACACACGAGTCTTTTTGGAGCTCTTGCACTATGTATTAATATTTAAACATTCATTGGAGCTACAACCTGAACCTGATTCTCAAATTCCATATCAGTGCCTGGGATAGTAGGCTATAGATTTAATTTTGTACGTGTTTTTGTCTGGTCCACTGAATATTCCATTATTTATTCACAGTATACATTTACTATGCAATATACTGTGTGCGGCTATGAGATAACTCTGTTTGTAAAAATGAATTGACAATTTATTGATAATTGTCATGTTTATTCACATACTAAGACCCCAGAATGATACATACCTCAATTTTGAAAGGCAGAAATAATAAAAAAAAGGTTTTTCTAGAGTTATGGCTGCACAGAGCAAGGACAGAACCTAGTCTTCAGCTGATTCACCCCCCACCCCTTCCTGCTCAACTAAACTGAAATTCTAGCTGATGCTTAAGACTGGTCTCCACGGATAAATCTATGGTTCTGAAAAGAGCTAAGGAGTCTCCAAGGCCATGGAACAGGGGGAGAGGAACCAGTAATGTCTGGCAGAGAGAAAAAAGTACCCAAAGAAAAGTTAGCTTGATTAATGGAAAATTGAGACCATCAACAAGGAGAGACAATCCTTAGCACCTCAGGAGTGACGAACAGTGATCCACCCCAAAAGTATCTAGTACTATCCACAACAGCCTCCCTCAGCTGCCTGAATAGTAATGTAATAGCTGCTGCACTGTGGAGCAGGAGACAAACCAGAATGCTCCATCCCAGGCAGAAGAATAGCTTCACTACTTAATACATGTACCCCAATTTTGGGGGGGCTGATTTGTTTGAGGACAGGTGCATTCTGTGTGTGAGAAATAAGGTATTTAGAAAAATGCTGCAAATTTGCAATAAGTATTCAGGCTATGTGTACCTGGACTTCCTGAGTGGCCCCTGCATCAGTTCTCTCCTCCAACAAACTGCGGTGCTGGCCTCCTAAAGATAGAACTGAAAAGTCTTTTTAAAATATCACTTAAGAAAAGTAGAATATAGGAGGTTGAAATTCCCCATTTTGTTTAATTTTTTTCTCCAAAGAGATTTCTATCTTTTAGCTGAATCCATACCTCAGGGAAGTGAGTATATCAAAATATGGGGAAAGCAGCCAAAGAAAGGTTCATAGAAACAGCAGAAACTTTTCAACACACGATTCCTAAAATGCACATGAAAAGACAGGAAAATAGCTGAGGGTTACAGAAGTATTGACAAAATTGAAGCACCTTTATGATGGGCTTGCTCATGTTTGAAAGTCATTTGGTAGGTATAGTCCTGACATTTCCAACATCCAGTTGACTAGATCTGAATTCAGAAGCTGTAAAAAATATTTCACGCTGAAGCCTTAATAGTGCGAGCCACTCAGTGCCTAAAACCTGAGAGCATGTGTAAGCTTTTCAATGGACTACGTTAGAATGCTCCAAGCACCGTCACTTGATCTTTTTACTTATAGTACTTGCCCTGCAGCAAGTCACAGAATAAAAATAAAACCCACCCACTTCTTCACAGAGGTTATCCTTCTATACCAAAGAGCGGACACAGGCTAACTTAAATTAAGGGGCATGGTGGCGGGGGTGGAGTTAAGACAACTTTTTTTCCCTCCCCTGTTCAAAAGAAGTGATCTCTTTGCTAATCCTCCAGTGGATTTATGTAGCTTTACTTCACTGTGCTGAAGCTCACTATTTCTGACAGTCAGTGAGGTATCTCCCCCCATTATAGTCCTTGATCAGGGATTCTACGTTCCATTTCTGTTTTCTTTCACTCTATTTTCTGATGGTGATGGTTGATAGAACCTTAATGCTAAATCTTAACCAATAAACATTGTGACAAGCCTACTGCTTA
The DNA here is from genome assembly GCF_052110815.1 of Crocodylus siamensis. Taxonomy (NCBI): domain Eukaryota; kingdom Metazoa; phylum Chordata; order Crocodylia; family Crocodylidae; genus Crocodylus; species Crocodylus siamensis. The sequence continues at coordinate 103,329,952 of NC_143397.1, forward strand.
TTGAAAAGCCAAAAGAAATACAGTAATATCAGAATGGCCATGAAAAAAATCAGCTTTACGGTTGAATAAGATCAGTGTTTCATCCTGGCATTGACACTACCATATTCTTCAGAAACAGATACACCGCCACACAGCTATGCTCTAACAGTACTATCCTGTACATGGGACTAGGACATTCTGCTTTTACCTCTAGGACATTTACTTTTGCCCTTTGGCATGATTTCATTACTTTGAACCTATATGGTCATGATGGAATTGTATGACTGCACTGTTAACTTTTTAATAATCTAGAAACAACATTTCCCACAGTGGCATCCTGATACTCAGAATTTCAAAAACCAAGTCAGAAGAATCCCAACACAGGCTGTACAGAGATGCCTTTACTTTGAACACTACCCTGTTTTTATGGGATTTAAAATCTATTGCACAGGATGAATCAGAGTAGCTACAGATGCAGGTCATCCAATCCTTATATTTGCATAGACAGAATAAAACCCAGCATAGAGGGGGTATATCAGATATTAAACCAATATTATACTTGGCAATGAGAGAATTCTGACTTTGGTCCAGATCTTCATTAAATTAAAGCCATTGTACTGCACTGATCTAATATTTCATCTAAAATAATATGCAGAAGCATTTTCCTCGAGGGATTTTTTAATGGAAGTTTTACAGTCAGAATGGACTATTTACTTTATTATACTCTAATAAGCTTTTTAAAAAGCTTTGCAGCTAAAATTGATTTCAGCATGCAATCAGCACCCTCACTCTCCTCCCATTTTAGACAATAGCAAATGATGAAAATAGAGAGACAACATATGTGGTGGTTAGAGATTCTGCATCTTTCCTTCTAACATTCATATTGAACCCTTTTCAAACCATAGAAAATGTACAAAAATGAGTTCCAGGTCTGAATTGTTTTAATGCTTAAGGTTAATAGTTTCTTGGTAAGCGGTTAAATTTTATGGAGCATATGTGACACATTACTATCTATCAGACATTGCAGAGGAGATATTTTATCTGTCATACCCACCTTGAGGCACTGGTGCAACTTTAAAGTATTAATATCATTGAAAGCATTTGACCCATTGAGGTTTTATGAAAGAATGCAAAATGAAATAGGATCGCTTGGGACTTCTTCAGTAAATTTATTCTCGATAAAATGATAGTTTTACAAGTCTGCTAAAACAGAGAAACAATGCAAGCTATTAACCATAAACCAGCATGTAAATTGCCTTCTATTCATATCTTCTGAAGAAATGCCCAGAAAATCCCAAGAGTATCAAAAAAGGTGTCACAGTATCAACTCCATTAAAGGGAAAACTTTTAAAGTTTAAAATAATCCTCAAAACAGAATCAGAAAGATAATTACCCTGCGGCTGATGGGAGTAACTAAGCAGAAAAGTGCTTTACCATAAAACTAGGGCTTTAAGAAATAAACCATTCCAGGTTTAAGAGGAGCAAGGTTAAATGAGAATATTTGCTTTAAAAGCTCCTTTAGTATTAACTCTTTATGCTGAATCATCCAAAGGATCTCACCACATCAGCTCCAGTAGAAAAAGAGTTCAGATGAAGCTTGATTTGCAATCACACTTTGTTTTCTGACAGGAGGCATGATTCTTAGGATCATGCATCAGATCCCATTGTGACTTCTTTTTAACATGTGTCGGGTTTAACATCTGTCAGTCTGACCCAAATGCCAGTATTTGAGTTTTATCTATGTTTAGTCTCAATTGCAGGAAAAAAACCAACAAAAAAACAACCCTCTAGCATTTTAGGTTCTATTTTCCTGTGTATACATACATGAATGTGTGTGTGTGATGCCACCAATGGTGACATCCATGTAATACATTGCAAACTTTTGCTTAGCTGCATTCTATTCTGAAGTATTCTATTTTGAAATATGTAAGCACTCAGCAGGAACAAACTGGCTTAAGGGTTTGTTTATTTATTTTTTCCCCAAAGCCCAGTTTCTTGAATAGTCCTTGAAGATAACCAAGAGGATGCCACTCTCTTGTTCTTTATTTTTTTATGCAAGCTCAATGGATAGTTTTTTCTGAAAGAGAACCAGAGGATTTGGTCCTTATTCAGACAAAACTTTGGTCAAGTGAAATGGTTTCTCTTTTTTTGCTTGAATTATTTAAATTTACCAAGTCACTGTAAATTTAGAATGGCACATCAATTATACCGTATTTACTCAAAATACAAGATGACCCCCGCAGTAATTAGTTTCTATACATGGACAATATGTTAAAATTTTCCAGGTATAGAATTTAAGGATTGGAAGCTTGTTTTGAATTCCATCTCCCCTCCCCCTCTTGCACTGCTGTAGCAGGGAAAGCAGTGCTGGGGGTGGGGTGAGGTGCCCCCCTTGCCCTCTGCCCTGCCCACTTCTTCCCTCATGCAGCCTGCCTGCAATCCCCAGGTCCCCACAGCCTCTGCCCCTCCCAGTCTTCTTCTTCCTCCCAATACCCCCCGCACCACCCCCAAGTCTCTGCCTCTTCCCCATCCTGCTCTCTGAAGTTTTTGCTTCTCCCTGCCTTACTGTCAGACACTGCTCAGACTAGTCCATCCTAAAGCACAGCACATGGAAGTTCAGCCCTTGTTTGGCCATACAGCAGTGTCAGTGCTGCCAGTTGGCCAGGCAGGGAAGGAGTTTCCATGTAATTTTTGCCCAGGAGAGACTCCAGTCTGAGTTGAAGCCAAGCTGCACCTGACAGTAAGGAGGAGGGGAGGGCGTGAAGTCTGTCTCTGGCTCTGACCTGGACTCTAGGCCATAGTTAGAGTCACAGCAGTTGTCTACTCCCCTCTCTGCTTTGTATATTAATATAAGATGAGGGGATTTTCCCCTATACTCATTGGGGGCGATATCCTCATTTTATATTTGAGTAAAGAATTATGACGTCATTGGGATAACGGAGACCTGGTGGGACTCCACCCATGACTGGACCATGGGTATAGAGGGCTATACCCTGTACAGGAGGGATCGTGTAGACAAAAGCAGCGGGGGTGCAGCTCTCTATGTGAAGGAAAGCTACATGTCCCTGCAAGCTGATGTTGGCAACTGGAATGGGCAGCTAGAGACCCTCTGGGTAAAAATTCGTGGGAAAAATGGCACAGGGGACACAACGGTGGGAGTCTACTACAGACCTCCCACTCAAAGTCCTGAGCTTGACCAGGAGTTCGCCCGGGAACTGACTGAGGCCGCTTGCTCCAGGACCTTGGTTGTCATGGGTGACTTCAAGTACCCAGACGTCTCGTGGGAAGATCACTCAGCAAAATCTGAGCGGTCGCAAAGCTCTCTCTCGTGCATGGATGACCTCTACCTGACTCATGAAGTCTATGGGCCAACGAGAGGCAAAGCGCTGCTCAACCTGGTACTGGCTATGGGGGACAACCTAATCGGCGACCTAGTGATCGATGGGAAGCTGGGTGACAGTGACCATGAGCTGATCACCTTCACCATCCGCCATAAAGCTGGCAAGTCAGTCAGCAACACAGAAGTCCTTGACTTCAGAAAAGCCGACTTTGACAAGCTCAAGAGGCTTGTCCTTCAGGCCCTCAGGGGCCATGACCCCAGGGAGATGGGAGTTCAAGAAGAGAGGCTGCTTCTCAAGGAAACGATCCGCAATGCACAAGCTAAATCTATTCCAACATGGAGGAAAGGCAGCAAGAAGGCACAGCAGCCCTCCTGGCTCTCTAGGGACCTAGCGGACCTCCTGCGGCTAAAAAGGAAAGCCTACAAAGGATGGAGGATGGGATTCACCTCCAAGGAGGAGTATTCTGCGCTGGTCCGGTCCTGCAGGGAGCAAACCAGGAAAGCCAAGGCTGCAACTGAACTCCAACTAGCTTCAAGCATCAAGGACAACAAAAAGTCCCTTTTCAGATATGTGGGGAGCCAGAGGAAAAGCACGGACAATGTTGGACCCCTGCTAAACCAGATGGGGCAACTGACGCCCAGGAAAAAGCCAACCTATTAAATAGGTACTTTGCGTCAGTCTTTCATCAGTCCCATGGGATGCCCATGCCTGCTATGGGAGAGGGAGATCCAGGTGATGGGGATCCCCTACCCTCCATAAATGCTGACCTCGTGAAGGAACACGTTGAGAAGCTGGATACCTTCAAGTCAGCTGGCCCTGACAATCTGCACCCCAGGGTACTCAAGGAGCTGGCGAGCGTCATAGCCCAGCCCCTGGCACGGATCTTTGAAAACTCCTGGCGCTCTGGTGTAGTGCCTGAAGACTGGAAGAAGGCCAATGTGGTGCCAATCTTCAAGAAAGGGAGGAGAGTGGATCCGGCTAACTACAGGCCCATTAGCCTGACTTCTATCCTGGTGAAGATCTTAGAAGAGTTTATTAAGGAGGCCATCCTTGATGGACTGGCCCAGGCTAACATCCTAAGGGATAGCCAGCACGGGTTTGTTGCAGGTAGGTCTTTTTTGACCAATCTCATTTCCTTCTATGACCAGGTGACCTATCACCTGGACAGGGGAGAAGAGATTGATGTCATATATCTTGACTTCAAAAAAGCCTTTGATCTGGTATCCCATGATCACCTCTTGGCCAAACTGGCCACTTGTGGCCTTGGCTCCACCACGATCTGCTGGCTGGGAAACTGGCTCCGTGGTCGGACTCAGAGGGTTGTAATTGATGGCAGTCACTCATCGTGGTGCCCTGTGACCAGTGGGGTCCCTCAAGGCTCTGTCCTGGGACCCATACTGTTCAACATCTTCATTAATGATGTGGACATTGGAGTCAGGAGTGGACTGGCCAAGTTCGCCAATGACACCAAACTTTGGGGCAAAGCATCCACACCAGAAGATAGGCAGGTGATCCAGGCTGACCTGGACAAGCTCAGCAAATGGGCAGACGAGAACCTGATGGTGTTTAACACCGAAAAATGCAAGGTTCTCCACCTGGGGAGGAAAAACCTGCAGCATCCTTATAGGCTCGGCAGTGCTACGTTGGATAGCACTACAGAAGAAAGAGACTTGGGGGTCATCATTGACCACAAGATGAACATGAGCCTGCAATGCGATGCTGCGGCTAGTAAAGCGACCAAAACGCTGGCTTGCATCCATAGATGCTTCTCGAGCAAATCCCGGGACGTCATTCTCCCCTTGTACTTGGCCTTGGTGAGGCCGCAGCTGGAGTACTGCGTCCAGTTTCGGGCTCCACAATTCAAAAAGGATGTGGAGAAGCTTGAGAGAGTCCAGAGGAGAGCCACGCGCATGATCAGATGTCAGGAAAACAGATCTTACGATGACAGGCTGAGAGCCATGGGACTCTTTAGCCTGGAAAAGCGCAGGCTCAGGGGTGATCTGATGGCCACCTATAAGTTTATCAAGGGTGACTACCAGGATCTGGGGGAACGTTTGTTCACCAGAGTGCCCCAAGGGATGATGAGGTTGAATGGTCACAAACTCCTGCAAGACCGTTTCAGGCTGGACATAAGGAAGAATTTCTTTACTGTCCGAGCCCCAAAGGTCTGGAACAGTCTGCCAGCGGAGGTGGTTCAAGCACCTACACTGAACACCTTCCAGAGTAAATTGGATGCTTTTCTTGCTGGGATCCTATGACCCCAGCTGACTTCCTGCCCTTTGGGCAGGGGGCTGGACTCGATGATCTCCCGAGGTCCCTTCCAGCCCTAATGTCTATGAAATCTATGAAATATGGTAAAACTTGCACTTTAACATTAGTGATTTTTTGGATCTTTCTATAAGCCTCGTTGGATCTTTCATAGTTAGTAGGGTCAGAAGGAACCTGAGCAGATCATCAAGTCTGACCCCCTGCCTTGGCAGGAAAAAGTACTGTAGTCAAATGACCCCAGCAAGCTGTTTGTCTAGCCTCGTCTTAAAGACCCCCAGGGCAGGAGCCTGCACCACTTCTCTTGGAAGCTGGGTCCAGATCCTAGCCGCCCTGACAGTGAAGTAGCGCCTCCTGATATCTAGTCTGAATTTTCCCTCTGCCAGCTTGTGACCATTATTTCTAGTCACTCCTGGTAGTGCTTGGGGGAACCGGTTCATCTTTCTATGAACCATTGTACAAACATGGAACAAAAACACTAATGTGAGTACAACAAAAATAATACAAATTGCCCAGTGCCAAAGATTTGCAATTCAATATTCAGAAATCCTCAGACTAAGTATTATATGAAAAAAATTTAAAAAAAACAAAACAAATAAAACATTTCATGTTTATTATTGATCACCAGAATAATCAAAAACATAACACACACATACAATATAAATAAAACCATTCATTGCAAATTATAGCTTAAATTACATAAATATAATACCTAAGATTCAAAGCAGTTGTGAATGGGATGGCTAAATTAAGGCTTTCATAAAAATCAACATGTTTCTTTCCAATGGAACTCAACTGCTGAGTGATGGCTGAGTGGATAGAAGAGCCAATGCCCAACTGCCACAGACTAATGATTTGCCACCATGTGCTAAAAAATCAAGCTGTTAGAAATCCAGGAAGACGAATGTCAATCTAATATTTCACAATACTTTAGAGACCTGTTTCTAATTTAACTATAAAGCAATTTCAATGGTAGTATTAAATCATGCAGATTGCATTTCATGAAAATACTAAGGAAAGTCTAAGAATGCCTTTGGCACTGGAAAAAAAGATGCGAGAGAGAAAATATTCCCATCTATACTCTATGAAATACATCAATTCAGACAAGAAAACAAGAGAGGATAAACATGAAGGAAATAACAACATATGGAAAATGAGACTCGAAACCTTAAATCAGAAAGGAAAAAAGCACCTGTTTAAATATAAATATAGAAAATGGAGCCTAGGGGATTTGCAACAGAGAAAGAGAGATGTCTCCAACGGCAGCAAGGAACATGTCACCAAAGAGGACACTGATATACTTTAATTCACTGTTAAGTATTCATTATTGATTTGCATTCTACATTTTGTATGTTATTTCAATACAGAAAGAAATACATGAAAATGTCATTTAAAAATAGCTTTATGTTCTATTCAATACATCTAACCAGAACAATTTTTGAAGGAGCTCAGGCTATCTTTTATCTTAAAATGGATGATCTACTGAAGAACCAAAGATTCAGAGAAGGTGGATGAGAATCATTAGGAGTATGAAAAACATCTGCTAGGAAGAGAGACTGAAAAGACTGGCAGCCTTTACCTTAAATCAAAGATGAACCAGAAAAGACACAGTAATGAATGGTCAGAAGAAGATTCAGATACAGAAGAAGATACAGTGAAAGCCAGTTCAATGAGAACAAGGCAAGATGGAATGAAATAGTCAGCAAAGTCAAAACTGATAAAAGGAAGTGATTTTTCAAGCATCATGTAGTCAGACTGCAGAACTCATTGATACAAAATGCCACTAAAGCCAAACTCATCAAGAATGTCTACAGTTACTTATATATAATATAGAAGGATTATTTAACTTGCCACTTTGAATTTCAAATTAATGCCCAAATATTAGAGGCCAAGATGAGCCCTTTTGTGGGGGCAATTTATTGCATATCTGTTACCTCTCAGCTCCATGTTCTTGGGGAACCCTGATACAGGACATAGACTGTCTGACTCACAAAGAATCCCCGCCCCCTACCTAAACAGAAACTGATTAAGATGCAGTGGGAGAGACACCTAAAACCCTCCAGATAAGGGTGACAAGAGTGAAACAACTGCCCTAGGTCTCATTTGCATCTGAAATGGAACCAGATGACCATTCATTTACATGATAGATGGAGAACAGAAAGCCCAGAGCAGAGACCACAATGAATTCAGGGATCAGAGAAGCAGGGGAGCACTGCATGATGGGGAATCTGTGCTCCAAATGCTAATCAAGCCACATTTACACATACCCAGCTCAGCATTTATCAAACCAGTTTTAATCTGGATTTACAAAGGACCTCCCCCCGACACACACCTCTAAGCAGAAATAAGTTTAATAGGCACTTCAGGCCGTACATTTCCTGGTCCCACTATGAGAGGCCTATTTAAACTTAGTTGGCTAAAACTTGGTTGCCGGATTAGGGAATGCTGAGGCAAAGAGACCGAGTCAGAGGGAGCATGGGCAACATTTGAACAATGGTAAAGGGTTCATCACACCGTCCAGCCCATTGGAGCCCTGACCACAAGTGTTGTCATACTTTTCCTGGATGACTGGTGGAAGTCCTCCCCTCACAAAGTTTATGAACACTCCAATAATTGCCTTAAGTCTGTTAAAAGACTATAGTAAGATCTGGAAAAATCATGCTAAGCTGAGGCTTGTTCACAACAAGTAAAAATCCAAAACCCTGATGCTGCAAGCTAATTATTGTTTCTGAAGACACCAGGAGATATCCCATCAGTATATCTGCTATCCATAGGAATTTCAAGCTGGCTCTTAAGTATCTGGTTACTCCCTAACTGTATGTGTTTCCTGAGTATCAGTTTCCTGAGATGTTCCAAACCAGATAACCCCTTGTGGATAGAAAAGACAATTTGATTTACACTATTGAGAATGCTTGAAAGAAGCTGAACTGAGGGTATAAACACCTGTCAAAAGCACCAATGTGTGTGCTGACACCACCCGCTTTCTTCTGGAGAGGCTGAAGGAGGCAGATCATCTCCCTTCAAGAATCATGCTGAGAACTTTAACCTGTCAGCTTTGCAACCCGAGGGCTGGTGAGATCCCAGCTCTCCCTGGTTTCTCTCTAAGCATTGATTTCTGAACCTGAACTGTATTAATTAAGCTGGAGTTAAGTTTCCCCAAATACTTAGTGAAACCAAGGTTATACTGTAATTGTTTGTGTTTGTTTTCCTTTGCATGTCTATTACTACTAGTGCCATTATATATTTCTTATACTTAGCAATAAATAACTTTTACAGTCCTACTGGTGGTAACTGGATATATTTTCCCTTCTCTACTTCTCCTTCCCCACTTGCTTTGCAGCAATGTTTCTTTTACCCAAGCTAAAGATCCCTGTAAAGCCCAAAAATACTGTGGGGTCTGCTCATCAAGAGGCTAAACGATTGGGACGTGCTAAGTTTGAAATGCATAAGGGGATCAGCTTGTACAGGTTGATTGACCCAGTTTGGCTCAGACATGCCCTAATGAACTGAATGCTGGCACATGAGGGTGTCAGCTGGACACCCAGCCAGATTCAGAGGTATTCTGTTTACCTGTGTGCTTGTGTCTGACTGTAGATTATTGTTGGCTTACGAGGGTGTCAGCCTGTCCATGCTGATCAACCCAGCCAGGTCAGGCATGTCACATTAATCTGTGTGTGTTTGTATGTATGACTGATTTGGTGCCTGGAGGAACCCAGCCACACTGAAACTGAGTCCTGCAAGCCCATTGGGGGTGAGGGCTTGCAGAAGGGAGAGATACAGCTCCATACAGAAACACAAGTAACACAAGCAGCACATTAATAGAATTACCAAGACCCTAGAAACGTATCCATAATAAATGAGCACACCCCAAAGTAATGGGCATATCTGGTAACATATCAGCTTCCTAACATCCTTAGATGTTACTCAGAAATCACCTGTCTGTTGTAGGCCACTGTCAGAGACAATGGGTGCATCTACATGTGTGCTTTAGAATAATTTGCTGCTCAGTAAAGCATCATAGTCTACATGTGTGATCCTTTTAGACTACAGAAAGCTAATTTTTGCTGGCTTAAGATAGTACGGTCAGAAACAGTACTACCTTACAGCAGAATAAATCATTATGATTAAATGTGCATGTAGACACTGACTGTGTGCATAAATTGCACCCAGCCAGCCCAGCTGGCTGGGGGCCAGACTCCTGCCTGATGCCTAGCCATATGGCTCTGCACTTTCAGCACCCTTGTGCCCCAGACAGTCCCAATGCCACCACCTACAGCCCAGGGCTGACCCCCCATTCCCATTGCCAACCTGGGCCTGTTCTGCCCTGGCTCAAATTGCTGCTGTCTCTGGCATACATGTAGACACTGTGCCTGGGAGTAGTTTACTCTGGATCAAAGTGCTCCTGAGTTTATTGGTTCAGATTAATTGCACATGTAAACACACCCAGTATGTGGAACTAGATAGACCATGAATGAGTCTGGCAGGTCATCTCTTCATAACAATTTTAAATAGCAAGTACCATTTTTTACCCTTAGCACCCTCCAAACAGATGTAACAATTACATATACAAGATTTTCTCAACACTGATAATGCATTTTGAAATGAAAGTATTACTGCTAGATAATCAAATGGCGCGCTCCATTCTCATGTATTTGTTTAATTCTGTTTTTCATTTAAAATATTGTTTTCCCAGACACACAAGCCACATACCAAAAACTCAAAAGTAGGCATATGCAACTGCAACAGTAGTGAAACAGAAAGCTTTATAAAAAGTAAAAATTTGAAATAAGTAGTAATATCAGTCCTGTTTGATGAACCAGCAATGAATACTATTAATACAAGAACCCATGGACTCTTAAATTACTTGTCCTGTGATCTATATTTTTAATGAACCCAAGAAAGAATACAAGTATGATGAAGTCATGAAGCTCTGTTCAGTTGCTGATGTTTGAATACATTATTACTGCAGTTTTCCAGCCAAGAGATAGCATTCCTTGGTGCCTTTCAAATACTATTTCACAATTCTACCACATGTTCCATCCAGACACGTAGTTTTGAAACACTTACTCATGAACTGATATCTAACTGCGCAAATGACTGCACTGATATTAATTGGTCTAATTCCAGCAGCAAAGGAGAACTCAGGGTAAGGGTCTTGCAATCTACCAGCAATTTTTATTTTTATGTCTCTGGAGTGCTTCCCTTCTTTGAATTAAACAGTCTGAGCGTGAGTAATCACCAATTATCCCGGTTTTCTCTGTTTAAAAATAGTAAATTCTCTGATTTAAAAAAAACCAAATCCATAATTAAAATGAAATGCCACTATATATGTAAGTATCAACTGAACACAATATTTTATTGATATATATTTTAAACTATATTTTAATTTTAAACTATGTGGAAGCCTACCAGTGCCTCAAACACTAATAAAACACATTCTAATGACCTATAAATGTTGGTATTTGATTTTAGGTTTTTTTATCATGGAAAAAAATCAGAGCTCCCCCTGCCCACTTCATTCGCTAGAACACAGGTTCAAGCCCCTCACTGCCAAGCCACAGTCCTCCCCTGGCCTTGATGGTGCCCCTTACTCCCCAGCCACAGCTCCCCCATCCCCAGCCAGGCAGGGAAGCTCCTTGCCACTGCAAGCCCTGAACCAGCCTAGTGAGGCACCCCCTGCCTGCCTAGCAGTAGTAGGGGCAGCAGCATGCAGTGTTTCCCCTCACTGCTGTTGGGCAGGAAGGGGGTTCCTTGCCAGGTTGGCATGGGGCTTGCAGCAGCAAGGAGCTTCCCTGCCTAGCTGTGCTCCACCTTGCCATGCTGGGTCTTACCCACTGGACCACAGAGGCCCTGGGGGGAAGGCAACAGGGTAGGGAGCCCAATCCTATAGCAGGCAGCCTGTACCCACACCTACACAGAGATCTGGGGACTTATGTGCCTCCCTCCACACCACCGGAAGTGCATGTAGCAGCATGGAGCTAGCCCCTCCCCCACTCCCTGTATGAGCCACCCATGGCTCCACCCCGCTCCCAGTATGGGCCCTCAGCTGCATATGGCCTCAGGCCCCAAGCCTCACCCTCTACCTAGGCTGGCCAGCAGCCCCAGCCCTGCCCAATTCCCTCCCTATGGGGGCCTCAATCCCTCCCCATCTTCACAAGACTTACTTGCAGGAGCTGTTTTCCAGGCTGCCTCGTAGCCATGTGCATGTGTGAACACACACATGCACATGGTGTCCCCTGCCTGACCGCCCTCCTCCCACTCCCTCCAGCCCCTTATAGGCTGGAACTCTGGCAGCCTGCAAAGAGCTCTTTGCAAAAATGGAAAATCAGCATGTTTCTCTGTTAAAATGAGAAACCCACATTTTTTTCCCCAGTTAAAAGGAAAACCTGCATTTTTTTTTTTCCATTTCTCCATGGGAAACAGAAAACCTGGATCCAATTTGCACTTCTCCAGAAACTCAGGTACCTTTGTTCCTAGTCTTCTTCACCCTCAGCTTTCCAGGAGTTTGTTGAGGCTGGAATAAAGTAAACGAGGAATAAAGTAAACAAGGGCACTCTCCACTCCATCTGTTGAAACTGAATCACCAGGTAGTCAAGGAGTTAGTCAAGGAGCCAGAATATAGCAAGCAGGAGGGAGTCTGTCTCTGTAGCTTAGCAGTTATGGCCTTCATATAGAAGACAGGACAGCTGGGTTCTGATCCTTGCTTCAAAGATTGCTTGCAATTTGTTCATTAAACAGTCATTGCTTGGAAAAAAACAGACTAAAATCCTGGCAGAGACTTCCCATTCTTAGGAACTTAAGTGCTTAAGCATCACCTAGTGTTCCATTTAGGCACCTAAGGGAATACTCTGAAGCAATGTTAAACATCTGCTGAATAGTTTGTGTAAAAAAATTTAGCCTGAGGGGTGCTGGCAAATTGCTTGTTTCAACTATTAGGTGTTTCTGGTGTGTGACTAGTCAGTTGGAATTTCATCCTACTGTTTCTGCTCCAGACCCGAAACATTTTAAAATATAACAACAAAAAGCAACTGGCAGCGAACAATAATAAAAAGCATTTGCTATCTGAGTTTTAATGTGCAAATAGCAGCATTCAGAGGTCGAATAGCTATTACTAAACACATGTAAGACAAGATCAGGTCATGTGCACGTTTGTGAAAAGCAAATAAGCAGAGCTCCTCAAAGAATGACAGGTTTATTTTGTGAAAGATTGAAAGAAGAAATGGCTGTACTTCAAACTGGCACAAGCCCCCACAGTTCAAAATGGTGTCTGAAGGAAAGTTCCAGAAATTTTAAAAAAAGAAAAAACAAAAAAACAAAACCCTTTCAAAATGGAATGTTTGATTTTGACTAAAATGTGTACATTCAAAAATATATGAATTATATTAATGCTGTTGCATAATTTTTTAAAAACAAAGTCATTATAATGTGCAACAAACAACTTTTCATTTGGAAAATATTGAAGTGGGATGGTTTGGAGATTTTTTTTTCTTAATGGGAGTGGGGAGGGGGAGAACTCTAACAAAATCTATCATTCAATGAAAAAACCTTTCCCAACGGAAAAAGGGTTTTTCTGACCATCTGAAGTGGGTCACTCAGACAGCTTCCTTACATATACCAGTGTTCAGTGATTCCAGCCAGTTTATTTTACATGGGACAACCTTGTCCTGTCCCCATAGTAAACTGAGCAAGCAATGAAACAAGCAAGCATACAAACAGTGCACACATGCAACCAAAGTCTGTGGTCTTCCTTCAGACCTTGAGAGGGGCAACCAGACTGTGTGCCTTCTCCCTCACCACCACAGCCTCCTCTCTTATTTCCCCTCTGCACTTGTGTCTGAAGATTTAAAACCTGTTTATGGCTTCTCCATCAGCAGCTGGCATCAACCCTAGTGAGTTCCCAGTCTCACAACCAGGCAAACTATTAGCTGCTGAATACCTGCAGTTGGTTTCTGACCATTTGAGGCCTGAGCATGTCCTATCTCTGAGGGCCACAGTGCCCTCCCCTCACCTCTGTAGGCAGCCAGGTGCGTATACTGGTATGGACCACCCGTGCAATGAGTGTGCTAGGTCTCTGCTAATATTTAGAAGGAAAAGAAATGTACAAAACGGGGGTGCAGGCAAGAAAAGGTTTCTGTTACATCAATGCCCAGAAGGGAAATGTTCGAAGGGGGCTTTCTGTTACACATTTTACCTCTGGATTTCTTACAGATCGACAGGGAATAACAGAATACCACCCTAAATACATTAGCAATACATAACTAATACACATTTTAATCAACAGCTGATACATTTTATATAGTTAATCAAGAGTGGTTTGTGTGTTGTATCCTTATCAATGTAAAATTTAATATTGTGAGCCACATTCACTGGAATTTTCACTCTTAGACATGATGATCCACTGCTCAATGTGTGTTCCTTGAATTATATATTTATGAGATGCAACAGACCTTGTCATTAGAGCTGGACCAGAAATAATTAAAAAAAAAACCTGCCATATTATATTTTTCTTCCTTCTAAACTCTTTCAGTTTCTCTTTGTAGGTGTACAGAATCACTTTAATTAAAAAAGAAATCAAAGCATTTCTGTTACAGAAACTAGAAAATCTTCAGATGAAATCTTAATCCCAGTGGTGTCAATGGGAGTTTTTCCATTAACTTCAACAGGGCCAGGATTTTAACCCTTGTGGGCAGTTTGTATATTAGCAGTGAAATATTCATTAAATATGCAAATCTTTATACCCAGGGTATACTATTAGCCTGCAGTATTGATGGTTAATTAATTGGCAAAAACAGAGTAGGGCGGATTTCACCTTCTTTTTCACAGCAAAGAGAACACAATCTTTGCAGTTACCCATCCATATCTAAATGTATGAACCTACATTTTCAGAAGTGATCAATTGTTTTATGCCCCTCCATTTTTGGGCGACCAACTTGAGATAAAAAACAGACCCTCCTATGTTCAGTTAACAGGCATTCAGTAACAGGTGGGTAAAGGATAAGACTAAACCCATGGGCAGCTGCTGGGGGTAGATGTGTTGGCATGGCAGTTTCTTGCATTGTAGCTTCTGCCTTGTGTGCTGGGGCAATGGGGGTGAGCTGCAGTGGAAACTGCAATAAAAATCTTTCAACAAAATATTTTCCTTGATTTCTTACCAAAAATCTTTTGGCTATCAGATGTTCAGGCTGGTAAAACCAAAATTAATATCTTAAGTCAAATCAGACATTGATAGGAATGAAAATAGTATCTGCACATACACTAAAACAAAGGTAAAATTACAAGCATTATCAATTTTCATGCTTTACCTCTACGGTAGAAACACAGGTAATTCTGGTTCTAAAATAGCATCAGTTTTAGTGGCACTGGAAATATTTTATTGGAAATGGTAATATACATTGAAAATTGGAGTGAACTTTTCCTGCATACCTAGTGTAAAGTTATGGTTACCAAGAAACAAAGAAATGCATAACCCCATTCCCTAATGCTATACTATTGTACAGTCAGATATATGGGAGAGATTCTATGTACCTCATGATTTGTGTTACAGGAGCAAGATTTGTGCACTTACTTAAAGAAGTCCCAGTCTTTGCAGTGAAAAGCATGCAATCAGAATAGACAAGACAGATAATGAATAGGAAAAAAGCAGAAGCACAATAAGGTGAAGTGACTTGCTCAGATTTATGTACTATATCAGTAGCAGAGCTTCAAATAAATCTGTATGGTATAAATATACTGTGTCTTCTTCCTAGAAACAGAAACCAGGTCTAGTAACTCAGACTCCTGTACTAACTACTGCCTCATGTTGTCTCTTCCCAGAGCCTTACTTATTTTCAAATGTAGGATACCAGACTCAGTGGACCATTGTTCTGAAAAGAGATCACCTTCCACATGATGCTGAGCATCCTTAACTTATCCTGATCTCAGCTGAAGTCAAACTATTAGCACAAAGCAGAATCACACCCCAGCAAGAAGTCTGCCTGTGTTCTTTTCCTCCAATTTTTTATACCATTAGGGAGTTAATGGCTGGTGTAATTATGATACAGTGCTTGTGAAATTCAAGCTCATTACCCTCTTCTATCATGTGTAAAATGGAAAAATACATTATTTCTATTTAAATAACAATGTAGTAAAACAATTAATACTTATTAAAAGATAGCTACTTTTATCCCACTGTGAAATTGTAAGACGTAGGCTGAAAGACCACCAGCCCTGCTAAGTGAGAAACTGTAGGGTTTTACCCTTACTACTTCATCATTCCCCAAACACTTCCTCTTCTTGGGAGGATACTAGGGCCTCCTTTTCCCCTCTCTTTGAGTACCTATATCCCTTTAAGACATGGGAGGTACAGAAGTCATAGTGCTACCAATAAACACAGGAAACTAGATACCTCAAAGCGGAGGGTACAGTATGTGGTGTGGAATTCCTCGGTCTCTCATCCCTTCTTCATTAGAAAAGCAAAGCCACAGAGTGAGCATCATATTTCAGAAGTTTCAGACCCACTCTTAAGTGTACTCCCTCACACCTGCAGCATTCTGTGCCTTTGTGCTTACAGACCTCTGGAATACTTTTTAAAAGTAGTCAGAGATCTGATAATGGTGTGAGAAGTGAAGAATCAACTTACAGTAAGCCAAGTAGGCTCTCGGGAAAATTAACTCATTTAATTAAAAAAAAACTTGGTAATTTGAAGAAAAAATGTCTGCATATTTCATGTTTTTGGCACGTTGGTCTCTTCTGCTCTCTGCCAGTGGCACGTGCAGCTGTCAGGACTGTAATGCTTCATTCTAAGCAAAGTTTTTGCACTAAACATTAGGGTATCTACACGGAATGCAACTATTTCCTATATATACATAGGGTTCCTTCTGGGCATTAACCTCTGTGATACCAAGTCGAGTCCTTAATTACTGGTAGTCGAGTCACCAAATTAATGCAAACAACAGCCATGAGGTTAATATAACAGATAGTTAACGCTTACCAATTCTAAGCCAGGAACTGAGAGAGAGAGAAGTCATTTGTTTAATTTTAAACTCTAAATTAAAAGATACTTCCTGCACCATGGATATCAGCTAAACAGACTGAATATTTTAGTACAAAGTAAAACATTATCACTTACCTGACTGCATACCAGTTATTATAATTGGCATCAGTGGCATGCATGCTTCCTCTCTCAAATGGCAATTTGGTTTCTCTAAAAATCTGGGAAACAATAAAAAAAATGCAATGCAATATTAGGTTTTTTAGGGTCTATACATTATTCCTGATAAATTCCCACATGTGAATCTTTACAGATGCTCTTATATATAATTTTAGCATTCAGATAGCTATCTATATCCTAAAACAGTTCAAAGAAATGAGGCATCCCTGCAATAAATAACAGTCAAAACTGGAGAAAAATGGAAGATATTAAACATAGAAAAGATTGAACTCTTTAACTTGCAGAGTCTTTAGGTCATAATTGAAATTGTAGTCAAAGGGGCTGAGGGGCGCAGTAGTTGGCTGATACCTTTTACTAGTAGAGGCTTTTGGACACTGAATTGATGTAATTTTCTTTTTATCATCTTTCTGTAGCACCAGTCTCAGAATAAAGGGGTATGTTTTCCACTAAGCGTTGGTGGCCCAAGCAAATAGACCACTGCTGCAGTCGTTGTAATTTTACGGTTGCAATTCTAATTTGCTCCATTTCAAGGACCTCCCAAGAGGTCTTTTGAGTAAATCTGGGTTGCCACCAATCTCAGAAGTAGAACGCAATTTAAACCTTGTTGAATTTGTCAAGTCTGAACCCTAGTCATTTTGGAGAAATTCACCTTATAACGTGGTAGCTCTTGTACTATGTCTGTTGTTGAAATTGCAAGCAACACCAACTCCAGAATCTTAGAAGTGGGGGGTAGGGGAGCATAAATGAGGTAACAACTGGAGAGTAAGTGATAGCACAAACCTCCATCTAAAGCCCTGGGAATGTTCTTGAGGCTAAATAATGGCCTAAAATTGGTTATTGGTATGCACCCTCATTAATAAATCCTCAACATTTCCCAAAATGCACCATAAGAGTAGTGACATCATGCTTTGACCAGGTACAAAGCTAGAAAACTAGTAACTGTGGATAAAGCTTAACAGAACAGAAAGGCAATACGTATGTTTGCAACTTGAATGTCAAAATTAAATATTGCATTTTACAAAGAAATGTAAAAACTTATACCAACTACATAGTCTCAGAAAGGCTGTTGCTCTTGCAATAAGCATGCCAGTTTCTGGGAGTCTGGTTTGAGATTTTCTGAAGCACTGGGGATCTGATGATCTCACTGAAATCCTCTGGAGATGTGGGTGTTCAGTATTTCTCAATGTTTCTCAGTTGAAGCCCCAGTGGTCATGGCACACCCACATTTGTGGACACTTGAAAGACTTAGCCATGGTACCTACTATTGCTTTTATGAAACAGTATTTTCTTCAAAGTCCCCCAAATCACGCCTTTCTGAAAAAGTTCCAGGCACTATTGATAATTCATTATTTTTATCATAATGCCTAGTTTATTTTTGAGTACCACTATTTGCCATAGAATACATATTTTCCTTTTAACCTGCTCAGTACTTCAACAACTTAGGGAAGCCACAATTTACAGACTTGATTTATCTTTATTGTATGTGACCCCCTTAGTCATGCACCAAGAGATTCTCTGTTCCGCCAAAAATCAAGTATCATTCCACGAGTCTACTAGCTCCCTTGGGGATTGAAATGCGTCTGAACCTTTCAGACATTTCAACAAGCAAAACAAGATAAAAATGATTACTTAATAAAGGCTGAGGTCATTTTGAAGAAGGAAAATACTACTACTCTTCCTGGAGAAGTTTAGCATGGTTAAAAGTCAAAATGCCACACTATGTTGAGAACTTAACTGTATCATTAAATGTAAAGTAAAACATCAGATATAGAAGGATCTGCTATGAATGATGTATGCAACCATACATCATTTAACCTGTTGGTGTTAAAATTAGAGTAGAACTTCAAATTTTCATAAAGGACAAAGAAAGCTATCCCTAAGTAGCTGAATTCTGACAGAAATTAGTGGCCGTTACTAGGCAGGCACTGACTACTTCTGACAGACATGTAATGCTTAGAAGGAAACAAAAGGAAACACATTTCATTCTAATAAATACTTTTGTCATTTGTAGCCAACACAAAGCGTTCAGCCTTTGCCCTTAGCTTTGCTCATTTGCATGCACAGTGTTCCAAACCCCCTGTTTCCTCACAAATTTTGAAAGGCAACAATAGCTGTGAACATTCATGTTTGTGCAAGATCATTAGAAAAACAAGTCAAGGTCAAAAGCAAACACTTAGCAAAATCTGACTTGTGTTTTCCTCAAAGCTTGGTGGAATTGAACCCACCCTTAGATAAGGCTTATAGTGGTTGGTTTGTTAAACCTGAGCGATTGAACATCAGTGTTGAGAACATAACAGTATAAACTGTTGAAAGCATATCCTCAGTTGGCACTTTATTCTGTGTATATATGCTGCATTGGGCACAAGGGAGCCCTAACTTAATAGAGACTTTCAGGTACTATCACAACAGAAATAAAGTCTATCCCTGGCCCACAGAGCCTGTAATCGAAGTACAAGGGAGGAGAGACATGCAATAAGCAGTGCGTATACAAAATGGTGAGAATTAGGACTACTGCAAGAGCAGCAGCCAAAAAGCAGCTCGAGTTAAAGGAGCTACGTTGACTGGCATTATGCTGAAGTTCTGGAAAATCAAATTAAAAAAAAAAGATGAAATCTTTGAAGTTAAACATTTTTACCACATTTGCTATCAATATTTCTTCAGAGTGTATCTATACCACCTGCAATTGCACCAAGAAGTACTGCTGTGAAGACATGGCCAATCCACTCACTCTCATTCTAAATGTGCCAACTGGCAAAACAATGTAACATAACTATCATTAAAAGATAAATTAAAGGAAGAATGCTCTAAAAAAATCATTTAAGTGTCTTAAGCTCTTAATCTCATTTTTAAAACTCACTAGGTGCATTACATGTGTCCCACACTGCACATTCAGTGGCGTGCAGCCATTTGGTACTTGCTAAAGCACTCATATACTGTGCTAAAGCATCACAGTTTGTGCCCATCAATGCTGTGTCAATATAGCTCATTGCTAGGGCAATGTAGCTTCTTGTGTAGATGCACCCACTCAGAAGTATCGCTGGTTGGAAAACAAAATTTCCCTCCGATGGGATAATCTCAGCTGCTCAGAAAATCAGGCAGCTCAAGAAACCTTTAAGCATACCAGCTGGGCATCCAGAGATCTGGCTAACCTGGAGTATTTGACAGCCACCCCAGTGACAGGGTAGACAGCAGCATACCTGGTTTCTGTCAAATCAGAATGGAAAACTGATCCTCTTATCTTCAATCATGAGATCATAGAAGGGGCCCAAACCTGAAATATTTCACCTAACTTTTTGTTCCTTCTGAAGTTTGTCAAAGATCAAAGTCTTTGATTTCAGATGCCGATGGCAAAAGGTCAGAAACAAAAGGTCAGAGGCTAACACAATAAACTCTGTGATTGTAGTCTATCCCTCTGTATTAACAGTGCTGCATGCATACACCCCTGTCTGTGCCTCATTTCAAATCACTTGAGCTCCCATACGAGAGAGAGAAACTGACCTTGACAACTCAGCACGAAAGATATCGGTACCCATGGTGACCAGATAAAAATGAAACTCCAAATTAGCTAACTTTAGTGAAGTTGTAAAATTAAATAATGTACTATGCTCGCCCTCCTGTGACCAAACAGGACCAGTACCACCCAAGCAAAAAATAACCCCCCTTTTTTCTGAAACCTGAGCAAACAAAGAGAGCACAAGTGTCAACTCATTAATTATTCATGCCTGGCGTGTAGTTATTGGTCACCTGGCCAAGTATAACTTTGAAAGAACTTCCGCCCAAAGCGAAGAACTCTCCACACACACCCAGGAGACACAGTTTGTAAATTGGCCTCTTACAAACATCTCCCCGCCTTCAATCCTTATCTCGGCATAACCCCGTCCTTGCCAGCTCGACTATCTCCCTCGTTATTTCTTATCAAGAGCTCTCGGTAATCTGCAGACTGCAACGGCTTATGTGAATCATTCGGAATCTGTAACAAGCAACTCTCACCCACCCTGTAAATGCTGGGTAACATGATATCTGCATGCTGTAACTGAATAAATCAACTCCTCTGCCTATGCTGCAGCACATCAGTAGCGTAAGTAAAATAAACTTTCTGTGTAACCATTATGCTTTAAATCATCTGACTCCTGCTCGCCGTAACACCCACCTGTCTGGTCATAAATCCCCCCTTGCACCAAGCTGGTCATGCCGACCCAGGCTTGCAGGTCAAGGGTGCACCGGTCATCAGGGCGCGACAAAGTTTAAATAGAATTGTAGGAAATTTCTAAGCAAAACTGTCTGAACAAAACAAGAACAGGAAACATTTGATTTGGGCCAAGTCAAAACTGAAACATCAACTATGATTTTTTTTTTTTAGTTAAAAAAAGTATCTTGACATCAACTATCAGTTGAAAGGAAAATGATTTTTTGAAATATTTTAGCATTGCCTATTCTGACTTTATATTTGTCACAGATAATGTTTAGCCAGAAAAAATTTCCAACCATTATTGTAGGCAGCATGACTTCATTAGCTCAAAATAGAATGCAGTCATAGATATACTTGGTTTTAATATAGGGTCTTTTTCTCAAAGGAAGAACAACAAACAGAGTCATGCAGAGTCTTACAATTTGTAAACTGTAGCCATAAATAAGATTCTTTGTGCACCATGTTGGGCTATCTGTTTAAGGACTCTTTGTGTTTAAAACAAGAAATACAGCCCAAATATTAACACACTTCCTTTGGTAGATAAGTGTCTGCCTTAATTTAAGGGAAATAGTATTTATTAAAAAGAAAACTAGTAGGCAGTAGAGTGCTTCTGCTGCAACAAGGCACTCGATAAATATTCATGCAATAAACTGAGCAAGAGTTAACCACTAGTGACCTTCCATAGCTGCATAACTGAGTGGGAGATTTGGTCCATCACTTTGCTTAGCATCAATGTAATGATATCTAATTACAAAACCTGATAATAACCCCTGGGGATTATTTGAAAAAGTTGTATAGGAAATGAGCAACATTTTGTCATTTTCCAGATAATCCATCTTATTTGTCTACATTAGATAAATAACCATGCTGCATACAAGAGCCCATAGGAGTGAGCAATGATAATATCGTATTGCATTTGAAAGATATCATGTCGAACAAATGTAACAAACAAATGTATCAAGGATGTGTGTGTCCTTGCTACATTTTTAAGGTTTGATTACAAAGTGCCACATTTACTTTCCTTCACTGGAGGAGGTTGACCTTAAAACACACCAGACACTATTTTTAGACTATGTTGCCTAACATATAATGGAGTAAATTAGTGAAAAAGAAAATAAAAAGATGAAACTGCCATAACAAAGCAAACCAACATATTTTTTCTCTGACAGTAGCAGATGCTTCAAAGTATGGTAAAAGAAATCATGTAATGAAAAAATATGGAAGGATTTTGTATGCAGATTAGGGCACTGTTACACCTTACAATGTTGGTCAGTGTTAGTGCTAGCTTGAGTTTGGAGCAGTCACTTCAGGCCAGCAGGGGATTGGAGGACTGAAAGGTATGAATCTCTCCACTCTGCCTCTTAGGACTCCTCTTGTTTGCCCCCCACCCCCAGAGCTCCCCTCTGCCCCTCAGGGTTCCCCTCTGCCTCCTGCTTCCTCCCCACCCCAGGGCATTACCTGTGGCTGCCTGCCCTGCACTGTCTGTCCTACAGGCAGGGAAAGGTTAACCTACCTGCTCCAATGCTGCTGCTGCTCTTCTGGCACAGAGAACAGCAGCAGTGGTGGCATCTGGGCAGCAGTTTAACCCTTTCTGGAACAGACAGCACAGATAGACACAAGTAAGCCAGGGAAAGGGGACAGTGAGAAGGGATCTGGTTTGCTGGGAAGCTGAGGTGGAGAGGGGCAGTGGACCCCATTCAGGCCAGTGGAGGGGGGGCATGACAGGTGGGGTGTTTACAATAAGGCAAAAGTGGGCAAAATACAGCCCATGGGCTGGATCCAGCTGCCCCAGCAGTGTTACACATTGGGCCTAACCCCACTGAGTGAAGGCAGCACTGAGCTTCTGCCCAAGCCCACCAGCCCTGGTCCCAGCCAGCGTGCATAGCTTACCAGCAGGGCTGCTCTTAGTGTAGCTGCAGCTGCCCAGGTGATCATCAGCTCCCTTCACATCCAGTAGCAACTCCTCCTACTCCTGCCTTAGCATGCGGGGCTCTGGTTTTAGCTCCAGGTCACCTTCCTTCCACCCCACCCACCTAGTATAATGAGCAGCTACCTGCAGGTAGCCAAGTGGGTGGAAGGCAGCCAGAAGATTGGGCAGAAGCCATCTGGCTGAAGCTTCCTCCCCACCCAAAATAGTGCAGCAGAGGATGGAAGAGAAGGAACAGCTGGAGATGAGGGGAGCTGCGCAGCTGCAGCTGCACTGGGAGCAGCCCTACTAGTAAGCTACACATGCTGAACAGGGCTGGGCCAGCAAGGACACGTGGAAGGGCAGTGTGGGCTGACCTAGGTTGGAGCAGGCAGGGCTTAGCCTCATGCACAGCACCACAGGGGGGCAGCTACAGACCACACCGCCTGGGTGAGCTCTGCTGCATGTTACCGTTGCCCCTGCCCCTTCCTCCCCTCCCCTACAGCTGGCTTCTGGGACCTAGCACCCAGGAAGTCCTCCCCCCACACATGTGCATAGGTCTCCCCCCCTCCCCTATATATACTTCCCCACACATACACAGCACACTCTTCCACAGGGCAGGGGTGTGCAGGGAGAAGATTGCAGCTCTGTCCCTGGCCCCAGACCCATACGTCCCTGCCCACCAAACCAGTGCTCTGCCCCAGCCCTGGCACTATCTTGTCATGGTCCCATGATCCCAGGATCTTCTTGGAGACTGGCTGGGAGCTGTGCAGACAGGGTACATGGGTGGGTGGATGGGAAGCTGCATCTAGGGCTGGAGCTGGGGCTGGGGCCGAGTTGCAATCTGCTCCCTGCACTCCTCTGCCCATGGAACACGTGCCTGTCTCAGGAGTGTTCAGGCAGAAAACTGTGGCTCTGCTGCCTTTTCCATAGCCTGGTTTTGCCGTGGGGGCTCTTCAGCTAGTCCCTTTACATACAAGCACTGCCATTACTCATACAAACAAACAAACAAACAAACAAATCAGCCTTCCTCTGAGCCTTGAGAGACGCCCTTTTGCTCTGGCCCCTTCCAAGTGTCCAGCTTGTCTGGATATCAGTCCTTCTCCTGCTCATAGACTGTTTCTTCCCCCTAGCATGAGCTCCCTGTTCTGTCTCTTGAGCTTTTAACTGCCAGTGCATACTCCTTTAGAAACTAAGCACTTGTCACTGGGCTTCTACTGCTGGCTGTCTGCTCCCACTTAAAGAGCCAGACTATCCTCCTACAGAATTAATTTCTTTCCCTGGTTACCAGCAGGGTAACCTCAAACCTGGGAAACTGGGATTCAGTTCCCTGTTCTGCTGCATTTCTGTGGCCTTTGAAAAATCATGCAATTCATCATAGTTCTCCATCTGTAAAATGAGAACAGTTGCACTTTCCTGCTGTGAAGTGGTGCGATGAAGAGACACTCAGACGCTATAGTAATGGCAGAGATAAAAAGCACTTAAAATAACAATAATGGTGCATAATTTTCAAATAGTGCTTTTCATCCATACTTCTTAAGTCACTTTACAAAGTAGGTCACAGTATCTTTATCCCACAGTATCTTTACCATATCTTTTATAGATCTGCTTGATTTAAATCTTGAAACTTATGGAAATATCCCTTTTGTTATTTTTAAGCCTATATAATGTAACTATGGATATATCATTTTTCATTATGTCCCTTTCATTTTGAATGCTCAGAGGTATTATGTAGCAATAAATTCTAGAGCTTAATACTGCACTGAATTACAAAAAAAAGACAAATAAAAAAATTGGGTGGCCTTTCATCTATTTTAAATCAGTTTGCTTCCTTTCAATTACACTAACTTTTCTCTTGTCCCTGTATTACCATGAAGTGTTCAAAGGCCTGCGATTTATCCCATCTATAGTGTCACTAGAAGCTGTTTGTGAAACCTGATGGTGCATGGGTGCTATACATTTGCCTCTTCAATCCATAGAGGGTAAGTCCCAGTTCAGGAGCTTTGCTTACAAGTACATATCAGATCCATAGCTTAGGCTGTGGTACAGCTAAAACAACAGGTATCACTCACAATGAAAGGATGCAGTATATACATCTAGTGAGCATATACAGTTAGCCATTCCATGGAATATAAAGTTAAATCTTGAAGAGTAGGGGCAGACTCCATTAATTCCAGAAACTGTCCATTATTCTAGCTATTCAGATGGTAATCCAAAGCTCCTTTGGCTAGTGTATTGCATCATACTAAGCTACAACTTTATGAGACCGTAATCTTTCAGGATTCAAATAACGGGCATTCTCTGGGAAGGGGGCAGAGGAGCAGTAGGTGAGGGAAGAAGGAAGTCTAAACCTATAAATGATTTCCATTATTTACAATTTTTTGTTCCAAATTGGGTTTGCTTGTTTTTTTTTAATTTGGCTCCTCAACACATTAAAGTCAGTGTCTAGAAATAAGGAAATATGTATATGAACACCCTCGTTTCTGAAGGAGGGATGCACGTTTTGGTTTCATTTTTGTCCCTTAAACCCATTCAATTTCTCATTAGAAATTCTGATTGGCCACAAGGCATTTCCAAGTATGTAGTAGACAGAGTATCCATGCAGGAACTAGACAAAGCACCTTAACATTAAAGCAGGTTTCATAAATGAACTATTTTTTTTCTCAATACATTTCAGTTATTTTTTCAAGACATGGAGGAGCTTTAATATTATATTTCCTTCAACATCTCAATTTTCTGGCTTCTTACACAGGTCTAAATCCTGCTTGCCATCCGGAAGGTGTAAGAATCTCTGAGCACAGTGAAGCCTTTTCTTACTATTGTATCTCTTCTATGGAGTGCTCCTTAGCACCTCTACCTGGGATAGCACAGAGATGTGCAGTTGGAGATGGGACAAACTAGTGCCTGTTCTTTTTTAGAAGTATCTATTCAAATAATGGTAACAATGGGAGGAACCTTTATCAAGGATTCATTAAGCCAGGCATTGCATGTACAGAGGTCTTGAAATCTAAACAAAAGGGAAAAGGAAACATTAAATCCTTTTACCAAATGTAAAAGGACTTGCCCTAATGCAACAGATATTTTGGAGAAGAGCTAGGAACCTGGACTCCAACTCAGTGCCAAAACCACAATCCCAACCCTCGGCTATAGTTAAAAAAAGAGAAAGGGGGAGGGAGTGTTTCTGTTCTCTCCAACTGACAGAGGCCACTTCTGACAGCAAAAGGCAGTCTGTTTAAGCCACCTCTGAACAGACCAACATTTTGCATGTTTATATATCAGAGCATGTATACGATTACTCATACATTTAGTCTTTATGCTTACCATAAAACAGACATGCTATTTGAAAAAGACAACAGATTTCTATCTGAATCTCTAAAACAAAAAAAGGCTGGAAGGCTAATTCACTTTTATAATGAAATATCAGGGCTGGAACTTTTGAAAGCATTTTGCACCCAGCACCTGACTTATTTTACCCAGGAAAAGGTTACAGGCACTGACATGGGGAGGTTTCTGACTGCAGAGGCTCTTTAACAGGCAAAGGAGTATTAAGATTCAGTGGTTGAAAGCAGAAGCAAGATAAATTCAGTCTATTAAACAAGCTACACATTTTAACAATGTGGGTAATTAATAATAATTTCCCTGGAGACCATTTTAATTCTGTACAAGATCAGGCATATTTTTAAAAAAGATGCTGTAAATGATCCTGATATAATGGGCTTGATACAGGAAGCACCGTGTGAAATTTTATGAACTACAGACCTCCCATATTTTGAAAGAATTGTAACTAGATGGTTATAACAGACCTGTCCAGTGTTCAAAAATAAATAAATAAATAAAAATGTATTAAACCCTTTGACTGGGAGTGGAAATTGAACTGATGACACCTTTGGCCTCTATTGAAAATTCTGTTCTAATCCCTTACAATTTCCCAATGTTAAATTACTCGAAAGTGTCCGCATTTAGCTGCCTCAAGCTTTTTTGTCCTAGATGAACCACAATCAATTAAAATTAAGGGGTAGGTCTCTGTATAGAACACCCCCTCAAGACAACAGCTGATGACTGCTCCTTGTTCATGAAAATGAACCCATCTGCTACAGTGGGACTGCTTGTGAAAGTAAGGGGGTTCAGGCTCTAAGCCGATAAATTTAGCATGTATGCACATTCTTCCAAGATAAACAGGAGTAAGGTTACTTAACAACTTGACTTAAAAATTATTTGCAAAAATCCTCACTCACATACCTTAACTTTTTAGGGATAGAGACAGCTAGGAATGTCAGCATTTTTAAATGAAAAGGTTCTTGTTTATTGCAATCAGAATTAAATCAACCCCAAAATACTTGCATATGATATAAACAGAAAAGTAATAGGTCTTAACTGAAAACCAAGTTGAATTGTGTGGGCTGTTTACAATATGTTCTAGCACATTAAAATGCTTAATTTGTGATAATTTGCTGATAATGAGAAATCCTTACATAATGGTGTTGGTTAAAATTAATAGGGTTACCAAAAGACAAAGCTATTTCCAGTTATTTAAGCTACAGCTAGTAAAACATGGCAACTCTAGTATATTTGCAGATGGAAAGGAGTAGCTTGAATTCTTTATCTGAATACTCTAGATTTCTGGGATGGGAAGGTCAAAATTTTCACAGACCGCTTACTATAAACAGTCACAGGCCCACTGAAGTCAAAGGGGATTTGACAATCTCAGGGTCTGGAGAAAGAAAACCTCTGTAGTGCTCCAAGTGTCTTTAGAGAGCTTTAAAAAGCGAAGGTAGAGGCCACACAAAGAAGTGGTACAAATCTTCCTGAATGGTATCAAAAATCACCCTAGAAGAAACAGAAATGGCTTTGAAGTGCTTTGCTGTGAAGTTTTTCAGGTTGTATTTGTATCTATCAGAAGAGCACAACAGGTAGTTGATTAGTCTGCCAGCCACCCACCATTCCAGAGCCTCAAGGAGACCCCCCCGTGCTTCACTCCCAACTCCACTTCCCTGAGATCCTAGGCTTAGCTGTACATGACACTTTTACTTTTTATAGCTAGGCATGAAGACACACCACTGCATTCATTTTCTGGGACACTGCCTTGGAATTTGGCTTCTCAAGTGCTGCAAACCTTCAAGCACCCATTCATCTGCACTGTCATCTGCACTTACAAAAAAAAAAAAAAAAAAAAAAAAAAAGATCTGCATCTGTGAAGTGGTCAACCCAGGGGAAAACAGATGTCACAGACCTTCTTTCCAATAGGATAAAGACAGTCAAGTGGATCACAGCCAAGATGGCAGCTCATGGTCACAAGAGTGTTAGCAGTGATGGGCCAAAGGCATAAGTCCTGAAAACATGGTACATGAAAGCCCCTGGCCCTGACCCAATTTATGATGTCCAGCAGGTGATGTGTCTTTCATGTGTGGAGCTCTCACAGATATTCATCTGGGACAATTCTATTTCTGTTTCTGACTCCGAGGCAAATCCAGATTTATCTGATGACAATGATGGCATGGACCTGGAAGAGCATGGTTAGCCCCCAGATCAATCCCTGGCCAGGGAGTAGTTTCAGATGGGGCAGAAGAATCCTGGAGAGTCCTTATTCATATTTACAATGGTCAAGTGTGAGAAGTATCGGCCCTCAGAACAGAATAGCTCTGACATCACCAACCATCTGCAAAAATGGGTGGCATAGTGCCTCATTACTCAATTCTCCAGGGCCTCTTCCCCATCTTAATGCCTTGTGAGCTTCAGATGGCAGGCTTAGGCATCTTTTAGGCCACTTTCAGAGAGCCATGCTGCTCCTCTATTTAATTCCTCCAGCCCAAGCTGCCATACGTGTTGAAGACCATTCCCTGTTTGCAAAGCACATTCCTTTTTCTATGATCAAAACAGCAACTGCATGTTTAAAATATCCAAAGCTATTTTGAGTTATCCTGTGCTTCTGTTTGGCTTTGAAAAGTCCTCCTCCTGTCCTGAAGGCCTCCACCAGGGCTCCCTTCACAAGAATACCCAGACAGTTGTGGTGGTCTGGGGCTAGGTACTGCTGGTGATTCTCTGGGGCTTTGTTTTCTGGGTCTGCAGGAATATCTCACTCCTGGACTCACAGAAGTCACTCAGGACCAAGGCCAGGATGATTGTCCATGGCAGATACTGCTCTTTTACATCTAGGGGCACACAAAGCGCCCTCCATTGTTGCCCTGAGGTGCCCAAAGGCAGAGTTCTCCTGTCCTTCAATTAAGGCAGCTAGTCAGCTGTCAAGTGAAAAACCCCTTTATGGCATTCAAGTATCTGGTGCAAGACTCCATAAGCCACAAAAAAACAAAAAACAAAAACACCCAGGTAAGGTCAGATCACCAAGAAACAGGGGAGGATAGGCAGCCCTCACAGTTTTATAATCAGTTTTTCCCTGCACTAAAGGAGAACTCTTAAAGACCCAGTGGTCATTTGGCTGACATGGCCCCTGTAGTCCATGATGCTCTAACAATATGGAGAAGCAGACTTTATGGTTCATGTACTCCATACTATGGGATTCAGTGCACAGGTGTGACCGTTCAAAACCCCCATTCAGACAAATCCAGCTGTGACCACCCTTAAACTGGAGTGCTTGGTGAAGCATGATAGCAGCACCCTCTGGATGCTACTGCACAAGACTTGAATAGCCAACTTGGCCATGGACTTTCCTCTGCCAAAGTAGTTGACAATAGAAGGGAGGTTAATGGGGATTGCGAGCTCTGGTGATCTCCGACGTGGTAAGGAAAAGTTTTAACCTTTCTTCCACAGCCAAACTTTTCTAAATGATGTCAGGACATGGACTTCCCTGCTTTTGGACCTGAATTCCAGAGACAGAAATTCACTGGAAAATTCTGGAGCCATAGATCATGAACAGGGAACCTGGCACAAGCAAAGCAACTACATGCAGTTGTCATACACAAGAGGCTGAAAAGAAGCCTGTTTATCAGCCCTCTAACTACAAAATACCAATGTCAGCACCAGCACACTATGAAGTGCTTTAGCTTGGAGGAGGGCCTGTATGTGTGTACGTTATTGAAGTGTTCCCAATTTGAAGTGCATAAAATAGGTCAAAATTTTAAGTGCTTCCAAGATTTATCTGTCCATACACATAATGACTTAAAACGTGAATGCACATATTATTTTGTCTTTATATAAGTTTTACAAATAACTTACTTAACAGACCTGATAATAGTTAACTGTTTGTAAAGGAAATAATTGTCAGTACTATACTTAAAAGCTGAGATTTAAGAGACTTTTGGGTACCCAACTTAAAACACCTTAAAGAAGACTGATTTTTAGGAGACAGGTTGTGGCAGGAAGCCATCTTTGTTTCGCCCCAAAAATCTCTGTGCTGTGACAATGTGGTTAGGATGGGCCCAGCAGAGGAGACGCACCTTTACCCTATCTCTTTAGGTAACCTGAGCTGGCTACATTCCTGAGGGAGGGGGGGAACCTGCTCCCTCTGCCTATGTGACTGGTATCAGATACCTGGGAGAGAGGCACCTACCTGGTGGGCTAGAGTCTGCCCGGCAACTAGCCATGTATTTCAAATTGGTGGGCCAACAGCCAACCAGAGCTGGCCTCCACTGGACCAGGTGAATGAGGTCACAGGGGCTATATAAGTTAAGACTGCCCAGGAGGAGGGGCAGCAGCCATGCAGGGGACTCAGATTTAGAGAAGAGTTTTCCCATTTGAAACTGGCTCTCTCTCCCATAACTCATGAGCTAGGATTGGCCTGCCTCCAGAGGGAATCTCCAACAGCCTCGGGATGATGCTTGTGAGTAAGCTACTTGAGATCTGATTAGATATATAGCTGGCAGTAACTCAAATGTGTGTTCAAAAGGCTACCTCAGCCAGACTGTTTTGCTCTATGGGATTTCTATGATATTGCTTTACCTTGTACCCTATTTTCACCCTACCCCTGTAATCAATAAAGTTCTCCTTTGTGACCGGTGTAGGACACTTATTGAGGGGTGGGTGTAAATTATGCCTAAGAGGCCCCTTAGGTCTGCAGACTAAGGGAGACTTTCCTTTTTGGCCCCCAATTTGGGGAAGTGCCCCAAGTGCCTGTACTGGGTTGAGTACCCGTAGGATTATTAGGCCTGTGTTTCACCGAGGACACAGGGCTGAGACCGTCCCTTCTTGGGGTGGTGGCAGCTTGTGTTACCCCCAGGCTAGTGACTGTGCTCCAGGAAGGGGGTCAGCTGGACGCGAGGCACCCCTAGGGAGGCACTCGGAGCCTGGAAGGTGGTCGGGCACAGTGAGGTGGGTGGCTCAATGCAGGAGTGCCCCCTACTACCCGCCACATAGGTATTTGGCACTTTCTGATCATTATGCTTTTTGTGGGTCTCATTCTGGGTTTCCAAAGACTAAAAATCCATCTAAAAATCAATCACTCAGAAAAATATGAACTTTAGAGTTCTTACATGGATGTATTTCTCAAGTGTTCCAAAGGTAAAGCTCTAATTAGTTTAATAAAATTTGCTTTTCATAGAGGAAACCACTAGAACTAATTCTCAACTAGGGTGCCACAGCACCCTGAGTTGCCTTGAGATCCTTTCAAGGGTACCACAGGGTGTTATGCAATGTTCTTTGAGCAAACATGATTCAGAAGACACACCCAGAGATTTTAAATAGGATTTAATAGTAGTAAAAACATTATGACCTGTTGTGGTCTCAAAACTAAAAAAAAATGCTCTTATTTTCCTGTAGCCAGGGGGGAAAGGGGTGTGAAAACAAGAACTGGTATGTTTGGAAATGTGCCTTGAGTCTATCAAGGGTGCAAGGGTTGCCTTGAGTCTAAAAAGGTTGAGAACCACTGCACTAGGATTTCTACTTCAAGCCTTGGAAAGAGTCTTTGGAATACAATTTTGTCACTTGAACAGAAAGAGTGATACATGTCATTTGCAGCAGAGACAGATTTACCTACTCATAACCTTTGAAATGCAAACGAAAGTGTACTAACTGAAATTATTTTTTAAATGCACTTTATCCCTGTGGCTTTCATGGTAAAGTGTGGTTTCAGTAAGCCTGACCAGACTGTGGGATGTTATTACTCATGCAAATATTTCTTGCTCAAACTATTAATTTCATTTATTCAAGGGATTACTCACATGAGTAAGAGTAAGATTGGGGGACGGGGGTGTGGAATTCCCAGCATGCCTTAAGATTTTAATAGTGACAGGATTTTAAATGAGCTGTTCATGGCAAAACTTGTATTGGCATAATTTAAAATCAAAGGGTATTTTGTACATCAGTCTTTTCTTAAGCTTTTCTCCCATCTCCCCACACATATTTTTGCTAAGTGATTATTGACACTTGAGCTCAAACACATTTTAGTTGAGCTATACTGCATTATTGCAAATACCTGAAGATCTTTTTTGTTATTTCCATTGACTATCATAACAATAGATAGTCTTTGACAGCACTGCTGAGGGAAACTTTCTTCCCAATAGCGAAAGCCATAATGTGTGAATAGTACAACCTGTATAACACTACTCAAAAATAAAGAACTCCATTACTTTTTAGCCCCACTCTTGCTATGAATTCATGTAGCAGCAAAATAAAGTCAAACTTCTGCATCAATCTTCTCAGGGTACGTACAGACAGTAGATTTAGGAGTTAGGGAGGTTAGATAAGGGGAAAAAGTGGTTGCCTGGTCTAATTTAATTTACCCATATGCAGACCTTATACTTAGATCCCTAGTTACATTAATTTAAATACCAAACTGTACAAACATTCCTTGAAGATTAGATTGGGCAAAAATGGCTGGTCCAGTCTAACTTAGATCAGAGAGATGCACTAAGTTAGATCAGGCATGGGTTACAACTGATCTACCAAACATCTGTACACATTTGGAGCACAGCCCCATGGCTGGGAAAGTCCAGTCACTTTCCCCAGCCCTGGGTCTGTGCTTTTCCTATACCCCCCAAAGCACCCCCTGACTGAGCTACTTTTAGCTCCTCTCCCCCCTCCCCCAAATGCCTACCTCCACCCCCAAATGGACAACCCCTCTGTGGACCAATCAACCCCCTTTGCATCAACATGTTATCCCCTAACCCCCCACCCCAGCCAATCCCACCAACTGCCTTGTTTCCAGTGTTATAGATGTTTTCTGGTGCCAGGAGCCCATTCTAAGTAAATTGGTGTGGGAGAATGGGTAGGCAGGATGGGGGGGGGCGGGATTGGTGGGGCTCAAGGGGGAGGTTGGACTGGATAGTCTCTCCAATACCACCAAACCCTCTCAACCCCCTAAACCTAACCCAAGGATCCACTGGCTCTCCGATCCCACCAGCTCCCCAGCCAGACCCTGCTAACCCCCAAACAGACCCACTAGCCCTCCAATCCCACCTGTTCCTCCTCTCACCAATTTACCTTGGATCAGGTTCCCAGCACTGGGTAACATCTGTAAAACTGCAACTTATCTACAATCACATGACTTAAAGTGAACTGCACAATTGTAGATTGGATCCTGGGAACATCTGTACTGTTCTGCAATTAATCTGTGTAGGGGAGGATTCAAGTGAAGAACCACTGAGTTGCACTGAGCAGCCATTTTTACCTGATTGAACAACCCAAACTTGACATCCATAAATGCCCTCAGAATCTAGATCATCTCCCTGCACAGTTTCAGAATTTCTACTTTAGGAAGGAACTGTTTCCTTTCAACCTGGACACATTCTACAGTCAGGCAAGCAGAAAGGGCTTGAACAGGGGTAGGCAACCCCCAGCACAGGTGCCAGAGCATGGCACACAAAAGCATTTTGCTTGGTACCTCAGGGTGGATAGCAGGCCAGGGCTCCACTGCCATGACAAGGAGTGGACCCCTCACGCTCCCCCTGCCCCCACTGTTAATCCCTGACATGCCAACATCTTACAAGTTGAAGTTGCAGGTGTTTTTCAGCATGCTGCCCAAAAACATTGACCCCTGGGCTACAATCTGGCTGTAACTGTTTCATATGGAAATGTGTCAATGGGGAAGAATTGATTTAAAAATGTAACAATGCTTCTATACTGACTGGCCTCCCTTCCCTTTCATAAGGGTCATGACATGTCAAGGATGGGGTAGAACACAGTTTTCTCCTGCCAATTGTCACCTGGTCTCTTGTGAACTTTATTTCTGTGAAGTATCTTAGAGCAGCCTGCGCCTGCCTAACCCCTAACCCTGCTTTTCCTGGTCTAATCAGAACTCAGGGTCCAAGATATGTCACTCATTTCTCCAGAGAACAACTGAGTAAGCAGAAGACCATATTTTGGTGAAACACTTTAATAATAAGAGCAAATACCTTCAGTATGTGGATGTATTTGTTTAGCAAGTATATAGGGTGATACCACAATAAAAGCTTTTCTTTGTAATGGGCAAAATTAATTTGGTGGGAATTCATTCATTTTTTTTCATCTTTGTGCAATTACATCCCCCCCCCCCCACACACACACATTTACTGTAATCTACAAGTAGTAGATAGTGATCCAAATCAACAAATGAAATTACTGTCCCCGATTCGGGCTGAATCTGCTTCACACTTCCCTAATTATCTCTCTCAAAAAGAACTTGAAATTACAACTTAATTACTCCAGCATAACATTATACACATGTCCACTACTGACCATAACAGTTATCACTTTAACAGTTTTATATCAGCAAAAGGATGTTCCTTAAACACATAAGCACCAATGAAAACCACAAGGTCTTCTTCACAAGCCATAAAGGGTCAGCACATACATTGTCCTTTCACTTATACTCTGCCCTAATTAATCTATACCCACTCTAAGTTGAAACAAATGTATCCAATCCACTCCTTTCCAGAAACCTCCTTTCCCCTTATCCCTTCCCCCTTTCCCCCCCTTTCTCCCTATAATATTTTAATTCATGTAGCTCCAATTGTAAACACTCTGTTGTTGAAAAACAGAGCTTCTTGCTAACAGTCAACTTACTTTCCATAGCACTACTTTAATACACACTATCACAGTTATGACTTCCCATGTCTCATCAGTACCTTCAGTTAAACCATATAACGTTCTCAAAGGACACACCTGTACCCCTTCCTGTCCTTTTCAAAAACAATTCCAGCTTCCCCACATCTTTTGGGCATAAAAGCACTCCTATAAAACATGGAAGATTGATTAATCTTGGTTGCAGAGCTCCCATGGACACTTAGGTGACCTTACCAAAAAGTATCAGTGCTGTACCTCTCTTACTGGTAAAATTTTCCTTACCACCTCCATGCTAAGTCCTCATGTTCCCCACTCCACTCCTTCCCTAGCACCCCTTTCCATACCCTGCTAAACAGTTCTCTTTCTAGCTCCCCCACATCTGTCACTCTCTCCTTCAAGACAAAATTCTCTAAGCACACATACTATATTGACATCTTCCATGCCCACACTCCCTTCCACCCACTCCCATACAACCCCAGTCTCCTCAAGAACCTGCCCACCCAAAATCTAGAAAAATTCCCAGATATTCCGATTTTTTCCATACTTCTCTCACTATCATTTTTTTTTAAAGATGTATGAAAACAAAGATCATAATGTTAGGTAACATCCCCCCAGTCCTTTCTCCTTGTATAACTCCCACCTTGCCACTCTCTCTATTCTCCCCCTGCCCCCACCCAAAAAAAGGCACAAGATTTGCTGCATCTGCAATGCCTGCAGCCAGGACAGTGGATACACAATGCCCATGAACAAGATCATTGGCAAAAGGCACTGTCTAATGACCCTCACTTTCCCCCTATATGATAAACCCCATGTTCCCCACAACCCCACTTCCCATTTTATACTACCCTCCAATTCCTCCCACATCCAGTTGCCTTTCCCTTGGCTGTCCATTAATACCCCCTGTGGCAGGCCAGTAGGGGGTGCTCCTGTGCTGAGCCACCCACGTCACTGCACCTGACTACCTTCCATGCTCTGAGTGCCTCCCTGGGGGCAGCTCACATCCAGCCGAACCCCTTCCTGGAGCACACCTGCAAGCCTAGGGGTAATGCTGCCACCACTCAGGGTCTAGACTGATCTTGGCCCCACCCCCTGGGAAACACAGGCCTAGTAGTCCTTGAGTGCACTTGACCCACAGCAAGAACTTGGGGTGCTTCCCTTAGTCTGAAGCTCAAATGGTGGTCTCCCTTAGTCAGCCAAACCAAGGGGACCCCAAGGCATAATCTAGACCCTCTCCCAACAAGTCTTCCATGTTAGGTACAGCAGAAGACTTTACTGGTTACAAGGAGTAGATTTGGAATAGGGTACAGGGTAGAGCAATAATCAGAGAAATACCTTAGAGCAAACAGTGTCATGGTAGCCTTTGATCACACATCTGAGTTACTGCAAGCTATATATGTAGTTAGATCTCAAACAGTTTACTCACAAGCAGCATCCAGGGGCAGGTGGAGATTCCCTCTGGAGGCAAACTGTTCATTGAACATGAGTTTCGAGAGAGAGAGTAAGTTTCAGATGGTCAACCTTCCCTGAGAGTTCTCATCATGGCTGCTGCCCCTCCTCCTGGGCAGTCCTTAACTTATATAGAACTTATGACCTCATTTATCTGATCCAATGAAGGGCAGCAGTTGTTGGCTGCCAGCCAACCAATTTGAAATGCATCACTGGTTGCTGGGTAGACTGGCAGGGTATCTAGCCCCCTCCCAGTCTTGATGACCTTGCTTAGAACAATAGGGAGTTTAAGCCCTCAGCCAGGTGTGTAAGGCCAGTCACGTAAGCAGAGAGAGCAGGTTTCCCCTTCCCTCCGGATCATATCCAGCTCAGGTTACCTGAAGCTGATGGGGCCATGGGTGTCTGTCCTCCGCAGTGACCATGGTAACCAAATTATCAGATTGGTCATCAGCCTGATAGCAGAATTTGGGGGGAGACAGAGATGGCATTCTGCCATACCCCCAATATCTTTAATTTTTCCCTCTCCACCTGCAACCAAATTTCCCCAAATTCCCCCAATTCCTCACTGCCAAAACCACACTTTTCCCAACATTAATCCTTTCTCCTGATACCTCACCAAATTCCTGTGCGTGGCCCATCATCCTCCCCAGCGACACCTCATCTCTCACCACCCCCATCACATCATCCATGTAGTATAAACTGTTTACTTCACCACCTCCCAGCACCCTCACCCCACTAATCACCCTATCCCCCCTAATTTGCTGGGCGAGTGGCTCAATGGCACACACAAAAAATCCTGGCAACAGCAGACACACCTGTCTCACCCCCAAATCTATGCCAAAAGCCTCCCACAGGTAACCTTGCACCATAACCCTGCTCATCACCCTCCCATACATTGCCCTTACCTACCCTACTAATTTCCCTGGCAAACCCATTTCCTCCAATTGGGAAAAGGTGTGCCCAATACTGTCATAAGCTTTTTGCAGATCTAACTTCACTACTATTGTGTGCCACTTGTGCTTCCAGATGTACACTAGCATGTCTCGAATTACCTAGCAAGTCTGCACTGCCCTCCTCCCCACCACCACACACATTTACTCCCCTACTACCACCTGTGCTAGCACCCCTCCCAATTGTGCCGCTAATATCTTGGCAAATAACATATAATCCATGTTTAATAATGTAATCAGTCTCCAGTTTTTAATGTACTCTTGCCTTCTTTTCTTATAAATTAAAACCTCCACACCCTGTGCAAACTCCTCCCCTACCTGTACCTGGTCCATAATTACCCTAAGAAGTGCCAACAAATCCCCCTTCACTAGATCCCAGAACATCAAATAAAATTCCACTGGTATCCCATCAGTCCCAGGTGTTTTATTCTTTGGCATCATCTTCAATACCTCCCACATCTCCCTTTCCATTAGCTCCCTTATCATTCCCTCCCTATCTTCCTCCCTCACCCTCACTTCCAACCCTCCCACCAATCCTTCCAGTTTTTCTCACTCCCTTTCTTTCCTTTCAAAGAGATCATCATAATATCTTGTCACCTCTTGCAGTACTTCTCGCACTCCTCTTTCCCGAGTCCTCCACCCATTCCCCCCCTTCCATCCGTACTCTTCTCAACCCCTGCTTCACCCTTTGGACCCACAAAGAAAAATACCTCTCCTATTCCTCCCCCTCTCAGCCCACTCATCCTTTGTCAAGAACATCTATTCTTTGATCTGCTCATGAAACCAATTTTCCACCCCCTCCTTCACCTCTTCCCATTCCCTTTTCACCTCCTCTCCACCTCCCAGTCACACTGTCAACATTTGGACCTCCCCTTGCAGTTGCTGCAATTTCTTCTTCTTCTCCCATGCCCTCCTACTCCTCACTACATCAAACCATTCCCTCACTCTGCCCTTGATTTCTTCCCACCACTACCACCTCATTGGAAAATACTGCTGTAAGTTTTCCCACTGCTTGTATGCCCTTTAGAAGGCTTGGCACTCTTTCTCATCCTCAAGGAAGGAAACATTCATCTTCCAGACTCCTTTCCCTATTCTTATATCATTCCCTGTACTCACCTCTACCCACAGCATCTGATGATCAGAGAAGCCCACATCAAGTATCCGCTTTTTCCTGATCTCCAGTCCCTCCAAAATAATAAAAAAAAAATCTATCCTTGATTTCCCCCTCCCACCTGGGTCTACCCTTGTGAATACCCTCTCCCCTTCCCAAACATCCCTTAACCCCTCATTTTTAATCCAGTCCTGTAACGTTTCCCAGTGCTGTCTAACTCTCATCCCTGACCCACCCCTCTTCTCCCATTCTTCTCAAGAAAGGTTTAAAATCCCCAATCAGTATCTGCAGCTTTCGTCCCCCCCATACACATTCTGATTTGTTTGAAAAACTGCAACTGCTTGGCATCGTCTGCTGGCACATATACATTAAATGCCACCTCAAAGCTCTCCACCTCTAATAGGGCTTTCTGCATTCACCCTTCAAATAGTATATGCACTTTCTTAATTAACACCGCATCTCTTCACCCCAACAAACCCAACCCTGCAGCCTTGTTTCCAGTAGTCCCTCCCCACCACCTCAGTCCTTCCCCCAACCTCTTTTCCAGGTTACTATAATGCATTTCCCAGGGCAACCCATACACTTGTAGTCCCACCACCTGTGCATCCACCCCCTGTAAAGTTTCCCGCATTCTCTCCCACTGCTGTCATCGATGCAGGCTCCTCACATTCAGCAAGGGAATTATAACAGCTACATTACAGCTATGAAAAAAAACCAAACAAACACTCCCAATCATATATTGTCTGTTTCACTACTCATCTATCCTCCCTCTTTTTACATTCCTGTAGCTTTTATTAAAAGCTTTAGCGCTGTCTGGCTCAAAAATTCTGCCCCAACCTCCCTGGCTTCTGCTTCTTTTTCTCCATGACTGCTTTCAGTAATCCCCATTGATTCACTGTCTTTTCCTCTCCGCCTCTCCCTCCTGAGGTAATTCCTGCTCTTCTTCTTCCAGTCCTGTTTTCTTTTGCTTTGGTTTCCCACTTCAGGATTTATTTCATTTCCCCAAACCAATTTCTTTCCCTGTCTCACCAGCTGTATCCCATTCCATATACTGTCCCACCACATGTCTTCCCCTCCTACCCTCAAATATCTCAGGAATTTCTCCCTCTTCTTCATGCATCCTCATTACAACTTCTCCCACTGCCTCAGAGTCATTGTGTTCAGTGTTCTGTAAGTCCTCCTCTGTCTGGGCACCCTCTTGCGGCTCAGTTAGCAGCTTCACTGCCTCAACAACAGAGTTCTGCCAATGTTCCTCCTCTGGTGTTTCTTCCATAGTAAAAGTGTCTATCTCAGACCTGCAGGTCTCTGGTCTCCTTCTCCACCTCACTTTCCCCTTCCTCTTTTGCTGGTTCCCTGGCATGGTTTGCATAGGAGTTTGAACACTGTGAATATGTCCTGGCTCCCCACAAAGATCACACTGCAATTTCTCCTTACACACAGCTGCTCGGTGTCCATTTCCACCACATCTGTAACAAACAGTAAAGTTGCAAAAGGCAGCCCGATGGTCTTCCAGGCCACATCAACTACATCACTTAAGCTACCCATGGTAAGTTAAGTATCCATGGTGGGGCCTGAAATCTAAGTGCTGAACATCAAGCAACATTGAAACAGAAACAGCTTATTCTTTATATATTACCTGAAGCCAAATCTTATTGTACAAGATTTAAAGCCAAACTTCCAAAGACTTTTGGAAAGATTCCAAAGATCTTCCAAACATTCAACTTGCATACACACATATAAACAAACACACATGCATACATACATACATACATACACACACACACACACACACGCACATATATACTATTTACATATAATTAAATAAAATATATAAATAAATAAATTGTGATCAAACAGATCTCTATAAATAAATAATACACAAAAGAAGTCATTGGAAGCTTGGCCTCATATTTTATGGGAAGCAAATTGCAAGGGATATGATGGATATGGGTGGCAATGGCTTGATTCTGAGACAGGGATGGGGGAAGTAGTTTGTTACAGCCCATGCATCTGGAACAGGAAAACCACAGAAGCAAGGATCCAAACTAGAACAAAGAGTCAAGGGATCAGGAGCAGACCATGGCAAGGGTGTGTGTAGTAGAGGCAGGAGCAGACACCGAAAGGATTTTAAATTGGCATCGTTTGCTAAGTGGTTTGGAGCTAAGTCATGCACCAAGAATAGGCTTTAATAGGGCAGGGATCTAGAAGAGCAAAGAGTCAAGGACCAGGAAGCAAGAACCAGACCACAGAAATCCAGGAACAAAATAGGCATGACCCAGGAAATCTGGAACAGAGAATCAGATGCTCAGAACTAGACAGGAAGAAAGTATCCATCTGGTTGAGTAACCTGCTGTGCACTGAAAGGGCCGCTGCTTAAGAATGCTACACCCAGGAGGCAACTGGGGACAGATGGGGGGAGTTAGACCACTGGCAACCAGGCCAAGTCTGGTAACTAGGGCCAGCTGATAGCAGTTTAGCTAGCCTGCTGCCCTCACATCTGACAAAATATCAGGTGCTAACAAGATTCTTCAGGAAAGACCAAACAGCAGTATGGAACATTTAGCTCAGCTAGTTGAATGTATGTATGCCTATTTTCTGTTGTATGATAATTGATGATCAAAAACTTTTTTCAGATTGGATTATCATCTTGAATAGTGAATTTTTTCTTTTAAAAAAAAAAAAAGGAATTCCAATATCCCTTTCAATTTGTATGGCTTCAGCTGGTATGCAACAACCACGCTGCCTCCTCAAAGATGGAAAGGCATAAAGTATAATAATAATACCATAATCCTCTGTTAAGAATATTCTAGTTCCATTACAACACAATGGCTTGTAACTTTAGGATTGCCTGACTGATGTCAAATGTCACAAGCCATCTGAAAAAAGCTTCAAAAGAAAGTAGTTTGTTACATAATTATTCAGTAACAGAAAAAATTGCCAGTTGTATCAGAATTTGCACTATGGTTTGAAGGAATCAGAAAATAAATCCTTTTCTTTTCTTTTCTTGTGAAATGTAGAATTTATTTTTATTTCGGGGTAAAATGAAGTTTCAGCTTCATAGCCCTAATTCTCAGCTTTCCACTATCTAACTTATATACACTAGTGAAAGGAAGTATGAATGCTGTTTAAATTAAGAGTAACCACACTTCATTGACTTTGTCCTGGCATAAATGACTTTGCAATATTCAGGGCAGTGGAGAATCAAACCTCTAATATTGCATTATGCTCTTTCATGGTAGATGAAGATTTTATTGAATCATATATCTTATTTTTTTTTAATGGGCACATGTTATATGTTACTTTAAACGTTTTCAGCTGGGCAGAAGAATATTTCATGTTTACTAGAAATCTCAAGGGATCAAAGGGACATAGTTGCTATTTCCACAAACAACTAGAGTCAGTAATTGGTTATGTCACTAGGACTCTCTTCATTGACTTGCCTGAAAGCAAGACTGGACTTACATACCTGAAATTAAATTCATAAAATATCACTGATATGGGAAATGTAAGCAAGTAAATAAAAAGAAAATATGGTTAATGTAGTTTTAAAGCCTACGGTTATTTCACTGGCCTAGCACAGAATAATTTGGATGGGAAATTTATGTGTCTTCAACTCTTAGAAAATATTAAGATGTGTCACAAATATAGTGGTGTGAATAATGGATTTTTGGGCTCAGTAGCTCAACTGAAAAGAAATAAATACATCTATACATTCATGCATTGTGCTTACTTGGCCCAAAACAATTTTTCGGAGGAGAATTATAAAAAAAAATGCTTTGCTACAAACAATATGTTGTTCAATTTTATTCCAACTTGGGGAATTTTCATCATTTTTCATACAATGAAATTAGGAAATGAAGAACTAGATTCAACAAGGGGACTTGGGACTAAATGCACAATACTGAGGCGGTAGTATCCTGTCTTCCATGTAGCCTAGTGGTTAAGGCACTCAGATTCTTCTCTCTGCCTGGTTTAGAGCAGGGACTTTTAACTTAGGCATCCCACATGTCAGGAGAGCACTCTAACCCCTGGATAAGGCACCCTGATCCAGCTTGCTTAGGTCTTGACTGCCCTGTCTCAAAATAAGACACTTGAATAAAAAGGGAGAAACTGCATTCAAGTCTCTGTTCTGAGTCAGACAGAGAGGGGATTTGAAGCTGGGTCTCCTACAGCCTAGATGAGTGTTTTAATTGCTGAGATGGAAGATGAAAATGACAAACAGCAAAACAGCATCATCTTCTCAATCTAGTCAATGGGACCTATAGCTGCTTGTGAATCTACCCTGAAATATCAAATAGCAAAATGCTTAATTTAAGAAAAAACTTAAGCAAATTCCTTCCCTTCCTTCCCCCCCATTTCTTATCACTAACTCCAGCCAGAAGCTATGAATAGTTTCAACCACTCCAAAATATCTCCCCTTGTCCCCCTACCCCGAATCAATAAATCTGCGGAAAAAAATCCACACAGCTCTGGTCACTAGTCAAGGAACATCTGCACTAACTGTGAATTAGCCTCCATCCCACTGCAGACAGGATGTGAACAAATTGCAAAGTCCAGCAGGGGGCAATGAAAATGGTCAGCAGGCTGGGATACAGGACTTCTAAG
This sequence comes from Crocodylus siamensis, assembly GCF_052110815.1. NCBI lineage: Eukaryota > Metazoa > Chordata > Crocodylia > Crocodylidae > Crocodylus > Crocodylus siamensis. The sequence goes on from NC_143397.1 coordinate 103,372,824, forward strand.
GAGAGGCTGAGGAAATTGGGATTAGTTAGTCAGGAGAAGAGAAGACTGAGAGGAGATTCAATAGCAGCCTTCAACTCCCTGAAGGGAGTTCCAAAGACGATGGAGCTGGACTGTTCTTAGTGGTGGCAGAGCAAAAAGTAACCATCTCAAATTGCAGAAAGGGAATTTTAGGTTAGACATTAAAAAAAACTCTACAAGAAAAGTAGTAAAGCACTGGAAAAAGTGGGATCTCCATCCTTGGAGGTCTTTAAGGCCCAGCTAGACAAAGCCCTGGCTAGAATGATCTAGTTGGGGATGGTCTTGCTTTGTTTCAGCAGGGAGTTGGACTAGATCAGTGGTGACCAAACAGTGGATCTTGATCCATCAGTAGATCTCGGGAGCCTCTAGGAGCCAATCTGAGGCTGGGGTGGGGGCCAAGTGCCCATGTGCATTCATGCACATGCCCCAGCCCAGCAGGTCAGTCCGTGGGGGAGGGAAGGGGCAGGGGCTAGATCAATGCCCCCCCACAGTGAGGGACAGTGCCACAGAGGCAAGAGCAGGGGTAAGTGGAATGGGGTCCCAGCCAGGTGGGACTTCCCTGCTGGGGAGGCATGCCCCCAAATATTTTTTTTCTCCTTCTGCCTTGATCTGCCCTCCCTTCCCTCCTTACAGCCTTACCTGCTGGGCAGGGCTGGGAGAAGGGGTGGCAGCGGTGCACGGTAGATCTTGGGTTGTTTTTAAACATCATAGTTGATCTCCTGCTTAGAAAGGTTGGTTACCACTGGACTAGACGGCCTTCTGATGTGCCTTCCAACCCTAATTTTCTATCATTCTAGTATCACATAGAGGAAATTTACAACGCTCAAAATCCACTTCTACAAATCAATGGAGATCAGCACTCAGGGCTCAGTTCTGATCTCTTTTATCCTGGCTTCATACCTTTACAGTTTCAGTGACTTTCCTGGCATTACTCTAACCTAGCTAATGAAAATAAATTCAGAAGCCAGCACACAGTTTGTGTTGTAAGGCACCATAAAATGCTATGAATAACAGAATTTATATAGCTGTAGTAGGTAGTGTTTGTCTTCCAACCCTCCATCCAATACACAACCTTTGGAGGGAGTGGATAAGGTAGTTCAGTCTCTGCAATGCATTCAGTTCTTGACCTCTCCTCTTATGCTGTATAATTGCCCCTGGCTAAGACTGTTTATGAGGTACGGGAAATGGTACTATAGAAATACACTAAGAAATCACTGACAGAAAATCTTAGGGACTTTAAAGAACTGTTAGCATAGTATGGTTAGCATAGTAGGAGGTCCTGCAGCATTTACTAATTCAAACAATCCTTATTCCCACAATTCCACTAGAACATATGCATAAAGAAAGATAAGATATGTGATCAAGGATTGCAGAATCTGTTCATAGGCTGATTAGACCCCACAACTATAGATTAAAATCTTGGTAACCTATTGCTAACTCATTATTCTCTCTACTCCTTGGTTTGAAATTCTCCTGATGCAAACTCTGAATTATTCCTATTGAAGTCAGCGCATCCCAAAATGAAAGATAAAGACTTACATCTCTCAATAAACACTTTGACATTTCTCTGCCTGATTTGCAGGGTATGGCATTGTAGATGGTGTCACCCTTTTAAAAGCAGTTTTACTGGCTACTGTGTCCAGCATTTAATTAGAAAATTAAGTGCAAATGCCCATAGTGCATATTTTCAATGGCTGGAACCTTATTAGTTTGAGACATCATAAAAGATTGATGCTGCCAGACGACAAGGTTGATAAATGTTTAATGCTTTTCCTTTGAAGTGATCTGTGTTTAGCCTTTACTTGTTATCTGGCAGAGGAATTATGTGAAAAAGCAGAGGGTTACTATTGGCATTCACTTATTTGAAATTCAGAGCACAGCAAAAAAACCCAGTGGCTTCCAAACACTTTAGGAATCTTGAAATTGGCACAGTGCCAGCATCCCCATATTGATCTGATCTCCTGGTCATACTGTAGGATACAAAGCAAAGGACCATATGCTAGAACAAATATATCAAACAAATTAGTTGCTGTTGTGAAGAACAGACTTTGATTCAGCTAACGCCTTTGGAAAAATCTATTTCAATTGTGCTATAAATCTGTAATAGAATTCAAAAACAGATGTTATTAGATTTTGTGGTCTTTACACATATTTAAAGTAGATTATGGATAGGACTCTTAAAAAATTAACAATGTCTGCAATACAAAGGATCGTAATTGAATTTCCAGGATGTTTACAAAATGAAAGGATACTTCTGCAACAAAAAAGTATTAACAAAGTGGAAAGGAAAATTCAACCCTAACAAAATAAAATTCAGAGACTAAAACTTCAAGAGTAAAAAGCTGAAGGCCAGAGGGCACTGCAATTCTTGGAGAAGCAGAAAGGAGCCTCTCTCTCACATGATGCCCCCAGCAGCTATATTTATATCAGGGAAAATTGGAAGAAACTCCTGTCTTTCCTCTTGGTATTGATTGTTCATATAAAATTACCTCAACATTTGGCAAAGACTTATATTGCAGAAAACCTTCCCTACAGACAAAAAGATATCAACGGAGTCCTTATCTGGTGCAAATCAGCTTTGTTCCACTTGGTATGATTCTCTAGTTCCTCACACTGATTTTACACCAAGGTTTCTACTCTTGGCCTATATAGATTTTTTTTTTTTTTATAATTTACAGTGTACTGATCATTCTAGTGGCCTATTTATTCAAGAAATACTCATCACCAACAGACATTACTATATCACATGGACACACACACACGTTCTTGCACACAAAGAGGGAAAATGGAATGCTTCTTTTTAACTGCAGTAAAAAGCCCACACTTCACATCAATAGATAGTCATAGACTTCTGTACTTAAACCACTCTGAAACAGTAATTGCTTAATAAAAAAAAAAGAAAAGGAAAAAAAAGAAAGGTGTTCCCTTCTGTGTCCCGGTGGCTTTTGGACGGTGATCTCTGTACCCACAAAGAAATCCAAAGATGGAGACCTTAGTGGTTGATAGAGAATGAGACAGAATCTGAATGGTGCTTACAGACTTGTAAAAATCTTCTTAGGGTGCTTGTACATGTGACACCATCAACATGTACACATGATGAAAATGTCACTTCGTGTAGTGTAATAGCAAGTGTACATGTGAAAGACTTTTGGGGGTTTTAAATGATTCTGCATCATTGCAAACTAAAATACATCCAGAGGTAGTTTAGCTTGCAATGCTGCAAATTTCAATGATGCATCTGTCAGCTCACCCACTGGCCACAAGAGAGGCAGGCAGGCTCCTCAGAAAAAAGAGGAAGAGGCCCCTCACCACTTCTGCTTGCAAGCAGGGTCCTGCATCTGGCAGGATGGCTAGGACCACCTGAGAATGGGCTGGTTTGCCCCTACAGCAGTGCAGGGAGGTGGCAGGAGGGTGGCTGGATGTGCTGGCGGCTGGAGGTGGTGGTGGGGATGAGGCACAAGGCGCTGGAAGCCTGGGCAGTCTGCTAGCTGGATGGGTGCTGTCCCAGCTTGGAGGCACACAATCCAACACTTCCTTGAACCCACCCAGGTTTCCAACACCCCATGCACCATCCCCACTGTCTTCTCCAGCCACCAGCACATCCAGCAACCCTCCTGCCACCTTCCTTCACTGCCTCAGGGCAAGCCAGCCCATTCCCAGGTAGCCCCAGCTATCCTGCTGGTCACAGGACCCTGCTTTCAGGCACAAGTAGTGAGGGGCCCAATCCTTGCTGTTGCGGAGCCTCCCTGCTCCCTGCCCCACTCCCCACCAAGGCTGGAAGATGAGCTGCTGGTGGGTCAAGTGACCTCTGAGCTGTGGGGGGCCTCAGTCCTTCTCTCCACATTGGTGATGCCCTGCCAGGACCAGCCGGATGAGTTGCTAGTGGGCCAGATGTTGCCCTAACTTGGAGGCAGCAGCTGGCCCAATCCAACTGTTCTCTGAGCCCATCCACTGGAAGTCTGCTGGGTACTGCTCCCCTGGTGGGTTTGGGAAACAGGTGGATCGGTCCAGGTGCTGCCTCCAAAGTAGGGCAACATCTGGCCCACTAGCAGCCCTCCCAGGCAGCTCTGGGGGAGGGGGGGTGCTGCCACCATGAAGGTAAAGACCAGGCCTCCCCAGGCTGCTCAGGGGCTGCTTAGCTCACTAGCAGCTCACCCCCCACCCCCAGCCATGGGCAAGCTCTGGCTCCGACAAAAAAAAAAGGATCAGGTCCCATGCTGTAATGGGATGGAAAAAGTGAAATGGTTTTGTCCTCAGGGTTTTACTCTATGCCCCACCATTTCCATTTAGGGGGCATAGAATAAAATCTTGAGGATTAAACACCTATCATAGGTACAAGCACCCTTAGAGTCTAAAGATGCCCCTTTTTTCTAATTACCAGCGCTGAGTACAACCTAATTTTGCAAGCCAAGCTGTTGGTTTCTTTCCTGCTTCTGCAGCATCACCAGATATAAAATTTCTGCAGCCCAAATGATATTCCAGTTACACTTATGTCAACTACAACTTATGCACCAACTAGCCTATGCATTTGAAATAGAGTCAACCACTCATCTGAAGCTAAGTCATATGTAGATTCCAGCTGATTCTTCCATACCTTTTGCTGGTTCTGAAAGCCTAACAATATGTGAAAATGTAGTTTTGCAAGTGCAGTCAGCAGGCCTGTCAGTTTTACCACTCGCTGCCTGTTTGATCTTAGAAAAGTCACTTCAATCCTAAGCATCTTTGTTTCTCTTCTCATACTCTGTAAACCTTTCAGAGAAAGGACTCTCCTAAAGTATGTAGCACTTAATGCAACAGGACCTCAGTCTCTGTAAGACCATTGAGGCATCATCCTGATGATCTTCTTCTGGAAATATGCAAGAAAAAGATCTGTTAAATAACATGATTTCCTTTTACACTGTGATTTGGTCACTTTAGAATCTCACTTCAAAACATTTTACTAATGCCAGTAAAAATCAGTTATTTTTGAGCTGTATGTTATATATCATTTTCTTCCTATCAAGCAATATCCAAAACTAATTCACAATGCAAATATATGTTAAAATGTTCTCTGAAATAATTCTGAGTAAGTTAGTTTGACTGGGAAAAGTTGCTCCTGATTTATATGCTTCTCAGTTAACAGGAAAAAATACAGGAGACCATCCCAAAAATAATGTTAGAAACCCGTTTTTAAATGTTGTTGACTCCACTGGACTCAGTGAGAATTGAGAGTACTTGATATCTTCCAAGAATGTATATAAATACACAAAGATTTCAAATGTAATTGCTGTCATGCAAAATATTCTCTTTTCATATGTCACTTACTGTATGCAACATTTGCAAACTTGGGTTCCTTACATTATGAGTTGTTCTATGGACATTCCTTCAAGAGAATGCCTCAAAATAAGACACTCTCATGGACCCAGATGAACAGATACCCACCTTCGCCTTCCTTTGTGCAAAAATGAAGTTTATTTCCTACCTATGTGGACTTCTTACCATCTTTAACTTTACCTGAGCCTCAGGAAGGGCATACAAGCAAGAAAGCCTGCAGAAAAAACCCCAAAGCCAAAAAGATAAATAATAATAATACACAGAGTGAGAGAGAAAGAAGGAGGGAGAGAGAGGGAAAGACCAACCAACCAACCGGACTAACTGAACAACCAAGTAAGTTGCTTTGTATCACACATATAATCTATGGATTGCGTGCGTGAAATTAGGAACTGAACACAGATATCCCTAATCCCAGACAAGTCTCTCAACAAAAGAGGAGAGCAGGAGATACTTTAACTTAGGGTTTTACCCTAAATGTTTTGCATTTCTTTTCAAAGAATAAACACCAGAAAAATCTTTCCAGTATCATACACTACTTTTGTAACGCAGTCCTTTATTCATAACACATACACAAGTTAGTAGGGGGACAAAGGCAATCAGTTTAATATTCTGCATAATTTGGCTTTAAACACTTTATGTAAAACTTATTATTTTAGAGCAGTGCTCTCTTAAAAGAAAATCAAAGCATGAAACCAAATCTCACATAGTACTTCATGGTTTCTTCAAGCCAAACGTTAAATAGTAATTTTCTGAAAGGCATTCAACCATTCTTTAAATACAAAGTTCTCTCTTGTATTGAATTTACAATGTGAGCATTATTTTTTTGTTTGTTTCTTTAAAGCTTGTTTCAGAAAATAGCTCAATAAAGTGTGTGTGTGTGTGCGTGTGCACACATGGGCGCATGTATATTTTCTCCTAGGTCTAGAGATAAATATTTTTCATCTTATCCCCTGGGTCGTATAGGTTTACAGAACTTTATTTTCATGCCATTTTTGTTCTTGTGTGAAATCTTTATGCTCATAATTCACAGTTCTAGGAATGCATTAAAGGTTGTGTTGAACTTCTATATAAAACATCAAGGAAACATACTCAATGCAATTACCATGAAGACAGCAAAGACTAGAGAGCCTGATTCTTATTTCCACTGTTCTTGCAACATAAAGTAATATTTCTATATCACTCATTTACATAGCCATTTATAAAGTTGTTGCGCATCTGACTACAGTGGTTTAATGTAAGTTTTTAAATTTATTTGCAAAGACTAACACATGAAAATTCACTTCAACATCAAACATACAAAAGGGTCTTACTAAATGAGAATGGATGAAGAATTCACAGCTGGAGGAATTGATCTTCAGATGAGCTCCTTGGAAATCAATGTTTCTAAGTGTGCAGAATCCATAAAGTTATGATCCAGAATCCGGTAATGCTATCCCATGCAGGCATTCAGTTCCCTCTATATGGAATTCATTCTAGCAGGAAAGCCAAAACAGAAGGAAGATTTCCCCATTTCTATTCTGTAACAGTTTTAAAAATATATGAAATATAATTATGAAGAATAAAGCCATAATTCTGTTATCTCTGCATTCACAGTATAGTTTAAGAAATTTTGCTTTCTATAGACAAACTTACATATGCACTTTAATGCATTGTAGCCTATTCTGCACATTAAAGCGGTGCATTAAAATATGCTATTATGATAATGTGCAGTAGAAAAGGCTAGTGTGCATTAAGCACTACTAAAGAGGTGTGTGCTTGCATTACTGTGCATTAGTACAGCCTAATACACATTTATTTAGTACCTCATATAGGGGGCACTAAATTTAATACAGGAAACCCTTGCTATTCGTGGGTTCGGCATTTGCGGTTTCAAATATTCGTAAATGCCAAACTTGCATCTTAAATACACTTACAGGAGCAGACAACATTCATGAATGCAGTGCCGTATTTGTGGATTTCACCATTCGCGGGGATCTACAGAACGTATCCCCCGCAAATGGCAAGGGTCGCTTGTATGCATTAGTAAAAGCACATTAATACATGTGTACATGTGGCCTGTAACAACAAAATGAATCCCTGACCTTAGTTACAGTCCCTGGTTTATAAAAAATAAATGTATTTGGAACCAGATGTCATCATATATGCTGCTAAAGGAGTCCCTGCTCCTATCTAACACATACATCATGGATCATTCCCTGTCAGAGAAAAAATACTGCATGCAGGGTCCAGACGCAAGTTAAAAGGGCATGATGTCACAATGTGTAAAGAGTCTCACTAGGGCTCCAAAGGCATGGGTTACACTGGATTACAATGGATTGCATTGCTTGTAATCAGGGAAAATAGATATCCTTTGAAAGAGAAGCCTTGTGGGGAAGGGAAACCTTATTCACCTTCTTCTGTTGGAATATGGCAGCTTTGCCCATTTGACACTGTCACAGTCTGTTGAGCCTGTTCTTGGATCAGTCTTATAAAGCGTCGCATGAGCAAAGATAGGAAACAGAAGACTGCTTCACAGGGCAGAGACCCAATCAAGCTGTATCCACTCAACACCAAAGTATCCCTAGTGGGTGTTCAAAACAAAATCACATGTACCCAGCTGAGCTCCATTTGACTTCTGAACTTGGTTCCACCACTTTGAAAGGACTGAATTACAGACACACAGTTAGGATATATCTAACTCCAAGTTCTTTTGGATAACATGTCAGTTAAGGGCCCAAGAATTCATGAGTAAGAGGACTATGGTACATTATCCTCCTTGCCCTTATTCTGATATTAATCAGATGGTAGGCTTCAGGTTGAAACAAATTAACTGAACAGTCTTACAACATGGGCTACTTACGTTCTGCAACAAGATATTTTAAAAATTGAAGACTTCAGTTTCCCATGCTGTAAATCCAGGGCAAGGAACATTTGTGTGTGTGTGTGTGTGTGTGTGTACGTGTGTGCGTGTGCGTGCACATGTGTCACTCTAAATAAGAATAAACTAAATTTTTAGCTAAGGCTTTCATTGCAGCAGAGATATCATCTGAAATTGCTAAATCAATGTTTTGATGTTCTCTAATGGGAGAGTCTCGCTGTATTTTGTGCAAAACAACACTCTGACTCCACTGTTGAGTTGTACAGCAAGTTCCACTGGATGTAATTGAAAATGGATGACCTGTAAAACCCTGCAATGGGACCATCACACCAGAAATTCTAACAGACCTTTCACTGCAGCCTCACAAATGAGGCAGCTGTACAAAATTGACTTCTGTTGCATCTCTAAAAATATATTTCTGATGTGCATTTAAAATACTAGAGTGAATAGAGTGGACCAGGGTAAGATCAAACTACACATGCGTAACAACTGAGAAAACAATGAGAGAAAATTAGAGGATTATCGATTATATAGGGGACTGCAACTCCCAGCCTGATAGATAAGCTTGTGTTAGAGATTGTGTCCTGCAGTAGAGAGGATCAGTGGAGGTTTTGCTGTGTGTTCCACAGTGTCTGGTGTGTTTTTGGGTTGTCTGTGTGTGCTCAGATGGAGTACCCTTTGTGTGTGGTGTTTGATGGTGTCTGTCTCATGTCTTGTTTGCTGTTGTAGTTTGGGTTGTGCTGTGGTGGCTGGGCTCTGAGTTGGTTTTTAGTGTTAGAATCTGGCATTTTGAGTTTCCTTATTTTTTAATGTTACTTGTTTTTTCTTTGGTTAGTCAAACACAGCCCAGAGAGATTCCCTATTATGGCTGTATCCTGTTGTGTATTGCTTAGAATTCTACTTATTAAAGTTGACAAAGTAGTTTGTTACATTTCTAAGCCCAGGAGGAACAAGGAAGTTGAGGGCAATGGCTGGCACTGAGGTAGGTCAGGACCCAGATGGTGACTGGCACCTGGAACCTGCACTGTGACTCGGAGTGAGGTGTATATCTCGATGTGTCTTGTAATCCTAACCCTAGCATTTGGCCTAACCCTAACCTGAACCTGGACTCATTTGTGGACCTGTTCCTGTCACGTCCGAGGACCGGTGCACCCTTGACCTGCGAGCCTGGGTCGGCACGACCGGCTGGACGCGAGTATGATATGGTGGTCATACAGGTGGAAAAGCGAGAGGAGTCAGGGAGTTTAAATGCGTTTTGGCTAAAGATTTATTATTACTTACACAACAGAAGAGATGAGGCGTAGGAAGGCGTGGTTACACAGTGAGAAAGAGGAAGTTCAGTTTAGCTTACAGATGCTTCTTCGTTGCACAGATCATAAGCTGCTTGGTGCAGGTTTTCAGCAAAGTGTACAGGTAACTTCGGTTTAAAGACGTTCGTGAGCTCTTGGGGAACGGATGAGTCGACAAAAATTTGAATACAATGCCTGTAATTTTTTTTTTCGCCGCAGGTGGGCAGGGGTCAGCAACTGGCCAGGCCGCTGACTATGTCTCCTGGGTGTGCGTGGAGGTCTCCGCAGAAGGTGGAAATCTTCCCAAAATTAAAGGTTTTCAGGTGGCCAATCACAACACACCAGGCTTGAATAATTACAGGACTGCCAATTATGACTGTGAGCAGACTTTGTGTGATTTTTAATTCTGCTCAGGTTTCATGCAAGAATGACTGTGCATGTATTTTATATTTAAGCTGGGGGAGGGCTGAATATGGAACTATGATGACGAAATATGTTATGTTAACCTTTTAACCTTTTTGCCATCGGCATCTGAAATCAAAGATGTTTCTTTGACAGTTCCCTAACCCTAATCCTGTGCCTAACCCTAACCCAGACCAGTTAGAGCTAGATGATGCTTCACAGTGCACAATCTTTTGCTGTTAGCAAATACCTGCATTGACTGTGGTAGGCGAGGGGGAGATCGGGGAGGCAATGTAGATTCTTTGTTGTTCTGCAGTTTCTGAAGTATCTGCCACTAATGCTAAGCAGGGGCCACTTGTTACCATTCTGGCTCTCACTGTGTATCCCACTCTCTGATGGTACAGAGGGCTAGAGAGGGCAATGGAAACTATCCACAGAAGTTTAGGGCTGGAAGGGACCTTGTGAGACCATCAGGTCCAGCCCTCCTGGTCTGGGCAGGAAAGAATGCTGGGGTCAGATAACCAGTCTCCTTTTGAAGATATCCAGGGTAGGTGGCTGCACCACCCCCACTGGGAGTGTATTCCAGGGTCTAGTAACACAAACCTTGAAGAAGTTCTTCCTTATATCTAGTCTGAAACTTTCTAGGAGTTTATGACTGTTGCTCCTCATTTGACCCTGGGGCACTTTGGTGAATAGTTGTTCACCTAGCCCCTGATGCTCTCCCATGATATATTTGTAAGCTGCCACCAAACCTCCCCCAAAGTCTTCTCTTTTCTAGGCTGAACAGTCCCATATCTGTCAGCCTTTCCTCATAGGGCTTGTTCTTCAGGCCTATAATCATATGAGTGAGTCTTCTCTGGACTCTCTCAAGCTTCTTTTCCTTTTGGATCCAATGCATCTCAGGGAGGTACAGCCTAATTCCAGTGTGTGTGGGGAAACACAGGTTGCCATATCCAGAAAGATGCTGCAGCTTTCTGCCCCCACATTCCCAGCCTGCCCATATTTGCAATGAGAAAGTGGAGTGAAACATGACTGCCAAATCCCATCCACACCTGCAGCCCTGTTGTTCCTTCCTCAACACCTGACCTCCAGTCATGACAAATCCCTTGGCGGGTATCAGTAATGGAAAAAAGGTAAGGCTCCATACATCCTTGCATATCCTCACATTTCCAGCTACACTTATACCTACCTATCTAGGTACAAAGTGTACTTTTCCTAGGACAAATTTATCATGGCCAGGATTGGAGAAGTGGTTAAAATTTCAATCTGCTATTGCAAAACGTTGTCTTCAATCAAGTTCCAGTCTTAGTAAAATATGAAGGGTCTTGCTTTAACTTCCCATGAAAAGAGACTGGTTTTAAAGGTTAATACTATGATCCCTCTCTCTACTCCACACACTTTGATGAAGTCTCTCCTGACCAGTGTGGAAGAAGTTTGGAGTTTCCTCTTGCCAGGCTCACAACTTTTTAGAATAGCTCTCTGTGAATGCCAAATCAAGAAGCTTCATATTTTATTTAGAATCAGTCTCAGTCCCTCTCCCTCAAGGCTAGGGAACTTAGGGAGTGATCAGTGACGCAAGTGCTAATATGCCTCAAAGTATTTACAGTGCAAATTAAATTATCTACTCTACTAGAGCAGGGAGGGTTGGGGGAGGGGGAAGGGAACATGAATTTTCATAAACCACTTCAACTCTTAAATATGTGGCTAGCAAATAAATGGCTCACTTAAACTGCAGTATTTTTTCCCCAGGCTGTGTCTACAATAGTGATATTTAGGCAAGGTCTCTCAAAACCATTTGGGAGGATTTTTTTTTACTCAATTCCTATGCAGTTGTTTCAACGGGAAGTTGATATCTACATCTTCCATGGAACTTTGAAAACCTTATCTTTGCTCTTTGGGAAGCCAACAGAATTTCTGGTATTTGATGTGGTCAGACAGAAAAGAAAATTCCTTGGGTGGCCATTTACACGGTAAACAGGGAAACACACAAGGGCACAGGAGGGATTCTCAGAACTAACAGAAGGCAATGTCTTCTAAGGCTCCCTAAGGAAAACCTAAGGCAATGTGCAAGGTACACGCCCCTGCTTTGGGGCTGAGCTGGGGACAGGTTCAGTGCCCCATTGTGAGCAGAGCCTGTCATTGTAGAGCAAGCATGAGGAAGAAGAAGAAGGAAGAAGGGGGAAGAAGAGGAGCACATGAGGGAGCAGAGGCTGCATGGAAGGGGAAGAGGGATGGAAGGGTCTGCAGGGGGGAGGTGGCAGGGTGCAGAGGTTGTGAGGGAAAAGGGAAGGCTGCAGCTGTACCCCAAGAAGGGGCTGGAGCCAAAATCACAGCAGTCGCCTGCCCCCACAACCCTTATATTTGATTCTATGATGAGGAGTTTCCCCGCCATGTTAAATGAGGGAAAACCCACATTTTAGAATCAAGTAAATATGGTAGTGTGGCTTGCATATATGCACTATGAGTTAAACCAATGGAGGACGCTAAGTATTGTGTTGATTGTTGATGGAAAAAAATACAAGACTCAAGGTTTGTGCAAAGGAAAGGCATATGGCCAGCCTTGCTCCAGGCTTTGCAAGTCTGCAATTAAAAGTAGTAATAAATTGTCATACCACATGCTCTTGACTATATCAGCATGATTCCATTCATGTCCCACAAAAAACATCTTGAAAAAACACCATTACTTCCAAGTTCAACATTTCCTGCCCACTTCTGAAAATTTTCATTGCTTCTTGCTATGGACTTCCAATAACATAGCTTGAAATTCTGCTAGCCAACGATAGCTATTCTTCCATCTCCTTAGCCCCTAGACAGCCATTCTAAAAAAGATGGAGACAAGCACATCCCTGTAAACATTTTCCTTTCAATTAATATTCATAACCATTCCCAGATATTGATCCTCTCCAAATGTCTACATTTCAAGAAGCTCAGACTGGATCTAATCTGGGCACAAATCAGACTTCACCAACCAAATCCTAGTTGAGTTTGTGATCTTTTAAGGTATGTCTACAATGTAAAGGCAAAGCACTCAGTTATACTGCCAAAAGAATAAGCCCCTTCTCACACTCTGCATACATTGATCCTACAATTAAGGCAAGAAGGGTATGCTCCAAACCACTGTTCTTCAGCATGTCAGAAATCCAAGTCTTGAACTACTTCGTTACATCCTTACTACCTCGTGACACCTGGGGAGCAGGAATGGGTGGGCTGGTACAGACATACCCTGCCATCTGAATTTTGTGGCTATAATCCTTCTGTTCATCTCAGTCAAAAAGCCTCCTCCCACCATTGTATTTAGCTTTACCCTTTTTTTTCTTGCTGATATTTATCTGAGAGCTGAACTTTGCTTTACTCCATAGCTGTGAAGGTAGAAAAGACAAAATTTATTTGGCCTTCTTTCTCTATATAGTTCATAACTTCTAAATGCACAAAAAACTCAATTTCAAGTTCTAGTCATTCCAACTAAGCACAGACACTGTTGAACTAGAACAACTGTAGAATATGTGTATGCATATATATATATATATAAAATCTCTTTGGTCTAGAGAAGGGCTTTCTCATAGACTTTCAAGGCTTATCTTCAAACTAAAGTTCAAGCTTAATTCATAGCAGTATTTTTCAAAGGGTATATACCCGTCATGAGAATGGACACAGTCTCCTGGTATAAACCTATTAACACAAGATATTCCCACCAAGCAGAGAATAGAAGTTATGAGGTAGCTTTCTCTCTCGTGGTTGTACTATAATAACTTAGTCTGGTTAAGCAGGCCATTCCCTAATTACTACAATACTAGGAAAACATGTGGCTTTACGTCATTTTGTACCACCGAAATGGTTTAAAAGGCCTTTAATAAGACTCCAGAGAAACCAGATTCTCCAACTTACTTTTCAATGCAGTAACAAGGGCACATTCCTTGAAACTGGAAGGAAATATTTTAAAATGGTGACCGAAAATATCATAGAGAAAATTAGTCACTCCTGAAACAGTGACATTTAGTGGAACCAAATAAGGCCTATTGTGGCCTACTTTCATCTCCTCCCATGTCTAACCAGAGCCCCTTAATAGCTGAACTATTCCAATGTGAAAACAAAGGTTTTTCCAACTGCTACTTTTGCTGACAGGTTGGCAGAGAGACCAATGGCTGAATGGGATAGGGAGACTGAACTGCCCCCCAGGTCCTAAAAGCAATTCCTTCAAATATTAGGAAGGTATGTTTAATAGTAGAGAAGAAAAATGTTCATTATGACTGCAGTTGTAAAACTGAATGCTTGTTTTTGGACTGGTAAAGAATAAAACCAGAACACTCCAATTAATATAAAGTAGGGCTGTGCGAAATTTCTCTGGGTGTTTCATTTCAAAGCTGTTTCAATGCGTTTTGAGCTTCAAACAGCAAAATCGAAATGAAACAAAAGGCTTTGAAACAGCTTTGAAACAAAAAGTTTTGAAATGTTTTGAGTTTTGAAGCCAGGCTTGCTTGCAGCTAAACATAACCTAAAGACAGGGAGCAGGGCAGGACTGCTCTGATATTAACTTCTAGCTCCTTGTTTGACTCCCCAGCTCTCTGATCACTTCCCCTAGCTCTCTAATCATTTTCCTGAACATTCCTCCAGTTCCCCAGTCTTTGCCCCAGCTCTTCCCAGGGAGCGCAGGCTGCTGGATGATGCAGGATGATAGCAGGCTGCCAGCTAGTGATGGCAGCGGCTCTGGGCTATTTCCCCAGCTGGCAGCAGCAGCCTGCTGAAACCGTGCATGCAGATCCAGGGGCCTGCACCCCCGCAGGAGGAGTCTGGAACAGCCCCACAGCCCTCCCAGTGGGGTGCAGCTCCCCAGGAGGGCTGTGGGGCTGCGCCAGACTCCTGGAGGGGCGTGGGCCCCTGAATCTGTGCATGGGATGATAGCAGGCAGTTGCAACCGCCTGGGCCCAGTGCTTGGCGTAGCCTGCACTGACTGCTGGCAAGACTGATGCTGCTGCTGGCCCCAGCTGTCAGCAGCAGCTGACTGTCATCCTGCACACAGATCTGGAGGCCTGCACCCCCTGGAAGAGCTGTGGGGCTGTGCTGGACTCCTGCCGGGGGTGCGGGCCCTTGGATGTGCACACAGGATGACAGCAGGCTGCTGCTGCTGGCAAGTGATATGAATTTTGCTTTGAACAGTTTGAGGTGCAGTTTCCCAGAAACCCCTTCACTTATCTCCTTGAAACTTAGAAGGCTTCATGCCCTCAGAATGGGCTACCATCCCTGTAATTTTCATCTGAAACAGTTAAGAAATGACAAGGTTCTAGAGATTTTCATGATTCCTCATTATAGTCTATAAGCAAAACATTGCAATGCGTTGAAACAGCAAAACACTTTCAATGAAATGAAATGGAACAGTGCCAAAAACCCTTCCCTTAGGTAACTGGCATTTTTACATTACCGGCACCTACCATTCCCCACTCATGCTGGATAACAGAGCTTTTACTGTATATAACAATATATATATATATATTACTAGCAAATTGCCCATCAAGAATGACGTGGAGGGACGGAGCCCCGTATCTGGCCCCATGTGCTCCCCCCACTGCTCCACATCCATCCCTGCTCCACCCCCCGGCTGCTCTGGCTGGGTCCAGCCCCATTCTACCTCTTTCCTCTCCTGCTGAAGGTCTGGCCCCACTCCACCCCCGCCACCGCTCCGGGTCAAACCCTTCTCCTCTTTCCCCACCACTGCTCCGGGTCTAGCCCTGCTCTACTCCACCCATCCTGGCCACTCCAGGTCTGGCCCCACTGTACCCCTCCCACCCTTCGGCCCTGCTCCATGCTCCCCCAGTGCTCTGCACCTGGGCCTGCTCTACCTGTCCCTCCCTGCCTCTACGTATCTACCTCTCTCACCCCCTGCCCGCCACCTCTCCCTCCCTGACAGCTGTTGTGGGGGGCAGCAGGGCTGGGCAGCAGGGGGCACTGACAACACAACCTCCCCCACTTTGGCCTCAGGGAGGCATGGGGGAGCCCTGCTGCTTGGGTGGCCATGGCACACAGTTGCCCAAAAGAGTTACGGACAGACAGACACACAAACAGACAGACTAAGCCTTTTATTATATTAGAATTAGTCCTGAGATTACTGCAGGACTTTTTTGTCATTTTCTCCCCTTTTCTACAGAAAATAAAGCAAGTGTGGGTTCTTCCAGGTTCCTTTAACACAGATTTTATTCCAGAAAGGAGAAGAAAAGGATGAAAAAAGAGAAGCGACTCAGTACAGAAACACACACACACACAATCAGAAGCATTAATTAATGAAGTTGTGAGGTTAAGGAATATAAGGATATACTTTCCACTTACTCCTAGTGAAAGGGGAAATTACCTCTTTGTCTATGGGAATGGGGCACAGCCAGTGTCATTTTTTCATATTTAGAGGATTGTGTGAACATCTGAGTGTTACCCTGCTGGTTCCACTGGTAGCTCCAGAGAGAAAGGTAATCCAGGTCCAATAAACAAATCCAAATCACAAGCTGGCAAACCAAGCCAAGAGTTAGACAAAAGAGAAAAAAGGAGCTGAACACCCTTCGCCTCTGAGCCATCTGCCATTCACTTTATGCCAACCACTAACAGCTGTCCAAATCTCACCAAGAGTGATTAAGCATGAGGAACAGAAAATATGTTTGCTTGTGTATTTAATGGATTCTCTGTTATGACAGCTAACAAGGCTATCAGTTAGTATCAAATGCATTGGAGGGGGTATTGAGTAAGGTTCTTTATAACTGCTTCTTGTCAATATGGAATATAATCAAAAACAGAAAAAGAAGATTAGCATGGGTAATACAGGTTAGCATTCACCTACACATGGGGGGAAATGCATGGAAGATATCCTTTTAATATAAAATAAAATAAATCATTAATCACACCTAATAGGATGACAACACATTAAGCGTGTATGGAATGAGAGAGAGAATGGATGAGGAAGAAGAAGAGGGAAAAAGGGAAAGGTGATCAGCATTGGCCACTAGGCCTGGGATGTTCCTTCAGGAAAGTAAGAGGTTCTCAAAATGGAATAGTTTTCTTCTGACTCATGTAGTTGAACCCTGAAGTAGTGACCATTTAATTGCTGGGTCAAAACACTAGTGTCCTATATGAATAAATTTATTGTTCCACTTCTGTAAAATCAAAAGATTCACTTCAAAATTGTGACTGCTCTATGAAAGCACAAATGCCTTGATGTAAGGCCTAAATTCACATGTAAATTTTGTAATGTGCATGTTTTGGTGGATTCTTGACTGCTAAAGCCCTTCTTCATGTCTGGGACAGGGCAGAAGGATTTAGTTTGGGTTATTTGTGTGTTTTCTTGTTTAAAAAACTGGGTTTAGCATTGGAGGACTGGCTAAGGAGATCCTCAGAGACAGAACCTATCTGCAGAAGCCAGCAGGCTAAGCAAGCAGCCATCATTACTAATGAGCCTTCTTCCAGATAGCAAGGGGTGCTGTCTTGAGCCCCATAAGGGTCTTAAAATAGGATAGTGAAGTGACAGCTACCTACATTTTGGCATATTTTTAATGGAGTATGGGCCTTGTTACACTTTACACTGCAAGCTGCACAAGTGTTGATCAGTGTTAGTTCTAGCTTGAGTTAAATTTAACTTGAGTTAGGCCAGAAGGAGCCTGGGAACTTAAAGATAAAATCTCTGCCTTGCCATTCCAGGCTTGCCTCCTGCCCCACCCGGTTCCTCTAGTCCGTGCTGCTCTCAGGATGCTGCAACAAAAATATTATTGCAGAGAATGAGTACTCACAAAAGTCATTCACAAAAGTCATTCCCTTTGCTCCCTTTCCTGAATCTAATTTTGAGGGCTTATAAAGATTTACTAGTTTCTTTGAAGATGTACTACACTAGTTTAAAACTGAGCTAAGTCTCAGAATTAGAAGTTGCTCTAAAGAAGAAAATGATGTTTACATTATTGCAAGCTGGTTTACAAAAAAGGTAGTGTGCAAAATACTCATCTAAAGTAAAGTCTGTCTTGCTTAAAGTTCTTCCAACATGTTTCACACTGTTTTCATGTTATAAGCTTTTTCATCTTGATTATATCAACCCAAAATGTCATTTTTTTTGTTTAGAATGCAGACCAAAGAGTCAATTATCCTCACAACCTTAGTTTCTTATCAGTCCAATGGCATAGCCTAGCGATAATGCATCTTAGAAGAAAAATGGATAATCAAAAAAAATCACTGGGGAAAAAAGCAACTTGTATGGCAAATGGAGAATGTAACAGGAGCCTATATCAAGCACTCAGGGAGAGAATACATCTGGAGTCACTGAGCCTTTCTTTTTGGCAAGAAAACAAGAAACATACTAGGTGTAGCTGCATGTGACATTTACTGAAGAGCTACCTAATTAGAATAATAGAAAATTAGGAGGTGGAAGGGACCTCAGGAGATCACATCTAGTCCAACCCCCTGATCAAAGTAGGACCATCTCCAACTAGATCTTTCCACCGAGGGCATTTTTGAGGCAGGCCTTAAAAACCTCCAGTAATGGAGATTCCACCACCTGTCTAGGTAACTTGTTCCAGTGCTTCTCCACCCTCCTAGTGAGAGAGTTTTCCTAATATCCAACCTAAACCACCCTGGCTGTAACTTGAGACCACTGCTCCTTGTTCCATCATCTGTCACCAATGAAAAGAGTGAAGCTCCATCCTCTTTCAGCTTCCATCCTGCTTCAGGTAGCTGAAAGCTGTTATCAAATCCCCTCTCTGTCTTCTCTTTTCCAAACTAAATACACCCAGTTCCCCCCACCTATCCTCATAAGTCATGTGCCCCAGGCCCTGAACCATTTTTCTTGCCCTCTGCTAAACATTCTCTAATTTGTCTAGGTTACTCTGAATCCTAGCCCAGTTTTCTATCCACCTTAAAGTCCATTCCTCTAAACCATACTTCCTTAGCTTGCTTGCAAGAATGTTGTGGGAGGCTGTATCAGAAGCCTTGCTAAAGTCAAAATATATCATGTTCACTGCTTTCCCCACATCCACAGAGCCAGTCACCTTATCATAGAAGGCAATCAGGTTGGTCAGGCATGACTTACCTCTGGTGAATCCACGCTGACTGTTCCTGATCATTTTTTTCTTCAAGTATTTAGAAATGGATTCCTAATTAACTACACAGTGTAAAGTCTCAGAGTGCTTGCAGACATGCAGGATGCCTGCTGCAACATGCTGTAATTACAGTGTGTCAGAGTAGACTCGACTAGTCGAGTCTGCTAGAGCATGCTAATTAGCATGTTCCAGCAGCCTTGGCATCTCATGTATTCAGCATTCCCACACTTCAAAATGGTGACAGGGGTGCTTTAACTAAAGCTCATTCACTGGGCCTTAATTAAAGTGCCCCTACTGCCATTTTGAAGTGCAGGATGCTGAATACATAAGAGGCTGCAGATGCTTTAAGTAGAGTCGTGCTAATTAAATTGCTCTGCCCGCCCCCCCCAGCATATGTAAACAGTGTCTCAACATCAACACATGCAGCCCTATTAGGATGCAGGGAACTAATTAATTTTGCTATAGGTTAGTACTTGTAAATACAAGTACTATCTTGCGGTGGCATTCTTTAATGTGCAGCAACGCATGTGTAGATGCTTACAAGGATGGTTGGGGCACAAGGCTGCTTCAGGACAGTGCTGCCTGCCAGCTAGCCTTGCACTGCAGCATCCTTGTGCCCCAGCCAGCCCCTCCAAGCATGTTGAGCAACTCCAGGCAGACCCCTGGGGCCCTCTGCCAGACAAGGCTGCTCTGACCTGTCTCAGTGTTCTGTGATTCCATGCGAACGTGTAGACATGGTGAACAGGAGCAAAAAAATCTGGTGCAATAAGTGCCGGAGTTTAGTTTCTCACATTAATTTCACATGTAGACATGCCCATTGAAAACTAAAAAGAAATAAAAGGTTGTTTGTGCAACTTTCTAACCCTGTTTATCATTCTGTAGACCTGAAAAATACAATTAAGAGATTTTTAAAAGAGTTTTGTTTTTTAAACAGTGTGGTTTTAAAGAATAGTAATAATTAGAACATTTATTCTAAGCAATTTAAGAAGTCTTTTGCTCAGATATTAGCAGGCATAGCTGTAATTATAAAAACAGTCATGCTATAATTATGGAACTAATACAGGTAGCTGAACGGTGAAAAGAAAGAAGTCTATTCATAGAAGTTCTAAATGTCATATTATTTTAAACTTATGGACCACTGATGTACACAGTATTCTTCCATTAAAACAAAAAAAGTATTAAAATAGCAGATCTCCATATAAATAGCTGTTTAAAACTGCCAAACTCATTATTTTCTGTTGTTCATTATTGGCAATTCATCAGTGACTATTTATTATTTTCCAGTTTCAAAAGTGTGACCCTACCATTCAGAGAGCAGAAAAAATACAACCTGATGACTAAAGTGACCAATTACATGCCTCAAGTCATGAATAGTTAAAGTGAATGGTTTGTAATAATTTCATAGGTTGATACTGGGTTTGAAAACGCATCTAAAAACAGCATATACATATCTGTCAACCTGAAATGTTGTCCGTGAATAGTTCTCAAAACAAAGGGCTACATTTGATAATTTATTCCAAATTTTTATAGATATGGCTGAATGAAATTTCTTACAAATAGCATGGTAATTTAGAAATATATATTCAAAGTAGAATGCTGGGACTTTGATAAATGCTAACATTAATGTGGGAGCTCAACCTCTCACACTCTTTTGAAAGTTTACCCTGTGGGCCTTGCAGACAACAGAGTAACCATACCTGAAGTTACTGACTGTGAACTCTTTGTTATCTGTCCCCCACTGCAAACTCCCTGCTACCATCACACTGAAATTAATGGAATGTTAAGATGTCTAGTACTCGATACAGTCAGCTGTATAAATCATGACTAAGTAGTTGAATGGGATCCACAATGCATCACACTTGACTACAGAGTAAGTTACAATTAGACTGGAGGTGGGCTCTGTACCAATGCTTAAAGCATTCAGGGTTTAAATAGCAAATGCTTAAGTCTCTAGTTAATGAATCATGCAAATATGTATTCCATGTGTAAGCACATGCACTCCAGAAGCACCCACTTTGATACCTGTGCCTGAAGGGGAAACTCATGCATCTAACTTGTCCTTGTGACTTTGTCCAAAAGATCAGAATATCCTGAACTCTCTGGGCAGATCCACACGAGCATCCACGTACCTCTTGCCCCACCTCAAACCCCTTTGAGGTGGGACAACAGGCACGTGTGGGAACAAAAAAATGTTCATGTGGAGAGAAAAGGACCATGCCCTGAGGCAACCAGGGGCTGGGTCCTCCATAGAGATACTCTGGCTGCCAGAGTGTCTCTATGGTTGGCCCCTCACCTTGGTGCTGAAACATGCAGCAGGCCAGGCCAGGCATGTTTCAGCACCAGGGATCTGGTGCTGGTGAGTAAGGGGTCAGGGTGGCTGGAGGAGGGGAGAGGGGACCATGGGGAGGGGACCCCCAATAGCTCCATCCACTCCCCCAGTCCCTGACCCTTGCTGTGGTTGGCCCCTCCCCCACCAGCCACCCCCCGAGACCCCTGATCCCTGCCATGGCCGGCCCCTCCCCCAACCAGCCCCTCCCCCAGGCCCTGGACCCCTGCCACGGCTGGCCCCTCCCCCCTGCCAGCCCCCTCGAGGCCCCTGACCCCTGCCCTGGCTGGCCCTATCCCCCCAAACCCCCCTTCCCTGCCTCCCCACCCCATACTTTAAAAAAACAACAACCTGGCACTTACCAGCAGTTGGAGCTGCTGTGTGGCTGACTGTGGCCCCACCAGCACAATGCAGGGCAAGTTGAAAGCCCCAGTGGCCCCAGCCCAGGTCCTCCTGCCCATCCGCTGTCCTGTGATACCTGGGGGGGCTCTGCTAGGAGGCTTTGGAGCTCCCCTTACCCCTGCTTCTAAGGTAAGCAGAGGCTTTCTCCTCCCCTTTTTTTTCTGTTCTTTTTTTCTGTGTTTTTTTTTTAAGTGAAGGTGCCTGGAACTGTGGGGGTAGCCTTGGGGCCTGGGGGTGGAAGTTGGGAGAGTGGGGTTGGGTGGGGCACCCTTCGGGTGGTCTGGGGGAGCAGGGGGTGGAGCAGCCATTGTGGGGACTGCAGAAGCTGGTGGGGGATGGGGCCAGGTCGGTCAGCAATTGGGGGACGGGGACCTTGCAGGGGGGTGGTAGCCCCTGCAGGGGCCATACCCCTTGTATGGGAGGACAAACCCCATGTTGGGGGTGGCAAACCCTTTATGTGGAGGATGAACCCCCTGTTGGGGGCCAAACCCCTTGTGTGGGGGCTGAAACCCAATTTGGGGGGGGCAAAACCTTTGTCTGTGGGCCCAAAGCCCCTGTTGGGGGGACGAACCCCTTGTGTATGGGACAAACCCCTTGTGTAGGGGCTGAATCCCCTACTGGGGGGTCATAGCCCTTGTGTGGAGAACCAACTCCTTGTGTGGGGGCCATCACCCTGTGGAAGGGCTGCAAAATATGTATTCATGAATTCATGAAACATGTATTTAGAGTTCACTTTATTATGATAAGAGACTTGCTTTAACACTGTAGATATATCAATAAAACATTGTCCAACTGATTGCTGTCTCTGTCTCACTCTCTAACTCTTTATATAGTTGTCTTTTGTTTTACTTGTAGAGGAACATGGATTTGTAGGTATTTTACAGAGTGACTTTGGGATTTTTTTTAATTAGGGATTTTTTAGTTTTCCAATAGGGAACACCAGAACTCCTGCTAGGGGGGACAGTGGCAGGACCCTGCCTGCTCAGAGTTGGCACCTTGGACCCATTTGGATGTAGCTGACCTGGCTAAATGGGGCCAGGAGGACTTGCTTTGACAGTTCAGAGCAGGCCACCACACCCAGAACATTTTCTGGGTGATAGCTGCCAAGATGGCCGGGCAGGGGGCACAAATGGCAGTAGTGCCGGACAAAGGCCAACCCTGCAAACGCAGTCCCCTGACAACTGGCCTAGAGGGGAAGATAGCTCTACTGGCGGGGGACAGCACAGGTGCTGGCCCCAGGCTCTAACTCCCCCTGGTTGAAGATCCAGGAGGAGCCAGGCAGGGTTATTTTGCCCCATGTGGCACAATTTACTACACAACAAAGTGCATGTCTGAGGATGTGCGCTGAGGCAAAAAGATCCAGCTCAAATTTGCACTGCTTCTATTTGAGCTGCTGCAAGCGCACATGCTTGCATGTGTGGATGCGCCCTCTCAGTTCCTTCAATAGAGTGATCTGCATACTGTTGGACTCTAAAGAAAAAGGGAGAGCATATCTTGAAGAACAGATAAGTACAGAAGAGGTAAGTAACAGTTTATTTTTTTAAAGTGTTTGCACACATACGTTTTATTTGTAAGCAAATAGCAAGTACACCTGGTTTAGATAGCATCAAGAACTTGATTTGAAAAATCAGTTGCAGCAAAGGTTTCCTAAAAGGTGCATAAGATCTAGGGGCCAACATGACAAAGGACATGGTCCTAGGTCAAAGGATGTAGTCATCATGGGTGACCTGAACTTTCCAGACATCCGCTGGCAAGAGTGGTCAGCCAGGTCTGACCGCTCACGTAGGTTCCTAGCCAGAATGCAGGACCTCCATCTAACCCATGAGGTGCACAGCCGCAGCAGGGGAGATGCCTTGTTGGACCTGGTGCTGGCCATGGGCAATGACCTGATGAGGGGGCTGCGGGTGCTCGACCACCTGGGTGACAATGATCATCGTCTGCTGGCAATCACCATCCAGCGCAAGGTGGCAAAGGTCTGCAGCAAGGCAGCAGTACTAGATTTCAGGAGGGCAGACTTCAATGAGCTAAGGAGAATAGTCTGGGAGGCACTGAGGTCCCGGAGGGGAGGGGAGCCAAGTGTCCAAGAAGAGTGGTCGCTCCTTAAGGAGATGATCCTTCAAGCCCAAAGGGAGGTAATCCCAACATAGATCAAAGGGGGCAGGAGGGCACAAAAGCCCCCATGGCTCATCAAAAGCACCCAGGAATGTCTCCTAGCTAAAAGGGAGGCATACACCCAATGGAAGGGAGGAGCCATCACCAGAGAGGATTATACTGTGGTTGCTCAGGGATGCAGAGGGGCAGTCAGGAAGGCCAAAGCAGAGATGGAACTGATACTAGCTTCCTGGATCAAGGACAACAAGAAGTCCTTTTTTAAATACATAGGAGGCAAAAAGAAGGTTCCGGGTAATGTGGGACCCCTGCAGGACACGCTAGGAAATTTGGTTGTCATACCAGACAAGAAAGCTAACCTATTTAATGACTTCTTTGCCTGCATTTTCCTGAGCAGAGACTGGAAAAGCCACCCCCCCCCCGAGCCCCCCTCAGACCCCAAGGGAGGGACACCTAGGCCAAGGGTTAGTGAGGAACTAGTTAGGGAACTTCTGGAGGGATTGGATGTATTCAAGTCAGCTTGTCCAGACGATCTCCACCCCAGAGTGCTGAGGGAATTAGCTGAGGTCATTGTGGGACCCCTGGCATGTCTCTACGACCACTTGTGGTGCTCTGGTGTGGTGCCAGAGGACTGGAAGAGGGCCAATGTGGCTCCCATCTTCAAAAATGGGAGGAAGAAGGACCCAGGAAAGTATAGGCCAGTTAGTCTTACCTCAGTCATGGGCAAGCTTTTTGATAGAATTATTCTAGCACATGTCCACGAGGGGCCAGCAGGGGAGATTATGCTTAGGGGCAACCAACATGGGTTCATTAGAGGCAGGTCCTGTCAGACCAACCTGGTGGCCTTCTACAACCAGGTCACCAAATCCTTAGATACAGGGGTAGCAGTGGACATAGCCTTCCTGGACTTTCAGAAGGTTTTCAACACTGTCTCTCATCCCATTCTCATTAAGAAACTGGGGGACTGTGGTGTTGACACCTACACAGTCAAATGGGTCACCAACTGGCTGGAGGGCCGCACCCAGAGAGTGGTAGTGGATGGGTCATTTTGACCTGGAGGGATGTGGGCAGTGGGGTTCTGCAGAGCTTGGTCCTCAGGCCCACACTATTCCATATCTTCATCAATGACTTGGATGAGGGGTGAAAAGCACTCTGTTCAAATTTGCTGATAACACTAAGATGTGGGGGGATGTGGGCACACTGGAAGGATGCAACAGGCTACAATCAGAACTAGACAGGTTACAAGGGTGGGTGGATGAGCATAGGATGGGATTCAACACTGATAAGTGCAAGGTGCTGCACCTGGGGAGGAAAAAACAGCACCATACCTACAGGCTGGGGAACTCCCTTCTTGTCAGTATAGAGGCAGAAAAGGATCTTGGAGTCATCATTGATGCCAAGATGACCATGGGCCAGCAGTGTGGAGATGGAGTTAGGAAGGCCAACCACACCTTGTCATGCATCCACAGATGCATCTCAAGCAGGTGGATCCTCAAGGAGGTGATCCTCCCCCTCTATGTGGCACTGGTCAGGCCACAGTTGGAGTACTGTGTCCAGTTCTGGGCATCACACTTCAAGAGGGATGTGGACAACATGGAGAGGGTCCAGATGAGGGCCACTTGCATGATTAGGGGACAGCAGAGCAGGCCTTATGAGGAGAGGCTACGGGACCTGAACCTGTTCAGGCTCCAGAAGAGAAGGCTGAGGGGGGATCTAGTGGCCTGTTACAAACTAATCAGAGGGGACCAGCCGGCACTGGGGGAGTCCCTATTCCCCCAAGCACTACCAGGAGTGACTAGGAATAATTGTCACAAGCTGGCAGAGGGTAGATTTAGGCTAGATATCAGGAGGCAGTACTTCACTGTCTGGGCAGCTAGGATCTGGAACGAACTTCCAAGCAACGTGGTGCTGGCTTCTACCCTGGGGATCTTTAAGAGGAGGTTAGATGAACATCTTGCTGGGGTCATTTGACCCCAGTACTCTTTCCTGCCATGGCAGGTGGTCAGACTCGATGATTTGCTCAGGTCCCTTCCAACCCTACAAACTATGAAACTATGATAGTAGTACATCTGCTAGACCTGTGAACAGACTACCATATTTGTGCAATTGAAATGACAAGGTATGCTTCTGAGTAAAGCAACAGAAGAGGCTTGAACCCTGTGACAGTGAACAGTCAGCTTGTCCACAGGCATGACCTTGAATGTAGCATTACATATTTAAAGGTTTTCTTTTGGGGTTAGCTGTATTGGTCTGGGGCCATATGCTAGATAGAGTCTTTGGGTCTGAGTTAATATCTTTTATTAGCTTAATTTGGACATGAGTTGATGTTTCTAGCAAGCTTTTGGATAACACAAGCTAAGTGCAGTGTAGAAGGGGGTGACTCCCCTGTGTCTACTAGACTACTGATGGATTCCCCAGTATGCACAGGGGAATTACCCCTTCTGCACTCCACTTAGCTTGAAAAAGGATACTGTGCTTTCTGAAAGCTTGCTAGAAGGCAAACCTCCAAGTTGATCTAATAAAAGATATCAACTCAAACTAAAAGAGTCTGTCTAGCATAATATATTTAGGCATTTTCAGATTAATGGTGAAGATATGGCTTGCTTTTATTCTTTCAACCATGCACCAGGAATACCGTTGGTGATGCCTTGACTTATTTTATTCAATTAAAGGAGAAGGAAAGGGCTTTTATTATATCTACTATATTGAGTTTCTCCTTGCCTTCATTGATTGGGTTTTAGGGCAATAAATCATTAAATGAAGTGTTTGATTAAGAGAGAAACTCTAAACCATTTTGGAGAGAAATTTGGGGGAGACTTAATAAGACCTTGTATTTGAATGATGCAGTATATGGTGGGCCTACCATGAGAGTTTGAAGCTCTCCCAGTTTCCTGGAAGAAGTTACAAGAAATTAGGTAGGTTACCATGGAAATAGTTCTGACAAAGGACAGGTGGCCATGGGTTCAAAAGGATGGCCTATAGTACAAAATTTAAACTTTAAGGAGGAACGGGATCTTTAATAGGAGGAAAACACTGATTTAGATCTTCAAAGGTCTTGTAAAAGTAGGATGCAAGACACCCAAACAAGAAGGCAGATAGCTGAATTGGCTGCCAAATGCAGCCAAATGGAGCTGATCAAGAGACCCTTTGTTTTCAAGCAAGTGGGTCATCAAAGGTCGCCATCATAAAGGACATTCCAGTTTTCTGCTACTCTGTCCTCTATTGATATGAAAACTGACACCTTTATGTCCTCTATTTTTATCTTTAAGAGAAAAATAGAGGACATAAAGGTGTCAGTATCAGAAAGGTTTCATACGATAGCCACCCTAGAGTCATCTAAAGTGTCCTGCACAGCTGATCAAAAGGAAGAATGATTTGTTTATATATACAGACAGAAAAAATGCTTCCATTAGGTGGGTAAATTATTCTGGCAAAGTGAAGCCCTTCTACTTTTCTGTTCAATTGTTGCTTTAACCAGATGAGAACAGCGCACTTCATATCAGACCAGAAGCTACAGAATTGGGAAGACACAGTTCAGGTTAGACAGTACAGCTGCATCCAGATGAGTGTGGCTGTGCAGTACATGGCACTGCAGGGTACCATATCTATGGTTCCACATACCACACATTCACCTCTTCTCCAGGCTGCAAGGTCACAGCATGGGGAGGGGTTGACCCAGGGAGATCAAAACCAGAGAAGACACTAGTAACTTAAAGGAAGGTTGTGGGTGAATGGGAGTGACTTCTTCTTAGTGCAGCCTCTGAGATTTTGCCCTCTTTGAGAGAAGAAGAAAGAGGTCATGGAATTTTAGCCTTTATTCTGCCTGAGTGCTAAGGGTTAAAGGCAGGGTGCACAGATTTTTCTTTTAGATATCCTTAGATGTATTTCTTTCTACATAACCTTTTCTAACACAAATGAGGCATTCAGTGTGTACAGCACTTGGAGGCATGCCCTTACCCTGCTTGAGTCACAGAAAATCCATGAATGCATCTATTTATCTAATACACCCTCATCTTATTCTTAACTTTAAGTCACAAAAAAGCAGCAAGGAGGCAGAGGACCCATCTACCTTTTGCATAAACTTGAACAGGGTAGTATATATAAAAAAAAAAATCACACTCAGGCAACTAAATCCATTTATATACATAACAGGACCTGGGCTTTGGTGTCTGGTAGGGTTGTACAAAGCTTCAGGTGCTGATTTGATTTGGAGGAGACTTAGCCCTATTCAGCAGCTGAATCTCCAAATCTGAATTGAATCAGGAGACCAATAAAAAGGTCTGAATCTATTCAAAGCCCTCTGAATAGATTTGGAAAAGATTCAGAAAGCTTTGGAAAGATCCAGACATTTGGGCAGTCCCCGCTTGCTGCTGCAGGGAGCTCCATGCTGGTAAGTAGGGGGTGGAAGCAGGGTAGAGGAGGTGGGAGAGGACCATGGGGGGACCCCCACCAGGCTCCATCCTGTGCCTGCTCACCCAGCCCCACTGAGGCTCCCTGACTTCTGCCTGCTCTCCCAGCCCTGTCAATGGCTGCCCTGCCTGGCCCCAGCATCCCACCTCTTTAAAAAAGCCCCATACTCACTGGCTACTGCAGCAGCCATTGGAGCCTCTGAGGGCTCATGGCGGAGGCCCCCATGCAGCAAAGAGCAGTGGGGGGCAGCAGGGATCTCCCCCCACTACCACCTGTCAGGAACCAGTGAGTGCAGGGCTTTTTTTTTTTTTAAATGAGCCAGGACACTGAGGCTGGGTGGGGTAGTCATTGACAAGGCTGGGAGAGCAGGCGGAGGGTGGGGGTTTGTGGTAGAACCCCACTATGCAGCATGGAGCAGGAGGGAACAGCAGGGATTGGCCCCCTGCCTGGCAGGAACTGGTGAGTGTGGGGCTTTTTGTCTTTAAAGAGCTGGGTGGGTGCTGGGTGGGCACTGGAGCTGGGCAGGGCAGCCATTGATGGGACTGGGAAAGCGGGAAGGGGATGAGGCCCGTTTCATTCAGAGATTCAGCCAATTTGGCTGAACTGATTCGGGGCAGTGATTTGAATCACCGAATCGAATCTGTCTCCCAAAATTGGCCAGATACAAATCTGACTTGAATATTAGCTGCTTGGTGCAGGCATAGTGTCTGGTATTACATGTGAATGGCTCACATATCCAAGAGATTTGTTCTTTCCAGGACTATTACCTACCATGACAGCCACTAAAACAACAAAATGAGCAACAGAGGGGAAAACTTGTGAGCAGGAAAAAAAAAATCAGAACAACAGCTCTGCATCATAACCAATTTTAGGGGGAAAAGAAACAAACAAACTTCTGCAATTGAGACAAAATATCCTCTCCACAGAAATAACATTTTCCAAGTTTATGTGAAAGTATACACACATTGCATTTAGTGGCTAACCCCACTCCCCTGCAAAAACAGAACAAAAAATCATATACTGTTGACTTAAAACACAGCAATTTGGAGAAAACAATGCAGTGATCTGTAGTCATTTTGCAAGGGTGAGGGAAGCAGCATAAGTACAGACAACAGAATATATTAATCTAATTTATTCACCATAGTCTATGGAAATTCTGGAGGTTCAGAGCCACGGTAAAAACCAAATACACATAAAAACACTAATAGCCTTAAAAATCTGGTTCATCTCTTTCAAACACTGTGGTTTGCAACTGCTGGCAATCATTTCCATTGTAATTGCATCATCTGTCCTGTCATCTGAAACCACAGTATATAAATTTATATTTTCTGTTGCACTGGCGTGTTTTGAATAACAATTTTAGGAAAAAATTAATATACCTGTGGTGTAAACAGTATGAGTCCTGACCTAGTCATAATAGTGATTACATATGTATAGGATGGCCAGAGATTAGAAGTCTCTGAAACATTTAAACTTCTGACCTTAATGACACTATGACTCAGGAAATTGAGGCATGCACAGTTGAAAACTTGTTATATAACCACAGAGCAGGAACTTTATGTTAATAAGTTATGAAGTAATAATGAATATGAGTGGTCCAAGAAAATCATACTATTATGGAACATTGATTGATTGAGATGTGCAAACAGTGATTGGATCATGGTATGACTGGCAGGTGGCGTGAGGCGGCCACTACAAAAGCCAGTGTGAGGCACTGTCTCAGTATGTATGTGCGCATGTGTGTGTGTGCATGAGTGTTCTGGAGCACATGTGCGTGTGTCTGTATATGTGGTGAAGACTGTGTGTGCAGAGAAGTGGTGTGAGCTGAGTCTAAGAACCTGAGAGTTTTGTGCCATGTTGTTCTGCTAGAGAGGCTGGAAAGATTGGGAGTGCAGGTGCTGAGTGGTGTGTGTGTGGGGACAATGGAATTCCACCTGAGATACTCACCTTCATTTCCCCATAGGATGGGTAAAGTATCACCCTTCCCTTTTGAGGTCTCCAAGTACTCCACTTGTGGAGGGAAGGGTAGAAATCCTCTGCCTGACAGGGATCTGACAGTAGGCCCTGCAGCCTGGGTGTCAGTGTTCTTGGCTGCCACGGCTGGTGACAGGCCAGTATGGCTCTCTGTATATATTTGTATATGGCGTTCTCTTGATTGTTAATTAGTCCATGTTGCTATAATTATTGTTATTTTTGGCTTTTAATGCAGATTGCTTATTAACCCTTACTTTGATGTTTGTATCCATTAATAATAGTGGACCTGAAGGTGGGACTGGGCTGCAGGCCAATACTGAGAGGCATTAACCCTTTCAGATGCAAGTGAATCATAGACCTCTACCACAGTAGAGGCCTCAGAAACCTCTGTCCCTGTAATTACCATAGCCCTTGTGCCAGGCCAGTCTTCAGTGGTTGCTTTTGGAATTCTGATCTAGATATTGACCCCAGTCCAAATTACTTGTCCTTAACTATTTGCTTCAGTATATGTGACCTAACAGGCCCACTTTCAGTAAGGATGCACAGCAGTCTCTGAAAACAAATTTCCTTAAAGGTATCAGGTGCCAGGGCATACCGCAATCACAATCATAAATGTCTTGGCCTCATTTTTAAGCCCATCTGCAACCATTGAGCAAAAGATGCTACAAGAATACAATGTCACACTGCTGTTTGGGATAAACAGGCAATTTAAAATGTTTTTTGCTTAGATTTCCGGAGCAAAAAGCTATACCAAACCCCACATTCAAAGAAATTCCAGTGAGATAATTTTCCCTCTAAGAACCACGTTTTAAGCATGAACAATTTGCTTACATTTTAATTGTCCTGATGATTTAAGAAGTATACAAAGCCCAGGTGATCATCTCTGTGTCGCTGTTTTAGCAAAGCAAACTGATGATAAAGCCACCCTCTTTGCAGAAAGTTCTAATTAGAAATGCCTCTTCTTCATGCAGGGTGTGGGAGGAGACTTCCAAGCTATTCTAAACATCTGTTGGAAGATTATGTGCACCCGTTTCTGACCAAGCATCAAATTGCAACTGGTCCTGGATGGCTTTGTATGCTGAGAAAGAGTACAAAGAGCTATTCCCTTCTAGCCCCAACATAAATATGCACAAGGCAATTATGATATGCTTGCTAACAGTGAAGAATGCAAGAGATGCTCCTCAGAGTTTCCCTCACTTCTAAACTGACCCAGAACAATATCAGGGAGGGGCTGCAGCATTTTCACGAACTCTTAAGGCAGCCTATTTAATTAGAGATACAATTATTCTGTGCAAGAACCAGGTATCTATATATAGTCAGGTACCCATTTAATTGGCTGTTTATGTATTCAAATACCCAGTTGCCACACATAGATATGATACAGCAATTTAGCATGCAACATTCACATTTTTCCAGGAGCAAATTAGCCAAAGAAATATGACTTTGATTTATGTTCAGCTGTTCAGTCTATGTTAATACAACTTGGAAATTCATAATTTAAAGCCATAATATTCTTAAAACTGCAGTGTTACAGTTTCATAGCAGGTATTATTCATCATCTTCTTGCCTATGTGAGACAGGTGAATGCTGATTATCTGAACCCTGATTTTGTAGTATTTTTTACTAATGTGCATTTGCCCATATGTGCATAATGTGACTGTACATTGGCCAGGGTCACTATGCTTTCAACAGATAAGATTTTCATGTACACTGAATATACATCTGTAAGACTGGCAATGCTATAAAACAAGTAAGAATGAGAAAAAGCCAGAAATAAATAGGGATTTGATACACAGACAGAACACAGTACCATTCAGTCAAGTTGCTGCAAATATGACAAGGAAAGAGAAAGAACAGTCAAACAGTTTGTTTTTTTTTCCAACTACATGAGTGATGGAATATCCATGAGGAGTTTGGCCTATTTTTACACTGCCATTGTAATACCTCCTCAGATGATGACTGCATATATATAGTCACAGAGATTTCCACGACAAGAGAATAAAAGAGATGACAGACAGCAGAGAGCATGCGACTGACAGAATCAGATTCTCTTCAAACTTCCTTCTCGTCAAACCTGCAACAGTGGGAGCAATAGGAGGCTGCATTTTATTTCTGCAGCTGACAAATTCTGTTTCCCAGTTTTACAAGTGAACTTAGCATATTAGCTGTATAGAGTAAGAGAGAGTCTCTCTCAATGAAGCAGACTCAGTTGAGACCCTGGTTTATCAAAGCACCAAAACACAAGTTAAATATGTACTAAATGATGAAGTACCATGTGCTTTTAAGAGCCTGGACAAATCAAGGTCTGAAACTACATTTTCTCCACATTCAGACATCACTTTCTTTATAAAAAGAGGATTTTATTGTTGGCAGTGTGGGGTGATAGGGGGAGAAGGTATATTTCCAAGAGTCGTGAAAAAGACAGGGCCTCTTATATTTCAGGAGACATCTATTATTTTGGCAAAGATACAGCACAATAGTTCCATTATACATATTTGCTTGCTAGTCTGTATCTTTTGGACCTGGGGGTGGAAGGTGTTTGGAAGTTCCAAATCTCTTAGGAAGGAGATGAATGCCATAGACCTATTAGATGGATGTAGGCTGGATCTAAGGTAGCGGATGGGTCCTTCTCAACCTGGAAGGACGTGGGCAGTGGGGTTCCGCAGGGCTCGGTCCTCGGGCCCGCACTGTTCAACATCTTCATCAATGATTTGGACGAGGGGGTAAAAAGCACCCTGTTCAAATTTGCTGATGACACTAAGATGTGGGGGGACGTGGGCACACTGGAAGGATGCAAAAGGCTACAATCAGACCTAGACAGGTTACAAGGGTGGGCGGATGAGAATAGGATGGGTTTCAACACAGACAAGTGCAAGGTGATGCACCTCGGGAGGAACAACCGGCACCATACCTACAGGTTAGGGAATTCCCCTCTTGTCAGCATGGAGGCAGAAAAGGATCTTGGAGTCATCATTGACTCCAAGATGAACATGGGCCGGCAGTGTGGGGAGGCAGTTAGGAAGGCCAACCACACCTTGTCATGCATCCACAGATGCATCTCGAGCAGGTCCAAAGAGGTGATCCTCCCCCTCTATGCAGCATTGGTCAGGCCGCAGCTGGAGTACTGCATCCAGTTCTGGGCACCACACTTCAAGAGGGATGTGGACAGCATGGAGAGCATCCAGAGCAGGGCCACTCATATGATCAGGGGACAGCAGGGCAGGCCCTATGAGGAGAGGCTACGGGACCTGAACTTGTTTAGCCTCCAAAAGAGAAGGCTGAGGGGGGATCTTGTGGCCTGTTATAAACTAGTCAGGGGGGATCAGCAGGCATTGGGGGAGTCACTGTTCCCCCGAGCACTGCCAGGAGTGACCAGGAATAACAGTCACAAGCTGGCAGAGGGTAGGTTTAGGTTAGATATCAGGAGGCGCTACCTCACGGTCAGGGTGGCTAGGGTCTGGAACCAACTTCCAAGAGAAGTGGTGCAGGCTTCTACCCTGGGGGTGTTTAAGAGGAGGTTAGATGAACACCTTGCTGGGGTCGTTTGACCCCAGTATTCTTTCCTGCCATGGCAGGGGGTCAGACTAGATGATCTGCTCAGGTCCCTTCCGACCCTAGAAACTATGAAACTAGGAAAGGTCTATAGGCCCACAGTGTGGCACCAGTCTACTATGCCAACACTTTGTTTTTTCTTGAGTTAAGTTAGGGAGTTCTCCACAATTCATTGACTAATTATGGTATGGACACATGTACATTTGGAGCCATTTCTAAAGGAAAATATTTCAAAAGGACAGTATTTTTTACATTCTATTGTTACTTGTAGATAAGCTAGGAACAAATGTAGCACCTAAAGTTGGAAAGCTTTTTCTATTTTTGCATGGTTCCTGGCTTGTCCCCACAAAAGAAATACATTGTAACAGAATTTGAAATGTTCCCCCCATTGAAACTGCTTCAAATGTACATGTATCCAAATCTTCAGAGACGGCCATCCAACTGTATTGGTATCGACCTAGAAGGTATCGACCTGGAAGGGAATGGGTAGTGGGGTCCTGCAGAGCTTGGTCCTTGGACTCTTCAATGCCTTCATCAGTGACTTGGATGAGGGAGTGAAGTGTACTCTGTCCAAGTTTGTGGATAATACAAAACTGTGGGGAGAAGTGGACACACCAGAGGGCAGAGAACAACTACAGGCAGACCTGGACAGGTTGGACAAATGGGCAGATAACAATAGAATGCAATTTAATAAGGAGAAATGCAAAGTGCTGCACCTAGGGAGCTAAAATGTCCAGCACACCTACTGCCTAGGAAATGACCTGCTCGATAGCATGGAATCAGAAAGGGATCTTGGAGTCCTAGTGAACTCCAAGATGAACATGAGTCGTCAGTGTGACGAAGTCATCAGCAAAGCTAACTGCACTTTATCATGAATCAGCAGATGCATGACAAACAGAACCAAGGAGGTGATACTTCCCCTCTACTGGGCGCTGGTCAGACCGCAGTTGGAATACAGCATCCAGTTTTGGGCACCACACTTTAAGAGGGATGTAGATAACTTGGAGAGGGTCCAGAGAAGGGCCACTCGTATGGTTAAGGGCTTGCAGGCCAAGCCCTATGAGGAGAGACTAGGGCACCTGGACCTCTTCAGCCTACATAAGAGAAAGTTGAGAGGTGACCTTGTGGCTGCTTATAAATTCATCATGGGGGTGGAGAAAGGAATTGGTGAGGCTCTGCTCACCTAGGTGCCCCTGGGGGTCATAAGAAATAATGGCCATAAGCTAGCAGAGAGCAGATTTAGACTGGACTTTAGGAAGAACTTCTTCACAGAGTAGCCAAAATCTGGAATGGGCTCCCAAGGGAGGTAGTGCTCTCCCCTACCCTGGGGATCTTCAAGAGGAGGTTAGATAGGCATCTGGCTGGGGTCATCTGAACCCAGCACTCTTTCCTGTCTATGCAGAAGGTCAGACCTGATGATCTATTGAGGTCCCTTCCAACCCTAACATCTATGAATCTATGAACTGACAGCCCACATGCAGCCCCTGAAAGGAGTTAACCTGCAGCCCCCCTACTCTCCTCATTGTTCCCTTGCTGCTTTCACCTGTGCTCCTCATCCCTCCTCCAACTTTCACTGACTGCCCCTTCCTTCTGGGGAAGCATGCAGTATGGAACAATTTATAAAAAAAACTGTATCCATTGACAAAAATATTAGAGAAATTTAGGATGGCTGCCATCATTGTTACATGAAGGGATGAATCAGCCTTAAATCAGCTCCAATACTTCAGAAAATGCAAAGCTGGCCAAAAAGCAACCCGTTCCATACCCCTTAGGCCAGGTGGCAGCAACCAGCCCATGGGGCCATTTTATCTGGCCTGGGGAGCCAGGGGGATTCTCTGGTATTTCTGCTGCAAGGGGCTCTGACCGAGTGGTCAGAAGAAGCAACAATGGCACTGGGGAGAGGGGAAGGAAGTGATGACTGAAGCTGCAGCTCTGGCAGTAGTAGCAATGTTGTGGACCAGGTTTGAAGCTATACATGCTCAGCGCTCTCAGCTTTTTGAAAGCAGGCCCCTGCTACAAGACTTAGATGATCCTGCCTTCAGGGGTGGACTCAGTCTTTGTTGTTCTGTTCCTCCTTCCACTAACTTCTTCTGTTGACTCTGGTAAATCACTTGTACTCAAAGGAACTCTACATCATAGAGGTCATCTCCCTACCAGGGATTTCTCCATTAACATCACATCAAAGTTTCTGAAAAAACTCAGATGGAAAATCATTGAATCATGGAAAATAAGGGTTAGAAGGGACCTTAGGGGGTCATCTAGTCCAACCCCCTGCTCTAAGCAGGACCATCCCCAACTAGATCATTCCAGCCAGGGCTTTATTTAGCTGGTTTTCAAAACCTCCAAAGATGGAGTTTCCACAACCTCACTGAGTAACCTATTCCAGTGTTTTACTACCCACCTCATGAGACAATTATTTCTAATATCTAACCCAAACTCCCATTGCTGCAACTTGAGACCATTGCTCCTTGTTCTGTAATCTGCCACTACTGAGAAAAGTCTAGCTCCATCCTCTTTTGAACCCCGCTTTAGGTAGTTAAAGGCTACTATTAAATCCCCTCTCAGGTTTTCTGTTCAATATGGAATAACACACATTTTCTCCTTTAAAAGAGAAAAAAAAAATGGGAAACAGCAGATTCCCCTTGCAGGCTGGCAGAATTCCAGCCTGAAAGGTGTTGCTTGGGGGCATGAGAGGAGGGCGATCAGGTAGGGGGTACCATGCATGCATGCAAACAAGCCAATGCATGGGGCTTGGGGCCAGAGCGGGAATGCTGGGCACAGCTGGGGAAGCAGGGTGGAGCCACAGGCAGTTTGTCTGGGGTGGGGGAGGGGGCAGGCATCAGGGGAGAGCACATTCTCCTGGGGAGGAAGGCATGGGGTGGGCACATGCCCCTCACATGTGTGTGTGGTATGGGGAAGATGCAGGCTGCCTGTTGTGGTCTCAGGGCTCCCCATTCTGCTGCCCTCCCCAGGTCCTCTGCCATAGAGCAGGGTGGAGAGGCTCAGTGTAGCTGCCAGAAGCCCTAGTCCAGCTGTGCCACCATGGTGAGGTGCCTCCTGCCTACCTGGCAGCAATGGGGAGCACAACTCCGTGTCACTGCCACTGCAGCTGGGTAGGCAGGGGGCATCTTACCATGGTGGTGTGGCTGGTATGGGGCTCCCAGCAGTGGCACCAAGCTCCCTAACCTTCCATGCTGAGTCCTGCTCTCTGGGCCACACAGGCTTTGGGGGGGGGAGGGGGAGGGAAGCAGTGGGGGGTGCACCAAGCCAGCAATGGACAGCCTTCTTCCCCCACCCATGGGCTGTGCTCCAGACATGCTGCCTGCAGCAGGAGGGAGTGAAGGTGGGGGGAGTTGGGCTTCATGCTTTGCTCTGGCTGCAGCAGTTGCTACCTTGTGCGGGTCACAGCCAGAGCTTGGGTTCTGCTAAGAGGGGGTAAAGGGCTGTGGGCCCTGGCCATAGGGCACCTTGGAGGGTGAGGGATTGTGAGCTGGGAGTGAGGGGTACTAGTTGGGCCAGCGGGCTGTGGGTTGGGTGTGAGGGGCTATGCTGAGGAAATGGGGTCATAAATAGGGTCATGCTGAGAAAAAGGTTGGGAAGCACTGCCCTAGAGGCTAGAGATTAGGTATCAGATGTCTCCACGTACAGACATATCAGCTTGAATCTCACTTTCATCAGCTAAGGTTCAGTGCTCCCTCTAAGATGCGCAGCATGCACGGCCACACAGGCATGCCTGGAAGCTCGGCATGAGTGCACCTGCACAGCTGTCCATGCCATGCAGCTTAGAGGGAATGCTGTTAAGGTGGCATTGGCTTTGTGTAGCAAGTTGAGGGAAAAAAGAAGTCTATAGTGTGTCTCTTTCTTACATGTGAAGATACGTTGACCACAAAGACTCATTTTCAGAATTCTGGTGATCTCAGTCCATTCATGCATGACACTTTGCTCCTCCATGAAGACAGGATCTAATTGCTGTCAAGTTAAATTTCAGAGCCACTTCATTGTCATCTGGCCATCGATAACTACTCAATTATACTACTATCATTTTATTCATCCTTGCCCTGCAGAGTGAACCTTAAGTGACCCATTATCTTCTACAAGCTGCCTTTTGGACCATATAATCTAATCACACAGGCTGTCACCTGGTGTTTGCTGATATAATTTATAATGAGATACCTCCTCTCCTTCCTCTCCCTAGATAAAAGCAACCAATTCTCACCTCACAGGTCTATGAAGACCTGACAGTATAAATGAAAGTATATAGTCAGGTCACGGTGATACACAATTATTATTATTAGGTGCTAGATAATGCCCTCCCCCCCTCTCCCCATCACTCAAAATATTCATAGCTGATTAGTCTTTCCCCTCACCAAAGACTTCAGGATTTTTGTTTCTTTTTCCTCTCTCCTCCAGGCAATTTTGCACCAATTTCAGGTGGAAAGGGCACTTTCCTGCTCCTTAGGGTTTATGCATATTTGAAGAATATCTGTAAAGTGACTTGCAGAAGGCTTCCTACAAAGGCAAATGATACCAGGGCTGAACAACAACAAAAAAGACCTCTCCACCTTTGAAAAATAAAGTAAAATTAAGAAGTTACAGCTACTTTTACTTACAAAGAAAATAAAGTAATAGGAGGAGAAAAATAAAGATGATGGATTTGTTGATTACCAAAGGGAAAATATGGAAGGATTATATTAAGAGCATCCAAAGATGTATAGGACCCAATTTCAAAAGAGTAGATGCCTGGAGTCATGTGTTTAATTCATGCTTGCAACCCTGGATGTCATCAGCCTATACTCTAACTTCCACCAGGATGAAGGCATAGCTGTATGCCTGAAATATATACAAGAACATGGGCGACACTCAGATCCACAACCTATTGCACAAAGTGATCCACTTTGTCCTCACACAGAATAACTCTTCTGTCAACAATTGACACTTCCTCTAAACCATCAACACAGCTATGGACACAAAGCTAGCCACTCAATATGCCAACCTCTACATGAGCCACCTGAAGGAAGAAAACTGCATCACTAAACCTGCACCATACCTGCACTACATAGATGATATTTTCAGCATCTGGACTGAACCTCTGGATTCAGTTACTGACTTCCAGAACAGGTCTAAAAACTTTCACTCCTCAATCAAACTTTATCTGGAATACTCCTACACTAACATCAGTTTTCTAGATAACACAATATGCATCCAAGATGGCAGCCTAAAAATCTCCATATGCAAAAACACATGAACCACTGTACTCATTGTCCATAAACAATCTAAAAAATGCAAAAACTCAATTTCAGTAGATCCCTAACGATCACTCACTTTCTGAACTTACTATCCTTGTGCTCAAGCAAATCTAACCAACACTTTAAAAGGCAAATTTGGGAACAAAATTTCATAGGCTGGCTGGACAGTAGAAACCAAAGACTTACTGCTGGCATATTATAACCCACCCAATTACTGAATTTGACCCTCCTCCCTTTTCATAGGTCTTTGGTCATTCAATAATCAGCTTAATTTCTTCTGCTAATCATTTGCTACCCTTGGAAATGCCTCTCCAACCTCATACAACTGTTTTATACTAGCCCTATGCTGGTCTTTCTCCTTAGACCTGAAGTAGAATGCCTTGCCTTTGAAATTATGTCAAACCCTATTTCACCTAGGTAATGGGTCCAATAAAAAATAATCACCCAAAGAAATCTCTGCCTCTTGTATAATTCTTGGACCATTTTGTCTACATTACTCTAACACTACCTAATTCATTCTCCTCTTGAACTCCTGTTCAGTTCTTAATTTAGGCTCTGTAGCTGAGAATTTCAAAACTGAGGACCTATAATTAAACACCTGTCAGGCGTTTGAAAAATATTAGGGTAGTTTGTAGATAAGCTTAAAAGTCTAAACTCAGACCTTTATTTTTGAAAGTCTTAACTTTCCCATCCATCCATTAGGTTATGCTTACAACCTTGATCCTTCCATACTGCATAGAGTAATGCCAGTTCTTGCAAAATTATTACAAGACTCTAGATTTCTATGTAAAACTAAATCTGACTCATGATCTTCCAATAGAATACTGAAATCTCAGGATTTTTTCTTCTGGCACTTGTAGAGAAGCACCCAGCAGGTAAGTCTGTGGAGGGAAGTCATAGGGAGACAGGAAAGGGGCAGGAGGCATGAGCCTCCATGGTTCCCCTGTGGAGGCCACAAGGCCCTCATGGTGAGAGAGGGAGTGGGGCAGGGGCAGAGGCTGGTGTGAATGGGGGCCCTGGGATTGGAGTGGGTCATGTGACAGAGCCATGGGCAGCTCATCTAAAGGCATGGGGGGGCTCCCCGCTGCTGCACACGTCCCTGGGAGAAGTAGGGGGGGCACATGCCCCCAAGTTTTGTGTGTGGGGCAGAGGCAGGCTGCCCACTGCAGGATGGGGCTCTGTCCCCTGCTGCCTTTTCTCCGGGAGCTGCATGGGTGGGCAGGGGATGCACGGCATGGCCAGTGCACAGCTCCTGGAGCAAAGGCATCAGGGTGCAGAGCCCCAGCCTAAAACAGGCAGCCCGCCTTCACCCCATCCACAAATCCAGAGGACACATGCCCCCATGCTCGCCCTGGGGGTGCATGCACTGGTGAGGAGCTGCAAACCCCTCCCAACACCTTTAGATGAGCTGCCCTGGATCTGTCACATGACCTACCCTGGCCGCGGGACCCCTGTCACACTCCCTCCCACACCATGGGGGGCCTTGATCTCCACCCTGCCACTTTCCTCTCCCCCGGCCTCTTCCCTCTATGGACTTACCTGCTGAGCGCTGAGTGTGTGTCCGTATGCCTGCCCCTGACTCCCAAGCCACAGCCCCCCCCCAGCCCTGCTTCTGCCCCTCACTCCTGACCCACAGTAGTAATATAGTTCTTTATATAAATATCTGATGCATTATACATTAAATAAGTAACTAAGGGGATTTATAAACCAATGGGCAATACATATATATTGACTTATACCTCAAAAATAGAATCTCATGATTTACATGATTTGGAAGAAGAGAAACATAGAAGGAAAAATGCCCATGACAAAGGAGTTTGGCATCTTAATTGCCTTTTGTTTTAGTATGAACACTGATTCTAGGACATATAGCATGCTAAAGATCATAAGCTAAATTTAATGATAATGTATTATGCAATCTGAATCTAAAATAGAATTTAGAATAAACATGAGGAGAGCAGAAAAGTGCTTCAAGAATGTTCTGAAAGCCAACTATAAAAAATACCATATCAATTATCAACTCATTGGAAACTATCGCCCAGGGCCACTTCAAATGGAGGTAAAGTCAGCTACAAGGATCTCAGTACTTTGAAACCTCACAATGAGAACAGGAGATGGAAAAGCAGGAGTGGCAGAAACAGCATGTTACAGACTGTACCAAGAATCCAGAACTATCCATCCTGCATGGAAATACATGTCCAAGTTGCAACATTGTCTGTTGAACCTGCATCGGCCTTGTCAGTCATCTTCAGACCCACAGATAAAGCAATTATGGAAGACAATCATCCTCGATTATGTGGGATTGGTGATGATGGGTGGAATGAACCATTTTTATTACTGTTGATGTATTCATGACATGAAAAAGAACATAGGACAAACACATTGCCACCCAGTTCAAATGGTTTCTGTTGTACAAGTCTTTAGAGAGAGTTCTGAGTACACATGATAAAATTCTCATATCATAGCCAATTAGGAAGCCTTTCAAAATGCCTGTAGGACAAAGGATTATTGCAAAAAGACTTACCACACCAATTCTTTAATTACTTTAATCCGCTGCAGTGCTTGCTTCAACCCCTTCCATTGGCACTGTATCACCAGGGCCTGACAGAGAAATGTAATTTTCAGACCATTTATAGTGTTATCTTTTTAAGCATGACATTTACCATCAATAGTTCTTTACAGAGGACTTTAACAACACTCAGTATCAATTCCTCCCTCCTGTTAATGAAGCTATTACAGACCTAAACCTACATGTACTAAAAACACTAGGTATGAAATCCTGTGAACTGGCACAGGAAAGCTCTACTGCTGTTTTCAAAGGGTCTAGCCACCATGCCAATAACATGGATGTGTGCAGGTCCTAAATCTATCAATAAGGGGGGTAAGAGGACATGCATGCATATTCGCACATGCATACACACAAGGCATATGCCCCATATTTTTCTTTCCATCTGTATGATGGACATTACATACACATTAGGACTGTGCAAAACTGCACTGTTCCATTTTGATTTGCATTTCAACATTTCAACGGAACAGCATTTCTTTTCGAATTTTGTTTTGATTCAAAACCGCTGTCTGTTTCATTTTGTTGAAGCAGTTTCACTGTTTTGACATTTCACCCATAGGCTATAATGGGGAAGTTCAAAACAGCCTATAGCATTGCCATTTCTGGCCTGATTTGGATGAAACTTGCAGGAATGATATCTCCTTCTGTGGGCATGAAACCTGCCAAGTTTCAAGGAGCTATGTGCAGGGGTTTCTGGGAAACTGTACCTCATATTCTTGAAAGCTAAAAACTCATGTCATGCGTATGTGTTAAGTCACAGCAGGGTCAAAGCTGCAGGCATGCTAGCCCCTGCTGAGGGCATG